>NC_089819.1:20618150-21231900 GCF_029633855.1 Hoplias malabaricus | reverse complement strand
CTTCCTCCGGGTGACTGTCTGTGAGGAGTGTGGTGTGTTCTCCCTGTGTCTGCATGGGTTTCCTCTGGGTGACTGTCTGTGAGGACTGTGGTGTGTTCACCCTGTGTCCGCGTGGGTTTCCTCCGGGTTACTGTCTGTGAGGAGTTTGGTCTGTTCTCCCTGTGTCTGCGTGGGTTTCCTCCCACGGTCCAAAAACACACGTTGGTAGGTGGATTGGCAACTAAAAAGTATCCATAGGTGTGAATGTCCATAGTGTTGCCCTGTGAAGGACTGGCGCCCCCTCCAGGGTGTATTCCCACCTTGCGCCCAATGATTCCAGGTAGGCTCCGGACCCACCGTGACCCTGAAGTGGATAAGAGTTACAGATAATGAATGAATGAATGTGTTGTAACTCTTTGTTTTAACATAACATCAGTTATATCCCTAAAATCATATCTATGTTCATCAACGTTTCATAGTTAAATTTCCCTTAAAATATGCCTTAAATGACTTAGATGTAGCTCTACGCCTTTTTGTTCATTCAAAAGGTGTTTTTTTTAATATGGAATTAGTCTTGACCTCTATCTTCACACAAGCCTCAAGTTGACGAGGTCGGTTCCTTAGGTTTATGATGTAACAAACCCTGTCTGCCTGATTCTGCCTGTTGGGACTGTCATTGTAAGACTTAAGTTTCTAAGGACAAAGGCTCAGTCATGGCACAGACTTCTTGTTTCTTTTATTATACACCTTCTAGCACATTAACACCACACGGATGTGTTTACAATACACAACAGTACTGTAAACGTAAATTACTACTCAGCAGCTGGCAGAGGGCACCCAGTGTCCAAAACAGCCAATTATCTTGTGTTTCTTTAAAGGTCTTATTCTTTTAGAATTAGAATTAGAATCACTTTAATGGCCACTTTGCTTGCACACCGAGGGATTTGTTCTCTGCATTTAACCCAATCCATGCAGTGAAACAAACATTTACACACACACTAGTGGGGCTGTGAGCACACATGCCGGGAGCAGTGGGCAGCCCTAGCCACAGCGCTTGGGGAGCAGTTTGGACTTGGTGCCTTGCTCAAGGGCACTTCAATCACAACCTGCCCGCTCTGGGGATTGAGCCGGCAACCTTCCTGTTACGAGCCCAGTTCCCTAACCACCAGGACAGATTTTCCGTGAAAATCAAGTCACACACACATACACACACATACACACACAATTGACCTAATAGGATTAATGAAAACAACATAATGACAAGTTTTATATGTGCTGAAATACACACATTTCAGTATTACAGCAAGCCCAGCTAACAGAACCTGAACTAGAGGCAATATGCTGTAAACCTGATTATAAACAATGCTGTACTCAAAAATGTAGATTCCTTTCAGTTGTTGATTACTTGTGGCACTTTAGCCAATACAACCACACAGCCACCGACTGAAAAACACTTATTACAGAACTAATGTCTGAATGTTCATTAAACTGGTTAAAGTTAGCAACCACCACTCTGGGGCTAATTGATATTTCACTCTCAAAGGCCTGACTATAACAATTTGTCATCAACAAATCTTGGAATCCACGAGCGCAAAGTGTAAATCCAGCCAACAGAACCACACAGCTCCCTACTAAAAACACTGTCTGAGTGTAAGGCTGGAAAGTGCACTAATCAGGATAAAGCTAGCAGGTGCTAAACGTGTTGCTCAGATCAGTAATGCTCAAAAACACGACTGAAACACTGTGTTGTCAACAAACCTTTTCACTAACACAGCGACACAGCCAGACATTGCAACATCCTATTACTTACTGGACCAACAAAAGAAGGTGTCTATCTTGTGTCCTCATGGCTTTTTCAGCCCACTCCACTGAGTAATGTCACCCTGTCTCTCTCTCTTCCTTGCTTCCTCTGACAAATCTGTCTCTTCTCAGCCTCTGCCATTATGTCCGTACTGGGAATACCGAGTTTGATTCTTCTTAGTGAGTTGGAGATGTGTGCCATGAAGTGTTACACAGTTCTCGTGAGGGCCTCCTTCTGAGCTGCTGAAGTTGCATAGTCTTAGACTTAACCCTGAGCAACAGTGACAGAGGTGATATTGTCCCTATTACAGGTTGAAGGAGCATCACAATCATTTTCAAGCTGTCATTGTAAGGTAAAACTACTATGTAGTGCTCCTACTTTGTCAGTATTTTGTAGAAAGTATGTCATTATTTAGTATGTATTCATTATGTATTTTTTCATCATTATGTCTTATTTAAATCTGCTACATCAGTATTTTGACACACAGTATTTTTGAATGGATTCTTGTTGAAAGTCCTGGTAATTGTTTAAAGCTTTTTTTTTTTTCTGTTTTATAGGAAAATGGCTGGAAATAGCTGTGGGGGGTTGCTGCTGAAGTGGGTCACAAAGACAGTTGGGGTCTATGACAGATGTAGATGAGGCTACTCATGTTTAATTCAGTTTTTCTCATAGAAAGGCTCTTCTACAGAAACGCTATCCATATGGTCACCAAGAGTCGGAAACAACAGCATTTAATAATAGTAGTTTTCTTCATAAATCCAGCCAATAGCACAATCCACACATTTCCTCAAATTCGTATTTGTCTCTCATTTTCCAGCTCAGTTTCCGTGCTTTCACCTTCCCAGTTAGGGTTATAGCCAATGATTGATCAATTAGTTGTGAACAAATTAAACAGAAACCTACCATATAAGTACAACACAAGAATATGAAATCTCCATTTACCTAGGCCACATTTATATGCTAATAATATGCGAAACATGAGACATGGGAAAGGCTAATGAGACATGGAGGCAAATGAGAGCAGAGGGATCCTTTGTTCATAACCTTGGAGAGTATCAAGAAAGTGCTGTTAGGTAAAAACAAGGTCTCGGTTTTGATTTTAAGCCATGATTCAAGTTTACAAACAGTAGTCTGGAAGAGACCGACACTGTGTCAAGGATACAGAATTTCTACAGTTTCTTTCATGAGATTTTTCACACTTTTGTGCTGATAATGAGCCTAATTAAGTGTCCATGCCAACGACTTCAAGTGTTGCCCACTGACCAACTTAACTGTAGTTTGTAAATATTGTGACCTTACAAGGGCAGTAGGCAGAAATGAGCCAGTGAGCCATCAGTAATTTGGGCTTGGTGTATGGCAGGACTGGCAGAGCCTTTATCCACCATCACCCAAATCTCCCAGATGGTGGATACTGCTCTCCCTATGTCAACTGCCATACACCAAGTCCAACACACACACAAACAAAGAACCCTAGGACACACACTTGCAAACCCTTATACAAACCAAAACACACAAACAACCACCAAAACAGCAGAACAGTCCCTGTGGGAGCTGCAATGCCTGCTGGGAGCTCACTTGCCCAGAATCCAGTGCCACAATAAGAACACATTTTCGAATGTCATGCCTACAGCGCAAAATGTAAATAAATAACTAAATAAATAAATAAGAAAGAAAGAATTGAGACAGATTTAAGTTTTTATTCCAATTTATTAATAGTCTGGAAAAAAAGATGTTCTACATTATAAAGAGATTTGGCTTTTAAACTTTAAAAAGGTTCTTTATAATTCATCTCACTGAAACTTTCTTCAAGGAATCACTAGGGGTTCTTCTGTGGCACTGGTCCAATCATCTACTGGTGGCATTTGAGGACAAAATCTTGTTTCTCTAGACAAGCAACTTCACCAGAGTAGAGAATAGAAACTTTCTGGCCGTGAAGGTTAATGTGAAGTAGTGGAACAGTAGAGATTGGGCCATTTCTATTGGTCTGTTTGCTGTGAAGTTTTGAAGCAGTGTTAAAGGAAGGTGGCATTTTCAAATGAAATTTTAATCACAGTATGTAATACACTGATTATAAATCAGAGATGAAATCCATATTATGCTTGTAGGACATTTATAGTCCCCTGACATATAAAAAGCCCAGGCTGGTCAGATCAGGCCAGTGAACTTGTGCCAGGATGAAGTGTGAGGTTGGCATTTGGCATATTGCACCTGACAGGACCTTGGCTGAACTGTTGGAGCTGGTCTGAGCCGCCTGAGCAGGAGGCAGTGCTGAGGGGGAACGGTGGGTTATTTTTGAATGTTATCATTAAGACAAGTGAAAATGGAGGTGGGGAACGAGGTGCGAATGATGGAGAGATGCGAGATGCCAGCTGAGGCAGTATATGGCCTAAAGTTATGACAGCCCGAGCTATATATTTGATTCTAAGTGACGTTTGTAAGCATGATAATGGGTGACACTTGTCAGCGGAAAAAGAATGATGGCTCAGTCCTTCTCTCACAGCAAAATCCTCAGTGGTAAAACTTTTACAGCATTGCAGTTTGCCACCCCCTGGACCCTGGACTCAACCCTTCAGCCTCGGTGCTTCTGAAATGTAAACGATGCAGGGTTGATTTCTTCTTTGTTGCAGTAACAGCTTCAACTCTCCCACAGAGGTTTATACACTAGATGTGGGAACACTGCTGTGAGGATTTGATGGTATTCAGCCAAAGAAATGTTAGAGAGGTCAGGTATTGATGTTGGATGATTAGCTCTGGATCACAAACACTATTCCAATTAGAGTTAGACCTTATGACCCTTAGGCTGACACCTGACATCGGGCATGATGTCCCGGGGCTTGTGTGCAGCTGCTCCAGAGCATCACATTTGGTTTAATGGATTTCTATGGGAATTCATCTAAAAAAAACATTAAAGAAGCTGAATTCAGTCGTTACAGTGGATTTCAAACTTTACACATATATTCTAAGAGTAATATGAAGACTACGATGGTTACATTAAGAATCCATTCAACACTGGGGATTTTACTGGGTGTGAATCGACACACGGATTAACACTATTATAACGTGTTGTTGTTTTTTGTTGCAGCCCAAACCTCCATATAATAAATAATAGATCTTTTGTACCTACTCTTTAATTCTTTCTGAAGTTTGATGATCCAGGGGTGGGTGACTGCAGGTCATACACATACTCACACTTTAAAATGAAACACTATATCTCTTTTCAAATTTCTGTGTGTGTGTGTGTGTGTGTGTGTGTGTGTGTGTGTGTGTCTGTGTGTGTGTGAGAAAGAGGGAGTTATTGGGCTTTGGGCTCTGCAATTATTTTCCCTCATCTCTTCTGCAGATGCGTGTGTTCTTGTTGTCAGGTGACCTACATAAAGGCACACCTCTGACCTACACCCAGGTGTAGAATCTCTGAAATCTGTGGCTGAATGAGCTAACCATCGTAATAAGGAAAAGGAGGTTAAGAAACCTGAAGGTTGTGGGGGACGAACAGTGGAAGTACATTAATTTATTAGGTGCTTTCACCATTTTTAAAGACTTTTCGTGTAATGTATAATTATCATTTAAAATTCAAACATTCTCCTGCTTTGTTATTTTAAGGTAGCCATTGCATAGAATTATACATTTTATTTTAAATACATGAACATTCATTTCATTTCAGACTCACACTTACGGACTCACACCTCCCTGTGTCTGCGTGGGTTTCCTCAAGGTGACTGTCTGTGAGGAGTGTGGTGTGTTCTCCCTGTGTCTGTGTGGGTTTCCTCCGGGTGACTGTCTGTGAGGAGTGTGGTGTGTTCTCCCTGTGTCTGTGTGGGTTTCCTCTGGGTGACTGTCTGTGAGGAATGTGGTGTGTTCTCACTGTGTCTGCGTGGGTTTCCTCCAGGTGACTGTCTGTGAGAGGTGTGGTGTGTTCTCCCTGTGTCTGCGAGGGTTTCCTCCAGGTGACTGTCTGTGAGGGGTGTGGTGTGTTCTCCCTGTGTCTGTGTGGGTTTCCTCCGGGTGACTGTCTGTGAGGGGTGTGGTGTGTTCTCCCTGTGTCTGTGTGGGTTTCCTCCGGGTGACTGTCTGTGAGGAGTGTGGTGTGTTCTCCCTGTGTCTGCGTGGGTTTCCTCCAGGTGACTGTCTGTGAGGGGTGTGGTGTGTTCTCCCTGTGTCTGCGACGGTTTCCTCCTTCAAAAACACACATTGGGCACTCAAAAGTGTCCGTAAATGTGAATGCGTGAGTGAATGTGTGTTGTCCTGTAAAGGACTGGCGCCCCCTCCAGGGTGTATTCCCGCCTTGCGCCCAATGATTCTATGTAGGCTCTGGACCCACCGCGACCCTGAACTGGATAAGTGGTTACAGACAATGAATGAATGAATGAATAAATGCTGGTCTCTATTGTTTGTCCAGTGTCTGATAGTTTGTTTCATTCTCAGCATGTTACATTGCGTAGTTCTCTTCTCAGACACTATAATGAAAGATTTCCCTTCAGATTTGTATGAGGCGTGCAGTAAGACAAACTAAAGGTTGCTTTAAAAACACAGTCAGTGGCCTGAACTACTACAGTGGGAATATATTACCTATTGATTGCTCCCCACCCTCTTTTTTGAGGCAGGTAGGGTTTGGTAGGAAGTTCCTGTGGCTTACCCATGAGCCATGAATCATTCAAAGCATCGTTTGCTGGATACAGATCCATAGCAGCTCTGCAACACAATCACAGTGTTAGGCCTCATAGGGGCAGAAGTGCTGCTTCAGAGTATTCAGCTTCCACATAAACAGCTAGTGGTAGATTAAAAGCTGAATGGTCTGAAATGTTATAGTGAATTTGAATTAGGAAGTTCCTCTGCATGTGATGGTTACTGTGGAGTTGGAGGTAATGCAATGTTCAAGGGTTGTACCCTTATTTAGGGATAAGAAAGGAGCTGGGTTTTGGAGAAATATGGTACAGGAAATGTGTGGTGAATATTTCAGCCTGAAACTTAATCCAATTAAAGACCCATATAACTCATATATATATTAAGTTCATTACAACACGCAATATTCCAGTGGAAGACCTTAGACCAGCCTTCACTGAAGTGGTGCCCCCAAGTATCCTATTCCATTGCAATATACAATGTACAGGGGTTGGACAATGGAACTGAAACACCTGGTTTTAGACCACAATAATTTATTAGTATGGTGTAGGCAGGATAGTGGCCAGGTCTCTACGTGATTCTGGTGGAGGAAAACGTTTCCTGACTCGCTCCTCCAAAACACCCCAAAGTGGCTCAATAATATTTAGACCTGGTGACTGTGCAGGCCATGGGAGATGTTCAACTTCACTTTCATGTTCATCAAACCAATCTTTCACCAGTCTTGCTGTGTGTATTGGTGCATTGTCGTCCTGATACACGGCACCGCCTTCAGGACACAATGTTTGAACCATTGGATGCACATGGTCTTACTGGTGCAATGTGCAATTAATGAAGATTGGACACCAGGCTGCTCCAGTTTAGCCATGAAACCTCCCACACTACAATGACAGGTGTTTCAGTTTCATTGTCTAACCCCTGTAAGTGTACCATGTTGACATGGGTCCATGTTAGCAACATTAGCCGCTGTTAGCGACAGAAACCTTTCACTTCAACTTGACACATATATTTAATTGAGAAAATGAGAAACGGAATGTTACACTCCCCAAGCTGAGGGACAGTGTTGACAGATTACTGCTCTGTAAAAGGCATAAAAATGAAAAAAATGACACGAGGTGACACAACTAGCTTCTTTGAACGCTTCTTAGTCCATTCTCATACTCTCTGTCTTGTTCTTGGTCATATAACATCACATGTATAAATGTATTTTTTTCCCCTCCGTGAAGTGACTATTTTGCTTTAACAACAGCTGGTTCTCAAGCTCTGTTTGATTGGTCAGACACAGTCATGTGACAGAGCCACAAAACAAAACAAAGAGATTGTGCACTGGGCGGATCGATAAAATAAGTAGTGAGTAGTGAGCATAATGTAGCTCAGTGTAACAAAGTAAAAGCACTATGTCTTCACAAATATAGTCAAGTAAAAGTAAAAATGCTACACTAAAACTACTGAGTATAACCTCCGATTATTACCCTGTTGAGATGTATACATTTGAGTCCATCAATATTTCTTCATTGATCCAAAAGAATAGTAATTATATACAGGAACAAACATGGCTGTTTCATCAATTCCAAATGTTTGTGGATGATTTATATAACATATACCTATAGGACAGCATGAGAGAAATGCCAGAGATAACAAGCTAACCATTCATTCATTCATTCATTATCTGTAAGCGCTTATCCAGTTCAGGGTCACGGTGGGTCCAGAGCCTACCTGGAATCATTGGGCGCAAAGCGGGAATACACCCTGAAGGGGGCGCCAGTCCTTTACAGGGCAACACACACACTCACACATTCACACCAACGGCCACTTTTGAGTCGCCAATCCACCTACCAACGTGAGTTTTTGGACTGTGGGAGGAAACCGGAGCACCCGGAGGAAACTTACGTGAACACAGGGAGACAAGCGAATTACTTAACATAAAACTACTTTGGGACAATATTAACAATGTTAATCTAATCTAACACACATTTACCTAGCTAAGTAACATTTAGTCTCTGGTGTCGATGGAGCTGTTAAAGCTGGAGATGGTGATGTGTTCTAAAAACTCATGCACTTACGTAAATAAAAACACTCCTTTCCCAAACAGACCCAAGACTCTAAAAACTCTCACTGGGACCCGAAGAAATGATTTTAAGTCTTACCTGTCTATCAGCAACATCACCCTCAGAGCTGCTCTGACCACTCCGTCCTTGAAGCATGCACACGGCACGGATGCACAGGCACTTGCACTTTTAGAGACATGTGGAGGGAGAAGCTAGAGGGCAAACCAAAGTGGACATTGTTGTAGCTGTTGTGTGCTTCTTAAATGTGAGTGAGACATGAGGTAGGTGAATGGTGCTGGATGCAGGGCGTTGTGCTCCTCTCTCTGTGACTTATAATGCCTTGAGTACAGGAGTGGATTTGGGATGAGTGCTGAATGAGGTGAGCTGTGGGCGGGGGGCATTTCAGATTAATTTTCTTACAAAAACATCTTCTCCAGCTTTAATAATTAAGGCTAATAATTAGAGGCAGATGGAACAGCCATGTTGACATGTGAGCAAACACAGCAGAAAATGTTTAATGTGTGGCTGAGCTTCTGTCTGTCAGAGAATCTCTCACACTCCTCAACACACACCAGCGTTCTGCATGGCTGCAGGCAAAGCAGCTGTCAGCCTCTCTCTCTCTCTCTCTCTCTCTCTCTCTCTCTCTCTCTCTCTCTCTCTCTCTCTCCCCAATCTTTTCTTCTGTAATACTCCATCTTGGTCTTTTTCTTTTTTCCTGGAGAACAAATATTGTCCATGGAAGTTCGCATAAGTGAGACAGGGCTTACACTACTTCTTTATTGATGTGCGCGCACACACACACACACACACACACAATGTTTTTCGGCAACAAGCCCAACACCCAGCCTCTGACTCTCCCACACACTTTCAATATGATGAACAGCCAAAAAGAAAGAAAAAAGAAAGCAGCTGCAACACTCCCACTCTACATGGGGGATTCAGGGATGAGGGGGGGGGGGGTAACTGATGCGGTCTCAGTGCCAGCTTTTGTTTGGCTTGTGCCAGATTAGGTTCGGATTAGTGATTCTAATGGCACTGATCTCTCCTAATTCTCATCAATCCTCTCATCTGAAGCCACTACAAAGCCGAGGGTGGGCTACGAAAGATCGGAATTTTCTGTAGAGAGTGTCTGTCTGTAAGTGCAGGAGTGGCCAAGTGGCAATTTAGTTCAGTTTCCTCTTAAAGCACCAGGTACTCCAGCGCCATTACTCTCCACATGCTCAGCAATCAAGAAGCCACTCGTTGTGGACGCCAGGAGTGAAGTTTCGCCTTTGAACGCTCTCATTAATTAATGTTTGCCAGGGGATGAAGGAACGTCGCAATAACCTTTGCCAAAGCTGCGTGAAGCATGGGATAGATGTAGAAGAAAGCGAGAGTGGGAGAGGGAGAGAGAAAGGGTCCTGACAGAGGATGAAGAGCGCTATCCCCCTGGTGGCAGCCGGTGAGTCAGTGAGGGAGCGGATGTACCGGGGCGAGCGCAATTAGCTAAGCGTCTCTAATGCCAGCGCCACATACTGAGAGGAGCAGAGGCTTAAACACCAGAGCTCTGCAGATCAGCTCCGAGTCCAGCCTTCGCTACAGTCCACAACAGTGTGCCTCAATCCCAGAATATAAAGCAGCCACCAGAATACGAAAATGCTTAAGCCATCTTGCTTAGGAAAGTGTGCAGTTATCATATCATAAATCATATTTGTGGTTATAAATATCATGACATTATAAAAACAGGGAATTCATAATGATTCTTTTTTCATGTGTTTTTATAACAGTCTTACATTTCTGAACAATAATAATAAAGCGTCTGCGCAGCTGCTCAGATCTATTTTGAAACATTTGTTCGTATCCGTTCTGAGAGCGTCGTCTATTTATGATTTATATATATATATATATATATATTTATATATATATATGTATGTATATGTATATATATATATATATGATTTCTGTATGAGTACTTTATTACCTCTATTTTATTATCGTTCTGGCCATTGCTTTCAAACAAAAACTATTACATACATCTTCTCAGATATAATTCAAATTCATTGTAAAGCAAGTTCCAAACTGACTGTCTGTATTTACCTGAAGAACAAATATAAAAAACAGTGCTTGAAAACTGTTGTGATCAAACACAAAGTATAATAAAAGAAGCCTAGGAGGCTAACATTAGAATAAGGGCTATGATTATGCACAGGGTTTAGTTAATGATTACGCTGAGGCTGGTATTTCATGCACTGTAGGTGCCAGAAGGTCTTGTATACACTCTTTAAAGACTAACTATAATTAGTACACATAAAGGGGACATATTATACTCTGCGTGGCATGGTGATTGTGCCAGTAAGATTGTCCCCAAGGCTATTCAAAAGTGTCCACAGGTGTGAGTGTGTGACTCACTGGGCGAGTGTGTGCTGCTCTGTTATGGACGGACACACAACTCTGAACAGGATGAAGCAGTTCTAGAAAATAAATGACCGAATGAGTGTTTTACCCTTTTTCTATATGTGGCACAATAAGTATCAAATACCACCGCAGTATTCTCCTCTTGTTTGAACAGGCCTCTTCAGAACAACCGGTCTCTGTGTCTGTCCCTTTAAATAAGAATGAGCCAAAGCTCAGTTCAGCACCGGAGCCGAGGAGTGAGGACTGAACAGAAGCTCTGTTTTTTAGTATTTTTCGCTTTGTGTTCTTACTTGTTTTTTTCTCATTTTTGAATCAGGGTTTAGACAATGTTCGCTTTAATCAAATCTAACAGAATTTACATAGAGACCAGGGTGTGATTTCTCTGTACGTTACACTCCTGACTGAGTACAATCAGCCAACCATGTGCTGATTTAACCCTTAACTTACCACAAAAATTGACTACTTGTAGCATTCACACCGCTGTGGTTATATAATCTAGGTGTGTGGTAGTGTGTGGTCAGTCGTCAGTTTCTGACCAAGGAGTAGCTGCATATTTTTGAGTGGTGGTTTACTCTGGACCCCGCCAATCCCTGTCATGACCTGCTACATGCGGCGAAAAAAAGCAAACAGGACACGAGATGCCAATATAATAAAGCCGGAGCAGTGCTGCTGTCTCTTTGACAAATAAGCTAACACCAGACATGTCCACAGCTTCATCAATTACCTTCTCCTTCCTGTCCCTGGCCAGCTCCTTCAAAAGCAACCCTGAGCTCCGGAGTCCTTTTACGGCCCCTCTGCTGCTATAGCTTTCGATATGAACTAAATAAACATGATCAGTTAAATGACTATGAATGCTGTCCCGCCTTGCTCAACAACTTCTCATTTATCTGCGAGCTCCTGGCGCCTTGTACACCTCTCCGATAAGCCTTGACCTGGTGTCATTTTAATTTTCTTGTTTTTCATCACGGATGGCAGCTCATGGTTGTGCGAGCTACCGCCGGTTTAATAATGTTGAACTCTGTGATGACAAGGGCGTTGATTAATATGGAAGGTCTCGCTTTTGCTGTGTTACATTGAGAAGATCATTTCCCCTTACTCGGAAATAGGCTACCGCTGCGACTGGGAGCAGAACCCATCAGTCGCTCTGTTGGATAGCTGTCATTAAAATTCATATTCTGATACTGATACTTGGTAAACCAGAGCTCAGCATAGGCTGAGAATTGATACCAATATCTGACCCCTACTGAGACCTGGTTCAAACCAGTCCACATGTCCGAACAAATGATACAGAGAGAGAGAGAGAGAGAGAAAGAGAAAGAGAGAGAGAGAGAGAGAGAGAGAGAGAGAGAGAGAGAGAGATGGGATTCCTACAGAACAAAGGCCAGGCCACTTCTGAGCCCAGACCTCAGCATCATTGAATACGTTTTTGATTTTTGTCACTGCCAAAAAGCTCCAGGGACTCAGGGTCTTGTGTTCAAAGTGTGGTGTGTTCTCCCTGTGTCGGCGTGGGTTTCCTCTGGGAGATCTGGTTTCCACCTACAGTCTAAAACACTGTGTTTTTAGGTGGATTGATTTGTCCACAGGTGTGAGTGTGTGAAATTTTCCAATCTGTTGGTTTAGTTGAAAAAATGTTGGTTGAAATGTTTTTGTTTTGTTTTTTCCCTGATGCTGGGAAATTAATATGAATTTAATTATTGTTTCTGCTGGAAATGAAATAATTCCTACTGATAAGGGTGATCTCAGTCTTGTGCACTCGACCGTAATTGTTTTAGACCTAATCCCAGATGTTTATCTGAAGCAAACAACAGCGGACAGATCTGCAATCCTCTCCCGCCTGTGTCGCAGCAGGCAGGTGCTTCACGCACAGCCACCTCTGGAGCTTTGATTCATGGCTGTAGTGGCTCCTAAGTAATGAGTCGTGTGGCTGATTAATGGTGGGGTTAGGGATCCTTCGTCCTGCTCTCTATCAACGTCCTGCCGCCCGCGGGACACTTTCTTCGCCCTGTTTTCTCTCCCCTACATTCCCCAGATTGTTGCAGGTTCCAGCCTGGGCATGGCGTCCGGCTCACGGAGAGAGAGGCAGGAGTCTGGTGGAGTGTACGAATCAAGATTATGATTCAATGCAGGACAGATTGGCGTACAGTCTGTTCTGTGCTTATGAACATTCTGTAAATACAAGAGGGGGTACTTGTCCGCATCAGCTGCTTTCTGAAGGAAAACCACGACAAGCTTCTGCTGTGAATCATTGAGGTTGAAGGAATGGCATCCCGACAGAGGAGAAAAATGTCTGGGACGTCTAGCTGGTCAGTTCAATTGGAATTGGCCACTTTAATAAATGACAACCTCGTCTGTGAGCTGTCCATAATGACCACTCCAAGATTTCTCATTACATTAATGGTCAGTCCTAAGAATATTGGGTTCTGAGTCCCTACAGTGTCTTCAGCCCTGTACAGATCCCATCATATTATAGATGTAACATCATGTGAATGAAGTATATACCTATAGTAAACAGAGTCGGTGGTGGTCTTTGTGTTTACAGGACTGTGAATGGACACGCCTTTGTATGCCTCTTGTAAACATCTTGGATCGGTCTAAATTCTGAGCCTCAATAAGAGCGTCGCGGCACTGTTGTGTGCATGTGAACATAGTTATTGATGCTCTGCGCTGCAGTAATGCCTAATGGGCTAATGGGCATCTGGTGTTCTATCTCATTTGAGGGGAAGGAGCGAGGCTATTTAAGGGAACAGGAAACATAAGTGGAGACTTTCCTTCTCAGCCATTCAACCCAGGGTTCTGGTAATCCAGGTTTGATTAAGTTGATAAAAGTTTCTTTGGTTGGCTCTTGTAGACTACTGAACTAGGCTTGGGCGGTATAACAATGATACCATACACCGCGGTATTTACAAATGTGGACGGTATCTCAAAATGAGGGCGGTGTTTATAATGTATGTGTGCTGTGTCAAATTACTGTTCTGTGTCTTTAAAAGTCGGCTAAAAAGTGTGGATTTTGAGAAAGCCACAGGGAGGGCTCAATGACTGCTGATGTCGCGGTCTGTAAACGGGTGGAGAAACACACAAGCCCAGTAGTTGAAGTTTAGCGCTGAATTTGGGATAAAAGAGAGAGGAAATCGCCCATCCCTATACCAAACACTTTAAAGGGCACTGTTCTAATCTTGCACAATTATCTTCTCTGTTTTGGTCAACTAATTAGTCTACACTAGCTAGGGCTTCTCTTAATATCTAACTGGAATTAATATGAGTTTATACGGAGCAAAATTCATTGTTCCATATCATTTCAAAACAACGTCAGACACAAGCTGTTGTACGTCTGCGGGTGAGGCAAATTTAAAAATGGTAACACATTGTATTTTCTTGCTTTCAGTCGCTACTGGAAATTAGACTTGACTTGTCACCACATGGTCAGAAACACAGGCAACTATCATGTACCTTTGGGTGGGTTATATCTGAGGCTATTCAGACTGAATGGATTCAAGAATCTGAGAGATCTAGCTGTGTCTTAGCACATACTGTGGGTTTGTGGAGAAAATTATACTTTAACACCTTATAAGTTCATTCATTCATTATCTGTAAGCGCTTATTCAGTTCAGGGTCACGGTGGGTCCAGAGCCTACCTGGAATCATTGGGCGCAAGGCGGGAATACACCCTGGAGGGGGTGTCAGTCCTTCACAGGGCAACACAGACACACACACACATTCATTCACACACTCATACCTATGGACACTTCTGAGTCGCCAATCCACTTACCAACTTGTGTTTTTGGACTGTGGGAAGAAACTGGAGCACCCGGAGGAAATCCATGTGGACACAGGGAGAACACACCACACTCCTCACAGACAGTCACCTGGAGGAAACCCACGCAGACACAGGGAGAACACACCACACTCCTCACAGACAGTCACCCGGAGGAAACCCATGTGGACACAGGGAGAACACACCACACTCCTCACAGACAGTCACCCGGAGGAAACCCACGTGGACACAGGGAGAACACACCACACTCCTCACAGACAGTCACCCGGAGGAAACCCACGTGGACACAGGGAGAACACACCACACTCCTCACAGACAGTCACCCGGAGGAAACCCATGCAGACACAGGGAGAACACACCACACTCTTCACAGACAGTCACCCGGAGGAAACCCACACAGACACAGGGAGAAAACACCACACTTCTCACAGACAGTCACCCGGAGGAAACCCACGCAGACACAGAGAGAACACACAACACTCCTCACAGACAGTCACCCGGAGGAAACCCTTGCAGACACAGAGAGAACACACCAAACTCCTCACAGACAGTCACCCGGAGCGGGATTCGAACCCAAAACCTCCAGGCCCCTGGAGCTGTGTGACTGCGACACTACCTGCTGCACCACCGTGCCGCCCTACCTTAGTTAAAAAGAGTTATTTGTAATTGAGCAAAGTGAAACTGAATCATTTGAATTGATCATTTCATATAAACATACAATAAGAAGTGGTTCAGGAAAATGAGTTGCTTTTAAAAAGCCGCTTTTCACAATCCTGTCAAATTTCCATAGATAAATTCATGCCCCGCCCATTTGTCTTTCTGTCTAATAGTATTGTTTCCCTCAAATATGTGTCACATTGAGGAATGAAAATGCATTCAAATTTCATTTCAGCTTGCCTTTAAAAGCATATCTACCACGCGGGGAGGCTGGCACATGTTTCCTCTGAGGTACCAACCACATCAAGATATTTTTTTTTAAACACAGAGGGTTTTATTTTTTAAGATTTCATTTTTTGAAAATATCCACATCTACATCTAAAAAGCTGAAATTAACATGTCACTCCCACCCATCTGATGCCTGTGATTTAGTTTAGTAAATACCACAACACTCAAACCAAATGTTTTTTTTTAAAAATCTCCAAATTGAAGAGTGTTCAGATATCTCAATTTTCAGTCACATAAACCACTTCTGGTTTGATGTTGATGGGAAGTCTCTGTTTTAACCTCTGTTTTTAAACATATCTGAATAAGTGTGGACAGGACCTAGCAGTCACTAACACTGGACAGCTCAGCACGCTTTGAGGAGAACACTGCCTAATTTACTTTAGGCTTCAGGCTCACTGTGAAAGAAGGAGAGCCATCTAGACAAAGAGAACAAAGCCGGTTTTGCTTTCTCAGACTCTTAGACATCCCAGAGGCATTCCAGTGGAATAAAGTCATGATTTCCAGATCATGGGACACCACTCTGGAGTCCTGCGTTGGTTGTTCTATTTAAGCCCTCAGACACTATGAAGATCCCTTAAGCCCCCCCATGTTTAACCCAAAGTTAGACCCTTGTGATCTTCACATCTCATAACCTCTGTTTGTAGTAGGTCTGGCTCACACAGTCATATCTGTCTTGTATATTGTACTCATAGCATACTGCACTGCACTTGTTTGATTGTATTCTATATCTTCATCCTTCTTGTGCATGGCAATGAGGCCCTGAGGGACTCGAGGCTTCACTAATGCATGAAAGTCCCTGTTATTTTAATCTGTCACATCTTTATTATAGTGAAATCAAAACCCTGATCTCCAGCCTGCTCTGTACTGCATATTTTTTGTGCTTTCCCTGCTCTTACCCGTCTGATTCAACTCACAAAGGGCTCTGTAATTAGCTGATTAGCTGAATCAGGACTGTTAGAACAGGGAAAACACTTAAGTGTGCAGAGCAGCAGGGGCCCAGAACTGGGATTGAATTCCGCCGCTTTATAACATCACACGCTGCAGCTTTTAGCCTGTCAGCCTGCTGATGATCATTTTTTTTTGTACTCTGCGTCTGGAAAGAAAAAAATAAAACGGCTTTTGATTTTTCTATTTTGATAACTTATTTATTTTTTGTCGTCGTCAAATCTGCCTGAAGGAACCAATCAAATCAAAGGGACATGAACACTGTACATTTTGAATTGTTTTTAATTCTCAGCCAGAAGCCAGGGACATGCCTTTCACACACACACACACACACATACACACTCACAGACTGCAGGAGATGAGCTCAAGGGTGTCAGGAAATGGGTTACTTTGGGTTACTTTGTACATTCAAGTGCTGACAATGGATGGAACTTCATTGAAGTTCAGAAGGAAGAGAAGGCTGAAAGATGTTTAAAAGCCAATAGATGCCTTTCTAAATCTGATTGGCTGAGCCACTTTTAAAGCGCTGTAAAAATCCCTATATACATACACACACTTGCCCTATATGTCACCTCACATCATCTGAAGTTATTCGAGCCTACAGGCACTTTTCTGCATGCTTGATTATTCGTACAGAGTTAAAAAGTCATATATGTGAAGAGGGATTTTTGATGTCATGCTGGTTAATTACTGTCATTACATAATAGCTGGCTCACAAAACAACACAATACTGCTGTTGCCTAGCAGCAGGGAAATGCACTATGGTAAAATTACAGTAGAGCTGGGCCTATCATGAGGAATTGTATACGCTAAACACATTCACATTTTCCAGCACACGTCTTGTAGAGAGACTGCAGTGATTGGTGCTGCACATCTGGAGAAACCTGGGGTAAAGTGGATGGTATATAAGTGCAAATGCACTACTACAAACAAAAAGAACATAGAATCTCAAGTGTCGTCTCCAGTGGATGCTACGTTTGGTCAGACTGGTCTCTAATCAGTAGTCCTTATCAGAGTTATCTACCTGTAAGAAAGTGTGAGCAACTACAACTACTCTGCACTCAGCACTGCAGAAACTGCACTGTGTAACTTTTGGAGGAAGGTAGGAAACCACCACCTCCCCTCACCTCTTGAATAAGACTTCTTAAAGAAAATGATTTCCTAACTTCCCCAAATCTTTAATAAATAACCTACCGGTTCATGTCTTGGTTACGTTGCAGCACTCCAGTCTACAAAGTATGAGGGAATATTGAATAACCAGCACTGTATCAGGCCCAAGCAGGGAACACACAAGTTTGCCAAATTGGACCAATACTGCCATGTTTTTCTGCCAATAAAGCGTGAAATGCACACTCTGCTACTACAGCTTACCATATGGCCTGAAGTAGTGTTGTGGTTAGGGTTAGGGTTTGGTAAATGTAAATGTTAATATTTAGGGTTGGAGTTTGAGAGGAAACACTTGGGTTGGGATTAATGAAATTCACATTTCACAGTTTAGTGACATTGACTATTTTGCCATGATAATGGGTTGGAATAAAAGTTATGAAGAGTTTATTATGATTACGTGAATCCAAATTTGTACATATATGTATAATAATTTAAATATAAAATAATATGAGTAGGCTGCATTTTTTACACATCCAATATGTACCCAGCTTTTATATGTGTGAATACGTCCTATATTTAAATGTGCTAGCCTGAACCAAACCACTATACTTTTGTTTTTGATGCCAGTTCACAAATAAATGACATTATTATGGTGCATTTACACTGCAATCAGCTTGGCTCATTTCACTGGTCGCTTTTCCACTAGCACAGTGCCCCAACGAAATAGAGTCGGTCATGTCGCAAAACCCTGTCTCTAATGGGAACCATTCGGTTTGAAAACAACAACAATCCTGGCGGTTAGACACTGTTTACTCATTGTGTATTTGTGTGTTGTTTTGGTTCTTTGGACTGAACACGGCCCCAGTTCCCACAGATCAATGTTCCATGTTGCTCATTTGGCTTTAGCTGGAGATTGTCATCGGCCACTGACCCAAGGAGCATTTGAACCTCTTCAAAACACCTCAGAATAAAGTTACAGGGTAAAGCTACCTCTGTGGGTCAGTTAAAAGCAAATGTGAAAGCTGCTGCAACTTCAGAGATTTTACAAGCTACAAGTCTGTGCTGGAGCTCTGCATTTGGTGGTGATTGACAGGACTCTCTGGCCAATCAGCGCTCTGCAGGGTCGGCTTGGCTGGGTCGGAACAGTAAGCGAGCAGGGACTAGGGACCAGGACCAGATTTGGGCATTGGAAAAGCACAAGAGCTGGGCTGAGTCAAGTCGAGTCGAGTAGGTACCATAGAGTGGAAACGTGCCATTAAGCGAGTAAATAATCACAGCAAGCAAACACATCTGTTACACAGAACAATGCCAGGACTAGAATGTGGGTTATTTGAGCATATCTGTATAACAAAAAGGGACTCAGAGACTGTATCCATATATATCTTTACATAGAATCAAGCTAACGATGTCTTGCTATTAAACGGCTTGCACCACCCATATCCAGTTTGGAAAGAATTTCCAAAAGTCAACAAAGTTAATAGTGCACACATCAGAGCAGCCCCCTCTTAAACTGATGAATCAGATTCCTCTGATACATGTCGTTCATGACACTAGTCTGTGTCTGGAACGCAAGGAGTCTGAAGAGCAATCATCATGCATAAATCTCATTAAGATGCGGAATGTGTCTCTGAATCTGATATTGATTTTTTTGTTTTTTTTGACAGCCCTGGGCCATGCTTCTGACGCCTTTTAATTGGCATTGCCGCTAGTTGCTCACATTCTTGGCTCGGTTAGGCTCTGAAAGCTAGTGCTGCTGCTTCGTTGGAAGCCTCCCACCATCTGAGTTCCCGCAAACTGAGCTTGCACAGAGCCAGACTTCCATTAGTTCCTGGTGAATACGAGATTAGCAAGTTGGTGCGGCACAATATTGAATTATGCACTGGCGTCGCATCAATCAGAGCGCTGCGACGGATGATGTGCTGATCAAGGTTGCGCAAAGCAAAGATGCCCTAAATCCCTCCTGTGGGACTAGAGTGGCGCCATTTATCTCCCCTGCGTTTTAATTGGCCCTGGACAAACAAAGGTGATCTGCAGCATAACAACTGGGCTTAAGACACAAAAAAATGGTTTTAAACTCAGCTTCCATTCTTATTTTCACCACAGAAGCACTCTAGCTGTACACTGAGCAATAGAACTGCATTATAAATTGTTCCTCAGGGTTTCTTTTATAATATGCTCTTAAATGTATGCTTTTAAAAGCAATAAAAAAGGGGGATCGGTGGGCTGTTGAGCATGCTGGTTTTAACTGCTTCTGAGAAAGGGTCCCCAGTGAATTTAATCTTGCTTTATATAACCAGAAATATGGATACTGTTTTTTTAATATTCATTAGTGCCAAGATGTGGACACTCGAGAGTAGCTGACAGCATTGGAAATGCCTTTGTTTATCGCAGTGGTCAGCTCCAGCATGCTGCTTTTAATTGGACCAGGAAAACCAAGGTGTCTGGGAAAATTAACGATATGTAGCTTTGTAAACCGACCTGCTGCTGAATGCCATTTCCTTCTTGTGTGCCATGAGCAATGCAATGATTGGGCACCGACACAGCAGACGAACAGTAATGTGTCACATCCTGAACCCAGCAGATTCATCAGCAATTCTAAAGATAGATGAGACCACTGGGAGGGACCCTCTGTTCTCCAAGTGGATCTCTTCTGCCTTTGTCTTACTTGTGCATCACAATAAATAGGAGGATGGAGATTGCAATAACGGGGGGCTTCTACATTCTAGTGGAACATTAGTGATAAGATGTAGCAGGGAGCTATGTAGAAAACAGTGGTAAAAACACATGAATCTATACAAGAAACTGAACCATTGGAGGGCAACCTGAATAAACAACCTGTCATCAGTTACAAGTTACAAAATCTCTATAAGCTTTACTCAGGAGCAGAGTACAATACTGCCACATTGTGAAAATCAACTTTAACCCTGAGGCAAGGGATAATTTAGTGGACAATATTTTTTAATATAAAAAACAAAGTTGGATCCATTTGAATAGGTTTGTACTAAGGCTTGTGTTGTATGTCTATCTTGGAGCCCAAGTCCACTAGGCAGAGACTTAGGTAGCAATAACATGTCATTTCCTAAATTAGTCGTCCTTTAACATCAAGCTCTATACTCTCCACAAAAATATTCTCAAGACCAGCGTTTGCATTAAAACAGCAAGAAAAGTTGCCATTGTTTAGCGGCACATTAGTGGCAACAGCTTCAGAGACACCTTTGTTTCCTCTGGTCGTTCTCCTGAAATGTGGTGATTATTTCCAATTCCAGTGCAGTGAAGCCAATTTGCAGCCGACAGAAAGATGTAAAAACAGCCTGAAATGCTCTGCAGCTGATGTTTACACATTTCTCCTAATCACTGCCTACTTTTTTAAAACCTTACTCTTATTTGCATTTTTGTCAAAATACGAAACTTGAGCGAGGACAGCCGGTTCCTTTAAAAAGCACAACAGCTCGTGATGTGACAGCTCCTAAAACATCATTATTACACTCGTTTGAAAAGCTTAATCACTGGCAATAGTTGGATGCTTTCTTCACAATGTCTCTCTGCTTAAGCGAACCTTTGTGGGTCATTTCTACCTTTTGAGAGGAAAAGGTTTACTCCGGTCCCCAACTGGAGACGTGAAAGAAAAGCAGGAACTTTTTGGGATCCATCACCAACACCTCTGAGTGACAACACCTTCCTTGTGAACGGCTTCCTTTGACATTCCTGGTATTCAGCAACTCGAGATAAAGTCATTTACACCTTTTTCATCTCCTGGTTGATATAGTTTTGATGCAGCTTTCTAATCAGGCCAGCACAGCCCTGCAACACAGCGTCTCAATAATTCATACCTACAAAGCCATGAATTCATTTAATGGTACATCAAAGAAATAAGATTACATTGTCAAAGATCTGCAGGTTACTCTGCGATTTCAAAACTGAATAAAGCAAGCCCCCGGGTGGATGATAAGACATTAAATTACATGATGTTACAGGACAATTTACTGCCAGATACTGATTCTTTGGAAGAATTTCATACAAAAGCCACTGTCTGGTTCCCCCCTCGATAACAAATCTTACACCAACAGGTTCTTCAAAGCAACACATCTGTAACTGATTTATGAAAGCACAGTGAAACCTTCTTAGAATTTTTTCAAAAGTGTCCCAAAGTGTTGTAAAACCCATTCTCAACCCAAGGACCATTCAATGATCTTTATTTTTAGGGGTAGCTCTAGTTGTGGGCAGTTTAGAAGAATATAAAAGACAAATGCAGCACTGTGCGAAAAGCTAGACACCACTGTATATTATCCCTAATCTTTTATAGCCCCTGTTTTTCTTTTTCTTTCTCCTTGTTTTACATCAGACAGTCCCCTCAACCACCACATGTTCAATGCCAATGGCAGTCCATCCACACCAGTACACACATCATACATCATACCTCCTTTTCAGGGTTGAATATAGGATGCAGTGCTTTATCTAAATACGGCTAAATCTCAGTCTCCATTCTCTCATTTGTCACACAATTTACATGTTAATTTTATGGCAAAACAATGCTTCTTTGTTATTTTTATGTAAATACTATGGCTTTTTAAATGGTGTATATATGTTTTTAACAGAAAATTACTGTAAACAAAACAGTTCTTAAATGTAAAATTTATGTGACGTGACAGTATATTTTATGGTGAAAATCTGGCAACAGCTGCCAATTTTTTACCGTAAATTTTACAGATTTTTTTTTCAGTGTGTGTAATTTACAGTCCAAATGAGAAGACAGGAATTTTCAAAACCTGGAGAGTAGAAAAACATGCTCCACTCTTAAATAACCCAGACGTGTTCCTGTCAAATCAATCCATTCTGAGAAGATAGCTCAGTGTTCAGGGTCTGAAAGGATGTGGACTTGTCTACTAGAGATTGATCAGTATTTGCTTGAAACTCAATCTCTGGATCATCTGAAAACCATACAGGCCATCTAAAGCTACAATTACACACTCACTATGTGAGCTCCAAATCCCTCTCTCTCTCTCTCTCTCTCTCTCTCTCTCTCTCTCTCTCTCTCTCTCTCTCTCTCTCTCTCACTCCCCACTTTGTCCCACTCTTTCCAAACGTGATCCTTCTAAATATGAACAGAATATCCAATATGCTTCAAGAAGAAAGAGGGACAGACCCATCTACAACAAGGTACTGGAGGACAAAGAGAAAGACGCACAGCCCGCTGTAGCCCTCAGACGGAATGGAACTGAGACACTGGTGCTGTCGCCCCGCTGCTCACATGTGATCACTCAGGTTTGTCGACAATGGAGCGGAGGGATGCCAGTGTTTCAGGATGCTCCCACGTCTGTGTGTCCTTCTGGTTCTCTCCTTTTAAAGCTCCTGTTAAAGCTGTCATAGTCAGATCTACTGGAGTCATTAGTCACACTCTAGGAATGTTCACATTCTCTGCTTTACATTCACCCAAACAGAAAAAAAAAAATAATTCCAGCCTTCTGCCTTTTTCAGAGTAAACCACCGCCCACCTGCCCGGCTGGATGCTGATGGATGACTGACAGTCGAGCTCCTGCTCCACGCTTCAGACCGGCTGCCCATACTCTTGCTCACGCCACTTGCCTTGGACCAGCTGCGCACATTACACTGAAGTTTACACAGACTCCTAAATATTATTTACCTGTAGATTGACCAGAGGAGGATAGCCCCCCCCCCCCCTCCAGTTGTGAGCCTCGGTTTCTTCCAAGCTTTCTTCCTCAGCTCTGAGGGAGGTTTTCCTTGCCCCTGGCTTCTCTCCTGGGGTTTTTTACATTTCATGTTAAAACTTCTGTCTTTACTGGAATTCTGTGACAACATCAGTTGTGAAAAGCGCTATACAAATAAATCTGATTTGATTCGATGATATTCTTCACCCGTCACAGAAGGCTGTTCTTTGGTCTGCTGTGACTCATGCCCCGTGAGACTACATGGCTTATCAGCCCAGCTCCTTTATGTGTGCCTCTGCAGATCACTACACTCCGGCTACTCATCGATACTGCAATCAATGTGAGCAATCGCCAGGCCTCTGCCACTTGTTTCTGTACTCCTTCACTGTCACGTATCAGATACAGCACTGTTCATCAATTCCCCCCCATCTTTATGAATTGCCTCGTGACCCGTCTTGATTCAAGCCTCCTTCAGCAGCGTGCATGTTAATCATTTGCCAGAAGAGATGCTATCTGTCTATGAGTTTGTTTGCTATAGAACTGATTACATGGCCGTTTTTTCCAGGAATAATTCATCCATTGTCTGAAAAAAAAAAAGAGCAGACAACATGGCAGAGAGCTTGAACAAATCTGACAACTTGTTTACAACTGACCTGGTGTCTGTGCTAAGACCAGCAGGTTAATTAGTAGCAGAACTAATATCAGATCTAAAGAATGACGCTGTTTTTGCAAGTGGTCACCACGTCTGACCACCCATCTACACTGTAAACTTAGCGCAGGTTTAACAGGCACCAGGAGTGCACCAGAGCAGCCCCAATGCCTGGGCAGCGGACACAGGTAAAACACACCAAGCTCAGCATAGTCAGTGCCTCCAAGGTAAGCCTCAGACCCAGACCTCCATCGCCCTGGAGTTGTGTAGCAACAAAACCATAGTCAGTCTCACTGCCGATTTCTCATTTCAAATCTGCTGAAGTTCACTAACTTTTTATAGTTATTAAATTAAATTTTTCGGCCTCGTCCATGTGCACAACAACGACAAATCCTTCAAGACTCATGAGTTGGAAAACTGTACTCACAAACGTTGTAGTCTAAAACAACACTGTGGCTCAGTATTCTCACAATGCAGTCACTGTACTGTAATGGCATCATTCACAGCAGAAGACATAAAGCTAAATTTGCATTTCTAACATTGTGGAACAACGTTTTCACTACAATAACAGCTGACATACAGTGTAAAAACATCACTGTGTAATGAAGGTGGTATTAATCTTTATATAACACTGATATTTCATGTATGAATGAGGACTTTAACCTGTTTTGGTGTAAAGCTTGTTTTGTCTTGCTCTGGCTTCTCAGCCAATTTCTGTATCACCGCCTCCTCCATTTCTGCAGCATCGCAGGTGAGACTTAAGATGGCTTCATGATAGATGTTATTAGAAAAGAGAACTGTGCTGGAAATTCCTCACACTACTAATCTCCTCAGTTTGAACAAAAAACATTAACTCTTTTTATATTGTGGAAATGACTAGAAGAAATAAGTAAATAAATAAAATAAAGAAAGAAAATGCACAAAACCTTAACTGAAAACCTATTCAAACTTATACAGAGCCAAACAGAGTGTGTTAGCATATGTTTATGGTGTTCTTATTGTTGTTAATGCAATAACATTGTATCAACAGTGTAATAGCTATGTAATTTACCTATTTAATGGAAAAGCTTGGAGCTCTTAAAAGAAGGGATTATTCTCTAATGCTCTACAGTCAGTTGAAAAAATGTTTTGCTGCTCATGAAGTAATTTAGGCTATTTCATTTTTCTGTGTGGTGTTAAATATTAATCTGTAAATGTCAGCTTTGTTTGTGTTTGCTTCCCTTTTAAAGTATAAAGCAATAATGTTAAAAACACATTTTATTGTTACAGGGTCTATAAAAAAGCCTCCTTGACTGAAACATACGCTGAAGTATACGATGGAAAATGTTTATATATGCATGTTTCTCTGGTTACTAAGTGTTTTGCCTGTAATAACATAGTAATACCTGTGGTATATCTATGTAGTTTACTGTGCTAAATTCATTAAGTGTTTCAACTTCAACATTGAAGGCTAGGGTTTAATTCCCTGCCATGTTAAGTCCCTGGACAAGACTCCAAATGCCATAAATGTAATGTAAATGTAAATGAGAGGAAATATGTCAGTGTTGAAGTGCAGATATAAACTGTAAATACAGCAACCATGTAATTGCTTTGTATTAAGGAAGTAGCAGACTATATGTCCTTTAGATGCTACACTGTTAGAAATGTACCTTTAGGAAAGTAAACTGGAGTTAAACAACACTGCTGTACTTTACAGGTACATTAACACTGTTTGTACATTTAGGAACTGTAATGAGCGATTACCGTACCTTTTTTTCTGACAGTGTATAACACTGCCTAATTATAGTGTAAGACCTGTGTAATTAACCTTTATCTATTAATATTAGCCTTTAAATACCAGGAGGAATAAACACAACTATGTGTATTTATTAATTTATTAATACTGTAAATATAATAATAATTAATGATAATGAGCAATTTTTTACCTAATGAAAAATATAAAATAAAACATTAATGTAAATAAGAACAGTCTGGTGACACACGCAGTCACCAGTTTTTTCTTCCAAATCTCTACTTCAGTTAAAATAATAAATAAATAATTTAAAAATAAATAAATAAATAAATAATAATAATAAGTCCCCTCCGGGGTGTATTCCCGCCTTGCGCCCGATGATTCCAGGTAGGCTCTGGACCCCCCGCGACCCTAAAATTGGATAAGCGGTTACAGATAATGGATGGATAGATAATAATAATAATAATAATAATAATAATAATAATAATAGCTGTGGAAGTGCCCAGGACTCGTGTTTAGTTTGTTTGTCCAGTGTGGGTTTGAATGTTCATTTCTGAAAGTTTGCACTGATTATGTTGACTTTCCTCTTAAAGAACAAAAAGAAAGTCAAGAACAATTTGTATTCTTTAAAAACACTGTGGGATGTGATGGAAAAGCAAACCAGGTTAAAAGAGTTAAAAGAGTTAAAAACATGACTGTACTGATAAAATATTGTTTATGCGTGTAACAACAATGTAATACCTGTGAAATTATAGTTGTTTATGCATTGCAGAATGAATATATAAAAAAGTAGAATTCAAATCTACAAAACTGTGGGTGGCAAAGCACAGGTGATCTACATGTGAATACGATGCCAAAAAAATGCTTTATGTGGTAAGAAAGAATGAGCAGACTATTTTTATTATAAAGTTTATAGAAAAGCCTCCTTAGCTTCAACCAAAAGATACAATGGGAAATTGAAACAGGATGTGCTTTAATGCTGATACTACTGTGTATTCCTGTAATAATAGAGTAATACCTGCCTAACAGCTGTGTAATTTACTTTAGTCAATGCTTGAAGCATGTGTATTAAATTACAAAAAGTATAACACTGGCCAGAAAACATAATGTAGTCTACACTAAAATAAGACACCAAATAATGCTTTATGTGGAAAGAAAGAGCAGTTTACTACTTAAACAGAGTCTGCACCGAAGCCTCATCAGCTCCAACACAAGCCGAGACACGGACAATGTTTACATATGTGTAATGTGTAATGATGCCGTAATGACGGTGTAATAACGGGTATGTCTACTTTTCCTCGTGTATCTGGGCATTTAAACAGAAGCAGAAAAGTGGGCAAGTGAAAGTGAAGTGGCACATAAGGAGCAGAGCTACCCCAGTCGCGAGGCTATTGCCTAGCACGGCTTTATCAGAGTCCCGAATCACAGATAAGCATCAGTCCTTCATCATCCACACAGCTGCTCCTGCTCCAGGACAGAAGCCGGAGAGGCAGCACTGGAAGTGTTTCAGCACCAGAGCGCGAGGGGACAGCTCCTCCGCATCAACCTCCCCACGATCCCCACTCCCCCCCTCCACTCACCACCACCACCACCCCCCACCCCCAGCTCCCCTCCTCCGTTTCCTTCCTTCCTGCACGCGCTAACGAGCGGATGGATCACTCACCTCCGGCGGAGCACGCACAGGCGCACAGGAGCAACAGGAGCCGCATGTCCGAGCTCGAGCCTCGCAGCACACACCGACGACACAAAGCAAGGCGACGCGCGCGCACTGTTTACCTCCTCGCGAGCGCGGCCGTTCGCCTTTTATATCGCCGTGCGCGTCCACATTTCCGCGGCTCGCAGCGGACCAGCTGTTCGCGCATGACGTCATGTGGAGGGCGGGGCCGCGCCCCCTCCTGCCGCGACCGCATTGGCTGGCGAGCGGCTTCCACCGAGCGCTGATTGGCTGAGGGAAGTGTCGCTTAAGGTGGAGCTCAGCAGCTCCCTCGGTGTGGAGGGTTTGTTGGTGCGGATTGATGAGCAGCGTCTTCCACTTCAGGTGCGCTGTATTACCGTAGCAGCAGAGGCAGGAGAGCTCTCTTTCTCTCTCTCTCTCTCTCTCTCTCTCTCTCTCTCTCTCTCTCACACACACACACACACACACACACACACACACACATACTTTGTTTATTCTTGTTTTCCTTTGTTTCTGATTGTGATGGGTGCGATTCTCCGGTTTCAGAGCGCTCAGGATATTCCACTATTCCCAAGTTTGGAATGTGGGAATATTTACAGTGATATCTTCACTCACATAAACATTCCTAGGGGGCTATTTTCAAATCCTGAGAATGGAGAGTGAATTAAGAGACTGAACGGGAGAGAAATGCTGCCCCCTACTGACTGAGAGCAAAACTGTCCATTACTGAACCATTACTCTGTGTTTAAAGAAACTAGACTGACCTCCCTTTTCTACATTCATTAGCTCCACAGACCACAGGAGCACATTGTAGTTCTGCAATTACAGACCATAGTCCACCTGTTCCTTTTGCCTCCTTTCAGCCTGTTCTGACCCCCAAAGGACCCCAGAAGGGCAAGTGTGTTTTGGGTGTTGGAGAGTTTAAAGCCCTCAGTGTCTCAGAAAAAAACTGGCACTGTGGTGGTACCCTTTCGCTGTCATTCATACGCTTATATAGGGATCATAATTTTAGCATTTTATTGTAGATTTTTAAGATGCATTGATTTCATACACTCTTAAAAATTAAAGCAAGACACCAATGAAAAACCACAATGGGTTTTATAAATGAGCTACTCTCTCTGACTTTACATCTACAAGGTGGATCAACAAGATAGGTGGGTCTTACAGATTGGACTGTGGGGGGATACAGTGTCTAAAAACTCCAGCAGCAACTGCTGTGTCTGATCCACTCGTACCAGCACAACACACACAAACATACCACCTCTTTGTCAGTATCACTGCAGCGCTGAGAATGATCCACTACCTGAATCTGCTCTGTTGTGGTCCAGTGGGAGTCCAGACCATTAAAGAACAGGGCAATAAGTGGCTAAGGCCTCTATCTGAATCTGAGGAGTAGTTCACAGCTTGAGCAGCAATACCTTTACTTTATCAATTAGAGTCCTAGGGCAAGACACCTAACCCTGCACTGTCCAATATAACATGATTAAAACTGAGTCTCAGAGCCTCTGCTGAATGTTAGAAATGTAAACGTGAGGAATAAACTGACTAATTATAAACAGATTCTAAACCAATCTCTAACTCTATCCACTCTGACACCCAAACCATTTCCTGCATCAAGATAAAGCAACAAAATAATAAATAGATTAAACGTCATGCCAAACACCCCACCCCCCCTTTCTCTCTCTCTCTCTCTTTCTCTCTCTCTGTCACACATACCCACAGGACAAGAAGTCTATCTCACTTGATCGAGCCTAACTTGATCGAGCCTTAACTATCTTGACTTCAGTAACTTAATAAAAGGCAATCTGATTTACTTCCAACATCCAGCAGGTGTCACCTGCCTTCATCTAGTGCAGTGGTTCTCAAACTGTGGTACGTGTATCAATAGTGGTACATGAAGCAGCAAGAGGAGGTATGCCAAATGACTTTGAATAATTTACTACTCAATTAAGGAATATATTCATAACTGAAAATCTAACGTTTTTCTGTGTAAATTACATAATGTTTCACATTTTCCATAATTGTGCCCCAATGAAATTCATTTGTATTGTAGAAAAATACAACATGCTACAACACTGTAGTTGATTACACTTGGAGGTGGCAGGGGGGGATGACAGCATTCCTCCACTTTTTTTCCAGGGAGGGAACACGATCCCCCAGGTTTTTGAGGAACCCGTGTAAAGAAAGCCCAGTTTCAGTTGCTTACTGGACAGACGTGAGCAAATTGGATTTTATTATGAAAATGGCAAAGCAGAAATGAGAAAAACAAGCCGAGACCAAGGCGAGAAATACTCCGAAGCCCAGAAGGACTAAAACCAGAGGCAAAAACAGAGAAAAACTAAGTGAGAATTCTGTACACGTGAAAACAAAATAGAAGAAAACCGTTCTTCACATCATTACTGCCCTAAAACAAGGTTTAACACAACGCCACCTCTCCTTCACCTACTACAAGTGCAGAGCTCCGCTGTGACCTGCCCCAAGCACCGCACCGTTTTCACCTGGAGCCTGTTAAAGCCCATAACTGATATTAAATTGACCTCTTCTCATTTTGTATTTCTTTCAAAACACTTATTGCCCATAAATTTGATATGTTCTCATAATTGTGTTTAAAACAATGAGTTTAGGCTTATAGTTATTTGTTTTCTCTCTGTAATGTTGAGTAATTATTTTGATAATTTTGTGTTAAACTGCAAATTTCAAGTAAATAAAAAGCAACAAAAATATGTGAAACTTCAAAGCAAAATTTTGCCTTACGCTCTATGCACAGAGGGAGAACCAGGAGCCACATGTTTCTGAGGTAAAAATCATAGGTGGTACTTGGAGGTTTTGGTTTGGTAATGGGTGGTACTTGGTCTAAAAATTTTGAGAACCACTGATCTAGTGAATAAACGCAGGTTGATTGAAAAACTACTGATTGCTAATTTCATTTTAATGCTTGACTTCTTGTATAGAGTTTAAAGTAACCCAAAGTCATTATTTCAACTATTCAATTAATATTATTCGTTCATTCATTATCTGTAACCCTTATCCAGTTCAGGGTCGCGGTGGGTCCAGAGCCTACCTGGAATCATTGGGCGCAAGGCAGGAATACACCCTGCAGTGGGCGCCACACACAGGGCAACACACACGGACACTTTAGTCGCCAATCCACCTACCAACGTGTGTTTTTGGACTGTGGGAGGAAACAGTGCACAGACACAGGGAGGACACGCCACACTCTTCACAGACAGTCACCCGGAGGAAACCCACGGGGACACAGGGAGAACACACCACACTCCTCACAGACAGTCACCCAGAGGAAACCCACACAGACACAGGGAGAACACACCACACTCCTCACAGACAGTCACCCGGAGTAAACCCACACAGACACAGGGAGAACACACCACACTCCTCACAGACAGTCACCCGGAGGAAACCCACACAGACACAGGGAGAACACACCACACTCCTCACAGACAGTCACCCGGAGGAAACCCATGCGGACACAGGGAGAACACACCACACTCCTCACAGACAGTCACCCAGAGGAAACCCACACAGACACAGGGAGAACACACCACACTCCTCACAGACAGTCACCCGGAGGAAACCCATGCGGACACAGGGAGAACACACCACACTCCTCACAGACACTCACCCAGAGGAAACCCACACAGACACAGGGAGAACACACCACACTCCTCACAGACAGTCACCCGGAGCAGGACTCGAACCCACAACCTCCAGGTCCCTGGAGCTGTGTGACTGCGACACTTCCTGCTGCACCACCGTGCTGCCCTCAATTAATATTAGCTGATTAGTAATTGTTTGATGATTACTATTAATGTGTATCTTTAAAAAAAAAACTCAAGTAACAAGGGGATTAGTCTTGGGAGTGAAACATCACTGCTTTGATCCCTGGTACTTGAAGGAAAACTGGGTCTGGGCGGAGTGAAGGATGTGTGAAGGATTGCTTGCATAAGGGTGTGTGTTCAGTACCTCTACTCTCTAGTGTGTGTGTGTGTGTGTGTGTGTGTGTGTGTGTGTGTGTGTGTGTGTGTGTGTGTGTGTGCGCGTGTGTTTACTGCCATGGATTGGTTAAAATTTTAATTTATTGCAGTTATTTAATGCTGTTAAAGTCCAAACTTTATTCAGAACAAAGCTGTATTCAAACAAATTCCGTGTAAATATAAAAATAATATTAATTAATTATTAGTAATAATGATAATAATAATAATAAGAATAACAATAACCCCTCTACTGTACTCGTGTGGTAACATTAATAAGTTTGACCTTTGCTTATTACTCACCAAAATCTGATTCAAAGTCTTCTTTCCCTTTAAAAGATGTGGAATTCTGATGTGTTTTGTATTAAATAAACACTTGGGCTGAATTCACTGACTTCAAATGTCCCATTCTGCTTTAAATGAATAAAAATCTCTACCAGTTTTGATGACATCATTCCACTGTGAGCAGACAACTTTATGATAATGAGTTTAGCTTCGTGTTTGAACTGCCATTCCACCTTAAATAGTCCATTTTACGAAGCTAAATTGTGTTTATGACACAAACTCTAACACATTTTCACCTGTAACATCTGTTCTGTTCCACCTTTATCTGAGCTGTGTATTCATTTCCTGTAGCATCTTACATTCTGAGGAGAGTAAAGTTCACTAGAATATTTATTATTCTAGAATTATTTCAGAATAAAGTAACTGTGGAATATGTGACATGTGTCATTTGTATTTTCTCAAACAACTGAGCGCAGTTCACTGGTCTGTAACTGGTCCCATAAACACGCTTCTAATATATGTTTATTGGCCCTAGAGTGTATTAATCAAGAACTAGTGACAATGGCAGTATTTCTGCTTGGTGTGTAGCGAGACTCAGGGACACCATGTCACGCCTTCGTCCTGTCAGTCTGTTGTCCCCGCCATGTGCTTTATTTGCACATGGTTCTGTTTTGTTTATGTTCTAGTCTCCGCCTTTGTCCCGCCTCCTCGTCTGTCATCTGTTAACCCGTCCTTCTTGTTATCTGTCTCAGGTGCGTCTCGTCAGTGTCTTGTATTTAAGTCCCCTTCCTACACTTCCTGTTGGTTGGTCATTGTTCTATTGTTCTCATGTTCTCTCGTTCTTTGTCATGTCAGTCGTGTTATCCGGTCTGTCTCTGTAAGTTTCCACATTGTCGTTTCATTTCCTGTCGTCTCGTTCTTTAGTCTGTCTGTCCCGTTTGCCCTGATTTGCTCCTCGTGTCCCGTTTAACCTGTTTGGCTCCCTGTTTGTTTTCGTTATGTTAAAGTCTCTTTGTTTAGTTATTATTCTTCTTTATTAAATATACTGTGCTTTAACGAATGCGTCCGCTCCGTCAGTCCGCCTCTCGTTCCTGACAGAATGTACGACCCCCAGGACGCAGCTAGCACAGACTATTATCTCAAGGGATGTGCCGTTCGCCAGACTCCATTCCGCACAGGCCCCAAAGATCCTGTGGGGGAGGCTTTGAAAGCGGCCTCGAAATGGAGTCGCCGGCTGGAAGAACCGTGCTGGAGTTCCCTCCTCGCTGGAGGATTACCCCCTCAGGTCCGGGGAAATTTTTGGGGGGGCGTTAAGGGTAGGGGCTGTTAGCCTCACCTCCGTAGCTCTGAGGTCTGAGGCTAACAGGGGCGCACCTCGAGGTGATCTAATGGGTGCGCCTGTGAAACCCCCTAAACCCTTTACAGCTCCAGTGCGAGCCCGGCGAGCAGCACAAACCCCTGTCCTCGAGAGCGCGGCGCGCGCCTCTCCTGTCTTCGTGAGCGCGACGCGCGCCTCTCCTGTCTTCAGGGACGACGTCGCTGCAGGTTCCCCTGCCTCCGTGGACGACGTCGCAGGGTCTCCAGTGTCCGTGATGGCGGCACCCGCCGCTCCAGTCCCCGTGATGGCGGCACCCGCCGCTCCAGTGCCCGTGATGGCGGCACCCGCCGCTCCAGTGCCCGTGATGGCGGCACCCGCCGCTCCAGTGCCCGTGATGGCGGCACCCGCCGCTCCAGTGCCCGTGATGGCGGCACCCGCCGCTCCAGTGCCCGTGATGGCGGCACCCGCCGCTCCAGTGCCCGTGATGGCGGCACCCGCCGCTCCAGTGCCCGTGATGGCGGCGCCCGCCGCTCCAGTGCCCGTGATGGCGGCGCCCGCCGCTCCAGTGCCCGTGATGGCGGCGCCCGCCGCTCCAGTGCCCGTGATGGCGGCGCCCGCCGCTCCAGTGCCCGTGATGGCGGCGCCCGCCGCTCCAGTGCCCGTGACGGCGGCGGCGCCCGCCGCTCCTGTGTCCGTGACTGCGGCGGCGCCCGCCGCTCCTGTGTCCGTGACTGCGGCGGCGCCCGCCGCTCCTGTGTCCGTGACTGCGGCGGCGCCCGCCGCTCCTGTCCCCGTGACTGTGGCTACGGCCGCTCCTGTCCCCGTGACTGTGGCTACGGCCGCTCCTGTCCCCGTGACTGCGGCGGCGCCCGCCGCTCCTGTGTCCGTGACTGCGGCGGCGCCCGCCGCTCCTGTCCCCGTGACTGCGGCGGCGCCCGCCGCTCCTGTCCCCGTGACTGCGGCGGCGCCCGCCGCTCCTGTCCCCGTGACTGTGGCTACGGCCGCTCCTGTCCCCGTGACTGTGGCTACGGCCGCTCCTGTCCCCGTGACTGTGGCTACGGCCGCTCCTGTCCCCGTGACTGTGGCTACGGCCGCTCCTGTCCCCGTGACTGTGGCTACGGCCGCTCCTGTCCCCGTGACTGTGGCTACGGCCGCTCCTGTCCCCGTGACTGTGGCTACGGCCGCTCCTGTCCCCGTGACTGTGGCTACGGCCGCTCCTGTCCCCGTGACTGTGGCTACGGCCGCTCCTGTCCCCGTGACTGTGGCTACGGCCTCTCCTGTCCCCGTGACTGTGGCTACGGCCTCTCCTGTCCCCGTGACTGTGGCTACGGCCTCTCCTGTCCCCGTGACTGTGGCTACGGCCTCTCCTGTCCCCGTGACTGTGGCTACGGCCTCTCCTGTCCCCGTGACTGTGGCTACGGCCGCTCCTGTCCATGTCCGTAGGTCTGCCCGAAGGACTTCAGGGCCGATCCCCAGAACTGTGCCCAGGCTGGTTCCTCAGACTGCCCCACAGACATTAGCCAGTCCTGGGCACCCCCCTGTTATATTGGTTCCCCTGTCTGTCCCTGTCTTGGTTCCTGTCTCTGTCCTTGTCCCAGTACCCGTGTCAGCTTTTGTCTCTGTCCCAGTCCCTGTCACTGTGTTCGTGTCTGTCCCCCTGAATGTCTTGGTCCCTGTTCCCTTACCAAGTCCAGTCCAGTCTCCTGTGAGTCCTGTCCAGTCCCCTGTCAGCCCTGTCCAGTCTATGTTTCAACCCCCGGTTCAGTCCCCTGTTAGTCAGGTCCAGTCTCTGTATCTGTCCAACGTCCAGTCACCCGCCTTGTCTCCAGTCCAGTCTCTGTCTCAAACCCCTGTCCCGTCTCCAGTCCAGTCCCCGTTCCAACCCTCTGACCTGTCTCATGTCCAGTCCCCTGTTAGTCATGTCCAGTCTCCGTATCCGTCTAGTGTCATGTCACCTGTCCTGTCTTCTGTCCAGTCACATACCCCTGTCCAGTCTAATGTTCCTATCCTGTCCAGTGTCTTGTCCCCTGTCTCGTCACCAGTCTCTGCTCCCGTCTATTCCCAGCAACCAGTCCTGTCATCAGTCCCGTCTCCATTCCAGTCCCCTGTTCTGTCACCTGTCCATGTCCAGTCTTCTGTCCCCAAACGTGTCCAGTCTCCGTATCCGTCCCACGTTCAGTCCCCTGTCTTGTCTCCAGTCCAGTCTCCCGTCAATTCCCATGTGTCCACTCCTGTCCTGTCCAGTCCGTTCTCGTCTCTTGTGGCCCCCCTTTGTCAGTCTCCTGTCATGTCCCATGTCCAGTCTCGTATATTCGGTCCTGTCGTGTCCCCAGCTCCTGTGTCTGTTCCCGTCCTCTCCTGAGTCCTGTCTCCCTTGGTTCCTTGTCTTGTCTTAGTCTGTCTTGTTTTCCGTGCCCTCTCCTGTGCCAGCTCCTGGGGGGTTTAGGAGTACGCGCCCGGGAGTTGCGCGTTCTTGGGGGGGCATCTGTCACGCCTTCGTCCTGTCAGTCTGTTGTCCCCGCCATGTGCTGTATTTGCACATGGCTCTGTTTTGTTTATGTTCTAGTCTCCGCCTTTGTCCCGCCTCCTCGTCTGTCATCTGTTAACCCGTCCTTCTTGTTATCTGTCTCAGGTGCGTCTCGTCAGTGTCTTGTATTTAAGTCCCCTTCCTACACTTCCTGTTGGTTGGTCATTGTTCTATTGTTCTCATGTTCTCTCGTTCTTTGTCATGTCAGTCGTGTTATCCGGTCTGTCTCTGTAAGTTTCCACGTTGTCGTTTCATTTCCTGTCGTCTCGTTCTTTAGTCTGTCTGTCCCGTTTGCCCTGATTTGCTCCTCGTGTCCCGTTTAACCTGTTTGGCTCCCTGTTTGTTTTCGTTATGTTAAAGTCTCTTTGTTTTGTTATTATTCTTCTTTATTAAATATACTGTGCTTTAGCGAATGCGTCCGCTCCGTCAGTCCGCCTCTCGTTCCTGACACACCACATGCCAGCAGATGTACTTCCACAGGCGGTGACCCCCCGACAGCCTCACATCTCAGCACCAGCACACACAGAAACACACACACAGTAAATAACTACAAAGCAAAACACCTAAAACCATGAACAGAAGGGAGCCTGGTGCACACAGGGAGCTCCCCCATGAGTCCCAGCCTCTCCCAATTTCCTGCAGCTGCCAAAGTATTAAACCCACTTCATATTTTATATTATTGGTGTGTGTGTATATCTTTGTGTTTAATATTCCGAGCCTTGAGCAGAATCACAGTAGCTCAACTTCATCTTTATTTGACAAGTCTTCATCTCATTCCCCTCGTTCGCTCTCCTGTACTGACCCCACACTGCTAAAATTTCCTCCATTTTCTTAAAAATGCAGGTTTATTGTCGCATATGTGACATTCTTTTGTATTCAAATAAACCTTATTTAATATACCTTGATTTTTATGTGTTGTGTTCCCATCAGTAAATGCAGCATTTTGACCTCAAACTGATAGTTATCTTGTGGTTAAATTGGAGGAGGGGCCTGAATAAGTTAACCTCGTATTTGGAGTTTACCCCTAGCATCAGCTGTGAATTTAGAAGATGAAGCCTTTCCAGATAATAATGTTCTTTCCTCTGTTCTCCTCAGGTATGATATTTTTATGAATATTTTTATGTCTACCTCAGGTTTATTCTGTGTGGTTTTTATGCTGGGATTTACTGTTTAACAAATTAAAATTTTTATATTATATAATGATTATATAATAATTATATAATGATATTGTATAATGTATGATATTGTATTATTATATTATAGTGTATTTTCTCTGTGTCAGCAATGTACATATGTATATAATAAAGTTAATGAATGAATCAATCAATATTTAAACATGTAGTCATTGCTTTTTTATTTTTTTTTTTAAATAGTAAGTAAGAAGTTGTATTTTTTCATAATTCAGAATTTTTATGCACGCATTTTTAGTATCATGTCAACATTTATTTATTTATTTATTTATTTATTTTCATTTGTTTTATAATATTTATTTTATGCGTTTTTAGTTCCATATCAACATGAATCTTCTTGTTACTTTAGGCCTCATGGCAGGTAATAACTGGTCAATGACTGTACATGAAGTTGTCAGCCAATCCATTGATGAAGATGCCATCCTTCCCTGCCATTTTACAACTCCATATAAAGACTACCAGGATAAGATCACAGTCATTTGGAGAACCACAACCCATTACCACGGGCCAATCATTTTCCAGTGTGTAAGCAATGGAAATGCAACAGAAAGTGAACAGAACTGCACAGGATCTATTGGACGGTATTCATTAGCTGGCAACCCAAGACAAAACAATGCTTCCTTGAGGATTAAAAACATCTCGTATGTGGATGTAGAAAAGTATTTCTGTCGTGTTGAATTGAATAAGAAGCAAGAAACCTATGAAACTGAAAAAGGAACCAGTTTAAACATCCATGGTGAGAAAGAGTTTTGTTGTTGTTGTTCTTCTTCTTCTTCTTCTTCTTCTTCTTAATGTAGTATCTTTGGACATTTTTCTGAGATACAGAAATCCAAGAATTACATCTTATATAAAACAGGATGGGTTTTTTTCCACTGCAGTGCCTCAGTCACTGGAGAGAATCTACCTACGAACACTTCCATCAGGAGAGCAGTTTGTTACCTGTGAAGTTAAAGGAAGACCTTCTCCAAAAGTGGAATGGATTGTTCCAGAAAACATCAGTGATTCTAGGGTGTCTGCTCACAGTGGCTTCGCAAGAGCATTGTCCTCTATTCCTGCAAACCTGCCCAGCACCAACTACACCTGCCGGGTCCATGTAGAGAGTGGACTGCAGCATCTTTCCTTTTACTACAGCAGAGCTCAGGAGCAACAGCACGGCATCTATCCCACATTCTTCATTGTCTTCGTCATCCTTTCTGGAGTATTCCTTGTTCTTTTGGTCCTCCTGACAATGTTTTACAAGCAAAGTAAGTGAAGGATTGGTCTAACTGGAGTAAAAATGATATTTGGCAAACATGGAAATAGTGGAAATATATTTTTAGGCTCTTTTTTCAGATTTCATCACAACAACAAGCCAGGGGTTATCAGCCAATCAAAAGAAAGTATGTTTTTGACCGATGAAATTCTTACTGCTGCTGATCTACATTTCATTTGATTGAAGAGAGTGATAAGAAAACACTTTCTATTTTGCAACTCACATTAAAGATGTGATACAGCCATGAGAGTGTATTAATCTCTACCTTCTAAACCAGTAAATATGTTGAGAAGCAGCAGTAACATTTTAATCTCTCAAAAACTGGAACCACTTCCGTCTGGTTAGCTGATTGTGTGGCTGATAATAACTGGTGCACCTTATAAAGTAAACATTTTTGTATGATCCAGGCATGATACCTATGATTTAGGTATGATATAAGTGTCCTTGTTAATATATACTTCAATGAAACATGGCTATACCGTATCTGGGGTTAGATGATTATAACAGTATAGTTCAAAATGTGTTTTTCTCAGAGTTGACTGAGCCTGTGGACTCATCACCAATGAACTTTACAAACTGCATGCATGCCGAAAAGTAAGGACTACTTTTGCATTTACACAAAGTTTTTTTTTTTTTACATAATAATTTACAATGTTGTTTCCAGTAAAGTTAGAACATTTGGTACATTGCAGTAAAGCAAGAATCTGTGATTTGTTAATAGTCTTTAACAAAACTGACAACTTGGTTGTATTTTGTGAATATAGACACATTTAGATTTTGATGACGGCAACACACTCCAGAAAAGTTGTGAAGAGCAAAATAAGAGTGAAGATTTTATGGAGTTATTCTTGTTTTCACCATTTTCAAACATTCCACAAAACTCCCCTGAAGGCACAGTCTGTGCAACAAATTTTGAGCCAAGTTTCACAAATGAATTCTCATGAATAGTTTAAAAAAGAACTTTCCCAGTGTATTACAATGTATTACCTGCCCTTCCACAATGACATGTATTTGGGTTTTCCTGCATTTGAAATGCCAGAAACACCTCTGTGCCTATGGCTATATGGCTAATGGAGGTCCGGCAAAACTACTGTTGTTTTCTGTGCTTTTATTAGTAAATAAATCTTCAAGAGAATTAGCAAATCAGATTCTTGTTTTAGTGCATTGTACAAAAAAAAATCTCAACTTTCTTGTAATGGGTTTATATTAACTAACATTTAACTTTTGCTTAATTTACACACTAATGTCCTTCCTTTCCTACTTGTTTCCCCACAGGGATCAAGACATTTATGGTAATATTTAAGACCGGGTGATAAGTGGCATCCAAGGTGCCAAATCTGGTTTTGATGTGGGTCTCAAACCCATGACCCCAGGACTCTGGCATTGTGTGACTCCGATTCTACCTGTTGTACCACCACCCCCACTGAAATAAACACATAAAAGCCCAGACCATCCTCCATCTTTGGTTGAAAATTGCTTCACACGGGTTCTGGGTCTGTGATTTCAGACGTTGTGCTGCATAAACTCATAACATATAGATTCAGTTAAATCTCTCATATACAGCTATTTTTTACTTAAAACCACAAACAGGACTGTGCTAAATCATACATTTACACTTTCACAAGCTCAAAGAAAAGAAATGATTGAAGATAATTGTAAAATTGAGCGCAACTTTTAATTACTTTGAACATTAGAGTTTACAGACTTTAAAATTGTGACAGTGTACTGTTGTAATTACATTTATTTCTTGCTATTTGCTTCATGTGATTTGCTTTTTTTGCACATGTTTTCATGATTTCTGAACCAGCCTTTGAACTTTTAGAAGTGTTGTTTGTCTTCATCTTATTTACTGTTCATATAAAACTTGCTCTTCTGGTGATTTTGTCTGTTTTAATACAATTATGAAAGTAGAGTTTCAGCATCCAAAACTTGTAGGCAGCAAAGCTGGCTACAAACTATATTTCACTCCTTTGGCAAACATCACAGATAAGATCAAATGTATATTCATGACATCAAAAATATAGTGAAATCAGAGCAGGCTGGTTTTCAACGTACGGACTTTGTTGCAGAGTAAAGAGAAATTCTAAGTGTTCAATGTTGATTATTATATCTTACATCAAACTGCTTTATATATAAAATGGACACCTAAATCATACCAAAAAAGTAGGGCCTGTTTGTATTTAGATATTTGGGAGTATAATGCATTCTTCTTTTTTACAGTGCTTTGGAACGGTAACAGTATCTAAGCTTCTGGATCTGTGAAATCTCACAGAAATGTAAATAATCATCTTTAACTGTGTTCACGCCTCTGTAGCATCTGTAGTATTTGTGCAATCAAAACAGAGATCAAACTCATATACTGCATGTTTGGCAACTCCTTTTTCATGAATGTCTACAGCCTCATTCTGCACATTGCAACATGGATGCATAATTTACAGAGTACAGATGCTAGACCGGCGTTCGTGCCATCCAGGTCTGTCTCCTATTGAAAAATATGCAAAATACAACAGAAGTTATGAAAGTTTGTGCATGTGTAATGGAAAAATGGCAAACAATTATAAACACAACTAAATAAATATGAGAATTTAGACCCTGAACAATTATTAAAATGGTATTCGAAAGCCAAGATGAAGTATCCAAAGTTCATACACATCAAATACTTCAGGACAATTTTCAGATTAATAAAATTTGAACAAAGTTCACTATCACTGTTTATTAGAATTTCACATACCCTCAAAAATTTTTGGAATTCAACATGTAGTTTTTTTTACCCCAGAAACACTGTGTGTATATATATATATATATATATAATTATGAAGCATTAAAACAGAAGACTCTGCTACGTCTCCACCACGCAGAGGTGAGAACAAGACATGGGGCAGTGCTTCCCGTAGCTTCATAGTTTAAAGTAAATCTTGTTTCCTTTTCTGCTCATCGTGTCCTGTATTGACCCAGTAGAGACACACCACAGATCTGTAAGAACAGCAGTGGTGGTGTAAATGTAACACTAAATACTAGTTGACTTTGAGTTCACAGAATAAAGACTGAGCTCATTGTCCTCTTGCTGTTAAAGTGGAGGAGGGACCTTTATACGTTAAAGTTTCACATCTGGAGAATTACCCATTACAAGACGTGAAGGATGGAGCTTGTCCAGAAAATAATATTCTTTTCTTTGTTCTCCTCAGGTATGATTTTTTTATTCTGATACAGATTACACAAACTGTTTATCACTGGGTTTTACAAAACTCTTGTTTATGCAACCAATGGTGACTGTTAGTTTTAAAAAGGCAATTAGTCAGGAGGTGGTGGGGCAGAAAGGTCTGTCTGTGTTTTGACATTTTCATAATAAATGTCTTTCAGATGTTTTAACCCATATATATTGAATTTTTTTTATAATTTATCTGATTATTTTGTGAAGTTGTATAAAAAACTTTTAGGTTTTAGTTCCATATCAACATGAATCTTCTTGTTACTTTAGGCCTCATGGCAGGTAATAACTGGTCAATGACTGTACCTAAAGTTGTCAACCAATCCATTGATGAAGATGCCATACTTCCCTGCCATTTTACAACTCCATATAAAGACTACCAGGATAAGATCACAGTCATTTGGAGAACCACAACACATTACCTCGGGCCAATCATTTTCCAGTGTGTAAGCAATGGAAATGCAGCAGAAAGTGAACAAAACTGCACAGGATCTATTGGACGGTATTCATTAGCTGGCAACCCAAGACAAAACAATGCTTCTTTGCGGATTAAAAACATCTCGTATGTGGATGTAGAAAAGTATTTCTGTCGTGTTGAATTGATTAAGAAGCAAGACACTTATGAAACTGAAAAAGGAACTAGTTTAAACATCCAAGGTGAGAAGGAGTTTTGTTGTTGTTGTTCTTAATGTAGTATCTTTGGACATTTTTCTAAGATACAGAAATCCAAGAGTTACATCTTATATAAAACAGGATGTGTTTGTTTCCACTGCAGTGCCTCAGTCACTGGAGAGCATCTACCTACGAACACTTCCATCAGGAGAACAGTTTGTTACCTGTGAAGTTAAAGGAAGACCTTCTCCAGCAGTGAAGTGGATTGTTCCAGAAAAAATCCTTGATTCTCAGGTGTCTGTTCACAGTGGCTTCGCAAGAGCATGGTCCTCTATTCCTGCAAACCTGCCCAACACCAACTACACCTGCTGGGTCCGTGTAGAGAGTGGACTGCAGCATCTTTCCTTTTACTACAGCAGAGCTCAGGAGCAACAGCATGGCATCTATCCCACACTCTTCATCGTCTTTGTCATCCTTTCTGGAGTATTCCTCGTTCTTTTGGTCCTCCTGACAGTGTGGTACAAGCAAAGTAAGTGATCAGTTCTTCATTTAAGTACAGATCAACAGACAGAGAGCTTTTACTTATGAAACACAGGGCTCCTACCCAAAGACAGATTTGAAAGTCAGTCTGCTGAGCAGAGGGCCAGGTTTTCAAATAAAAAAGTGTATCAAGATTAAATAACTCCACTTCTGTTTAGTCCACAATTTATTATTATGTCTAATGTACTTCTGGAGTCGAAGTATTACTGACCCTGACCCCACAGAATGTTCCAGGAATGTGGTCATCAGGATGGAAATTCTGCATTAATTCCACTGGAATATTTCAGTCAGTGTGTTGAGATTAGATTTGACTCCTTTATCAGACCAGAAAAGAAACAGGGATGTTATCTCAGGGTGTTTCACACCTGTAGTTTATTTGCTATGGTCTGGATGAGTTCAGAAGTTCATAATGTTGGAGCATTTTCCCCTTGGTTTGGGTAGTTTTCACACAGGGAATATTCCAAATGCCAAGAGTGAAGACGAAACAGAGTAAGATTTTACTGAATGACTTTTTGACTAAAAAGCACAGGTCTGACAACTGGTTAGTTGTCCCCAAATGTTCTTGAATTTCAAATTGAAGTTTCAATGAGATTTATAGCGTGCAGGTTTGCAGCCGTGTTCAACTTTGGTGAATTTTGACATGTGAATACATATCTTTGGTCAACAGTACCATTGCTCACTCTTTGTGACCTCAGTTCTGTCTCTGCTTTGTCTGAAACAACATGGAGGCAGTGCTGATTATTGTGGTTTCAAAACTGAAAACATTATACAGCGATACAGAAAGTAGCGCTAAAAAACTCTTCTCTGAGAACTCATTTTCACTGCTTCTGCTAGAATTCCAGTCCTCTTCAGAGTGGGTTCAGACTTGTCAGCTTTGACTCAATTAAAACAAACTCTGGCCTGTTAATGTGGCCTCATTTAACTCCAAGTGTGAGCACAATATGAATCAAAGGCATCAAAACAGACCAAATACGGGACTAAAGTGTAACATTTGACTAAAGTGTTCACACCTTTACCGTATGTGAGGTTTAAGAAGAAGGAAGAAGAAACACCTTCATTGATCACCTTGGGGTATGATAGTGAAAACACAAACACACACTAGTGAGCAATTCTTCATAAACAGTGAACACACACACAACCGGTGCAGGAGGCTGTGACCACCTTGGCACCCAGGTGGCAGTTTGAGGGTTAGGTGCCTTGCTCAGGGTGAATTTTCTCTTGCCGGTCCCTGGAATTAAACCTGTGACCCTCCGGCCTCAAACTCACTTCTCTAAACTCACAGCCTCGTCTGCCCCAATAATAATTACCACGGTATGAATCAATAACTTTTTTTTTTCACAGGGTCTTCTGTGAACACTTCACAGCAAATGAACCTCAGGAAAAGCATGCAGGCTGAAATGTAAGGACTGACCTTGCTTATATTTTATATAAACATTTACAGAATCATTTGTGAATTCAGATGCACATTGATTTTTCTTTGTTCTTGCCTCTCTATGTTTCTAACAGAGAAGAAGTAATTTATGCAAATGTTTAAGCCTGACGGGCCCAGGGTGGAAACAGGATGGAAAAAGAAGAACAGTGACCAAGGTATAAAAGCTGAGACAGCTGCAGTTATGTTCTGTCGCCCTGTAACTGTCTGACCATCTTAAGTGGAATAGAAAATTTGAATCAGAAGCTTCAGACTCACCTCCTTGTGTGTGTATATATATATATATATATATATATCATTTACATGTTTTATATATCTGATGGGGTTGTATGCTAAGTGATTGCACATTTTTATTTATTTCAATGTTAACTTATAGGTTCAAACATCTGTCTGCATTTGTCCTCAAATATTATTTTATTTTATTAATTGTAATAATGTTTAATTATTTTAAAACACGGAGGATCTTGTAAATAGCAAGTGTTTGTCAAAAAGTGATCGTAGACATAGTGCCCATGTCTGAAGCTCCAGGTTTGTAGTTCTCAGTTTCAGTGTGTCATGGTGAAACGAGGTAAAGGACATTTCCTTTTAGAGTCAATTCAGAAGAATCCACAGGATGTTAGGGGTTTTACAATGAAAGAAACTAGAGATGTGAGACAGCGCACATTACCCTCCTGATCCAGTACCAACTAAAGTCCAAGCTTGTATTACCAATCCTGATGCTGATATTTATACATGGTTTTTAATTATCTGATTCAGAAAGGATAATTAAAACGTAGGCTAATCTTTTCAATTCTACTCACACAATCTTCAGTAACAAGAATTTCAAAACTTTCAGCACATTCACAATGGGTTTTTGACAAAACATTCCCTATGAACATATCTTTGGGTCCTGAGCTTTTTATAACTACTGTATCCTTAAGTCCATCCATCCATTATCTGTAACCCTTATCCAGTTCAGGATCATGGTGGGTCCAGAGCCTACCTGGAACCATTGGGCGCAAGGCGGGAATACACCCTGGAGGGGGCGCCAGTCCTTAACAGGGCAACACACACACTCACACACTCACACCTACGGACACTTTTGAGTCTCCAATCAACCTACCAACGTGTGATTTTGGACTGTGGGAGGAAACCGGAGCACCCGGAGGAAACCCACGCAGACACAGAGAGAACACACCACACTCCTCACAGACAGTCAGCCGGAGCGGGAATCGAAACCACAACCTCCAGGTCCCTGGAGCTGTGTGACTGCAACACCTACCTGCTGCACCACCGTGCCACCGTGTCACATCAATGCCTGAACTACAGATGGACGACAGGAAGTGATTTTATGGAAGGCATGACTAGCAGGTTGGAAAAAGACCTGAGATAACTAAGAAAGGATTTGCCTAAGAATTAATAATGCAGTGAGAAACACAGATGCCGGTCTCACATTTTCCCCGCCCCGTGATGAGTAGATTGGCAGGAAGGTGAAGAGCATGCAAATGAAAATTCAAGAGAGGAGGCAATGTTCTGCCCTGTACATCTGAACTTTGTCAACATTGGGCCATGATGGAATTTGAAAAATGTTTACTTCTTGAATTTTCCTCTTTATTTTGAGACTAATTGTGATATAGTGGAACAGCTCGTGTTTTACAAGACTGGAATCAGTAAGAGGGAGACTAGATGAGTGGAGCTAATTCATATCTACATGCTGATATATAATCTGGTAAATCTTTAGACAAGGCCAACACAGTACCTGGTTTATGACAAAGTACATTTTGTATATATTTTTATATTAAAATGCACAGCAGAGGACAGGAAGTGACTATATCAAGGGTGTATTGCAAACACACTGGAATTATGGGAATGTCAAGTAATAGCTAAAAAATAGGGGGAAAATGATATAACAAAAAAACATAATAATAAAAAATAATAATGATTACTACTGCTGTGACTGTTTATTGTTGTCACTAACATTTTTATTAATGATGGTTATTATAATGATCAATTTTGTTATGGTTAATAGTATTATCTTTAATTATTCTGTATTTACATATTTCATATTTAGTTTGTTATTTTGATTATTATTCATTGATTTATTGTCTGTAACCGCTTATCAAGTTCAGGGCCACGGTGGGTCCGGATCACTGGGCGAATCACTGAACACACACTCACACCTACGGACACGTTTGAGTCTCCAATCCACCTACCAACGTGTGTTTTTGGACAGTGGGAGGAAACCAGAGCACCCGGAGGAAATCCACACGGACACAGGAAGAAAACACCACACTCCTCACAGTCACCAGGAGCAGGACTCGAACCCACAACCTCAAGGAGCTGTGTGACAGTGACACTACCTGCTGCGCCACGCCTTTATTATTTTTATTATTATTATTATTATTATTATTATTATTATAAATATATCAAAGTAATATAATAATAATAACATATATAATAGTAACTGTTTAATGGTTATTATTATTATTATTTATTGTACCACAGTTAGCTCTAATCCTGCAATGTGATTGGCTGATAGACGTTCCAGTAAGGCTAATATAGGTTGTATGCAGATAACCTCACGTCACTGCGTGAACTGCAGATGGAGGACAGGAAGAGAGTTTATAAACCGGAAATTCTAGGAATAAATCCTTTGGTTTCTCATGAACCTGTTGTTCATGAGGGAGTTCAATGCAAACATTCCTTAATGTTTTTTCAGAGGCTCCTTTTCAGAGGCTCCTTGTTGTTGTGTTGTGTTTTTCTTTATTATTAATTTATTTTAACAGAGCTTTTCAAAACCGCCTAAAATAAAATACAACATTCGCCAGTGTCATGTTCTATATTAATATGTACAGCAGGTGGCAGTACACTGCTCAGAGTTTAAGGTGGAAATGGAAAGCTGACTTGATTTTTTTGTCTACGAGGGGCGAGTATATTTTGTTTGCTCAGTTCTGTGTTTAGAAGTGATGGAATTAAAATGTATCGTTACCTTAAATGAACAATCGCAACGTTAACGTTGAGGAGCGGTATTTTTTTGCGGTTAATCCACAGAATAAATGAGAACCACGCGACAGTTATCATGGAGCCCCTTGGTCCCAAATCGGTCCAACTGCTAAAAACAAGTTTTATATCTCAGTATATTTGTGAGCCTTCACTTGTGTTTTTGAGTTAAAGGATCTAGAGAAGACGGTCAAGATGCGGGTTGTTTGTTTGTTTGTTTGTTATTGTTTTATCGCCATTCTCCAAAATACTCATTTTGAATTTAAACAAACTCAGTATCATTTACAGGTGTAACATGTGACTAAGGTCTAAACCCACGGTAAAAGGTGGATTAACGCTAGAACAATGTGTGGAGAACTATTTTACCCTGCAGAATGTTGATAAACAATGCTTTTTTCTGTCTCCTGTATCTTGAAATCTAACAATAGATAGTTTTCTTGAAATCTTCAATTTATATTTGTAGGATTAAATTTTTTGTTCTCTGAAATGTTATTCTAGATATCAACAATGGATTTGATATGAGTAAATATGTAGTTCTTGATTTCAAAAAATCTATTTTTGCAAGTAAAACTCAATTTTTACATATTTATTCAAATAAGCCAATATAGCGTCTGGTTAAATCTATCCAATACTGGCACATTGTCACTGTGGGAGCGTTTCCAAAGAAATACAAATGAATTTATGGCAGCTTCTAGTGTTGGGTCTTGTTTTTTGAAGAGCTTTTGATTTTGCCTTCTGTAACATTTTTTACAACGTCTGGCAACCATGCTTCTTCTACACTGATGATTGACCTGGTGCTCCACTTTCAACTCTAACCCAGCAGCTCTTGCAGAACAGTTGTGATCTTGTGTTTTGAGGTTTTGGCCCTTACCCAACTGCTGCATTTAAAAAAATAAAAAAAAAAGTCACACAGGCAGGCTCAAAAACTGTATGCTGCACACTAACAATTTAAGCGAAATATGTTCATTTTATTACAAGTATAATTTATTACAACATTAAACATTTACTTAAGGAAAATATATTCAAAAAGTTTTTTAATTTTTATATAATAATAACAACAGGGGATTCCAGGTAGGCTCTGGACCCCCCGCGACCCTAAATTGGATAAGCGGTTACAGATAATGGATGGATAGATGGATGGATGGATGGATCGATGGATGGATGAATAACAACAGGGATTAAAGCAAAAACTATTGTTCTGACTTTTCATCAAACCAAATCATATTCATCATCTACACTTTGTAAAACAGGAAACACTCCACACCAACTGGCTTTTTTCTTTATCTTAAAGAAAATGTGGGTGCCACAAAGTTTTTGTCGCAGAGTCCTACTGATTTTTTAGGATATATATATACAGAGGCAGAGCCCTCAACGCCTGCTAAACCAGTCAAATTATTGTATTTCCACACTATGCCACATGTAGCCATTTCTGCTGGTCTCTACAGAGGACGTCATATTATAAAAAGGCTTTAACCTACACTTATTTAAATACATGAGTATGCTTTTGAACAGCTTTTCTGTTGTATGTCTACACTGTCAGAAAAATGGTCAATGTGGGGTTACCTTTTGCTGTCACCGTGGTGGTACCTTCACGGGTACATTTCTGGTTCCCTTCAGTTAGGGACCATAATTGTACCATATTCTATATTAATTGTAGATTGTGGTGTTGATTTCATACGCACCATTTCATCTGCGGGATTTATGTTGCTTTTTTCTGAGCTTCTATAATGAACAGCTACAGGTCTTCACTTCTCCTTCTGGAGAAGAGAAATCAATACAGCTTTAGGGAACACAACTGGACTTTAACATCACTGTTGTACATTTAAAGGTACATTACACTCTTTGTACCTTCAGTGACAATGATGTATCTGTAAGGACCTTTTTTTCTGAGAGTGTATATGGGATTTTAATGCTGTTTTTAGTCTATGAAGTTGAATAGGCTTGGCTCAGTTTGTTAGTCAGGTAAGAATCGGTGCAAATATATTTCTGAGTATTTGTTTTTATTTTATCTTAAATTCAGACAAGAAGCAGAGATACAAACTGTAATTCCCATTTCAGCCGACAGGTGATAGCAAATATATACACGTTCTAATTTAATGTTATTATTCTGATGTGATCATCATCATACGCCTCTAACTAGCACACACCGCCTCTAACTGTCAACAGCATCACAAGGACTGACCAATTAAAGAAACGGAAATACATCATATGAAAACATAATAACTGTAATATTCTCTATAAATGTCTTCTCTATGTTAATGCAGAATTTCTCCTCATCATCTGAGTTTAACTGACAATTCTTCAATTTTTTGTTAAATTAACCAAGCAAACAAACAAATAAAAAAATGTGCCCAACTGTAACCATAAGACCATTAGTCAAAATATCTTAAGGCCCTCTTGAGGATGTTTGACTTTTCTAAATCTTCATTCATTCATTGTCTAGTTCTTATCCAGTTCAGAGTCGCGGTGGGTCTGGAACCTACCCGGAATCATTGGGTGCAAGGCAGGAACACACACTGGAAGAGACGCCAGTCCTTCACAGGGTGACACACACCCACATGCACTCATTCACTCACACAGCTCCAGGGTCCTGGAGGTTGTGGGTTCAAGTCCTGCTCTGGGTGATATGAGAAAAGTTCACATTAATCATCAGCATCGCGCCAGCAGTAATTAAGGATGTATTCAAAGCTTGCATTAACAATTAACACTGCAGCAGTATTAAGAGTTATATTCAAAAGCTTGCAAATATAATAGAATAAGAATATGTGTTTACTAGCAGTATCACAGGAAAACATGAAGAAAGGAGAAGAAAGGGAATGGAAACTCAGAAACAAGTGACCTAAGGCAACAGGAAACTAACACTGCACAGGTGACATTTGCTGATGACGGAGGCACAGAAAGTGCGAGCAGTATTTAGAAGCCCCTTAGAATAACATGTAAACGGGTCAGAAGTGCAGAAAGAGGAACTAAATTATGAGACATTAAAACAATACCTGGTTCAAACTAGTTCTGTGGTTGGAATGCAATGCCTCTGCACAGGGAGGGGTTTGTCTGTATAATCTAGTGTATGTGACATACTCTTTGAACTTTGTCTCTTGAACTCCTAGTGCGTGGACATCGTTCCCAGAGAGCTCTTTGCAAATAAACTTTTTATTTTAGCAAATCTTTGCTTTTTTTCCTACAGCCCAGAGAAAACGAACGTGCGAGTGTTATCGCGGATGATTTAAAGGGAAACACTCAACAGTGACTGTCTGTGAGGAGTTGGTGTGTTCTCCCTGTGTCCGAGTGGGTTTCCTCCCACGCTCCAAAAACACATGTTAGTAGGTAGTAGTTTGTTAGTCAGGTAAGAATCGGTGCAAATATATTTCTGAGCATTTGTTTTTATTTTATCTTAAATTCAGACAAGAAGCAGAGATACAAACTGTAATTCCCATTTCAGCCGACAGGTGTCACTGATAGCAAATATATACACGTTCTAATTTAATGTCCGGTTTCCTCCCACGCTCCAAAAACACGTTAGTAGGTGGCTTGGCGACTCAAAAGTGCCCCTAGGTGTGAGTGTGTGTCACCCTGAGAAGGACTGACGCCCCCTCCAGGGTGAGTTCCCACTTTGCGCCCAGTGATTCTGGCTAGGCTGGGTAGGCTAACTGGATAAGTGTTTGACTGAATACAGTTACAGGCACTGGTGCAGGCTCTTTTGTCTCTCTGTCTCTGGTCAAATCTCAAATCGCTCTCTTCTCTTCATGTAGTGCACTGTGGAATTTGAAGCCTACACAATGTGTTTAACCAAAATTTGGAACACAGCCGTTGTCGGTTAACTTCAACAACACAATGGAGCAAAGTTCTTAAACACATTAAATATTAAAAAATGGAAAATTAAAAATTAGGTTTTTAACATTATGTGGCTTCCCCCCACCCTTGCCCTGTACATTGACTTTTAATTGTGGGTTTGTGAGTGAGTTAGTTTGCTAACTGAGCAGCAATTAAACTCAATATGTTGTCTTTGTAGTGCTAAGATAAACCCAAACTGAGCATTTGTATTTGAACATACCTCAACAAACTTTCATTTATCACAGTAAATTAGAATCTCACACCTTAAACTCATAACACAGCTGCTCTATCAGTTCAAATAACCTCTGCTGGTCACATTCAGACTGAGGTGATGAGCGAGGATTACAGGGACATGTGACCAGCTCAACGCTGGGCAAACCCACAGCTGGGGCAGATTTAACAAACATATTGGGTAACATAGTGGCAGAGTAAAAATAACCCAATAAAACTACCCAACTCCCTCAACCCAGTGGTTAAGGAGAAAAATACATTTTAGAGCATTTTTAGTGCCTGGTGCTGTCTCTTTAAGAAAAGCTTAATGCAATGTTCCTCCACCTCACTGGCCATAAAAAAAAAGCTAATTAACATTAGAATTTGTATTGATTCATTTTTACTAGTAAAAAAGTTATTCTTACTAATTAAAATACACTTCTTAGTAATTGTTACAGTTTTACACGTCAGTGCTGGACTGAAAATAGTCCATTAACCAAAAATATCAAGCCAAATATTGTCCTGTGATCACTGATGAAGGACATGAAGATGATTAACACAAACTGTGTAGCAGCTTCTGACTACAGCAGGTGTGCCAAACTGCGCACATTTAGTAGACACCAAATTTAAAAACTCCAGCATCACTGCTGTGTCTGATCCACTTGTACTAACCCAACACACATTAAAAATATACCTCTTAGTTTCATAATTATAACTTGCCACTGTCAGTTATTTCTGTCTTGTGTGGCTTCAGAAAAGGGTTATCAACACTAGCAGAAACCACATACTAATGTATTCTGGTTGTGAACTCATTTTCCTGAGCTGAGCCAAGGCATGCTGATTGTTTACAAGAAGTACATTTATTCAAAATGGAGACTTGGTGGACTTGGGGGACTTGGCATGGTGCTGCTTTGCCTTTGTTGTAAAGGTAGGAAATTTTGCGTTATGCTTAAAAGCAAGTAGCTATTACACCTAATGTACAGTGCTGCCCAAATTACAGGGCCAAGTCCAGAATGGCAAGACTTTAAGCCTTTAATTAACAAGAAATGAGTGTGAATTAATTATTTGATGAAGTAATCCAGTGTGGGGGCTTTCGTGTTTTATTTTTTTAATTTTAAAGCCTTGCCGGCAGCTTTTTACAGAATCAGCATTAATTCACCCTGAGCTGAAGGCTTCTAACAGCTGATGAGATCTAAGCTGTTTCCAAACATTTTGTGTTTAATGTAAGAATATCCTGAGCCAACTTTTAATGTTGGACCAAATCAGAAGATGATGGATAGTTCCCAAATGCGTTAGATTCCTTTCCATTCAACAACTGGCCATTGTCAGTTCCTGATTATTTATGATCATGGAAAGCCTGTTGATTTCTGTTCATACCAATTTACAAAAGTGAAGATCAGTACTGAAATGGGGCGACACGGTGGTGCAGCAGGTTAGTGTCGCAGTCACACAGCTCAAGGGACCTGGAGGTTGTGGGTTCAAGTCCCGCTCCGGGTGACTGTCTGTGAGGAGTGTGGTGTGTTCTCCCTGTGTCTGCGTGGGTTTCCTCCCACAGTCCAAAAACACGTTGGTAGGTGGATTGGCGACTCAAATGTGTCCGTAAGTGTGAGTGAATGTGTGAGTGTGTGTGTTGCCCTGTGAAAGACTGGTGTCCCCTCCAGGATGTATTCCTGCCTTACGCCCAATAATTCCAGGTAGGCTCTGGACCCACCATGACCCTAATCACCTAATCATTAGACTAAGCAACAAGATTACATTTGAACTCTGATGTGACATTTTAACCCTGATCTGAATGGGGATCACCAAGAACCTGAGGTTTATGTAGAAATATTTACATTCCATATAAAGGTCTGGCTGATAAAACAATGCTGTATGCAATAATTCACAGCCTCATTCACGTAAAGTCTGTAACATTCAGATGTGTCCATGTATTCGTGTCATTATCAGGACAGACTTAGTGTTTAGTCATAAAATGAAAAACATGAAGAAGATAAATTAACTTAACAACTTTTAAGACCCAGCTCTTCCGAGAGTATCTCTTGCACTGAATGTCTTTCTTTAATGCACTTATTACTTCCTGGCATATTGCACTCAGTGTAATGTATTTTGTATAATTTGTGCTGTAGTTTGAATGTTAGATCCTCTTTTGTAAGTCGCTTTGTATAAAAGCGTCTGCCAAATGCATAAATGTAATGTAATGTAATGTTCAAGGCTCCAGTAAAACACTGTAACATTGGGAGGAGCTCTGTTAAAAACAAGTTGTGTTAAGCAGTATAAACACACGAAGGCAACACTGACCTCTTGACCCCTCGTGCCCTTTTTGCTCACTTATAATGATGTCATCAAAGTGCACACTTTAAAGAAGGGTTTAGGTCAAGATTTGGGACCGGAGAAAAAGCCTGCAGACAGTTAAAACCAGAACATTTCTTGTGGTGGAAATCCTGGCCAGATGCATTTTTAAGTCCCACAAAGAGGATGTGTCGAGCAAAAACAGGACGTATGGTCACCCTCTATAAATATTTTTCATATGTGTAATATCTGTGCAAATGTTGATAATCAGTGGTTTCAGTGGAACACACAGAAGTCTGATGCTAGCTTTTTTGTATAAAATAATTTAAAATACTACATTTTGTTTATTGTTTGAATTTAACACACTACAATAAAACAAACAAAATGTGGCCTGGAGAATAAAAATTGTATTTGTTTTTTTTTTTCCAATATGTAAGTCTCAGGAAATGGAGACGATAGAAGATCATCATCTTTAATTCCTCTGTAGAGGACGTGTTCATTTATTTTTTTCTGAGAAAATGAACAGATGGTGTTTCTTAAATGCAAGTCTAATGGCTGAATAATGGTTAGAGACGATGCCGGATGTTGTTTATGGGCAGATTTGACATGATATTGTCATCCCCTGCTACAACAAATCTCCCTATAAGGACAACATGGGGCCTGTAGCTGCAGTTTGGAGGAAAGATGTGGCCTTCTTGTCTGAGACATAAGGAATGAGACACGACATTTCTGTCGTGCACAGCTCAACATTACATCAAGCAGCCTGTGTTGGGCCCCTCTGTTGTTTGTTGTTGTGGTTTTGTAGTTGTATTTGCAGTGTGTTTAGATGTGTGCTTCCTCTGTGGTGAGGTGTGTGTAGATACTTGGGGAGGGTGAGGGGGGTCTTAGGGTGTTTTTTTTTTTTTTGTCTTTTAAAAGACAGTTGCAGTGATGGCTCATTAATATAAGAGCATTCTGTGCATTTTGAGTAGAGGTTTTTTTCTGATCTGCAGCACGTCCTTTGAAAGTCTTAAAGTATTTCCATTTTCTTTTTCTGATTCAAGTAACCACCAACACAACCAGTGATGCTGAGTGAACAGGCTCTAGGGAGAGTCGTCCATTCTTTCAGACTCACTGTAACGAGGATACTCATGGTGGAGGGATAGACAGAAACCTGTGGACATCGTTTGCAGACCTTTAGCAATAGAGCTCCGTTTGAAGATGGTGTTTTCAGGTTGTTGATGACACTGAAAAAGAGAGGTTATGCATATGCAACTGAATAATGAATATCAGGTCATTCAGTGACTCTCAAACATGAAATGCTGGGGCATGTAATAGCAATAAGAAAATATAATAATAATAATACAAAATTTCCTTTCTCCTATAGACTGGTCTATCACCGTCCGAGATACTGTCCAAGGCGAGACTGATAAAGACGTTGTTCTCCCACGCACCTTCAACACAGAGCCTCAAAACATGACCGTGGTCTGGAGGAAGAAACACTATCTAACCGGGCCCATCCTCTTCCAATGTTTCAGCAGGAAGGAGCCAACAAATAAAGAGGACAACAGCTCACTCTCAGCTGGACACTACTCATTATCCAGTAACCAAAAACATCAGAACCTTTCTTTACAATTCTAAAGTTATCATATCTACGCTTAGTTTACAAAGGACAAATTTCTGCATTTCCAAATTTCAAACACCAAAACTGTGAAAACTGCATGAATTCATCAGTCAGAGCAAATTAAGCTTAAAGGCTAAGGCACCACTTAATGGACCTCCATGAATATTTCACATTATTGTAGTTACTGACATATATAAGTATGAATTAAAATGAAAATAGCAGCTTAATTTGCTTTAAAACTGACAATTTTATTAAATTGACGGAAATGCAACCGTGACGTCACTGGTGGACAACAGCTGAACAACGCCGCGGTAAAACACCGTTATGACTGACTGTTATGACAGTATCTAGCTAGCTAAATAACCAACATTATTCATTTGTGCACAGATGTCCCACTGTACATTGAATTATTGCAGCCAAAAACAACAAATCTCTTTGTCATTTTGCATTAAATTAAGTGCAACTTCTAGTGTTGTTGTCCACCACCTACGTCACAGGCAAGACGCCTACCTACACCGCTGGGGGACCAACGGTCTTTTAAATCTTATTCCTTGACTTAGCAAGAAATAACATGTTTTTTGACTATCAATAAACACAAGTTCCACTGTATTTATTTGTTTGACACTTTCATATAGCTGGTGCTTAGCCTTTCACTTTTACTTTAGATATGAAAAAAGCACAGAAAAAGCATCCCTCCACTGTGAGAAAACATTTCTATGCTGGCTTTTAAAAAATGTGGATTTGTTTAAAAAAAAAAAGGAGCAGAAAATGCAACCAACACTTAAAACCGAACTGTAATGCTGAAAATATATTTAGTTGATTTTTAAACAGAAAACACGTTATTTGAATGAATAGCTTGTGTGGGGGGGTTAAACGATGGACTTTGATTCTAGAACAAAGAGCTGATCAAATTCTTGAAGACAGAGTGTGTTCCTGTTCAGAAACCCACGCAAGATGTTTGGTGACATGAGACTAGCACCTCCACCACTGACAATTGCATGCTCAAAATGGTCTTCACACTTTTCATGCAAGGCTCATCTGATGAAGAAGTGGTTGATGGAGTAGATAACTATATAAAGCATCTGACTCAGCTGCTACTCAGAGCCCAGGAAGCAACTAAATCTGGACTAGATCCAATTCATTGTCACACTGCATGTGTAAAGCACTGTTCAAAGCACTGTCCTTCACCTTGTGTGAACATTTAGTGATGAATTGACCAATAAAAATGCTGCAAAATAACATGGGATAAAATCTTTTTACATTGAAAGGTAACGAATTCTTTCTCCTGTAAAGTTGCTATTTTGGAGATTTTTTTTTTATTTGACAGTGATGATATGAAGGAGTTTGCAGGAGTGTGTGCTCTCTTTGCTGAAGTACTGCAACCCCTAGGAAAAATTATGCAATCACCACCTTGGAGGGTTTTTTCAATTGTTTAATTTTGTAGAAAAACAAATCACAGAGACATACCACCAAACTATCCTTTTTCAAAATTCCAAACCTAAGAAATATACAGGGGTTGGACAATGAAACTGAAACACCTAGTTTTAGACCACAGTAATTTATTAGTATGGTGTAGGGCCTTCTTTTGCGGCCAATACAGCATCAATTCGTCTTGGGAATGACATATACAAGTCCTGCACAGTGCTCAGAGGGATTTTAAGCCATTCTTCTTGCAGGATAGTGGCCAGGTCTCTATGTAATGCTGGTGGAGGAAAACATTTCCTGACTCACTCCTCCAAAACACCCCAAAGTGGCTCAATAATATTTAGATCTGGTGACTGTGCAGGCCATGGGAGATGTTCCACTTCACTTTCATGTTCATCAAACCAATCTTTCACCAGTCTTGCTGTGTGTATTGGTGCATTGTCATCCTGATACACGGCACCGCCTTCAGGACACAATGTTTGAACCATTGGATGCACATGGTCCTCCAGAATGGTCTGGTAGTCCTTGGCAGTGACACGCCCATCTAGCACAAGTATTGGGCCAAGGGAATGCTATGATATGGCAGCCCAAACCATCACTGATCCACCCCATGCTTCACTCTGGAAATGCAACAGTATGGGTGGTACACTTCATTGGGGCTTCTCCACACCGTAACTCTCCTGGATGTGGGGAAAACAGTAAAGGTGCACATTTAATTCTGCCGTGACTTGGACAGCCATGGTTTTATGTTTTTTGGATACACTCCTGGTCAGCACCCGAACATCCCTTTCAGACAGCTTCCTCTTGCATCCACAGTTAATCCTGTTGGATGTGTTTCGTCCTTCCTGGTGGTATGCTGACATTACCCTGGATACCGTGGCTCTTGATACATCACAAAGACTTGCTGTCTTGTTCACAGATGCGCCAGCAAGACGTGCACCAACACTTGTCCTCTTTTGAACTCTGGTATGTCACCCATAATGTTGTGTGCATTGCAATATTTTGAGCAAAACTGCTCTTACCCTTTGCTAGTTGAACCTTCACACTCTGCTCTTACTGGTGCAATGTGCAATTAATGAAGACTGGCCACCAGGCTGGTCCAATTTATCCATGAAACCTCTCACACTAAAATGACAGGTGTTTCATTGTCCAACCCTTGTAATTGTTGTAGTCAGTCACAATTGTTATTTAGATCAAGTAGAGGAAAATAAATGGTATGTGTGGGGATGTATCAGTAAGATCTGAAATTATTGTGTTAATAAAGTGTTGAAAAAGCTGATTTAACACATTTGTAGACATTTTGCCACTTCACTTAAAGCTCATATCTTGTGTGGAACATACAAATGGTGGCACTGAACCCTAATTCTATGGTGAAACGTTGAAATACCATCAGGAGGAGCAAGAGATGACAGCCCCTTTCCTCTTGACATAGTGAGATGGTGTAAAGGGAGCAGAGGGACACTGGGGATTCTCTCTCAGGGACAAGGTCAACACCACAGACCCGAGCCAAAGAGGGTGAGAGTGGAAGCCGGGAGGCTCTGCCGCCTGTTTAGCCCCATGTACCCTGCATGCTGGAGCATTAGTTTGCCTTTAAATGGGGAAAGGTCTAAAGGTACATACTTCACAACTGTAACCAAAAAAATTCTGAGGATATTACATCACCATTCGCTAGCTCTCCAATGTGTTTACAATGCCCCAGTGTCTGTAAATAGTGAAAAACACAAACTGGCTCAGTCCGGTACAATAATCTCTCACTCTCTACTCATGGCAGAGGCACCTGGAGTCGTTTTAGACAGAACTCCAAACATTGAAAAAGCCAAACCTAAATGAGGATATTGCTCTATTCATGCCCCACATGTGTTTTATTGTTTATAATTTGCCACATTTGGTTCATTCATATTAGTGACTTTTATTTTTATGTTTTATTAAGTTTAAATACATATTTATCATGTTTTTAGAGTTCAATCAGGAAGCTCAGAGAAATATTCTTTTTAGAAATGTGTCAGTAATAACATATTTGTGACAATGTCACATGGGAGGGGTTTTCAGTTTTTTTTAATATGTTAAATAAAGCCAGAGAAACCTGTGTGTAAAGATGGGTAATTTGGTGGGTGGTCTGAAGCCAATGTCTTTTTTAAACTGCCCATTTGTAGAGCTGAATGTGACTTTAAGAGAACCTGGAGAAGTGTGGGGAGGGGGAGGAACCAGGAGGAGAGGAGGGGGTAGAGAGTTTTGGGTGAAGAAGAGACAGAAGTGCTGCCTCACAAAGCCTCACACTTAGCTCCAAGGTGGATGAAGGAGGATATAAAAAGAGGATTCCCTCAGTGGCCCTATGAATACACTGGAAGCAGGCCAGCAAACCGGTGAGATCTGTCCATAATGCTTTTTTTTGTGCAATGCATTGCGGAAGCCATACGTATTTCTGGGACTTTGATGGACTGGGTCATTACGGACTTTTGAAGGACTGTTATGGTATTAGGCTTTTCATTGCTGTAAATATTGTTAACTGGTTTCAGAAAATGTATTTGCTAAAGGATATTATTGTGTCCTCTTTGTGTGTTTTGCCGTAAACATTTACCCCTTATCATTGAAGTTAACCGAATCCCTTTTAGTAACTTATCCCTTTGATAAATGTGTTGCAGTTACATATTAAATTATAAACAATTTTCTTATTTTAATAATCAAAATGAGTAGTGATTTATTCCAAATTAGTAGTTAGAAAATAACAGAATAATTAAATAAATATTTCAGGACAAATATTTATCTACTTAGTTATATATATTATATGAAATATTTATTAATTTGTCCACCACAGTGTATAAGTGCTCAGCGTATGTGGTTATATCAGGTCTACAACAGGGGGCATTTTTGTTGCTGTCTTCAAAACTAATTAAAATTGTCTCAATGCAGTCTGAGGAACTGGTCACCGCAGTAAGATGTCCCTTGTGGAAAAAAAAGACATAAATAAACGGTCCTGAAATATTTATGTTGTCACACCTATCTCTGTGGTCGTCTCGCTTTGTTCCTCACTTCACGCTACATTACCACTTGATTCTGTGACTTGTTCTGGGGAATTCAATTCCCATGGTTCAGCAGGTAGTCACATGACTCCATCAACCAATAGGAACTCTTTTGTGCGCTGCATTTATATAATTACATTTATATCTATATGTAGTTACTCAGTTAGTATATTTACCCAGGCTTTGGGTAAATCTCCTGTTTGCGAAGTATTGTTAACCATTCTGTTGCATACTGAGCGTTATCTTGTTTGTGAAAGCTATCCCGTCTATGACCTATTCTTACGTTTCTCCTGACCCTGTCTTTTGGATTCGGACCATAAGTGTTTGGTTGTGTTTTGGACATAATTGTACTTTAAACTTCACTAAAGTAAACCTGCTGAAAACCCTTGAGTGTCTATTCTGTTTGGTTATCCTGACATATCTACTCATTCTGTTATTTCGGAACTAGTAATTTGGAATAAATCACTACACATTTTGATTATAAAACAAAAAAAAATAAATCAGCGTCTTTCCCACTTAAAGTGGTGCCGTCAATACGGTAAACGCGTGGGTCCCTAGGCGACGCTATGGTGAAGGAGTTCACTTGCTAAGCTGTTGGTAGTGGGATGCTAAGAGAGCACTCTCCGACAGGCAGTTTACATTGCACTCTATGGAGCTCCGTAGGCCATGAATGGAAAACGATACATTTTCAATTCCACCTTAAGAAACCCACAAGTGTATTGAGATGTCCACATGTAAAAATGACCATTGTAGATAAAGAATAAAATGTAGAAAAGACAGCCAGTATATTTTGAAGGCGGTATTCTAAAAAACTCCACCTTAAAAAGCCTAGATAATTAAGACTTCCACCTTAAAAATGACTTTTAAAGTCTTAGAGACTGCCTATGTATTTCTGTGTCCCTCACAGCTCTCCCCCTCAGTCTCTGCCTTTGCCCCCTCCACCTCCCCCCTCTCTCTCTCTCATACGCATGCTCACAGAACACAACTGACAGACTCATGATTCAATGAATTTCGACCGGGAGGGAGGGACCCTCCAAAAAACATCCTGTAGCTCGAAAAATTTCCAGGGTTCAAAACTGAACAAAATATACTGTAGCGACAAGGACAGTCAAGCGATCAAGTTGGTGTAAAAAAGAATTTAAGTTTGAGCGAGAATTGATGGTGTAATGATGAGATGAAAACAGGAGAAGCATGTAAAATTCTGCTTTCTGAAAATACATTGAACTCTATGGGAGCTGAAACCCTCCTAGTGCCGAACAAACCTTCATAACTCAAGAACCGCCCCCCGTCGTACATCGCAGGCCAAAATAGTCTTAAAAGCATAAAAAGATGGCCAACACATTTTAAATACCACCTTTAAAAAATTCCACCTTAAGAAACCCACAATTGTATTGAGACGTCCACATTTAAAAATGAAAACTTGAAATAAAGGTTAAAATGTTCAAAAGACAGCTAATATATTGTGAATGAGGTATTGTAAAAATAAATTCCACCTAAAGAAACCCTGGATAAATAAGATGTCCCCCTTAAAAATGACCTTTAAAGTCTTGGAGACTGCCTATGTATTTCTGTGACCCTCACACATCTCCGTTCCGACCCGCTCTTAAAATACATTGAGCTCTATGGGAGTGGAACCCTCCCAAGTGTGGAACAAATCAAATCAAATCAAATTTATTTATATAGCGCTTTTCACAACTGATGTTGTCACAAAGCAGCTTCACAGAATTCCAGTAAGACAAAGATTTGACATGAAATGTAAAAACAAATGTAAAACCCTCAAGTGAGCAAGCCAGGGGCGACAGTGGCAAGGAAAAGCTCCCCCAGCTGAGGAAGAAACCTTGGGAGGAACCAAGGCTCACAAGGGGTGACCCATCCTCCTCTGGTCAATCTACTGGTGATGATAGTTAGTAGTCCATGAGAACTTCAGTGTAGGGACAGCTTCAAGGCAGTTGGTTGGTGGTTGCTGGAGCGTGGGCAGCTGGTCTGAAGCGTGGAGGAGGATCTCGACAGTCATCCATCAGTGTCCAGACAGACAGGTGGGCAGTTGTTTACTCGGAAAGATGTAAAGGGATGGAATTAGTTTTGAACTGTTTTGTGTTTGTAAAGTAGAAAATATGAAAATTTCCAGAGTGTGGCTAATGACTCCGGCAGATCTGATTATGACAGCTTTAACTAAAAGGAGAGAACCAGAAGGACACACAGACACGGGAGCATCCTGAAACACTGGCATCCCTCCGCTCCACCGTCAACAAACCTGAGTGATCGCGAGAAGCGGCGGGACGACAGCACCAGCATCTCAGTGTACTATAATTCCCTGTGTCCATGGACCCCCCGGATCTGCCGCCTTTATTTATGGGGGAGCATTAGCTACCAAAAGATAAACTAAACAAATGTGTTTTTAGCCTAGATTTGAAGATTGAGTCCCGAACATTTTCTGGAAGATCATTCCAGAGTCTGGGGGCTTTATAAGAAAAGGCTCTTCCCCCAGCTGAGGCCTTCTGAATTCTGGGAACAATTAAAAATCCAGTATTCTGTGATCTGAGTGAACGTGGAGGCTCATAATAGGAAATTGTATCTTGAAGATATTCAGGAGCAAGCCCATGTAGAGCTTTATATGTTAATAACAATATTTTGTAGTCAATGAATTTAACAGGCAGCCAATGAAGTGATGATAAAGCTGGGCTGATATGTTCAAATTTTCTAGTTTTAGTGAGGACCCTAGCTGCAGCATTTTGAACTAGTTGAAGTTTTCTTAAATTGCTGCTGGTGCATCCTGACAGTAGTGCGTTACAGTAGTCAAGCCTTGAAGTAATAAAGGCATGTACTAATGTTTCTGCGTCCTGAAGGGTTAAGGCATTTCTAATCTTAGCAATATTGCGAAGATGTAAAAAAGCTGTCCTAGTGATACTACCTATGTGTTGATCAAATGATAATTCCGGGTCAATTATGACACCAAGATTTTTTGCTGCTGAACCAGGTTTAACTGGAAAGTCAGCTAGATTTAAAATTAAATCTGATAATTTATTTCTTGCCACTTTTGGACCCAAAAGCAGGACTTCTGTTTTGTTGCTGTTTAGAAGGAGGAAGTTACGCAACATCCAGCCTTTCACGTATTTTACACAGTCCTCTATTTTCTTTAATCTGTGTTTGTCATCGGGCTTGGCTGAAATATACAATTGTGTGTCGTCTGCGTAACAGGGAAAGTTAATGTCATGGTTTCTTATAACTGTGCCTAGCGGTAACATGTATAATGTAAATAATAATGGTCCTAAAAGAGAGCCTTGTGGAATTCCAAATCTTACTTTAGAATAATTTGAATTTAGATTGTTTACATTTACGAATTGATAACGTTTCGTTAAGTAAGATTTGAACCATAATAGGACTGTCCCTGTGATTCCAACCATGTTTTCTAACCTTTCTATGAGAATATTGTGGTCTATTGTATCGAAGGCTGCACTTAGGTCAAGAAGCACCAACAGGGATACGTGGCCTTGATCAGAGGCAAGAAGAAGATAATTTGTTATCTTGACTAGAGCTGTATCTGTACTATGATTTTGCCTGAATCCAGATTGGAATTTTTCATATATATGATTCTTATGTAGATATGAACTAAGTTGTTGGGCCACAGCTCTTTCTAAGATCTTGGACAGAAATGGCAAATTAGAAATAGGCCTGTAATTAAACAGTGTACTAGCATCAAGATTTGGTTTCTTGATCATAGGTTTAATAACTGCTAGTTTAAAAGCTTTGGGTACATGGCCCAGACTAAGGGATGAGTTTACTCAACAAAAATGAACAAAAATTCATAACTCAAAAACAGTGTTCTGATGAGTTAAAAACAGGAGAAAATTTTTGAAATCCTCCTTAATGCAGAACAAAAAATGTTCAAATTTATAGGTGCTAGAAAGGACAAGTTTCTCTACCATTTAAATTTTTAATGAAGTTTCTAGGTGAAACTATAAGTAAGTTATGGCGAATTGTTCGGCTAAAAAGTAAAATACGGTTTTCGTGCAGAGAATCTAGAGTGCGGTGACATCACGCACTCTAGCTGTCACCCATTCAAATGAATGGAGGGATTTTGAAGGAGGGATTGAAAGGGAAGGTTGAGTGCAAGAGGTCCGAAAATGGATGTGACGGGTCCCGGTGCGTCCGGGTCCGACCGTCTGAAATCTCATGTCCGTAGCTTGAAAATTGACCGAGTTAGAGCACTTTGAAAATGATTCCATAGAAATGACTGGGGAAAAACGGAGCGGAAAACGAGTGTAGCGGGCGAATGAGTGCGGGTATCGGAAAGCTGTATACAAGCCCACATCATCGCTATAAGACACACGATTTCCAGATGGAACGGAGTCGATAGCTTGAAAACTGCGGGGCGAGATGAACGGAAAAGGGAACGCGGAATGATAAAAATGTATTCCTGATCTTTTAAAACAGTTACAGCATTTCAATAGAGCGTACACTCAAGGAAGATGTACTGTACCTCTAATCACTTATATATCTAAAAGTTTGTACGATAAAGTAGGATGAGCTATTTGAGAAATGTATATTTATATTGATATTAATATATTGAATAAATTTATCAGCTGAGAACCACTCTACCATATTCAGGTCATTAAAACACACACACACTTTTGTGGCAAAGGAGGGCAAAAAAAGTTTTATGAGGTTGTTTATGTGTAACATCCAGTTAGACGTAAGCAGGCCTTTTATTTTCTGAAGAGTGTAATCTGTGGTCTTTCTATAAAAGGGCCATATTCTTGCTTCGTGGTTAAGGAAGGAAACACTGGGTGGGCTTTAATATCACTGGTCTGGTGTGAGCCATTTATAAGCCATAGACAAGTCCATGACCAAGAGGACGTATCTTTTCATCGATATGAAGTTCATTGGTGTTCTATTTATCAACATTTACAGTTTTGTAGGTAAGATTCAATTGTACATATGTTTAGTTATTGTAACATATATATAAAAGTATAAGTATAAGTAACTATAAGTAATATAACTAATCATTATAAGGTTTGTAGTGCTTTATTATATTTTGGATGATAGTTTGCAGTGTGTGCCGAATCAACAAGCTTTAAGCTTTAAGGCTTGTTCTTTGGAGTGGATTTATGTGAGTCCTTTTCTCCAGCATCAGTGGAAGGTTCAGTGTAAACCAATGTAACAGAAATCTGCCATGATTTTCTTCTTCCATTCATGTACATCCTACCAATTTATTTTAGGTGTTGATGGTGCTATAGAAATGGATGATCCAAAACCTTTAACTGGCTATATCCAGAAAAGTCTCACAGTCCCCTGCACATTTAGAGTTATACCAGATCAACCAATTAAAAGTGCGACTGTCATTTGGAGAAAGGATAAAAGTTATGAAGGTGTTCTCCTTTACCAGTGTATAAGGAACAGTGACTTATCTGGGAACTGCAGCAGCACGGTGGAGCACTATTCTTTTGGAGGAAACCTCGATGAGAAGAACATATCCCTGAAGATAAATAATGTCACACTGAATGACGCTGGATTATATTTCTGTCGCATCGAACTGGAAGAGAAGGTGAACTGGTATTCATCAAAGAACATTACCCTAACAGTAAAAGGTGAGGTGAATATTTTGCTTTAAAATGTTGCCACACGTCCTGTTCACCACAACGATTCAATGTTCAGTTTAATGTATACAAACACTTTAAAATGATCACAGTCTATTGTCTGTTACTTCACATTTAAATGACCTTCACTGAATCAGGTAAAAGATTTATATATTATCTTCACTTTAAAACAAATATTTTTAAAGATAAAAACACCACTTTAAATATATTACACCATTGCTAAGTAATACACTACTGTTCACCAGGAATTCAGTCATTATCAGTTTATAAACATCTGCAGTTGTTAGGACAAATTTCCAGTGTCTGAATAAAATTAGGAGAGTTTTATAAAAGAGTTTTGTCGCACTCTTATCTTCTCAATTGTTTGGACAATGTTGGTCAGGACAACTTTCAGAGGTCAGTCTGTTTCTTGACTTGACATTCCACAAATATTTAATAATAGCATACATTTTAATCAGATTACAGATCAAAACCCATGTTTAAATGCAAGAGTTTGGGCCTTAACAAGAGTTATTTATTTTCATCACAAACGTTACCGGGTATGGCTTGGGTTCACGGATGATGTTAGTTATGATTCTTATGTTTAGTAGCTGTCCTCGTTTGTATCCAACATTATTTACAGTTTGTTGTTTTAAACTTCGGTTTCTTTTCCTAGTAACAGCTGTTAGGTTTCTGTTTTATTTTATGGACTTAATAATACCTATCTAATAATAGCTATTTTTCAGAATTTCCGTCTGAATTTACATGGCCAAATTTGAATGATTATAACTTTCTAAATATTTGGAATAAATGAATATAGTTGGGTTTTCTTGTAAAAGAACACTTTAAAGTGGAAAAATATGTCGTCTTTTGAATCTAAGAATGTTTACATATGCTTCCTATTGACTCCTAAATGCTATAGAATTTATTCACTCACAGTTTTTGGGGTTTTTTTTACACTAGAAATGACTTTTGAGAAATCAGCTGGGATCCACAGATGTGGATTCATATGTAGAACTTTACCAGAATAGGTTCTGAGTGTTCCAAATGTGTTTATTTTGATTTTTATTCAAGTCTAAATAGAGGATCACATGTGGTCTCTCATAGTGATTTTTTGGGCACCAAATGTTTTTTTGGGGGTAAAAAAAGAATAATGTTTGTTATATAAATTACTACAAATATACATTGCATAGTTTATGTTTGGGTTATGAAAACCCATTCTGGGCAATATTAGGTTCTAACAATCAATAATAAACTTACTAGGAGTGTAACTATTAGTCCTTTTTGAATAATTGGAGTAATAAATCTCCAAAGTGTCAAAAATTGGGCCAAGCGCTGCTCCATTAATTGAATAAGGCGTTAAATGAATGGTTAAATTGTATTGCATGATAATGTTCAGTTCCCCTTACAATACAGAAGATGAAAAATGTGGATAATTATTATTTTTTTAAATAAGGATTGCACATGGTTTGCTTGAGGCAGATTCCTCATTATTTGTCTTTCTAATATATAAATTACACAACTCCAATGGAACAAACACAGTTCCAGCTTTCAAATGACACCTTCATCATGCCTATATCTTATAAAATATGAAGGTTATGAAGCAGAGAATGTGAAAATTACAAGTCTGTAAACACTGGTGTTTCAACAGAGCCACTTCTCATTATCAGTATTATTCTTGCCTTTGGTTCCTGCTGATCTCTGTGTTCTGTTCTTGTTTCCATTTAGCTTTAGCTCCAGTTTTGTCCTGATCTTATTTTTAGTGTTTTCTTAGACTTTAGTTCCCTCTGAAGTTTTAAAAACAGGTTTATCTAAAAATAAATGATATAGTTCTTTATAGACCCTTCTAGATCAAATGATACATGTAAAAATTAATATGACAGTGATTATAATTTACGTTCTATTGAAGTTAAATTCAGAGCTATGATATTTCTGATATCTATCTCTACAATATAGATATCTATCTCTCTGTCTAACCTTGTGCCTTGTGTTCTGTCTGTTTCCAGTGGCCAGTGAACTGAAGCGTATTTATTTCCAGAGTAATGGGTCTGGGAAGCACTGGGTGACATGTGAGGTTTTTGGTGATCCTCCACCAAAAGTGAGCTTTACCCAGCCCAAAAACATGGCTTCCCAGATAATCGTAGAGTCTGGCATGTTTACAGCTTCCTACTCTCTCATTGCCTCCAGCAACACAAGCTACACATGTCAGATAGACGGAGAGAACAATCCAAGCACACTATCAATAGACAACCTGGAATCTTCACCATGTATGACATCAGCTCCATCTTCAAAATCTGATTGTTTAATATTTTCTTCTGTGCTTGGAGTACTGATGGCCTTATTAGCGTTGAGTATCATTGTCATTGTCCGTTTGCTGGTAATCTGGAAGAGAATGGGTAAGAAGCTACAAGAACCTTTCACAATGCATGAAGTAAGAAAAATAATGAATGTGTTATAGTTACCACCCAAAAGTAGCCAACAATGTTTAAATTTATAATCTATATTTTTATGAATTTATATAAAGTGCAACTCACATGAGTTCATCTCTATATGTTGTGCTTTAATGAACATGTGTGTACCTTACATAGTACCTTCATCTGTTTCATCCACAAATCTCTCACACCCACTGTTTGAGCTCAGGAATATTTTCATTATAAGACACTTTTAAATGTTTAATAAAAGAAATAAATGTAACTTTCTTGTCTCTTTTTCTTTTTTTTTTCAGCTGCTGCTCCCAGTGCAGAGAATGTCTATTACAATTATCCTGCCAAGCCTGACATGTATGTTTTATCTCTTCCATTTGATACAACATATTTGCTAAAGATGACACACAGAAATACAACTTACATCTACTTTTCTGTCGTTTTTTCTCTTCCTCTCAGAGATGGAGTCTATATGAACGCCCGGAAAACTCCAAAAAAATGATTTTAAATGTACTTACACAGATTTGTTTGTTTATATTTCTGTGCATATTCTAATGTAAATTGTCACTGCAAATGTCAGTATTCATATGATATTATTATGGAATGAGAAAGTCATTGTTATCAGAAGAAGGTGATTACTATCACAGTGGAGTGAAAACTTTCTCACATAATGGATGAGTTTAATGAGCACAAAACATTTACCCTTCTAGACAATTCTTTCCAGTATATTCCCAGTATTTTTATGGAGCTCAGCTGCCTTGTTAGTTTTGATTCAAGTTACTGAGTAAAGGACTGTTTTATTCTTAAATGGAGGAGTATCATCTGAAGATGGACTTTTTTCCGATGCTTAGTTGCACTGCTTGCTTGTCCAGTCACAGCTGTGGACGTCATCAGGTTTTTAGAATGAGCAAGTGTTTACATTGAAAAATGTTGCCCAATGAACAGATTCATTCATTCATTCATTCATTATCTGTAACCGCTTATCCAGTTCAGGGTCGCGACCAATGAACAGATGATATGCTTTAATATGGTTTAATAACAGCCATCAAACAATGTCTCTCAGACTCAAGTGGGTCAACAAGTGTCATTTATAAAAGCTGTAAGTCAGAAAGTACGCTTCATCTCTGGAAATATATAGAGCGGCTGGCCCAGCGTTAATGGGCTGTTGGACATTACCGGACATTAACCGTCACCCTTAATATGCCATTGGCCACAAACTTGGTGGCCTAACCAGGCTTAAAAATTATTTTTTTTATTAGCTTGAGAGTCTGAAGTGGTTTAGAGTGTAGTGTTGTGTAGAACTTTATAAATAAAACCTATAAAACACACACAGCTAAGTGAAGACCCACAGTACATGGTGATTTCATTATTAACTGTTGACTTAGTTGATAAAATGAAAGGCAGCCATCGCTAAGAAATGCCTCCCCTCACTGCCCCCTGCTGGTCATCCCAGCGCATTTTCTCCCAAAATCTGCTTATAATTATATTATTGAATAATTATTACAATAAGCATCATCATTTGAGCACTGCTGATCATTTGAAAATAAAATTTTAATGAACAACTGCTTTTTGTTTTCTTAATGTTCTTGAAAATGTAAACTGTGTAATTGATATACATAATTTATATGTTTAATGCATATAAATTCATAAATAAAGTATATTTTTGACTAAGAATTTAAACAAAAATGTCATTTTTATTGACAAAATGTCAACTTTGTTTCCTGTGTTTAAAGAGTGTTAAGGTTGGTTGGAAAACTAGGGGGCGTATTTTCACAAGTAAAATCAACCAAAAAAAATCCTGATTTACTCAAGCTTTTCCACATGACTTCAAATGTCAGCAGCCAGAGAAAAAGGTTAATTATAATACGTAAATATAAGGTATTTTATGTGGATTTCTGTTATGTTACCACCTATTAATAGTTTTATCTACATCACACAATCAGGGGTCACACTGGAGTAAAGAGATTTTTTTATATTAAATAACTAATGAATTACATAACAAATAACAAGGTAATAAGCATAATTATTGTCACAGAAAGTGTGTGTGGTAAAACATGTGTGCCCTTGGTCACTGGTTAGCACAAGGACTCTTAAATGAGATTTGAGGACCACCCACACTAGCCACATCCTGACACAGCATTCTGGCTCTCCTTCTCTCTCTCTCTCTCTCTCTCTCTCTCTCTCTCTCTCTCTCTCTCTCTCTCTCTCTCTCTCTCTCTCTCTGTCTCTCTCTCCTCTCTCTCAATCTCTCCCCCCCCTCTCTTTCTCTCTCCCCTCCCTCCCTCTCTCTCTTCCCTCCCTCCCTCCTCCCTCTCTCTTCCCTCTCTCTTTCTCTCTCATGCTCTCTCGCTCTCTCTCTCTCTAATCAAGTCAATATGTTTAATGTTAAATCTTCTGCAGAACACTGTTCTTTCACACTAAACTCCATGTTTACCTTCCAAAAGAAGGTCTCTGGTTTCTGAAAATAACTCAGTACAGTTTAGTGTAGGACCTTGTGGTTTTTAAAAGCTTGTATTTTATTTTTGAGATCTACCTATATTGGTGTGTCTCATACAGACATCCAGGCTAAAACTCTCCCTGACCCCAGTGTTATTGAGCAGTGTTAAACATGCTGTAGGCTGAATTTGTAGTTGTACATGAAAAATCAAAACAGTTTGCATATCTATATACACTGGAGGCTCTGATACGTTAACTGTGTTAATATGTTTCTTTTTGAACTCTCTCTTTTTAATATTTATTTATGTATTTATTATTCAGAACTTCAGAACAACACATACTGGACAGCACTGTGGCAAAACAGGTACTGCCAGTGTCACACATTTCCAGGGTTGAGGCTTGTCACTGTGAAGTGTTCCCTTCACGTTTGCTTGGGTTTCCTCAGAGTGCTCCGGTTTCCCCCTACAGTCCAAAAACACGTTATTAGGTGGATTTGCTGTGAAACTGTCCACAGGTGTAAGTGTGTGTGTGACAGTATTAGTGTGAAATGCCCTTTGCTGGACCGGCACATTGTCCAGGGTGTGTTCCTGTCTTTGCGCCATTGATTCCAGGTGTCACGATTAGCAGGGCGGACTGACGAAGGCGGATGCACTTGCTAGACCACAGTATTTTAATTAAACAAAAGATATAACAAAAAAAAAAAAAAGACAAGCAACTACGGAAACGACAGGATAAAGGAAACACAATGAAATGAAATGACATGACTAGGAAACACAATGACTTGACTAGGAATAGGAAATAAACAACACGACATGACTTGGAATGAGAAGGATACAAAACGAAATGACTTGGACTTGGAACATAGCAAAACAAATGACAGATGAAAGGAAGTGACACAAGGGAACTTAAATACATGAACAGATGGGACACACCTGAAACAGATAACGAGGATTAAGGACAAGGAGGCGGGACATGGGAGGAGACAAGGACAATAACAGAAGAGCAATGTGCAGAGAGAGCATGGCAGGACAGGACGAGGGCATGACACCAGGTACTAGGCTTTGGACACGTCGCGACCCGGAACTGGATAAAGAAAATAAATAAATGAATAAACTACTCATCCCCTCATTTCTGAAAATGTAATTGATTTATCTACATTTAAAAAGATCCTCCTCCACAGAAGCAACTTTTAAAAAAATAAATAAATGGAAAATGTTCGCATATTCGCTCAGAAGGGGGCGATAAACCTCGTCGAATTTGGGGAGATAAGAACTTGCTTAAGCACAGCTTGCTTAAGATTTGCCCATCCCTGAGAAATATCTCAGTGATTGGAAGTTTTATTTACTTCTGGATGTGAAGAACGGGACTAGATGTGTTTTCAAACATATCCAGGTATGTGTAGGCAGGGCCGCAGTTTTACAGGATCCAGGCTTTTTTTGAAAGCTGCACCTCTGAGACAACAGACCTACTTTCCTTTTGGAAAAGTGTGGGCAGAGCAGCTGAAGCAGCATTAATGACTATTCAGACAGGAAACCATCAACACTGTCATTTCCCATGCCACTCCTTAAGCAACGACAGTGTCTTGCACTCTTAAATATACATGTCCCTAGATGAGTTTATTGGCTTGGTGTACAGTTCTAGGAAAATAATTTGGATACTGTGGAGAATCTGTTGAATTTAAGAAGATTATCTCACACCACTTTATTAAAAATGACTCTGCTGTTGATTCAGTTCAAAGAGCCAAGAAGCATTTCTTAAAAGGACACTAGGTAAGATTATTTTTGCTCTTGGGCGGCCCCTACAGTTGTAGAATATAATTCATTTTTGCAGGACTAAAATCAAGGGCAAGGGTGAGATTTGGGGTGTATTCTACTCAACTCCAAAGGTTGCAGTGTACAGTTTCTGCAGTGCTCAGAGTGGCAATGACAGAGCAGCCCAATGAAGCTTTAATTTTAAAGTAAACACTATCTAATGTTCCTTTAAAATCAATTTACCATCAATGCAAAGTATAATTGGAAACTGTTTTTGATTATTTAACAGGAAAAGTCTTCTGGACAGTAACAATAACCATTTATTAATAAGTCTAACCAAATTCATAATGACAAACTGCTATTGACCATTAATACATTAATACTATACTGATCCACTTGTACCAGCACAGCACACACTAACACATCACCACCAGTGTCACTGCAGCACTTAGAATGATCCACAGACCAAATTATACCTGAAGGAAAACTGGGGGTGGGTGAAGTGAAGGATGTGTGAAGGACTGCTTGCATAAGGGTGTGTGTTCAGTACCTCTAATCTCTAGTGTGTGTGTGTGTGTGTGCGTGCGTGTGTGTTTACTGCCATGGATTGGTTAAAATTTGAATTTACTGCAGTGCAATAATATTTAATTCTGTTAAAGTCCAAACTTTATTCAGAACAAAGCTGTATTCAAACAATTTTTGTGTAAATATTAAATAATAATGATAATAATAATAAGAATAACAATAACCCCTCTACTGTACTCGTGTGGTAACATTAATAAGTTATTAAAGTAGACTACAAGTTTGACCTTTGCTTATTACTCACCAAAATCTGATTCAAAGTCTTCTTTCCCTTTAAAAGATGTGGAATTCTAATGTGTTTTGTATTAAATAAACACTTGGGCTGAATTCACTGACTTCAAATGTCCCATTCTGCTTTAAATGAATAAAAATCTCTACCAGTTTTGATGACATCATTCCACTGTGAGCAGACAACTTTATGATAATGAGTTTAGCTTCGTGTTTGAACTGCCATTCCACCTTAAATAGTCCATTTTACGAAGCTAAATTGTGTTTATGACACAAACTCTAACACATTTTCACCTGTAACATCTGTTCTGTTCCACCTTTATCTGAGCTGCGTATTCATTTCCCGTACCATCTTACATTCTGAAGAGAGTAAAGTTTGATTATAAAGTAGCTGTGGAATATGTGACATGTGTCATTTGTATTTTCTCAGACAATTGAGCGCAGTTCACTGGTCTGTAATCCCCTAAACACTAATATATGTTTATTGGCCCTAGAGTGTAATGATCAAGAACTAGTGACAATGGCAGTATTTCTGCTTGGTGTGTAGCGAGACTCAGGGACACCACATGCCAGCAGACGTACTTCCACAGGCGGTGACCCCCCGACAGCCTCTCATCTAAGCACCAACTGAACACACACACAAAAACACACATAGACACACACACACGGTAAATAACTACAAAACAAAACCCCTAAAACCATGAACAGAAGGGAGCCTGGTGCACACAGGGAGCTCCCCCATGAGTCCCAGCCTCTCCCAATTTCCTGCAGCTGCCAAAGTATTAAACCCACTTTATATTTTATATTATTGGTGTGTGTGTATATCTTTGTGTTTAATATTCCGAGCCTTGAGCAGAATCACAGTAGCTCAACTTCATCTTTATTTGACAAGTCTTCATCTCATTCCCCTCGTTCGCTCTCCTGTACTGACCCCACACTGCTAAAATTTCCTCCATTTTCTTAAAAATGCAGGTTTGTCGCATATGTGACATTCTTTTGTATTCAAATAAACCTTATTTAATATACCTTGATTTTTATGTGTTGTGTTCCCATCAGTAAATGCAGCATTTTGACCTCAAACTGATAGTTATCTTGTGGTTGAATTGAAGGAGGGGCCTGAATAAGTTAACCTCGTATTTGGAGCTTTACCCCCAGCATCAGCTGTGAATTTAGAAGATGAAGCCTTTCCAGATAATAATGTTCTTTCCTCTGTTCTCCTCAGGTATGATATTTTTATGAATATTTTTATGTCTACCTCAGGTTTATTCTGTGTGGTTTTTATGCTGGGATTTACTGTTTAACAAATTAAAATGTTTATATTATATAATGATTATATAATAATTATATAATGATATTGTATAATGTATGATATTGTATTATTATATTATAGTGTATTTTCTCTGTGTCAGCAATGTACATATGTATATAATAAAGTTAATGAATGAATCAATCAATATTTAAACATGTAGTCATTGCGTTTTTATTTTTTATTTTTTTTTAAATAGTAAGTAAGAAGTTGTATTTTTTCATAATTCAGAATTTTTATGCACGCATTTTTAGTTTCATGTCAACATTTATTTATTTATTTATTTATTTATTTTCATTTGTTTTATTATTTTTTTTAAAGCATGCGTGTTTAGTTCCATATCAACATGAATCTTCTTGTTACTTTAGGCCTCATGGCAGGTAATAACTGGTCAATGACTGTACCTGAAGTTGTCAACCAATCCATTGATGAAGATGCCATCCTTCCCTGCCATTTTACAACTCCATATAAAGACTACCAGGATAAGATCACAGTCATTTGGAGAACCACAACCCATTACCACGGGCCAATAATTTTCCAGTGTGTAAGCAATGGAAATGCAGCAGAAAGTGAACAGAACTGCACAGGGTCTATTGGACGGTATTCATTAGCTGGCAACCCAAGACAAAACAATGCTTCCTTGAGGATTAAAAACATCTCATATGTGGATGTAGAAAAGTATTTCTGTCGTGTTGAATTGATTTAGAAGCAAGAAACCTATGAAACTGAAAAAGGAACCAGTTTAAACATCCATGGTGAGAAGGAGTTTTGTTGTTGTTGTTGTTGTTTTAATATCTTTGGACATTTTTCTGAGATACAAAAATCCAAGAATCACATCTTATATAAAGCAGGATGTTTTTTTTTTGTCCACTGCAGTGCCTCAGTCACTGGAAAGCATCTACCTACGAACACTTCCATCAGGAGAGCAGTTTGTTACCTGTGAAGTTAAAGGAAGACCTTCTCAAAAAGTGGAATGGATTTTTCCAGAAAACATCAGTGATTCTGATGTGTCTGTTCACAGTGGCTTCGCAAGAGCATCGTCCTCTATTCCTGCAAACTTGCCCAACACCAACTACACCTGCCAGGTCCATATAGAGAGTGGACTGCAGCATCTTTCCTTTTACTACAGCAGAGCTCAGGAGCAACAGCACGGCATCTATCCCACACTCATGGTCTTCGTCATCCTTTCTGGAGTATTCCTCGTTCTTTTGGTCCTCCTGACAGTGTGGTACAAGCAAAGTAAGAGAAGGATTGGTCTAACTGGAGTAAAAATGATATTTGGGAAACATGGAAATAGTGGAAATATATTTTTAGGCTCTTTTTTCAGATTTCATCACAACAACAAGCCAGGGGTTATCAACCAATCAAAAGAAGGTATGCTTTTGACCGATGAAATTCTTACTGCTGCTGATTTACATTTCCATTGATTGAAAAGAGTGATAAGAAAACACTTTCTATTTTGCAACTCACATTAAAGATACAGCCATGAGAGTGTGTTAATCTCTACCTTCGAAACCAGTAAATATGTTGAGAAGCAGCAGTAACATTTTAATCTCTCAAAAACTGGAACCACTTCCGTCTGGTTAGCTGATTGTGTGGCTGATAATAACTGGTGCACCTTATAAAGTAAACATTTTTGTATGATCCAGGCATGATACCTATGATTTAGGTATGATATAGGTGTCCTTGTTAATATATACTTCAATGAAACATGGCTATACCATATCTGGGGTTAGATGATTATAACAGTATCGTTCAAAATGTGTTTTTCTCAGAGTCAACTGGGCCTGTGGACTCATCACCAATGAACTTTACAAACCGAAAAGTAAGGACTACTTTTGCATTTACACAAAGTTTTTTTTTTACATAATAATTTACAATGTTGTTTCCAGTAAAGTTAGAACATTTGGTACATTGCAGTAAAGCAAGAATCTGTGATTTGTTAATAGTCTTTAACAAAACTGACAACTTGGTTGTGTTTTGTGAATATAGACACATTTAGATTTTGATGCCTTCAACACACTCCAGAAAAGTTGTGAAGAGCACAATATTCTTGTTTTCACCATTTTCAAATATTCCACAAAACTCCCCTGAAGGCACAGTCTGTGCAACAAACTTTGAGCCAAGTTTCACAAATGAATTCTCATGAACAGTTTAAAAAAGAACTTTCCCAGTGTATTACAATGTATTACCTGCCCTTTCACAATGACATGTATTTGGGTTTTCCTGCATTTGAAATGCCAGAAACACCTCTGTGCCTATGGCTATATGGCTAATGGAGGTCCGGCAAAACTACTGTTGTTTTCTGTGCTTTTATTAGTAAATAAATCTTCAAGAGAATTAGCAAATCAGATACTTGTTTTAGTGCATTGTACAAAAAAAATCTCAACTTTCTTGTAATGGGTTTATATTAACTAACATCTAACTTTTGCTTAATTTACACACTAATGTCCTTCCTTTCCTACTTGTTTCCCCACAGGGATCAAGACATTTATGGTAATATTTAAGACCGGGTGATAAGTGGCATCCAATGTGCCAAATCTGGTTTTGATGTGGGTCTCAAACCCATGACCCCAGGACTCTGGCATTGTGTGACTCCGATTCTACCTGTTGTACCACCACCCCCACTGAAATAAACACATAAAAGCCCAGACCATCCTCCATCTTTGGTTGAAAATTGCTTCACACGGGTTCTGGGTCTGTGATTTCAGACGTTGTGCTGCATAAACTCATAACATATAGATTCAGTTAAATCTCTCATATACAGCTATTTTTTACTTAAAACCACAAACAGGACTGTGCTAAATCATACATTTACACTTTCACAAGCTCAAAGAAAAAAAATGATTGAAGATAATTGTAAAATTGAGTGCAACTTTTAATTACTTTGAACATTAGAGTTTACAGACTTTAAAATTGTGACAGTGTACTGTTGTAATTACATTTATTTCTTGCTATTTGCTTCATGTGATTTGCTTTTTTTGCACATGTTTTCATGATTTCTGAACCAGCCTTTGAACTTTTAGAAGTGTTGTTTGTCTTCATCTTATTTACTGTTCATATAAAACTTGCTCTTCTGGTGATTTTGTCTGTTTTAATACAATTATGAAAGTAGAGTTTCAGCATCCAAAACTTGTAGGCAGCAAAGCTGGCTACAAACTATATTTCACTCCTTTGGCAAACATCACAGATAAGATCAAATGTATATTCATGACATCAAAAATATAGTGAAATCAGAGCAGGCTGGTTTTCAACGTACGGACTTTGTTGCAGAGTAAAGAGAAATTCTAAGTGTTCAATGTTGATTATTATATCTTACATCAAACTGCTTTATATATAAAATGGACACCTAAATCATACCAAAAAAGTAGGGCCTGTTTGTATTTAGATATTTGGGAGTATAATGCATTCTTCTTTTTTACAGTGCTTTGGAACGGTAACAGTATCTAAGCTTCTGGATCTGTGAAATCTCACAGAAATGTAAATAATCATCTTTAACTGTGTTCACGCCTCTGTAGCATCTGTAGTATTTGTGCAATCAAAACAGAGATCAAACTCATATACTGCATGTTTGGCAACTCCTTTTTCATGAATGTCTACAGCCTCATTCTGCACATTGCAACATGGATGCATAATTTACAGAGTACAGATGCTAGACCGGCGTTCGTGCCATCCAGGTCTGTCTCCTATTGAAAAATATGCAAAATACAACAGAAGTTATGAAAGTTTGTGCATGTGTAATGGAAAAATGGCAAACAATTATAAACACAACTGAATAAATATGAGAATTTAGACCCTGAACAATTATTAAAATGGTATTCGAAAGCCAAGTTGAAGTATCCAAAGTTCATACACATCAAATACTTCAGGACAATTTTCAGATTAATAAAAGTTCACTATCACTGTTTATTAGAATTTCACATACCCTTAAAAATTTTTGGAATTTAACATGTAGTTTTATTACCCCAGGAACACTGTGTATATATATATATATATATATATATATATATATATATATATATATATATATATATATATAGACAGAAGCGGCTGGAGACGCCGCGCTCACAAAGACAGAAGCAGCTGGAGACACCGCGCTCATGAGGACAGGAGCGGCTGGAGACACCGCGCTCACGAGGACAGGAGCAGAGACGTCCATCGAGGCAGGTGCTCGTGCTGCTCGCCAAGCACGAGTTGTGGATTTAGCGGGTCTAGGGGCACTGATGGGCGCACTCTCGAGGGACTTCTTTAACCGTAGTTCCCCCTAAGATGCGACCCTGTTAGCCTCATCTCCCATGTCCTGTGATTTGAGGCTAACAGCCCCTACCCATAACCCCCCCCAAAAAATCTCCCCGGACCTGAGGGGGTTATCCTCGAAAGCAGGGGTACCGGCAGATCCGCGCTCCATAGCTGGGGTTCCTGCAGAGACGTCCTCGGGAGCAGGCGTTTTTGCAGAGACGTCCTTGGGAGCCTCTATCATCTTTAAAAATGACTCAACCGTGAGTTCAAGGGCCTTTACTTTTATTAATTTTTCTGCCCACTGCAACGCCTCTCCTCTTAGTAGAGATTTTACAAAAAGGACCTGGACAATTTCAGGTGGAGGAGGAGAGGTCAAGAATTGAAAGTACAGTCGGCACTGTAATAAAAATCCCTTGCAGTTAAGTCCATTCTCGAATTCGCTGGGTATTCCCATGACCGATTGTAAAACTGTTGGCTGATCATCAGTCCTTAAGTTTAGTAAATCCTCTGCGGTCTTTATGGTTTTACCCAGGGATAGAGCTGTGTTGGCTGCGTCCTTGTGTTGATCGGTCATTCTATCACGAGCGCATGATGATTGGATTTACGGAGGCGGACACACTTGCTACAACACAGACAGTTTAATAAAGATAACACAACAAACTAACTGGAGGAGAAACACGAAATAACATTATAAGACAGGGGCATGAAACAGGCAAGAGACCGAACGAGGAACGAGAAACGAGGAACGAGAAACAAACACTATAATAACAAATGATTAGGAATGACTACGGCTTGAACAGAGCTTAACAACAAGACAAACGAACTAGAGGGTAAACACGAATGAGGCATGAAAGGAGTAAGAGAGACGGGCAAGAACGAGGACGAAAACACAATGAAACATAACACAAACACAATGACCGATACCAGGAAGTGAGGGAAGAGGGCTTAAATAAACGAACTTAACAAGAGACACCTGACACAGATAACGAAGGACAATGACAAAGAGGCGGAACAAAAAGGTGGAGCTAGAGTGGAACGAGGGCGGAGATGTAATGTTTAAGCCTGATGGGCCCAGGGTGGAAACAGGATGGAAAAAGAAGAACAGTGACCAAGGTATAAAAGCTGAGACAGCTGCAGTTATGTTCTGTCGCCCTGTAACTGTCTGACCATCTTAAGTGGAATAGAAAATTTGAATCAGAAGCTTCAGACTCACCTCCTTGTGTGTATATATATATATATATATATATATATATATATATATATATATATATATATCATTTACATGTTTTATATATCTGATGGGGTTGTATGCTAAGTGATTGCACATTTTTATTTATTTCAATGTTAACCTATAGGCTCAAACATCTGTCTGCATTTGTCCTCAAATATTATTTTATTTTATTAATTTTAATATTGTTTTATTGTTTTAAAACACTGAGCATCTTGTAAATAGCAAGTGTTTGTCAAAAAGTGATCGTAGACATAGTGCCCATGTCTGAAGCTCCAGGTTTGTAGTTCTCAGTTTCAGTGTGTCATGGTGAAACGAGGTAAAGGACATTTCCTTTTCAATTCAGTCAATTCAGAAGAATCCACAGGATGTTAGGGGTTTTACAATGAAAGAAACAGCGCACATTACCCTCCTGATCCAGTACCAACTAAAGTCCAAGCTTGTATTACCAATCCTGATGCTGATATTTATACATGGTTTTTAATTATCTGATTCAGAAAGGACAATTAAAACGTAGGCTAATCTTTTCAATTCTACTCACACAATCTTCAGTAACAAGAATTTCAAAACTTTCAGCACATTCACAATGGGTTTTTGACAAAACATTCCCTATGAACATATCTTTGGGTCCTGAGCTTTTTATAACTACTGTATCCTTAAGTCCATCCATCCATTATCTGTAACCCTTATCCAGTTCAGGATCATGGTGTGTCCAGAGCCTACCTGGAACCTGAAATTGGGCGCAAGGCAGGAATACACCCTGGAGGGGACACCAGTCCTTCACAGGGCAACTCACACTCACACATTCACTCACACCTACGTGAGACTCACACCTTTTGAGTCTCCAATCAACCTACCAACGTGTGAAACCTACGCGGACATAGGGAGAACACACCAACTCCTCACAGACAGTCAGCCAGAGCGGGAATCGAACCCACAACCTCCAGGTCCCTGGAGCTCTGTGACTGCGACACCTACCTGCTGCACCACCGTGCCACCCGTATCCTTAAGTCAAAAAATCATATTTATTTTATAATATGTATCTATAACTATTTGAATAGGTTGTTTACTACTGGTGTCACATCAATGCCTGAACTACAGATGGACGACAGGAAGTGATTTTATGGAAGGCATGACTAGCAGGTTGGAAGTAGACCTGAGATAACTAAGAAAGGATTTGCATAAAAATAAATAATGCAGTGAGAAACACAGATGCCGGTCTCGCATTTTCCCCGCCCCGTGATGAGTAGATTGGCAGGAAGGTGAAGAGCATGCAAATGAAAATTCAAGAGAGGAGGCAATGTTCTGCCCTTTACATCTGAACTTTGTCAACATTGGGCCATGATGGAATTTGAAAAATGTTTACTTCTTGAATGGTCCTCTTCATTTTGAGACTAATTGTGATATAGTGGAACAGCTTGTGTTTTACGAGTGGAATCAATAAGAGAGAGACTAGATGAGTGGAGCTAATTCATATCTACATGTTGATATATAATCTGGTAAATCTTTAGACAAGACCAACACAGTACCTGGTTTATGACAAAGTACATTTTGTATATATTTTTATATTACAGTACACAGCAGAGGACAGGAAGTGACTATATCAAGGGTGTATTGCAAACACCCTGGAATTATGGGAATGTCAAGTAATAGCTAAAATTAAGGGGGAAAATTATAACAAAAGAACATAATACAACCCGGATTCCAAAAAAGTTGGGACACTAAACAAATTGTGAATAAAAACTGAATGCAATGCTGTGGAGGTGCCAACATCTAATATTTTATTCAGAATAGAACACAAATCACAGATCAAAAGTTTAAACTGAGAGAATGTATCATTTTAAGGGGAAAATATGTTGTTTCAAAATTTCAGGGCGTCAACAAATCCCCAAAAAGTTGGGACAAGGCCATTTTTTACCACTGTTTGGCATCCCCCCTTCTTCTTACAACACTCACAGACAGAGGACAGAGGAGACCAGTTTCTCAAGTTTAGAAATAGGAATGCTCTGCCATTCATGTCTAATACAGGCCTCTAACTGTTCAATCGTCTTGGGCCTTCTTTGTCGCACCTTTCTCTTTATGATGCGCCAAATGTTCTCTATAGGTGAAAGATCTGGACTGCAGGCTGGCCATTTCAGTACCCGGATCCTTCTCCATGATGTTGTGATTGCTGCAGAATGTGGTCTGGCATTATCTTGTTGAAAGATGCAGGGTCTTCCCTGAAAGAGACGACGTCTACATGGGAGCATATGTTGTCCTAGAACCTGAACATAGTTCTCTGCATTAATGTTGCCTTTCCAGACATGCAAGCTGCCCATGCCACAAGCACTAATACAACCCCATACCATCAGTGATGCAGGCTTCTGAACGGAGCGTTGATAACAACTTGGGTTATCCTTGTCCTCTCTGGTCCGGATGACATGGCTTCCCAGTGTTCCATAAAGAACTTCAAATCGTGACTCATCTGACCACAGAACAGTCTTCCATTTTGCCACACTCCATTTTAAAAGACCCCTGGCCCAGTGCAAACGTCTGAGCTTGTGGAGCTTGCTTAGAAATGGCTTCTTCTTTGCACTGTAGAGTTTCAGCTGGCAACGGCGGAAGCCAAGGCGGATTGTGTTCACTTACAATGCTTTCTGGAAGTATTCCTGAGCCCATTCTGTTATTTCCTTGACAGTGGCATTCCTGTTTGAGGTGCAGTGACATTTAAGGGCCCGGAGATCACAAGCATCCAGTAGAATTTTACAGCCTTGACCCTTACGCACAGCAATTGTTCCAGATTTTCTGAAACTTTTGATGATGTTATGCACGGTTGATGATGATAACTTAAAAGTCTTTGCTATTTTACGCTGGGTAACACCATTCTGGTATTGCTGTGCAACAATGGTAGAATTGGTGATCCTCTTACCATCTTGGCTTCAGAGAGACATTGACACTCTGAGAAGCTCTTTTTATACACAATCATGTTGTCAGTTGACCTAATTAGTGTTAATTGGTTTCCCAGCTGTTCGTTATATGCTCAACTTCCTTTTTCCAGACACTTATTGCTACTTGTCCCAACTTTTTTGGGATTTGTTGACACTGTGAAATTTTGAATCAACATATGTTTCCTTTAAAATGTTACATTTACTCAGATTAAACTTTTGATCTGTCATCTATGTTCTATTACAAATTTGACATCTCCACATAATTGCATTCAGTTTTTATTCACAATTTGTTTAGTGTCCCAACATGTAATCCGGTTTGTAATAAAAAATAATAATGATTACTACTGCTGTGACTGTTTATTGTTGTCACTAATGTTTTTATTATTTTTATGAATGATGGTTATTATAATGATCCCTTTTGTTATGGTTAATAGTATTATCTTTAATAATTCTGTATTTACATATTTCATATTTACATTGTTATTTTGATTATTATTCATTCATTTATTGTCTGTAACCGCTTTTCCAGTTCACTGGACATACACTCACACCTACCAACGTGTGTTTTTTGGACTTTGGGAGGAAAACAGAGCACCCGGAGAAAACCGATGCAGACACAGGGAGAACTCACCACACTCATCACAGTCAGTCACCTGGAGGAAACCCACGCAGACACAGGGAGAACACACCACACTCCTCACAGCCAGTCACCCAGAGGAAACCCACGCAGACACAGGGAGAACACACCACATTCCTAACAGACAGTCACCCGGGAGGAAACCCACGCAGACACAGGGAGAACATACCACACCCCTCACAGACAGTCACCCGGAGGAAACCCACGCAGACACAGAGAGAACAACCCAAACTCCTAACAGATAGTCACCCGGAGAAAACCCAGGGACACAAGGAGAACACACCAAACTTCTCACAGACAGTCACCCGGAAGAAACCCACGCAAACACAGGGAGAACACACCACACTCCTCACAGACAGTCACCCGGAGGAAACCCACGCAGACACAGGGAGAACACACCAACTCCTCACAGACAGTCAGCCAGAGCGGGAATCGAACCCACAACCTCCAGGTCCCTGGAGCTCTGTGACTGCGACACCTACCTGCTGCATGGAATGGAAAATGGAAAGCTGACTTGATTTTTTTGTCTACGAGGGGCGAGTATTTTTAGTTTGCTCAGTTTTGTGTTTAGAAGTGATGGAATTAAAATGTATGGCGGTAAATACTTTTTTTGCGGTTAATCCACAGAATAAATGAGAACCACGCGACAGTCATCATGGAGCCCCTTGGTACCAAAGTCGATCCAACTGCTAAAACAAGTTTTATGTCTCAGTATATTTATGAGCCTTTGTAATGGAAAAATGCAGATTAACACTAACATTAACACTTGTGTTTTTGAGTTAAAGGATCTGGAGAATGCGTTTTTTTTTTTTTTTTGTTATTGTTGTTTTTCGCCATTCTCCAAAATACTCATTTTGAACTTGGCCAAACTCAGTATCATTTACAGGTATAATATCTGACTAAGGTCTAAACCCACGGTAAAAGGTGGATTAACGCTAGAACAATGTGTGGAGGACTGGAAATATTTTACCCTGCAGAATGCTAATAAACAATGCTTTTTTCTGTCTTCTGTATCTTGAAATTTAACAATAGACAGTTATAGAGATATTGGCACTGCAACCTTGTGCCTGTGACCTCAGAACCCCAGTGCATTCTCAGGTTATACTCCCACTTGTGTATTAAGACTTAAATATAAAGTAAACTGTTAGTTTTTATGGTGCTTTGTAGATACTTAATCACAAGCGTTTCATCCCAGAAATCAAGCAACAACAAAAATTAAATTAAATTAAAATCTTCAATTTATATTTGTAGGATTAAATTTTTTGTTCTCTGAAATGTTATTCTTGATATCAACAATGGATTTGATATGAGTAAAAATGTATTCTTGATTTCAAAAAATCTATTTTTGCAAGTAAAACTCAATTTTTACATATTTATTCAAATAAGCCAATATAGCGTCTGGTTAAATCTATCCAATACTGGCACATTGTCACTGTGGGAGCGTTTCCAAAGAAATACAAATGAATTTATGGCAGCTTCTAGTGTTGAGTCTTGTTTTTTGAAGAGCTTTTGATTTTGCCTTCTGTAACATTTTTTACAACGTCTGGCAACCATGCTTCTTCTACACTGATGATTGACCTGGTGCTCCACTTTCAACTCTAACCCAGCAGCTCTTGCAAAACAGTTGTGATCTTGTGTTTTGAGGTTTTGGCCCTTACCCAACTGCTGAGAAAAGACAACCACATGGTTGAGTTCCAGTCACATAGGCAGGCTCAAAAACTGTACACTGCTCACTAACAGTTAATTTAAGTGAAATATTTTTTGACTAAAATGTCAAAAAATAAGTGATCAAATATATACTTTTGTGTGTATATGTCATTGAATAAATATGCACTACAACGCGCTCAACTTTTGTTCAGAATCAGCTTCTTATCACTGGTAAAGACGCGGCTTTCCCACAGTTTCACAGTGCTTTAAACAGCGTCCACAGTTCAATGGCGAAGCAGTGAAGTGCAGCGAAACGAGACGAGTCATTGGATAAATGCTGGGCTTTGTCCCGCCCATCGGACGCTCAGCGTCTCTGGGGGTCTATGGGGCAGTGGGCTGGCCTCGGCTGGCCCGGACGCTCAGCTTCTGCATGATGATTGGATAATCTGTCTGAGGCTGAATCCCTTTTTGATTGACAGCGAAATGAGCGAATCAGCGATCCTTTGGTGTAAAGATCTGTGGGAGCACAGGCAGACACACTTCACATGGGCCAAGGCCGTTTAAGCAGCCTAGCTCTGCTGGCCATTGAGAGGACACTAGTCAAGTCCGTGGAAAAGACGCCTTGTTGGTACGACAGGGTCAAAGAGCATTTCCTTAAAAAGAAACGGAGGGTAGAATTTACGTATAAATAAACCGACACATTTTATGATGTAGGCCGAAATTGAGCTTCCCCTCCTTGAAAGACCAGCATCCGCCACTGACCAAATCATATTCATCATCTACACTTTATAAAACAGGAAACACTCCACATCAACTGGCATTTTTTCTTTATCTTAAAGAAAATGTGGGTGCCACAATTTTTTTGAAGTTTTCCTACTGATTTTTTAGGATATATATACAGAGGCAGAGCCCTCAACGTCTGCTAAACCAGTCAAATTATTGTATTTCCACACTATGCCACATGTAGCCATTTCTGCTGGTCTCTACAGAGGACATATTATAAAAAGGCTTTAACCTACACTTATTTAAATACATGAGTATGCTTTTGAACAGCTTTTTTGTTGTATGTCTACACTGTCAGAAAAATGGTCAATGTGGCGTTACCTTTTGCTGTCACCGTGGTGGTACCTTCACGGGTACATTTCTGGTTCCCTTCAGTTAGGGACCATAATTGTACCATATTCTATATTAATTGTAGATCGTGGTGTTGATTTCATACGCACCATTTCATCTGCGGGATTTATGTTGCTTTTTTCTGAGCTTCTATAATGAACAACTACAGGTCTTCACTTCTCCTTCTGGAGAAGAGAAATCAATACAGCTTTAGGGAACACAACTGGACTTTAACGCCACTGTTGTACAATTAAAGGTACATTACACTCTTTGTACCTTCAGTGACAATGATGTATCTGTAAGGACCTTTTTTCTGAGAGTGTATACAAGATTTTAATGCTGTTTTTAGTCTATGAAGTTGAATAGGCTTGGCTCAGTTTGTTAGTCAGGTAAGAATCGGTGCAAATATATTTCTGAGCATTTGTTTTTATTTTATCTTAAATTCAGACAAGAAGCAGAGATACAAACTGTAATTCCCATTTCAGCCGACAGGTGTCACTGATAGCAAATATATACACGTTCTAATTTAATGTTATTATTCTGATGTGATCATCATCATACGCCTCTAACTAGCACACACCGCCTCTAACTGTCAACAGCATCACAAGAACTGACCAATTAAAGAAACGGAAATACATCATATGTAAAACATAATAACTGTAATATTCTCTATAAATGTCTTCTCTATGTTAATGCAGAATTTCTCATCATCACCTGAGTTTAACTGACAATTCTTCCAATTTTTGTTAAATTAACCAAGCAAACAAACAAATAAACAAAACGTGCCCAACTGTAACCATAAGACCATTAGTCAAAACATCTTGAGGCCCTCTTGAGGATGTTTGACTTTGCTAAATCTTCATTCATTCATTGTCTAGTTCTTATCCAGTTCAGAGTTGCGGTGGGTCTGGAGCCTACTCGGAATCATTGGGTGCAAGGTGGGAACACACACTGGAAGAGGCGCCAGTCCTTCACAGGGCGACACACACCCACATGCACACATTCGCTTACACAGCTTTTTTTGAAGGTTGTGGGTTCAAGTCCCGCTCTGGGTGATGTGAGAAAAGTTCACATTAATCATCAGCATCGCGCCAGCAGTAATTAAGGATGTATTCAAAGCTTGATTTTAACAATTAGTAGCACTGCAGCAGTATTAAGAGTTATATTCAAAAGCTTGCAAATATAATAGAATAAAAGTATGTGTTTACTAGCAGTATCAGGGGAAAACGTGGGGTGAGGACAGGGAATGGAAACTCAGAAATAAGTGACCTAAGACAACAGGAAACTAACACTGCACAGGTGACAATTTGCTGATGACGGAGGCACAGAAAGTGCGAGCAGTACTTAGAAGCTCCTCAGAATAACGTAAACAGGGGTCAGAAGTGCAGAAAGCAGACATTTGATAAGAAATAGAGGAACTAAATTATGAGACATTAAAACAATACCTGGTTCAAACTAGTTCTGTGGTTGGAATGCATTGCCTCTGCACAGGGAGGGGTTTGCCTATATAATCTAGTGTATGTGACATACTCTTTGAACTTTGTCTCTTGAACTCCTAGTGCGTGGACATCATTCCCAGAGAGCTCTTTGCAAATAAACTTTTTATTTTAGTAAATCTTTGCTGTTCCGGGTCCTTCTTCCTACAACCCAGAGAAAACGAACGCATGAGTGTAATCGCAGATGAAACACTCAACAGTGACTGTGAGGAGTTTGGTGTGTTCTCCCTGTTTCCTCCGGGTGACTGTCTGTGAGGAGTTGGTGTGTTTTCCCTGTGTCTGCATGGGTTTCCTCCGGGTGAGTGTCTGTGAGGAGTTTGGTGTGTTCTCTCTGTGTCTGCGTGGGTTTCCTCTGGGTGACTGTCTGTGAGGAGTTTGGTATGTTCTCCCTGTGTCTGTGTGGGTTTCCTCTGGGTGCTCCGGTTTCCTCCCACACTCCAAAAACACATGTTGGTAGGTGGCTTGGTGACTCAAAAGTGCCCCTTGGTGTGAGTGTGTGTCACCCTGAGAAGGACTGACACCCCCTCCAGGGTGAGTTCCCACTTTGCGCTCAGTGATTCTGGCTAGGCTGGGTAGGGTAACTGGATAAGTGTTTGACTGAATAAATGATCTGTTACAGAACTCCAACAGCACAGGCACTGGTGCAGGCTCTTTTGTCTCTCTGTCTCTGGTCGAATCTCAAATCGCTCTCTTCTCTTCATGTAGTGCACTGTGGAATTTGAAGCCTACACAATGTGTTTAACCAACATTTCAGCTCTCAGTGCACTACATTTGGAACACAGCCGTTGTCGGTTAACTTCAACAACACAATGGAGCAAAGTTCTTAAACACATTAAATATTAAAACATGGAAAATTAAAAATTAGGTTTTTAACATTATGTGGCTTCCCCCCACCTGTGCCCTATACATTGACTTTTAATTGTGGGTTTGTGAGTGAGTTAGTTTGCTAACTGAGCAGCAATTAAACTCAATATGTTGTCTTTGTAGTGCTAAGATAAACCCAGACTGAGCATTTGTGTTTGAACATACCTCAACAAACTTTCATTTATCACAGTAAATTAGAATCTCACACCTTAAACTCATAACACAGCTGCTCTATCAGTTCAAATAACCTCTGCTGTTCACATTCAGACTGAGGTGATGAGCGAGGATTACAGGGACACGTGACCAGCTCAACGCTGGGCAAACCCACAGCTGGGGCAGATTTAACAAACATATTGGGTAACATAGTGGCAGAGTAAAAATAACCCAATAAAACTACCCAACTCCCTCAACCCAGTGGTTAAGGAGAAAAATACATTTTAGAGCATTTTTAGTGCCTGGTGCTTTCTCTTTAAGAAAAGCTTAATGCAATGTTCCTCCACCTCACTGGCCATAAAAAAAACTAATTAACATTAGAACTTGTATTGATTCATTTTTACTAGTAAAAAAGATATTCTTACTAATTAAAATACACTTCTTAGTAATTGTTAGAGTTTTACACGTCAGTGCTGGACTGAAAATAATCCATCAACCAAAAATATCAAGCCAAATATTGTCCTGTGATCACTGATGAAGGACATGAAGATGATTAACACAAACTGTGTAGCAGCATCTGACTACATCAGGTGTGCCAAACTGCGCACATTTAGTAGACACCAAATTTAAAAACTCCAGCATCACTGCTGTGTCTGATCTACTTGTACTAACCCAACACACATTAAAAATATACCCCTTAGTTTCATAAATATAACTTGCCACTGTCAGTTATTTCTGTCTTGTGTGGCTTCAGAAAAGGGGTATCAACACTAGCAGAAACCACACACTAATGTATTCTGGTTGTGAACTCATTTTCCTGAGCTGAGCCAAGGCATGCTGATGGTTTACAAGAAGTACATTTATTCAAAATGGAGACTTCTTACATGGTGCTGCTTTGCCTTTGTTGTAAAGGTAGAAAATTTTGCATTATGCTTAAAAGCAAGTAGCTATTACACGTAATGTACACTGCTGCCCAAATTACAGGGCCAAGTCCAGAATGGCAAGACTTTAAGCGTTTAATTAACAAGAAATGAGTGTGAATTAATTATTTGATAAAGTAATACAGTGTGGGGGCTTTCATGTTTTATTTGTTAAGTTTAAACCCTTGCAGGCAGCTTTTTACAGAATCAGCATTAATTCACTTTAATTCACAAAGGCTTCTAACATGTTATGTTTAATGTAAGAATATCCTTAGCCGACTCTTAACATGGACTTGGACCAAATCAGAAGATGATGGATTTGGTCTCCAGGCTCTTTGGTCTGTACGCACTGTGGTGTTGAAATATAACATCTGTTCCTTCTTCTTTAATGTAACTATATTTTGTTTATTAAAGAGAGGACTCTTGGGGCAGGTTGGCAGTGTGGAGTAGGGGATTGTAAATAGTTCTCAAATGCATTAGATTCCTGTCCATTCAACAACTGGCCATTATTAGTTCCAGATTATTTATGATCATGGAAAGCCTGTTCATTTCTGTTCTTACCAATTTACAAAAGTGAAGATCAGTACTGAAATGGGGCGACACGGTGGTGCAGCAGGTTAGTGTCACAGTCACACACCTCAAGGGACCTGGAGGTTGTGGGTTCAAGTCCGGGTGACTGTCTATGAGGAGTGTGGTGTGTTCTCCCTGTGTCTGTGTGGGTTTCCTCCAGGTGACTGTCTGTGAGGAGTGTGGTGTGTTCTCCCTGTGTCTGTGTGGGTTTCCTCCGGGTGACTGTTTGTGAGGTGTGTGGTGTGTTCTCCCTGTGTCTGCGTGGATTTCCTCCGGGTGACTGTCTGTGAGGAGTGTGGTGTGTTCTCCCTGTGTCTGCGTGGGTTTCCTCCGGGTGACCGTCTGTGAGGAGTGTGGTGTGTTCTCCCTGTGTCTGCGTGGGTTTCCTCCGGGTGCTCCAGTTTCCTCCCACGGTCCAAAAACACATGTTGGTAAGTGGATTGGGGACTCAAAAGTGTGAGTATGTGTGTTGCCCTGTGAAGGACTGGCCTTGCGCCCAATAATTCCAGGTAGGACCCACCATGACCCTAATCACCTAATCATTAGACTAACCAACAAGATTACATTTGGACTCTGATGTGATATTTTAACCCTGATCTAAACGGGGATTACCAAGAACCTGAGGTTCATGTAGAAATACTTACATTCCATATAAAGGACTGGCTGATAAAACAATGCTGTATGCAATAATTCACAGCCTCATTCACGTAAAGTCTGTAACATTCAGATGTGTCCAGGTATTTGTGTCATTATAAGGACAGACTTAGTGTTTAGTCATAAAATGAAAAACTTGTGAATCATATAAACACCTGCAAACATGAAGAAGAGACTATGAAGAATTACCGTAACAACTTTTAACATGTTCAACCAGCCTAAAAGAGCGCATGTCACGCCCCTATTAATTGAGCTGCATTGGTTACCCTTAGCTGCTCGCATCAAATTTAAATCACTAATGATGGCCTTCAGAGTATTCACTGGTTCTGCTCCCATCTATCTCAATCGAATCTTAAAACCATACGCCCGCCCTCTCCGTTCCTCAAAGGAGCGCCAACTAACACGGCCAAACCCTCATACAGGTCAGTCGAGGCTATTCTCATCTCTGGTACCACGGTGGTGGAACGAGCTTCCAAGCACCATCAGAACAACAGAAACCCTCTCCGCATTCAAGAAATCCTTGAAGACCCAGCTCTTCCGAGAGTATCTCTTGCACGGAATGTCTTTCTTTAATGCACTTATTACTTCCTGGCATATTGCACTCAGTGTAATGTATTTTGTATAATTTGTGCTGTAGTTTGAATGTTAGATCCTCTTTTGTAAGTCGCTTTGGATAAAAGTGTCTGCCAAATGCATAAATGTAATGTAATGTAATATTCAAGGCTCCAGTAAAACACTGTAACATTGGGAGGAGCTCTGCTAAAAACAAGTTGTGTTAAGCAGTATAAACACACGAAGGCAACACTGACTTCTTGACCCCTCGTGCCCTTTTTGCTCACTTATAATGATGTCATCAAAGTGCACACTTTAAAGAAGGGTTTAGGTCAAGATTTGGGACCGGGGAAAAGGCCTGCAGACAGTTAAAACCAGAACATTTCTTGTGGTGGAAATCCTGGCCAGATGCATTTTTAAGTCCCACAAAGAGGATGTGTCGAGCAAAAACAGGACGTATGGTCACCCTCTATAAATATTTTTTTCATATGTGTAATATCTGTGCAAATGTTGATAATCAGTGGTTTCAGTGGAACACACAGAAGTCTGATGCTACCTTTTTTGCCTAAAAATAATTTAAAATACTACATTTTGTTTATTGTTTGAATTTAACACACTACAATAAAACAAACATGATGTGGCCTGGAGAATAAAAATTGTATTTGTTTTTTCCAATATGCAAGTCTCAGGAAATGGAGACGATAGAAGATCATCATCTTTAATTCCTCTGTAGAGGACGTGTTCATTTATTTTTTACTGAGAAAATGAACGGATGGTGTTTCTGAAATGCAGGTCTAATGGCTGAATAATGGTTAGTGACGATGCTGGATGTTGTTTATGGGCAGATTTGACATGATATTGTCATCTACCTGATACAACAAATCTCCCTGTAAGGACAACATGGGGCCTGTAGCTGCAGTTTGGAGGAAAGATGTGGCCTTCTTGTCTGAGACATAAGGAAGCAGATTGCAGCGGTTCAAGCCGCGACTCATTATCTGACCACCTTGGACAGGATGATCTCTCCCTGAAGATTAAATGGTGCCGAAACACAGTACTTCTGTCGTGTACAGCTCAACATTACATCAAGCAGCCTGTCTTGGTCCCCTCTGTTGTTTCTTGTTGTGGTTGTGTAGTTTTATTTGCAGTGTGTTTAGATGTGTGATTTTAGGTGCTTCCTCTGTGGTGAGGTGTGTGTAGATACTTGGGGAGGGTGGGGGAGGTCTTAGGATGTTTTTTGTCTTTTAAAAGACAGTTGCAGTGATGGCTTGTTAATATAAGGGCATTCTGTGCATTTTGAGTAGAGGTTTTTTCTGATCTGTAGCACCTCCTTCGAAAGTCTTAGAAAGTATTTCCATTTTCTTTTTCTGATTCAAGTAACCCCCAGTGATTCTCAAAGATGAAATGCTGGGGCATGTAATAACAATAATAAAATATAATAATAATAATAATACAAAATTTCATTTCTCCTATAGACTGGTCTATCACCGTCCGAGATACTGTCCAAGGTGAGACTGAGAAAGACGTTGTTCTCCCACGCACCTTCAACACAGAGCTTCAAAACATGATCGTGGTCTAGAAGAAGAAATACTAATCTAACTGGGCCCATCCTCTTCCAATGTTTCAGCAGGAAGGAGCCCACAAATAAAGAGGACAACTGCTTACACTCAGCTGGACGCTACACATTATCCAGTAGCCCAAAACATCGGAACCTTTCCCTAATGATAAAGAATGTGTGCATTATTGATGAAGACACACAGTAAATTCACCAGCATTAAATTAACACTGTCAGTGTAATAAAGTGTAATGTTAACACTAATAGTGTTGATTTAACACTGGTGAAGTTGCTGTGTACGTTTAACTGCTGGGTGAAACTGGAGGAAAAATCAGACAGATTTAAAAAACAGGAAAGGAACACAGTTAATCATCAGTGGTAAAATTCTAAAGTTATCATATCTACGTTTAGTTTACAAAGGACAAATATCTGCATTTTCAAATTTCAAAACTGTGAAAACTGCATAAATTCATCAGTGAGAGCAAATTAAGCTTAAAGACTAAGCACCACTTAATGGGCCTCCATGAATATTTCACATTATTTTAGTTACTGACATATATAAATATGAATTAAAATGAAAATGGCATGCTTAATTTGCTTTAAAACTGACAATTTTATGAAATTGATGGAACAAACCCGAACTCGCTATGGAAATTCTTGAACGCAATGCAGTGTGACATCACTGGTGGACAAGAGCTGAACAACGCCATGGTAAAACACCGTTATGACTGACTGTTATGACAGTATCTAGCTAGCTAAATAACCAACATTATTCATTTGCGCACAGATGTCCCACTGTACATTGAATTATTGCCAAAAACAACACATCTTTTCGTCATTTTGCATTAAATTAAGTGCAACTTCTAGAGTTGTTGTCCATCATCTATGTCACACGCAAGATGCCTACCTACACCGCTGGGGGGGGGGGGGGACCAACGGTCTTTTAAATCTTATTCCTTGAATTAGTAAGAAATAACATGTTTTTTGACTATCGATAAACACAAGTTCCACTGTATTTATTTCTTTGACACTTTCATATAGCTGGTACTATAGCCTTTCACTTTTACTTCAGATCTGAAAAAAGGCACAGAAAAAGCATCCCTCCACTGTCAGAAAACATCTCTATGCTGGGTTTTAAAAAAATGTGGATCTGTTTAAAAAAAAAAGGAGCAGAAAATGCAACAAACACATAAAACTGAACTGTAATGCTGAAAATATATTTAGTTGATTTTTAAACAGAAGACACGTTATTTGAATGAATAGCTTGTGTGTGGGGGTTAAACGATGGACTTTGATTCTAGAACAAATAGCTGATCAAATTGTTGAAGACAGATTGTGTTCCTGTGCAGAAGCCCACACAAGATTTTTGGTTTTGTGTTTTGGTGACATGAGACCAGCACCTCCAGCAGTGACAATTGCATGCTCAAAATGGTCTTCACACTTTTCATGCAAGGCTCTTCTGACGAAGAAGCGGTTGATGGAGTAGATAACTATATAAAGCATCTGACTCAGCTGCTACTCAGAGCCCAGGAAGCAACTAAATCTGGACTAGATCCAATTCATTGTCACACTGCATGTATAAAGCACTGTTCAAAGAAAAACATTGTGTTGATTATTGCTTTACTACATCATTTGAACTCAGCAACTGTCCTTCACCATGTGTGATTATTTAGTGATGAATTGACCAATAAAAATGCTGCAAAATAACATGGGATAAAATCTTTTCACATTGAAAGGTAAAACCGAATACTTTCTATTGTAAAGTTGCTATTTTGAAGATTTTTAATTTGACAGTGATGATATGAAGGAGTTTGCAGGAGTGTGTGCTCTCTTTGCTGAAGTACTGCGACCCCTGGGGAAAATTATGCAATTACCACCTTGGAGGGTGTATTTCAATTGTTTAATTTTGTAGAAAAACAAATCACAGAGACATGCCACCAAACTATCCTTTTTCAAAATTCCAAACCTAAGAAATATACAGGGGTTGGACAATGAAACTGAAACACCTGGTTTTAGACCACAATAATTTATTAGTATTGTGTAGGGCCTCCTTTTGCGGCCAATACAGCGTCAATTCGTCTTGGGAATGACATATACAAGTCCTGTACAGTGCTCAGAGGGATGTTAAGCCACTCTTCTTGCAGGATAGTGGCCAGTCTCTACGTGATGCTGGTGGAGGAAAACATTTCCTGACTCGCTCCTCCAAAACACCCCAAAGTGGCTCAATAATATTTAGATCTGGTGACTGTGCAGGCCAGCCCCTTCCTTGGGGCTTCTTCACACTGTAACTCTCCCGGATGTGGGGAAAACAGTAAAGGTGGACTCATCAGTGAACAATACATGGTTCACATTGTCCACAGCCCAAGATTTACACTCCTTGCACCATTGAAACCGACGTTTGGCATTGGCATGAGTGACCAAAGCTTTTTCTATAGCAGCCCGGCCGTGTATATTAACCCTGTGGAGCTCCCGACAGACAGTTCTGGTGGAAACAGGAGAGTTGAGGTGCACATTTAATTCTGCCGTGACTTGGACAGCTGTGGTTTTATGTTTTTTGGATACAATCCGGGTTAGTACCCGAACATCCCTTTCAGACAGGTTCCTCTTGTGTTCACAGTTAATCCTGTTGGACGTGTTTCGTCCTTCTTGGTGGTATGCTGACATTACCCTGGATACCGTGGCTCTTGATATATCACAAAGACTTGCAGTCTTGGTCACAGATGCACCAGCAAGACGTCCACCAACAATTTGTCCTCTTTTGAACTCTGGTATGTAACCCATAGTTTTGTGTGCATTGCAATATTTTGAGCAAAACTGTGCTCTTACCCTCTGCTAATTGAACCTTCACACCCTGCTCTTACTGGTACAATGTGCAATTATTGAAAATGGGCCACCAGGCTAGTCCAATTTAGCCATAAAACCTCCCACACTAAAATGACAGGTGTTTCATTGTCCAACCCTTGTAATTGTTGTAGTCAGTCACAATTGTTATTTAGATCAAGTAGAGAAAAATAAATGGTGTGTGTGGGGATGTATCAGTAAGAACTGAAATTATTGTGTTAATAAAGTGTTGAAGAAGCTGATTTAACACATTTGTACACATTTTGCCACTTCACTTAAAGCTCATATCTTGTGTGGAACATACAAATGGTGGCCCTGAACCCTAATTTTGGTATTATGGTAAAAAGTTGAAATACTATCAGGAGGAGCAAGAGCTTACAACCTATTACCTCTTGTCATAGTGTGATGGTGTAAAGGGAGCAGAGGAACACTGGGGATTCTCTCTCTCTCAAGGTCAACACCACAGACCCGAGCCAAAGAGGGTGAGAGTGAAAGCTGGGGAGGCTCTGCCGCCTGTTTAGCCCCATGTACCCTGCATGCTGGAGCGTTAGTTTGCCTTTAAATGGGGAAAGGGCTAAATGTACATACTTCACAACTGTAACCAAAAAACACTTTTTAATAAAATTCAGAGGAAATTACATCACCATTCGCTAGCTCTCCAATGTGTTTACAATGCCCCAGTGTCTGTAAATACTGAAAAACACAAACTGTCTCAGTCCGGTACAATAATCTCTCCCTCTCTGCTCATTTTTCCAAACGTTGAAAAAGCCAAACCTAAATGAGGATTTTGCTCTATTCATGCCCCACATGTGTTTTATTGTTTATAATTTGAATGAGTAGTGATGCAGTCTGAGGAACTGGTCACCGCAGTAAGAAGTCCCTTGTGGAAAAAATACATAAATAAATGGACCTGAAATATTTATGTTGTCACACCTATCTCTGTGGTCGCCTCGCTTCCTTCCTCACTTCACGCTACATTACCACTTGAGTCTGTGACTTATATTCCCATGGTTCAGAAGGGAAAGCCTCGCACTTAGCTCCAAGGTCGATGAAGGAGGATATAAAAAGAGGATTCCCTCACTGGTCCTATGAATACGCTGGAAGCAGGCCTGCAAACCACCTGCGTTCCCTTGTCCGCTTATCTCATCCCACAGTTTTCGAGCTATCAACCCCGTTCCACCTGGAAATGGTGCATCTTATAGTGATGATGTGGGCTTGTATACAGCTTTCCGATATCCGCACTCGTTCGCCCGCTACACTCGTTTTTCGCTCCGTTTTTTTCCCCCAGTCATTTCTATGGAATTAATTTTCAAAGTGCTCTAACTCTGTCAATTTTCAAGCTATGGACACAAAATTTCAGACGGTCAGACCCGGGCGCACTGGGGCCCGTCACGTCTGTTTTTGGACCTCTTGCACACATCCTTCCCTTTTTATCCCTCCTTCAAATCCCTCCATTCATTTGAATGGGTGACAGCTAGAGTGCGTGATGTCACCGCACTCTAGATTCTCTGCCCGAAAACCTTTTTTCCTATTTAGCCGAACAATTTGCCATATGGTAGAGAAACGTGTCCTTTCTAGCACCTGTAAATATGAAAATTTTTTGTTCGGCACTAGGGAGGGTTTCGGCTCCCATAGATGTATCCCAATGTATTTTTAGAGTGGCTCAGAGTGCGGTTTCTAAATTTTTCTCCTGTTTTTAACTCATCATAACATGCTCAATTCACACTCAATCTGCAGACCCTCCTTGTCGCAACGGTATATACAGTTAAGTGATGTGGGAAAATCTTTCCGAGCTATAAGCATTTGTTCGGAGGGTGGGTATGCTCCCATAGCATGGAAATGATTTTTTTTCTTTTTCAATTTTCTGCTGAACATTTCTCCATTACTTCCTTATACTTTCACCTACAGACTTCAGAGAAATTTCCCCTTTCTCACACATGTAAGTTTCAGATCGGTTGAGAATACTGTTTTTGAGTTATGAATTTTTGTTCCACACTTGGGAGGGTTTCACTCCCATAGAGCTCCCATAGAGCTCAATGTATTTTAAGAGCGGGACGGAACGGAGAGGTGTGAGGGACACAGAAATACATAGGCATAGTCTCCAAGACTTTAAAGGTAATTTTTAAGGGGGACGTCTTAATTATCCAGGGTTTCTTAAGGTGGAATATTTTTACAATACCTCATTCACAATATATTAGCTGTCTTTTGAACATTTTAACCTTTATTTCAAGTGGTCATTTTAAAATGTGGATGTCTCAATACAATTGTGGGTTTCTTAAGGTGGAATTTTTTAAGGCGGTATTTAAAATGTATTGGCCATCTTTTTATGCTTTTAAGACTCTTTTGGCCTGTGATGAATGACAGGGGACGGTTCTTGAGTTATGAAGGTTTGTTCAGCACTAGGAGGGTTTCGGCTCCCATAGAGTTCAATGTATTTTCAGAAAGCAGAATTTTACACATTTGTCCTGTTTTCATCTCATCATTACACCATCAATTCTTGCCCAAACTTAAAATCTTTTCGCCTGACTGTCCTTGTCGCAACAGTATTTTTTGTTCAATTTTGAACCCTGGAAATTTTTTGAGCTACGGGAATTTTTTGGAGGGTCTCCCCCCCGGTCGAAATTCAGTGAATCGTGAGTCTGTCAGTTGTGTTCTGTGAGTGTGCATGTGAGAGAGAGAGAGGGGGGAGGTGGAGGGGGCAGAGGCAGAGACTGAGGGGGAGAGATGTGAGGGACACAGAAATACATAGGCAGTCTCTAACACTTTAAAAGTCATTTTTAAAGTGGACGTCTTAATGTAAATGTAAATATAAATGTATCCAGGGTTTCTTAAGGAGGAGTTTTTTAGAATACCGCCTTGAAAATATACTGGCTGTGCTTTCTTTTCTACATTTTATCCTTTATCTACAATGGTCATTTTTACATGTTGACATCTCAGTACACTTGTGGTTTCTTAAGGTGGAATTGTTTTATAAGGTGGAATAGAAAATGTATCGTTTTCCATTCATGGCCTACAGAGCTCCATAGAGTCCAATGTAAACTTGCTTTGGGAGAGTGCTCTCTTAACATCCCACTACCAACAACTTAGCAGTCACCTTCACCATAGCATCGCCTAGGGACCCACGCTTTTACCGTATCGACGGCATCACTTTAAGCAGGAAAAACACGGATCAGGCGACGGGGGGTTTCAGCAGCACAACATCTCGCGTTTCCTCCTGGAAATGCAGACCTCAAGTTATAAACAATTTTCTTATTTTAATAATCAAAATGAGTAATGATTTATTCCAAATTTCAGGGCAAATATTTATCTACTTAGTTATATATATTATATGAAATATTTATTAATTTGTCCACCACAGTGTATAAGTGCTCAGTGCATGTTGTTATAACACGTCTGCAACAGGGGGTATTTTTGTTTGGTTTTCTTCTATTTGCTGTCTTCAAAAGTGATTTAAATTGTCTCCATGCAGTCTGAGGAACTGGTCACCACAGTAAGACATCCCTTGTGGAAAAAAAGACATAAATAAATGGTCCTGAAATATTTATGTTGTCACACCTATCTCTGTGGTCGCCTCAATTCCTCCCTCACTTCACGCTACATTACCACTTGAGTCTGTGACTTGCTCTGGGGACTTTTATTCCCATGGTTCAGCAGGTAGGCACATGACTCCATCAACTCTTTTGTGCACTCCGTTTATATAATTATGTTTATATCTATACATAGTTACTCAGTTAGTATATTTACCCAGGCTTTGGCATCTCCCATTTGCGAAGTATTGTTAACCATTCTGTTGCATACTGAGCATTATCTTGTTTGTGAAAGCTATCCCGTCTATGACCTATTCTTACATTTCTCCTGACCCTGTCTTTTGGATTCGGACTGTTAGTGTTGGGTGCTTTGTGCTTCTGACCTCTGCCTGTTCATTATTATTCTCTACACTTCCCCTTTGGTTTTGACTGCATTCTTCTTACGTTGTGTTTTGGATATAATTGTATTTTAAACTTCACTAAGTTAAACCTGTTCCTGCTGAAAACCCTCAAGTGTCTATTCTGTTTGGGTATCCTGACATGTCTACTCATTCTGTTATTTTGGAACTGGTAATTTGGAAGAAATCACTACACATTTTGATTATTTAAAAAAAAGGTAATATATATATATATATATATATATATATATATATATATATATATATATATATATATATATTATTATTATTATTATTATTATTATTATTATTATTTTGTAATAATGCTGGGGGTGTAGGAGTTATCAAGGAGTGAGGGAAGGAAGTAAGTGCAGGAGAATTTAATCAAAATAACCAAAATGAAACAAGACAAAGGGAAGCTAAACACAAAAGACCAGACTAAACTATAAACAGGGCTAAACACTAAACACTTAACATGGCTAAACACTAAAAAGGGATTTTAAACATTAAACAAGGAATCTAAACATTAAACAAGCACTATACATAACAAAAGGACTAAACACGGAGCAAGGATAAGGAACCATAAAGTACCAAAAGCAAACATATATACAATGACCCACAAACAGGAAACACTGACAAGGACTATATAAAGACAGCACAAACAAGAAACACCTGGACACTAATTAAGACACTTGACACTAGAAACACATGGGAAGGGTATCACATGACCAGGGAACAAGCAGGAAGCAGACACAAGACAGGGGGAAACAGTCAGCTGCCTGATTGAACTCTAAAAACATAATAAATGTGTATTTAAATTACAAGATTAAAATTAAAATGTGAAAATAAAAGTCACTAATATGAATGAACCAACTGTGTCAAATTATAAACAAAATACATGAAACACAAATATTAAAAATTATATTACCTTTAAATTCAAAGTATTTGATTTACACTACCCTAAGTATATACATTTATTTCAATTGTGTTAGTTCATTCTTTGTCTGTAACCACTTATCCAGTTCAAGGATGTGGTGGGTCTGGAGCCCACCCGGAATCACAGGGTACAAGGCAGGACTCAGGGCGACACACACTCACACATTCACTCACACACAGACATGTTTCAGTCGCCAATCTACCTACCAATGTGTGTTTTTGGACCATGGGAGGAAACCGGCACACCCGGAGGAAACCCACACGGACACAGGGAGAACACACCAAAGAGACAGTCACCCAGAGCAGGACCCTGAAGCTGTGTGACTGTAACACTACCTGCTGTGCCACTTCAATTGTATTAGAATAGTATAAATTACATCAAAGTAGTGACTTATTACTAATTACTTGTTCCATCAGGACAAATTAAACATTATTGTGGCTGTGCAGGGACTGTATTCCTGATTTAAAACAGTTACAACATTTCTATAGAGCATACACTCAATGAAGATGTACTGTACCTCTAATCACTGATATATCTAAAAGTTTGTAGGACAAAGGAGGATGAGCTATTTGAGAAATGTATATTTATATTGATATTAATATACTGAATGAATTTATCAGGTGAGAACCACTCTCCCATATTCAGGTTATTAAAACACAAACACACTTTTGTGGCAAAGGAGGGCAAAAAAAATCCATCCATCCATTATCTGTAACCGCTTATCCAATTTAGGGTCGCAGGGGGTCCAGAGCCTACCTGGAATCATCGGGCGCAAGGCGGGAATACACCCTGGAGGGGACGCCAGTCCTTTACAGGGCAACACAGACACATTCACTCACACCCCGTAGGTTTCGAGTCGCCACTCCACCTGCGTTTTTTGGACTGTGGGAGGAAACCGGAGTACCCGGAGGAAACCCACGCGGACACAGGGAGAACACACCAACTCCTCACAGACAGTCACCCGGAGCGGGAATCGAACCCACAACCTCCAGGCCCCTGGAGCTGTGTGACTGCGACACTACCTGCTGCGCCACCGTGCCGCCCGGCAAAAAAAATGATTTATAGAAATAATCAGAGGTATTTCGATGATTACCATAATGATGATGTTTATGTGTAACGTCCAGTTAGACGTAAGCAAGCCTTTTATTTTCTGAAGGGTGTAGTCTGTGGTCTTTCTATAAAAGGGCCATATTCTTGCTTCGTGGTTAAGGAAGGAAATGCTGGGTGGGCTTTAATATCACTGGTCTGGTGTGAGCCATTTATAAGCCATAGACAAGTCCATGACCAAGAGGAAGTATCTTTTCATCGATATGAAGTTCATTGGTGTTCTATTTATCACCATTTACAGTTTTATAGGTAAGTTTCAATTGTACATATGTTTAGTTATTGTAATATATATATATAAGTACAAGTAACTATAAGTAATATAACTAATCATTATTAGGTTTGTAGTGCTTTATTATATTTTGGATGATAGTTTGCAGTCTGTGCCGAATCAACAAGCTTTAAGCTTTAAGGCTTGCTCTTCAGAGTCGATTTATGTGAGTCCTTTTCTCCAGCATCAGTGGAAGGTTCAGTGTAAACCAATGTAACAGAAAGCCGCCATTTTTTCTTCTTCTATTCATGTATATCCTACCAATTTATTTTAGGTGTTGATGGTGCTATAGAAATGGATGTTCCAAAATCTTTAACTGGCTATATCCAGAAAAATCTCACAGTCCCCTGCACATTTAGAGTTATACCAGATCAACCAATTAAAACTGCAACTGTCATTTGGAGGAAGGATAATAGTAGTAAAGAAGGTATTCTCCTCTACCAGTGTATAAGGAACAGTGACTTATCTGGGAACTGCAGCAGCACAGTGGAGCACTATTCTTTTGGGGGAAACCTCGATGAGAAGAACATATCCCTGAAGATAAATAATGTCACACCGAATGACACTGGATTATATTTCTGTCGCATCGAACTGAAAGAGATGGCGGATGGCTATTCATCAAAGCAAATTAACCTAAGAGTGAAAGGTGAGGTGAATATTTTGCTTTAAAATGTTGCCACATGTCCTGTGCACCACAACAGTTGAATGTTCAGTTTAATGTATACAAACACTTTAAAATGATTACAGTCTATTATCTGTTACTTCACATTTAAATGACCTTCACTGAATCAGGTAAAAGATTTGTATATTATCTTCACTTTAAAACAGATATTTTTAAAGATAAAAACACCACTTTAAGATATTATACCATTGTTAAGTAATACACTACTGTTCACCAGGAATTCAGTCATTATCAGTTTATAAACATCTGCTGTTTTTAGGACAAATTTCTAGTGTCTGAATAAAATTAGGAGAGTTTTATAAAAGTGTTGTGTCGCACTCGTATCTTCTCAATCGTTTGGACAATGTTGGACAGGACAACTTTCAGAGGTCAGTCTGTTTCTTGACTTGACATTCCACAAATATTTAATAATATCATAGATTTGAAATCAGATCAAAACCCATGTTTAAATGCAAGAGTTTGGGCCTTATTATTATTATTATTATTATTTTCGTCACACACGTTACCAGGTATGGCTTGGGTTCGCGGTTTAGTTATGAGTTTAGTTATGATTCTTATGTTTAGTAGCTCTCCTCATTTGTTTCCCAAGTTATTTACAGTTTGTTGTTTAAAACTGGTTTCTTTTCCTAGTAGCAGCTGTTAGGTTTCTGTTTTATTTTATGGACTTAATAATAGCTGTCTAATAATAGCTATTTTTCAGAATTTCCATCTGAATTTTCATGGCCAAATTTGAATGATATAACTTTCTAAATATTTGGAATAAATGAATATAGTTGGGTTTTCTTGTAAAAGAACACTTTAAAGTAGAAAAATATGTCGTTCTTTTAATCTAATCATGTTTACATATGCTTCCTATTGACTCCTAAATGCTATAGAATTTAGACACTCACAGTTCTTTGGGGGTTTATACACTAGAAATGACTTTAGAGACATCAGCTGGGATCCACAGATGTGGATTTGTATGTAAAACTTTACCAGAACAGGTTCTGAGTCTTCCAAATTTTGATTTTTATTCAAGTCTAAATAGAGGATTACATGTGGTCCTCTAGTGTTCTTTTGGGCACCAAATTTTTTGGGGGGATAAAAAAAGAATAATGTTTTTTATGACTACAAATATACATTGCATTGTTTATGTTTGGGTCATGAAAAGCCATTCTGGGCAATATTAGGTTCTAACAAGCAATAAGGAACTTACTAGGAGTGTAACTATTAGTCCTTTTTAAATAATTGGGGTAATAAATCTCCAAAGTGTCAAAAATTGGGTCAAACTGTGCTCCATTACCTTGAATAAGGCGTTAAATGAATGGTTTGCATGAAATGGATTGCATGATAATGTTCAGTTTCCCTTACAATACATTCATTCATTCATTCACTCATTATCTGTAACCGCTTATCCAATTCAGTGTCGCGGTGGGTCCAGAGCCTATCTGGAATCATTGGGCGCAAGGCAGGAATACACCCTGGAGGGGGCGCCAGTCCTTCACAAGGCAACACAGACACACACACACACATTCACTCACACACTCACACCTACAGACACTTTTGAGTCGCCAATCCACCTGCAATGTGTGTTTTTGGACTGTGGGAGGAAACCGGGCCACCCGGAGGAAACCCACGCAGACACGGGGAGAACATACCAACTCCTCACAGACAGTCACCCGGAGCGGGAATCGAACCCACAACCTCCAGGTCCCTTACAATACAGAAGATGAAAAATGTGAATTTTTTTAAATAAGGATTGCACATGGTTTCCTTGAGGTAGATTCCTCATTATTTGTCTTTCTATTATATAAATTACACCACTCCAATGGAACGAAGACAGTTCCAGCTTTCAAATAACACATTCATTATGCCTATATCTTATAAAATATTAAAGTTATGAAGCAGAGAATGTGAAAATTACAAGTCTGTAAACACCAGTGATTCAATAGAGCCACTTCTCGTTATCAATATTATTCTTGCCTTTGGTTCCTGCTGATCTCTGTGTTCTGTTCTTGTTTCCATTTAGCTTTAGCTCCAGTTTTGTCCTCATCTTATTTTTAGTATTTTCTTAGACTTTAGTTCCCTCTGAAGCTTTATCTAAAAATAAATGATATAGTTCTTTATAGACCCCTCTAGATCAAATGATACATGTAAAAATTATTATGACAGTGATTATAATTAATGTTCTATTGAAGTTAAATTCAGAGCTATGATATTTCTGATATCTATCTCTACAATGTAGATATCTATCTCTCTGTCTAACCTTGTGCCTTGTGTTCTGTCTGTTTCCAGTGGCCAGTGAACTGAAGCGTATTTATCTCCAGACTAATGGGTCTGGGAAGCACTGGGTGACATGTGAGGTTTTTGGGGATCCTCCACCAAAAGTGAGCTTTACCCAGCCCAAAAACATGGCTTCACAGATAACTGTAGAGTCTGGCAACTTCACAGCTTCCTACTCTCTCATTGCCTCCAGCAACACCAACTACACATGTCAGATAGACGGAGAGAACAATCCAAGCACACTATCAATAGACAACATGGAATCCTCACCATGTATAAAATCAGCTCCATCTTCAAAATCTGACCGTTTAATCTTTTCTTCTGTGCTTGGAGTACTGATGGCCTTATTAGGGTTGAGTATCATTGTCAACGTCCGTTTGCTGGTAATCTGGAAGAGAATGGGTAAGAAGCTACAAGAACCTTTCACAATGCATGAAGTAAGAAAAATAATGAAGGAACAATGTGTTATATTTACCACCTGAAAGTAGCCAACATTGTTTTAATTTATAATCTATATTTTTATGAATTTATATAAAGTGCAACTCATATGAGTTCAAATCTATATGTTGTGCTTTAATGAACATGTGTGTACCTTACATAGTACCTTCATCTGATTCATCCACAAATCTCTCACACCCACTGTTTGAGCTCAGGAATCATTTCATTATAAGACACTTTTAAATGTTTAATAAAATAAATAAATGTAACTTTCTTGTCTCTTTTTCATTTTTTCCTTTTTGTTTTTCAGCTGCTGCTCCCAGTGCAGAGAATGTCTATTACAATTATCCTGCCAAGCCTGACATGTACGTTTTAACTCTTCCATTTGATACAACATATTTGCTAAAGATGACACACAGAAATACTACTTACATCTACTTTTCTGTCATTTTTTTCTCTTCCTCTCAGAGATGGAGTCTATATGGAAGCCTGGGAAACTCAAAAAAAATGATTTTAAATGATCTTACACAGATTTGTTTTGTTTATATTTCTGTGCATATTCTAATGTAAATTGTTACTGGAAATGTCAGTATTCATATGATATTATTATGGAATGAGAAAGTCATTCTTATCAGAAGAAGGTTATTACTATCACAGTAAAGTGAAAAGAGCATTTCTCACATAATGGATGAGTTTAATGAGCACAAAACCTTTACCCTTCTAGAAAATTCTTTCCAGTATATCCCTAGTATTTTTATGGAGCTCAGCTGCCTTGTTTGTTTTGATTCAACTTACTGAGTAAAGGACTGTTTTATTCTAAAATGGAGGAGTATCACCTGAAGATGGACTTTTCCTGATGCTTAGTTGCACTGCTTGCTTGTCCAGTCACAGCTGTGGACGTCATCAGGTTTTTAGAATGAGCAAGTGTTTAAATTGAAAAATGTTGCCCAATGAACAGATCCATCCATCATCTGTAACCGCTTATCCAATTTAGGGTCACGGGGGGGCCAGAGCCTACCTGGAATCATCAGGCGCAAGGCGGGAATACACCCTGGAGGGAACACCAATCCTTCGCAGGGCAACACAGATACATTCACACCTACGGACACTTTCGAGTCGCCAATCCACCTGCAACGTGTGTTTTTGGACTGTGGGAGGAAACCGGAACACCCGGAGGAAACCCACACAGACACAGGGAGAACACACCAACTCCTCACAGACAGTCACCCGGAATCGAACCCACAACCTCCAGGCCCCTGGAGCTGTGTGACTGCGACACTACCTGCTGCGCCACCATGCCGCCCTCCCAATGAACAGATGACATGCTTTAATGTGTTTTAACACCAGCCATCAAACAATGTCTCTTAGACTCAAGTGGGAGACCGTCATTTATAAAAGCTGTAAGTCAGAAAGTATGCTTCTTTGGAAATATATAGAGTGGCTGGCCCAGCGTTAACGGGCTGTTGGACATCACCGGACATTAACCGTCACTCTTAATATGCCATTGGCCACCAACTTAGTGGCGTAACCAGGCTTAAAAATGATTTTTTTTTATTAGCTTGACAGTCTGAAGTGGTTTAGAGTGTAGCATTGTGTAGAACTTTATAAATAAAACATATAAAATACACAAAGCTAAGTGAAGACCCACAGTACGTGGTGATTTAATTATTAACTTTTGACTTAGTTGATAAAATGAAAGGCAGCCATCGCTAAGAAATGCCTCCCCTCACTGCCCCCTGCTGGTCATCCCAGCGTATTTCCTCCCAAAGTCTGCTTACAATTATATTATTGAATAATTATTACAATAAACATCATCATTCGAGCACTGCTGATCATTTGAAAATAAAATTTTAATGAACAACTGCTTTTTGTTTTCTTAATGTAATGTTCTAGAAAATGTAAACTGTGTAATTAATATACACACTTTGTATGTTTTAATGCATATAAATTCATAAATAAAGTATATTTTTGACTAAGAATTTAAACAAAAATGTCATATTAAACTTTGTTTCCTGTGTTTAAAGAGTGTTAGGGTCGGTTGGAAAACTAGGGGGCGTATTTTCACAAGAAAAGTGTACACAAAAATCATCCTGATTTACTCAAGCTTTTCCACACGAAAAAGTTTAATTATAATAACTTAAATATAAGGTATTTTAGGTGGATTTCTGTTATGTTACCACCTATTAATAGTTTTATCTACATCATACAATCAGGGGTCACACTGGAGTAAAGAAATTTTGTTATATTAAATAACTAATGAAATACATAACAAATAACCAGGTAATAAACATAATTATTGTCACAGAAAACGTGTGTAGTAAAACTCTCTCTCCCTCTCTCTCTCTCTCTCTCTCTCTCTCTCTCTCTCTCTCTCTTACTTATCCCTCACTTCTGGATGTGAAGAACGGGACAAGATGTGTTTTCAAACATATCCAGGTATGTGTAGGCAGGGCCGCAGTTTTACAGGATCCAGGCTTTTTTTGAAAGCTGCACCTCTGAGACAACAAACCTACTTTTCTTTTGGAGAAGTGTAGGCAGAGCAGCTGAAGTAGCATTAATGACAATTCAGACAGGAAACCATCAACACTGTCATTTCCCATGCCACTCCTTAAGCAACGACATTGTCTTGCACTCTTAAATATACATGTCCCTAGATGAATTTATTGGCTTGGTGTACAGTTCTAGGAAAATAATTTGGATACTGTGAAGAATCTGTTGAATTTAAGAAGATTATCTCACACCACTTTATTAAAAATGACTCTGCTGTTGATTCAGTTCAAAGAGCCAAGAAACATTTCTTAAAAGGACACTAGGTAAGATTTGTTATTTTTGCTCTTAGGCGGCCCCTACAGTTGTAGAATGTAATTCATTTTTGCAGCACTCTACTGAAATCAAGGGCAAGGGTGAGATTTGGGGTGTATTCTACTCAACTCCAAAAGCTGCAGTGTACAGTTTCTGCAGTGCTCAGAGTAGCATTGACAGAGCAGCGCAATGAAGCTGTAATTTTAAAGTAAACACTATCTAGTGTTCCTTTAAAATCAATTTACCATCAATGCAAAGTATAACTGGAACCTTTTTTGATTATTTAACAGGAAAACTCTTCTGGACAGTAACAATAACCATTTAATAATAAGTCTAACCAAATTCATAATGACAAACTGCTATTGGCCATTGATACTATACTAGTGCAAACAAACATGATGTGGCCTGGAGAATAAAAATTGTATTTGTTTTTTCCAATATGTAAGTCTCAGGAAATATAGACGATAGAAGATCATCTTTAATTCCTCTGTAGAGGACGTGTTCATTTATTTTTTACTGAGAAAATGAACGGATGGTGTTTCTTAAATGCAGGTCTAATGGCTGAATAATGGTTAGTGACGATGCTGGATGTTGTTTATGGGCAGATTTGACATGATATTGTCATCTACCTGATACAACAAATCTCCCTGTAAGGACAACATGGGGCCTGTAGCTGCAGTTTGGAGGAAAGACGTGGCCTTCTTGTCTGAGACATAAGGAAGCAGATTGCAGCAGTTCAAGCCGCGACTCATTATTTGACCACCTTGGGCAGGATAATCTCTCCCTGAAGATTAAATGGTGCCGAAACAAAGTACTTCTGTCGTGTACAGCTCAACATTACATCAAGCAGCCTGTCTTGGTCCCCTCTGTTGTTTCTTGTTGTGGTTGTGTAGTTGTATTTGCAGTGTGTTTAGATGTGTGATTTTAGGTGCTTCCTCTGTGGTGAGGTGTGTGTAGATACTTGGGGAGGGTGGGGGAGGTCTTAGGATGTATTCTGTGCATTTTGAGTAGAGGTTTTTTCTGATCTGCAGCACCTCCTTCGAAAGTCTTAGAAAGTATTTCCATTTTCTTTTTCTGATTCAAGTAACCCCCAGTGATTCTCAAAGATGAAATGCTGGGGCATGTAATAACAATAATAAAATATAATAATAATAATACAAAATTTTATTTCTCCTATAGACTGGTCTATCACCATCCGAGATACTGTCCAAGGCGAGACTGAGAAAGACGTTGTTCTCCCACGCACCTTCAACACAGAGCTTCAAAACATGACCGTGGTCTAGAAGAAGAAATACTATCTAACCGGGCCTATCCTCTTCCAATGTTTCAGCAGGAAGGAGCCAACAAATAAAGAGGACAGCTGCTCACTCTCAGCTGCACGCTACACATTATCCAGTAGCCCAAAACATCGGAACCTTTCCCTAATGATAAAGAATGTGTGCATTATTGATGAAGACACACAGTAAATTCACCAGCGTTAAATTAACACTGTCAGTGTAATAAAGTGTAATGTTAACACTAATAGTGTTAATTTAACACTGGTGAAGATGCTGTGCACATGTTACTGCTGGGTGAAACTGGAGGAAAAATCTGACTGATTTAAAAAACAGGAAAGGAACACAGTTAATCATCAATGATAAAATTCTAAAGTTATCATATCTATATTTAGTTTACAAAGGACAAATTTCTGCATTTCCAAATTTCAAAACTGTGAAAACTGCATAAATTCAGTATAAAATCAGTCAGAGCAAATTAAGCTTAAAGGCTAAGCACCACTTAATGGACCTCCATGAATATTTCACATTATTTTAGTTACTGACATATATAAATATGAATTAAAATGAAAATGGCATGCTTAATTTGCTTTAAAACTGACAATTTTATGAAATTGATGGAACAAACCCGAACTCGCTACGGAAATTCTTGAACGCAATGCAGTGTGACGTCACTGGTGGACAAGAGCTGAACAACGCGGCGGTAAAAAAACGTTATGACTGACTGTCATGACAGTATCTAGCTAGCTAAATAACCAACATTATTCATTTGTGCACAGATGTCCCACTGTACATTGAATTATTGCCAAAAACAACACATCTTTTCGTCATTTTGCATTAAATTAAGTGCAACTTCTAGAGTTGTTGTCCATCATCTATGTCACACGCAAGATGCCTACCTACACCTCTGGGGGGGGGGGGGGGGGACCAACAGTCTTTTAAATCTTATTCCTTGAATTAGTAAGAAATAACATGTTTTCTGACTATCAATAAACACAAGTTCCACTGTATTTATTTGTTTGACACTTTCATATAGCTGGAAATATATAGCTTTAATGCTGAAAATATATTTTGTTGATTTTTAAACAGAAGCCACATTAGTTGAATGAATAGCTTGTGTGTGGGGGTTAAACGATGGACTTTGATTCTAGAACAAAGAGCTGATCAAATTGTTGAAGACAGAGTGTGTTCCTGTGCAAAAGCCCACACAAGATTTTTGGTTTTGTGTTTTGGTGACATGAGACCAGCACCACCAGCACTGACAATTTCATGCTCAAAATGGTCTTCACACTTTTCATGCAAGGCTCTTCTGACGAAGAAGCGGTTGATGGAGTAGATAACGATATAAAACATCTGACTCAGCTGCTACTCAGAGCCCAGGAAGCAACTAAATCTGGACTAGATCCAATTCATTGTCACACTGCATGTGTAAAGCTCTGTTTAAAGAAAAACATTGTCTTGATTATTGCTTTACTACATCATTTGAACTCAGCAACTGTCCTTCACCTTTTGTGAACATTTAGTGATGAATGGACCGATAAAAATGCTGCAAAATAACATGGGATAAAATCTTTTCACATTGAAAGGTAGAAAGGAATTCTTTCTCCTATAAAGTTGCTATTTTGGAGATTTTTAATTTGACAGTGATGATATGAAGGAGTTTGCAGGAGTGTGTGCTCTCTTTGCTGAAGTATTGTGACCCCTGGGGAAAATGATGCAATCACCAACTTGGAGGGTGTATTTCAATTGTTTAATTTTGTAGAAAAACAAATCACAGAGACATACCACCAAACTATCCTTTTTCAAAATTCCAAACCTAAGAAATATACAGGGGTTGGACAATGAAACTGAAAATTGAAACACCTGGTTTTAGACCACAATAATTTATTAGTACGGTGTAGGGCCTCCTTTTGCGGCCAATACAGCGTCAATTTGTCTTGGGAATGACATATACAAGTCCTGCACAGTGCTCAGAGGGATTTTAAGTTATTCTTCTTGCAGGATAGTGGCCAGGTCTCTATGTGATGCTGGTGGAGGAAAACATTTCCTGACTCACTCCTCCAAAACAGAACACAGTGGCTCAATAATATTTAGATCTGGTGACTGTGCAGGCCATGGGAGATGTTCAACTTCACTTTCATGTTCATCAAACCAATCTTTCACCAGTCTTGCTGTGTGTATTGGTGCATTGTCGTCCTGATACACGGCACCGCCTTCAGAATACAATGTTTGAACCATTGGAAGCACGTGGTCCTCCAGAATGGTTCGGTAGTCCTTGGCAGTGACTACCACAATCTAGCACAAGTATTGGGCCAAGGTAATGCCATGATATAGCAGCCCAAACCATCACTGATTCACCCCCATGCTTCACTCTGGGCATGCAACAGTCTGGGTGGTACGCTTCCTTGGGGCTTCTTCACACTGTAACTCTCCCGGATGTGAGGAAAACAGTAAAGGTGGACTCATCAGAGAACAATACATGGTTCACATTGTCCACAGCCCAAGATTTACACTCCTTGCACCATTGAAACCGACGTTTGGCATTGGCATGAGTGACCAAAGCTTTTTCTATAGCAGCCCGGCTGTGTATATTAACCCTGTGGAGCTCCCGACGGACAGTTCTGGTGGAAACAGGAGAGTTGAGGTGCACATTAAATTCTGCCGTGACTTGGACAGTTGTGGTTTTATGATTTTGGATACAATCCGGGTTAGCACCCGAACTTCCCTTTCAGACAGGTTCCTCTTGTGTCCACAGTTAATCCTGTTGGATGTGTTTCATCCTTCTTGGTGGTATGCTAACATTACCCTGGATACCGTGGTTCTTAATACATCACAAAGACTTGCAGTCTTGGTCACAGATGCGCCAGCAAGACGTCCACCAACAATTTGTTCTCTTTTGAACTCTGGTATGTAACCCATAATTTTGTGTGCATTGCAATATTTTGAGCAATACTGTGCTCTTACCCTCTGCTAATTGAACCTTCACACTCTGCTCTTACAGGTACAATGTGCAATTATTAAAAATGGGCCACCAGTCTGGTCCAATTTAGCCATAAAACCTCCCACACTAAAATGACAGGTGTTTCATTGTCCAACCCTTGTAATTGTTGTAGTCAGTCACAATTGTTATTTATATCAAGTAGAGGAAAATAAATGGTATGTGTGGGGATGTATCAGTAAGAACTGAAATTATTGTGTTAATAAAGTGTTGAAGAAGCTGATTTAACACATTTGTAGACATTTTGCCACTTCACTTAAAGCTCATATCTTGTGTGGAACATACAAATGGTGGCCCTGAACCCTAATTTTGGTATTATGATAAAAGTTGAAATACCATCAGGAGGAGCAAGAGCTTACAACCAATTTCCTCTTGTCATAGTGTGATGGTGTAAAGGGAGCAGAGGAACACTGGGGATTCTTTCTCAGAGAGTCAACACCACAGACCCGAGCCAAAGAGGGTGAGAGTGAAAGCTGGGGAGGCTCTGCCGCCTGTTTAGCCCCATGTGCCCTGCATGCTGGAGCATTAGTTTGCCTTTAAATGGGGAAAGGGCTAAAAGTACATACTTCACAACTGTAACCAAAAAACACTTTTTAATAAAATTCAGAGGAAATTACATCAACATTCGCTAGCTCTCCAATGTGTTTACAATGCCCCAGTGTCTGTAAATAGTGAAAAACACAAACTGGCTCACAAACCAGAGTACAATAATCTCTCCCTCTCTGCTCATGGCAGAGGCATCTGGAGTCATTTTAGACAGAACTCCAAACGTTGAAAAAGCCAAACCTAAATGAGGATTTTGCTCTATTCATGCCCCACATGTGTTTTATTGTTTATAATTTGACACAGTTGGTTCATTCATATTAGTGACTTTTACTGTTATGTTTTATTAATAGTTTACATAAACATTTATCATTTTTTTAGAGTTCAGACATTGTATTAGAAATATGTCATTAATAACATATTTGTGATAATGCCACATGGGAGGGGGTTCCGTGGTTTCTTTTTTAATATGTTGAATGAAGCCAGAGAAACCTGGAAAAGTAAAAAAATAAAAACGGTGTGTAAAGCTGGGTAATTTGGTGGGTGGTCTGAAGCCAATGTCTTTTCTAAACTGCCCATTTGTAGAGCTGAATGTGATTTTAAGAGAACCTGGAGAAGTGTGGGGAGGGGGGGGAACCAGGAGGAGAGGAGGGTGTAGAGAGTTTTGGGTGAAGAAGAGACAGAAGTGCTGCCTCACAAAGCCTCACACTTAGCTCCAAGGTCGATGAAAGAGGATCTAAAAAGAGGATTCCCTCACTGGTCCTATGAATACGCTGGAAGCAGGCGTGCAAACCGGTGAGATCTGGCCATGTTTTTTTTGTGCATTGCATTGCTGAAGCCATACGTATTTCTGGGACTTCGATGGACTGGGTAATTATGGGACTTTTGAAGGACTTGTGAATTTTTGGAATTTAAAAGAAAATCTTGGGGTGGATTAGTGTTATGGGATTAGGCTTTTCATTGCTGTAAATATTGTTAACTGGTTTCAGAAAATATATTTGCTAAAGGATATTATTGTGTCCTCTTTGTGTGTTTTGCAGTAAACATTTACCCCTTATCATTGAAGTTAACCGAATACCTTTTAGTAACTTATCTCTTTGATAACTGTGTTGTGGGAGATTGTTACATATTAAATTATTTTGCGCCTGCTGCTTTAAGCAGTGGCGCAATATATTGTTGTTCTATTTTTCAGTATTCTTATTATTCCGTGTTCCCTTGTCCGCTTATCTCGTCCCACAGTTTTCGAGCTATCGACCCCTTTCCACCTGGAAATGGTGCATCTTATAGTGACGATGTGGGCTTGTATACAGCTTTCCGATACCCGCACTCGTTCGCCCGCTTCACTTGTTTTTCGCTCCTTTTTTCCCCAGTCATTTCTATGGAATTAATTTTCAAAGTGCTCTAACTCGGTGTAGTGGAGTATGGACCGAATAAGAGTTCTTCATAAATTCTCTCCTCTAATAAGGATTTTTTTTTGCAACAGAATCCCACATTCCACAGGATTGTGTGGGTGCCACAGACCCTGTTTCCCACACACACACACACACACAAACACCCACTTAAAGCCTGCATCAAATGACGCCTGGTTACGGCCCAGATAACAAACCCATTTTATGATGCTCTTAAGAAAAAGAAGAACAAACAAAGTGGTGAGAACCAGAGTTAAAAGGACTTTTATGATGAGTGGCACCTAAAAGGCAAACTTATCTCGTGTGGAAACTAAACAGACAGCCCAGGGGGTCAAACTGACTGAACTCGGGTTGACTTCCCGGTAACCATCCGCACAGGACGAACAGCATGGACCAACAGCGACCCCAAGTGGACATTGGCGAAACTACGTCTCGCCCGAGGTCGCCTATACAATAACGAAAATTAATCAAATTCTGATATGTGTACGCGATATGTATGAATGTCACTCTTTGTGTCTAACTAAGAAAATGAATTAATATCTTCTAACATAATATTGTAATGGGACGTAAGCACAACGTACCCAAAATAAAATTAATGTAGATGTTTGATATTAATAATCCAGGACACTCATTGTGATATGTCACTAACATGTATAGGAAATTTCGGTATACATGAATTTTCTATCTTATTCTTTTTGGATCTCTCTGATTCCTGTCTTCCCCCTTTCCTCTCTCTGAAACATGAAGCAAGTCACGTGAGCCTCGGACCCTGGATCCAATCAAAGGAAGGACACCTCCCAATAGGGCGTGACCGCGCTACCTTTGAAAAGAGTGTGCCAACTCATTTTCGCTCTCTTAGCCTCTGACACTCTCTTACACTCCTTCGCTCTGAACTTCCTCTCTGAACTTCTGCTCTTACTTCACGCGCTTCCACGTGCTCTATCTTAAGCTATCTCTCTAAGTTCCAACCTCTCCAAGGAGACGGTTTGCTCTTCTCCACGCCAACGAACAAAGACTTTTAAAGGTCTTCAGTAAGCTCCCAGGAGACGTCTTGAGTTAGCTAGTGTGAAAGAAATTTACGAATACGTCGAGTGATTTGAATACCTTCTTTTCTTTTATTGTGTTTATGTTTTATCACCCAATCTAAGTTTAATCTCACGAGTGATCAAAGCAGGTGAAACTTATTCGTGGCCAGAATAAGATATCACCTCTTTAGATTAGTTGAAAGCGGATATATTAGCGTTATAAACCGACTTCTGAGGGCACAGTCTCTGGAGATTCGACTGACGAGCTAAACACTCTGAAGAAGCCACCCCACTCAGGGGAAAGACCAGCCAAGCCTGCAATTCTCCGAAAAAGGGAACTCCCGATCGACGTCGCCCGTCTAAGGCCGAGAGTGCCTTACTCAACCCGGAGGGAATCTCCTTCTCAAGTGGCCCCACCTTCCACGACTCGGGAAGGACGAGAAACAACCCCTAGAGCACGGAGGTTAAACAGCGGGACTCGACAGCTCAGTGAAAACGGCAAAAGAGTAAGCAATCCAAAATTCATTCACTCTCCAGAAGCTGGTGCCTAATTAAGTCCCTTAATAAATGTATACACTAAGTAAAACCTCAGTTAGCAATACATTAGTCATAAGTCCTAGTGCCTAGCTTGTCTTTAAATTCGAATCGGCTTCCCCTGCATTGATGCCGTGATATTTCAAGATTATGCTATGTTAAGTAAATATCCTTCTTTTTGTTAATAAATACCTTCATTATTTGAAATCACAGTGTGTGGAATCTGTTCATTAAAAGTCTGAATATCCTGAAGATCTCACTTAGCTCGACCATTATTTATATCTCAAATTAATTATTAACGTTTTAATTGCTTAAGTCAATTATACATTTTTAATTACTATCATTAGTCAAAGATCAGTAAACATAAGAGTTTGAATGAGGTCAACGCTATAAACACAATATATAAATATATATAAAATATATATTCATATATTACGGTATATGCAACATCCACTACATCGGTCAATTTTCAAGCTACGAACACGAGATTTCAGACGGTCAGTCCCGGGCGCATCGGGACCCGTTTTCGGACCTCTTGCACTCATCCTTCCCTTTCTATCCCTCCTTCAAAATCCCTCCATTCATTTGAATGGGTGACAGCTAGAGTGCGTGATGTCACCGCACTCTAGATTCTCTGCCCGAAAACCTTTTTTTCCTATTTAGCCGAACAATTCACCATATGGTAGAGAAACTTGTCCTTTCTAGCACCTGTAAATATGAACATTTTTTGTTCAGCACTAGGGAGGGTTTCGGCTCCCATAGAGTTCAATGTATTTTTAGAGTGGCTCAGAGTGCGGTTTCTAAATTTTTCTCCTGTTTTTAACTCATCATAACATGCTCAATTCACACTCAGTCTGCAGACTCTCCTTGTCGCAATGGTATATACAGTTAAGTGATTTGGGAAAATCTTTCCGAGCTATAAGCATTTGTTCAGAGGGTGGGTATGCTCCCATAGCATGAAAATGATTTTTTTTCTTTTTCAATTTTCTGCTGAAAATTTCTCCATTCTCCACTTCCTTATACTTTCACCTACAGACTTCAGAGAAATTTCCCCTTTCTCACACATGTAAGTTTCAGATCGGGTGAGAATACTGTTTTTGAATTTTTGTTCCACGCTTGGGAGGGTTTCACTCCCATAGAGCTCAATATAGAAAGAAATACAGAATACAGAAATACAGAAATACATAGGCATAGTCTCCAAGACTTTAAAGGTCATTTTTAAGGAGGACGTCTTAATTATCCAGGGTTTCTTAAGATGGAATATTTTTTTTACAATACCTCAATCACAATATATTAGCTGTCTTTTGAACATTTTAACCTTTATTTCAAGTGGTCATTTTTAAATGTGGACGTCTCAATACAGTTGTGGGTTTCTTAAGGTGGAATTTTTTAAGGCAGTATTTAAAATGTATTGGCCATCTTTTTATGCTTTTAAGCCTCTTTTGGCCTGCGATGAACGACGGGGGATGGTTCTTGAGTTATGAAGGTTTGTTCGGCACAAGGAGGGTTTCGGCTCCCATAGAGTTCAATGTATTTTCAGAAAGCAGAATTTTACACATTTGTCCTGTTTTCATCTCATCATTACACCATCAATTCTTGCGCAAACTTAAAATCTTTTTACACCAACTCGATCGCCTGACTGTCCTTGTCGCTACAGTAATTTTTGTTCAATTTTGAACCCTGGAAATCTTTCGAGCTACGGGAGTTATTTGGAGCCCCCTCCCCCCCCCCCCCCCCCCCGGTCGAAATTCAGTGAATCGTGAGTCTGTCAATTGTGTTCTGTGAGCGTGCATGTGAGAGAGAGAGAGAGAGAGAGGGGAGGTGGAGGGGGCAGAGGCAGAGACTGAGGGGGAGAGCTGTGAGGGACATAGAAATACATAGGCAGTCTCTAACACTTTAAAAGTCATTTTTAATGTGGACGTCTTAATTATCCAGGGTTTCTTAAGGTGGAGTTTTTTAGAATACCGCCTTCAAAATATACTGGCTTTCTTTTCTACATTTTATCCTTTATCTACAATGGTCATTTTTACATGTGGACATCTCAGTACACTTGTGGTTTCTTAACCCTTTGAGGTCGGCTATGCCGCCGGCGGGCATAGATAAAATTGAAATTCCACATAAACACGTATATAACTCTGCGAGATTTTATCCTAAAAAAAAAATACAACATACCTCGGAAACCTTGAAGGGTCTACTTTCCAACTATATATAGGATGAAACGATATATATATTTATATTCTTGTGAGAGAAGCGTAAACAACAACCGGCACATTTTTGAGGCACAAGCTTTTTTGTTCCGCCCATAGACGCGTTCTGCCATTCATATGTTAACACTATGGTAATTCGGCAGCTGCTAGTGGAGGATCATTGGCTGATAATTTGCATGAAAACGCCCAAATACAGAGCACATGTCGCGGAATTGTTTACGTGGAGCTTCGTCATGTCGCACTCACGGGAGCTGGAGCCACTGCGGAGGAGAGCTTTGTTCTGGAAAATGAAGAGGATTTCAGCTCATCTGACGAAAGCGGGGAGGACAGTGACGAAGAAAGATTTATTTTGAGATGCGGATTGATCCGAAGGAGGATTTTTGTGAAGGGTAAGTGAAATATTTCTTTTCAAATGAAACAAACCCACGCTTCGCGCTTACTGTGTACACTCCGCGAATTCCGGATAAATTAAAATAAAGAATAAATTAAATAAGTATTCCTTTGTATATGAAAGCATAAATTAATGTAAAAAAAACCTGCTGTTGTGTAAACGGGACATTCAAGTGTAGCCTGTTGCTAATCTGAGTGCATGCTGAGAGTGCTAACATTAGCATGCGAGGCTCCAGTACCATAAGTGTGGCTTATGGCTGTAAATGTTTAGCCTAGTGTGGTAATGTCATGTGTAAATGGCCTGTGTGAATGTAATAGTGTCATCCTATGTAGCTTGTTATGCTATGTACTGCTATACATAGGTCATATACAAGTACTGTATTTGAAATACAAGTAATTATTAGTTGTAGTGACTGTTGGCATGAATAGCTAATCTTTGTAACTGCTCAGAAGCTCACATTTCTTATTATTTTTCTTTCAGAAATGTGGAAAATACTCCACCTCCAAGCAAAGACGACGGCGTCAACCAAGTCTGCAACCACCAACGTGTAAACACATGGTCCTTCCACATCTGCTCTGCAAGTTTAGCATTTTGCATTACACAACTCAGCACAAAACTTTGAAGTGGTACAGAAAACTGTTTCTTCACTTCTTGGACATTGCTGCTACCAATGCCTACATTCTCCACAACAACTTATGCAACAGGACAGCCTGACCCACAAGGCATTCATGGAAGAGCTTGTTGAACAGCTGTGTGGTATGCAAAAACCCCATGGAAATGTGAACAGTGTGATGTCTACCTTTGCATGCAGCCAGACAGAAACTGTTTTAGAGACTGGCATCTTTTGTTGAACTGACTCAAATATATATACACACACAAGGATATACAGTATGACTATCTTTAGTATATTATCACTATGTTTACATGTGAACACATTTTCCATTTATTTTAATTCATGCCAGTTATTTATTTTTTTGTTTTTATTGCTTGTTTAGTTCTCTTTTTTTTAAATAAACTGTGATAAACTCTGCCTCTGGTCTCTTCTCTTTTGACAGCTGTGGCAGTGACAGCTAATGGGCCATTCATTAGGCAGTGGGGTGGGGACCTCGCACCTCGGTTTTCGCACCTATCTTCATACATATGCAACGTAGGAGCCAGTGACTGAGAAAAACAGAGTGTCACCTCACATTTGTTATGTCCTAAGTATAAAATTACATACAATTTATGAAAAGTAGAATCAGCAGTGTGTTGCCAAGACCCGTGTTCACAAAGTTTTGACCTCAAAGGTCCCGGTGAGAAATGTTTAGAATGTGTTTTTTCACAGTATATCAGCACTTCTGAAAATAGGTTTTTGGAAAGTCTAAGTTTAGAGTAAATTTAATCAAAATGTAGATGTATGACACTCTTACTGATTCAACACTGTTGTTGCAGAGATAGTTCTGAAAAATGCATGTGTAACACTTTGAAATGATTTTTTCTCAGATGCGTACAATTTGTAAAACAATCAAGGCATGTCAGACTACACCAGGGTGTCTGAAAACCCCTCAGACTCCAGGGGGTTAACCCTTTGAGGTCGGCTATGCCGCCGGCGGGATAAAATTGAAATTCCACATAAACACGTATATAACTCTGCGAGATTTTATCCTAAAAAAAAAATACAACATACCTCGGAAACCTTGAAGGGTCTACTTTCCAACTATATATAGGATGAAACGATATATATATTTATATTCTTGTGAGAGAAGCGTAAACAACAACCGGCACATTTTTGAGGCACAAGCTTTTTTGTTCCGCCCATAGACGCGTTCTGCCATTCATATGTTAACACTATGGTAATTCGGCAGCTGCTAGTGGAGGATCATTGGCTGATAATTTGCATGAAAACGCCCAAATACAGAGCACATGTCGCGGAATTGTTTACGTGGAGCTTCGTCATGTCGCACTCACGGGAGCTGGAGCCACTGCGGAGGAGAGCTTTGTTCTGGAAAATGAAGAGGATTTCAGCTCATCTGACGAAAGCGGGGAGGACAGTGACGAAGAAAGATTTATTTTGAGATGCGGATTGATCCGAAGGAGGATTTTTGTGATAGGTAAGTGAAATATTTCCTTTCAAATGAAACAAACCCACGCTTCGCGCTTACTGTGTACACTCCGCGAATTCCGGATAAATTAAAATAAAGAATAAATTAAATAAGTATTCCTTTGTATATGAAAGCATAAATTAATGTAAAAAAAACCTGCTGTTGTGTAAACGGGACATTCAAGTGTAGCCTGTTGCTAATCTGAGTGCATGCTGAGAGTGCTAACACTACCATGCGAGGCTCCAGTACCATAAGTGTGGCTTATGGCTGTAAATGTTTAGCCTAGTGTGGTAATGTCATGTGTAAATGGCCTGTGTGAATGTGATAGTGTCATCCTATGTAGCTTGTTATGCTATGTACTGCTATACATAGGTCATATACAAGTACTGTATTTGAAATACAAGTAATTATTAGTTGTAGTGACTGTTGGCATGAATAGCTAATCTTTGTAACTGCTCAGAAGCTCACATTTCTTATTATTTTTCTTTCAGAAATGTGGAAAATACTCCACCTCCAAGCAAAGACGACGGCGTCAACCAAGTCTGCAACCACCAACGTGTAAACACATGGTCCTTCCACATCTGCTCTGCAAGTTTAGCATTTTGCATTACACAACTCAGCACAAAACTTTGAAGTGGTACAGAAAACTGTTTCTTCACTTCTTGGACATTGCTGCTACCAATGCCTACATTCTCCACAACAACTTATGCAACAGGACAGCCTGACCCACAAGGCATTCATGGAAGAGCTTGTTGAACAGCTGTGTGGTATGCAAAAACCCCATGGAAATGTGAACAGTGTGATGTCTACCTTTGCATGCAGCCAGACAGAAACTGTTTTAGAGACTGGCATCTTTTGTTGAACTGACTCAAATATATATACACACACAAGGATATACAGTATGACTATCTTTAGTATATTATCACTATGTTTATATGTGAACACATTTTCCATTTATTTTAATTCATGCCAGTTATTTATTTTTTTGTTTTTATTGCTTGTTTAGTTCTCTTTTTTTTAAATAAACTGTGATAAACTCTGCCTCTGGTCTCTTCTCTTTTGACAGCTGTGGCAGTGACAGCTAATGGGCCATTCATTAGGCAGTGGGGTGGGGACCTCGCACCTCGGTTTTCGCACCTATCTTCATACATATGCAACGTAGGAGCCAGTGACTGAGAAAAACAGAGTGTCACCTCACATTTGTTATGTCCTAAGTATAAAATTACATACAATTTATGAAAAGTAGAATCAGCAGTGTGTTGCCAAGACCCGTGTTCACAAAGTTTTGACCTCAAAGGTCCCGGTGAGAAATGTTTAGAATGTGTTTTTTCACAGTATATCAGCACTTCTGAAAATAGGTTTTTGGAAAGTCTAAGTTTAGAGTAAATTTAATCAAAATGTAGATGTATGACACTCTTACTGATTCAACACTGTTGTTGCAGAGATAGTTCTGAAAAATGCATGTGTAACACTTTGAAATGATTTTTTCTCAGATGCGTACAATTTGTAAAACAATCAAGGCATGTCAGACTACACCAGGGTGTCTGAAAACCCCTCAGACTCCATTAGTTTAAATACACATTTATCACATTTTTAGAGTTCAGTCAGGAAGCTCAGAGAAATATTCTTTTTAGAAATGTGTCAGTAATAACATTTGTGACAATGCCACATGGGTTTTTTTATATTTTGAATGAAGCCAGAGAAACCTGGAAAGGTAAAAAATGTGTGTGTGTGTGAAACTGGGTAATTTGGTGGGTGGTCCTGAAGCCAATATCTTTTTTAAGCTGCCCATTTGTAGAGCTGAATGTGACTTTAAGAGAACCTGGAGAAGTGTGGGGAGGGGGGGGAACCAGGAGGAGAGGAGGGTGTAGAGAGTTTTGGGTGAAGAAGAGACAGAAGTGCTGCCTCACAAAGCCTCACACTTAGCTCCAAGGTCGATGAAAGAGGATCTAAAAAGAGGATTCCCTCACTGGTCCTATGAATACGCTGGAAGCAGGCCTGCAAACCGGTGAGATCTGTCCATAATGGTTTTTTTGTGCAATGCATTGCTGAAGCCATACGTATCCTTGGGACTTCGATGGACTGGGTAATTATGGGACTTTTGAAGGACTTGTGGATTTTTGGAATTTAAAAGAATCTTGGGGTGGATTAGTGTTATGGCATTAGACTTTTCATTGCTGTAAATATTGTTAACTGGTTTCAGAAAATATATTTGCTAAAGGATATTATTGTGTTTGTCTTTGTTTATTTTGCCGTTGTAACCAACCTGGTCACTAATTATGGTATACCTCCTCCTATCCTCTAGGGGGCAGGAGGGAGGTTAACATGTCTAGGGTTATAAATAGGGGAAGCCAAGTAAGAGTAGGAGAGAGTTGACCTACAGGCACATGTACTCTCTGCTTGGAAGACCTCCTTGTGAGAAACTTTAAGTTTCAGGCTCATTGTGAGTATGTATTACTTATGCAACAATGCTGATGTTATGCTAATATAATGCTAATGCTAGTGCTAGGCTAAGCCTGTTTTTTATACTAGCATGCTAATGCTAATGGATTAAGAACATGTTAGTTGGGGAATTCATTTTCACCCTTTTATACAGAAGGAGGTTCTTAATGTGCGGATGGCTGTGATTTGAGAAACTGCTTGGAGGGTTTGCCGTACTCAAGTTCCTTCAAGTCTATATCTTCCACCTGCTGCTCATCCTTTCTGGACTGCATTTCAAATGGTGGGACTAATTATCTCCTTTTCCATTAAGGATCTACCAAACCTAAGCCCATGCTCCTATAGGATAAAAAGGACTGTGTTTTGAGGAGTTATTTTGTTTATGGGTTTTTTCTTTTGGTTTGTTTAATTGGTTAGTTGGTTTTTGTATATGTTTTTTTTGTATGTTTATATTATATGAATATATACATTTTTTTTTTCTTGTTATTAATTTTGTAATATTATGAGTAAGATAATTAGTAAACATTATACTAGATAAAAGGTCTCATTTCAGCTACCTTGTCTTCTTTTAACACTGTAGCATTTATGCTGTCCCATGTGGTATCCCCCTCATATTTTTGTAGCAAACATTCTAACAATATCGTTTAGGGTAATTGTTACATAGTGGCGCCCGAACAGGGACCTTTGGGATTCTAGCTGTTAATGCTATTTGTGTTCATAACTGTGTCTTGTGTTACAACTGTCCAACTGAGATGGAGGTTGGAGCCTCACCCCCACTAGATTTCACGGCTGGACCATTTGTCACACGTCGGGATGCAGTCAGTGAGATCATTGATACCTTGAGTCACCTGTATATTGCATCTGAGGAAGAGGAAGATGATAGGAGTTCGGTTGGCCAAGAAGAAGCACCTGACTGGCCATTACCCCCTCCACCTCCACCGCCAGAGGACAGCCTAGCAGACCAACTTCGGATCATGGAGGAGCGGATTTGCTCCCTAGAAACTAAGCTGCAAGAGCAACACAGTTGCTTAGGTGATGCCAGGACACTTAAAGAGGCACTGAGGACTGTAAAAGAGGAGCTGGAACAGAATGACAGAATAATTGAAGAACGACTCACATACCTACTGCAGAGACAAAATGAGAAACTCAAGGAAGTGATAGACCTTGAAGTAATGGAACTGGGAAAGACAGTGCTGGACTGTTTTAATAGAAGAGACAAACAACTGGAGAAGAGGTTTCAAACCCTACTGCCTGTAACCTCCACTCCCTTCCTGTCAACTCACAATAGGGTACGTACTATAAGAGATCAACAGGCCCAACCAAGCTCCACTGGTGACAGTTTGACTGCTACACCATTGAGCCCCCCCATCAAACTGGAATTCCCAAGATATGGAGGTCTCGATGAAGAGCAAGACCCTTTAGCTTTTATTGAGAAGTGTGAGGAGTTCCTCGCTGTCCGACCCCTGAATGACCTAGAGATACTAGCAGCCCTCACTTCTGTTCTATCCGGTACAGCTAAAGACTGGTGGAAGGCAGAAAAGAAGGCGGTCAAAACCTGGACCCAATTCAAAACGATCTTTCTTCGCTCATTCTTGTCCGAGGACTATCAAGCAGAGGCGGAGCGTCGGTTGAGGGACCGGAGACAAGGACCCCATGAGAGTATCAGAGACTTTGCTTTCCAGTACCGAGCTCTATGCTTAAAATGGAGGGAGGACATGACTGAGAGGGATCTACTCCAGGCTATTCTGAGGAACTGTAACCCTAGGCTTGCAAGCCTACTGAGAGGGACGGTCAAGTCGGTGGATGATCTCGTGAGAATTGGAACACTGGTGGAGAGGGACCTGTCTGCTGCAAAGAGTTACTGGAATCAGGTCCAGCAGGACACTGCAGGGAGTAGACTTCAGGCTTCTAAGACCAGCCGAAAAGGCTCAGCTCAGGACCCTGCTCACATGAGTGTATTCCAACCTGCTCCACCTCCCATTGGGATGCTGACACTACCACTCTTCATCAAAGGTCGGGAGTTCTTCGCCGTAGTGGACACTGGCAGCACATATTCTATGATGCAAGAGTCTCTGTGGGAAGTATTGAAAGAGAAGAAGGAGGTTTGGAGACCTTGTACGGGGAAAAATTTCCTCCTTGCTGATGGTCAGGCCAGAGCTGCCAAAGGTCTGGTAGAATTAGATTGTCAGTTGCATACCCACTGCAAGCACCACCCATTTTACATTATGGGTTATGGGGATTTGGCATTTCCACTTATTGCTGGCTTAGATTTTCTCTACTCATTCGGCCTCAACATCAATTTTCAAGACACCACGTACTGCTTGCCAGGGGATTTCCCAACCAGATTCTACAGGGCAGACATGGACAGCCAGATGTCACCACCACGTATAGCCAGCGTGCACCTCTACATCGCTGAGCCCATTAAAGAAGCCCCTGATGCCGAGTTACAACGGCAAGTAGAAAGTCTAGTAGCGAAGGCTGACGTTTCTGAAGATCTCAAGCAACAACTAGAAAAATTTTTACACCAATGGCCATCAGTATGCTCCACCAAACTAGGGCGAACGTCAGAGGTTCTTCACCGTATCACCACCACTGATGAACTCCCTGTCCGCCAAAGGCCTTACAGAGTATCGATGGAGAAACAACAGATAATCAAAGGAGAAATAGAAGATATGATAAGAAAAGGCATAATCCGACCATCCACTTCCCCATGGGCTGCTCCGGTGGTCCTTGTGCCCAAGAAGGATGGAGGCACGAGATTCTGTGTGGACTACCGGCGACTGAACATCAAAACCCATCTTGATGGCTATCCGATGCCTCAGGTACTGGAGATTTTGGAGTCCCTTCATGGAGCAACCATTTTCAGCACCCTTGACCTTAAGAGTGGGTACTGGCAGGTCAACCTGGAGAGGGACAGTATCCAGAAATCTGCGTTTGTCACATGCGAAGGGTTGTATGAATTCTTGGTTCTTCCCTTTGGCCTAAAAAATGCAGCAGCAACATTTCAACGCCTGATGGAGATCGTTCTAAGAGACCTGAAGGGGAAAACGTGTTTTGTCTACATAGACGATATTGTAGTCTATTCCTCTTCGGCCAAGCAACATTTTCACCATCTTCGAGAAGTGTTGGAGCGTCTCCATCAAGCGGGTCTGACATTAAACCTGAAGAAGTGCAACCTCCTGCAAACCTCCCTCACTTTTCTTGGTCACGTGGTCTCTAAGGAGGGCATAAGTACAGAACCCAGCAAGGTGGAGGCAGTGAAGGATTTTCCCCAACCTCAATCTGTCAAAGAGGTGCAGAGGTTTTTGGGGATGGCAGGGTGGTACCACCGGTTCATTCCATGTTTCGCTGAAAGAGCGGCCGCCCTCAATGCCCTGAAGAAGAAGAATGCTACCTGGATATGGACGGAAGAATGCTCAAGAGCTTTTGAGGACATCAAGCAAGCCTTGATCACTGCCCCAGTCCTGATCTCCCCAGACTTCAGTAAATCCTTCCAAATTCAGACGGATGCAAGTGAGGAGGGACTTGGTGCTGTACTCTCTCAAGACATAGATGAGCAAGAGCATGTCATTGCTTATGCCTCAAGACTCCTGCGAGGGGCTGAAAAACATTACTCCACTGCAGAGAAAGAATGCCTGGAAGTGGTGTGGGCCGTTGAAAAATGGAGGGTGTACCTAGAGGGACGACACTTCCAAGTGATCACCGACCATGCTGCACTCACTTGGGTTTTTAACCACCCTAAACCATCATCAAGATTGACCCGGTGGGCCATACGTCTGCAAGGTTTTGACTTTACTGTCCGCTACCGAAAAGGAAGGTGCAACATGGTACCAGATACCCTCTCTCGCATCCACACTGGTCAAATGGAGGGGATGGTAGCCACTTACCAGGTAGCTGGAGCAGTGGTGGAAGACTTGCCAGTAGATTGGACAGACCTCACTAGGGAACAAGAAACAGATGATTCTCTCCAGCCACTACGAGACGAGGCAAAAAACCCACAGGGGAGGCAAGACCGGATCCGTTTTGTATTTAAGAATGGTGTTTTATTCAGGGAAGTGCCCAAGCAACATCAGGGTCAAACCTGGCAAGTGGTGGTCCCAAACAAGTTCAGGAGAGCTTTTCTTCAATACGCCCATGACAACCCATTGGGTGGACATTTGGGGCAACTAAAGACACTTCTACGGCTATTAGAGGTAGCATATTGGCCTTCCATTCGGAAGGAGGTATGGGCCTATTGTCGTGGTTGCGAGATTTGCCAAAAGTACAAACCACACATCTCCAAGCTTAGCGGATTATTACAGTCCACTCCTGTCGTCGAGCCGGGATATATGTTGGGTGTAGATCTCATGGGCCCTCTACCCAAGAGCCTACGGCAGAATGAACACCTCTTGGTTGTGGTGGACTACTGTAGCAAATGGGTTGAGTTGTTCCCTATCCGAGTTGCTAAGGCACCCCAAATCGCCCGAATCTTGAGTGATGAGATCTTCACCCGGTGGGGGACACCTGCCTATCTGGTGTCCGATCGAGGAGCTCAATTCACCTCCCACCTGCTCCATACCACCTGTCAGCAATGGGGCGTAGTGCAGAAACTCACCACAGCCTATCACCCCCAAACCAACCTGACTGAGCGAGTCAATCGGACCCTAAAAACCATGCTCGCATCCTTTGTACGGGATAAGCACCGACGATGGGACCAGTGGCTCCCTGAGTTTCGGTTTGCTATTAATACTGCATGGCAGGAGAGCACTGGGTTCACTCCAGCTGAGGTGGCATTAGGGAGGAAGCTCAAGGGACCATTGGAAAGACTTTTGAGTCAGCCACCTGACCCTGAACAGGCCGCCTACAAACATTTACCCCTTATCATTGAAGTTAAGCGAATCCCTTTTAGTAACATTCCTTCGATGACTGTGTTGCGGGAGATTGTTACATATTAAATTATAAACAATTTTCTTATTTTAATAATCAAAATGAGAAATGACTTATTCCAAATTAGTTACAAAATTACAGAATAATGAAATAAATATTGCAGGACAAATATTTATCTACTTAGTTATATATATATTATATGAAATATTTATTAATTTGTCCACCACAATGTATATGTCAGGATCACGGAGCGGACTGACTGAGGGCGGACGCATTCGCTAAAACACAGTAAAGGTTTATTCACGGAAAATAACACAACAGAGACTTTTAACAAAAGGAAAACAGGCTAAACTGGAGACAAGGAAATAAACAGGGTAAACGGGGACAGACGGACAACAAAGCGAAACGACGACAGAGGAAATTAAACGACGGCGAGGGAACTTCGGAGACAGACAGAAAACATGACCGACTTGACATAGAACAATGGCGAACCAACACGACTGAGACCACGACAAAACAAAGGAGAAATGTTCGACAAACAGGACGTGAGACAAGAGGGCTTAAATGCTAAACACAAACGAGACACACCTGAACAGATAACGAGGGGACAGGTTAACAAATGACAGACAAGGAGGCGGGACAAAGGCGAGACTAGAACGTAAACAAACATAGCCATGTGCTGAGAAAGAGCACATGACCGGGGAAAACAGACACGACGAGACGAGGGCGTGACAGTATAAGTGCTCATCGCTTGTTGTTATAACACGTCTGCAACAGGGGGCATTTTTGTTTTGTTTTCTTCTATTTGCTGTCTTCAAAAGTGATTTAAATTGTCTCCATGCAGTCTGAGGAACTGGTCACCGCAGTAAGAAGTCCCTTGTGGCAGGTAGTCACGTGACTCCATCAACTCTTTTGTGCGCTGCGTTTATATAATTACGTTTATATCTATACATAATTACTCAGTTAGTATATTTACCTAGGCTTTGGGTAAATCTCCCGTTTGTGAAGTATTGTTAACCATTCTGTTGCATACTGAGCGTTATCTTGTTTGTGAAAGCTATCCCGTCTATGACCTATTCTTACGTTTCTCCTGACCCTGTCTTTTGGATTCGGACCCTTAGTGTTGGGTGCTTTGTGTTTCTGACCTCTGCCTGTTCATTACTATTCTCTACACTTTCCCTTTGGTTTTGACTGCATTCACCTTACGGTGTGTTTTGGATATAATTGTACTTTAAACTTCACTAAAGTAAACCTGTTCCTGCTGAAAACCCTTGAGTGTCTATTCTGTTTGGGTATCCTGACATATCTACTCATTCTGTTATTTTGGAACTAGTAATTTGGAATAAATCACTACATATTTTGATTATTAAAATAAAAAAATATATACATAATTTATGTTATTATTGTGTAATAATGCTGGGGGTGTAGGAGTTATCAAGGAGTGAGGGAAGGAGGTAAGTGCCGGAGACTTTAATCAAAATAACCAAAATGAAACAAGAGAAAGAGAAGCTAAACACAAGGGCAAAACACAGACTAAGTGCTAAACTAGGGTGACCAGATGTCCTCTTTTACCCGGACATGTCCTCTTTTTTAGACTTAAAAAAAATGTCCAGGCGGAATTTCACAAACGTCCGGGATTTTGTTTTTCTAGAGCTTACATAGAACTTCGAGAAGTTTTGTTCACAAACTAGTCCCGCCCTCCCCTACTACAATTGGTTCGCTTGAGTGAAAGGGGGGCGTGGTGAAGTAGCCTAAAATCTTCGGATTGGACGGTCTGACTGTAGAGCTACTGTTATTGGTCGATAACCTTCTCTGTAAACATTTAATTGGTCAGTCTGCACGTCAGTAGTCCTTGTTTATGTCAGGCAAAGCTCATGTACTTACTCTCATCTGGAGCAGCTATGCCGAAACGTAAATGTAAGTTCTCGGATGAATTAAAAAAGAAATTCCCATGTTTTGTGTAGCAAATAAAGGTATAAAGGACCCCCCCCCCCCCAGGCGTGTCCTCTTTCACCATCTCAGATCTGGAAACCCTAGCTAAACACAAGGGTTAACACAAAGGCTAAGGAGCTAAACAAAAATGAATAGGCTAAACACAAAACAGGGCTAAACACTAAACAAGGAATCTAGACATTAACCAAGGACTATACATAACAAAGGGACTAAACACAGAGCAAAGGCTAAGTAACAGAGACATAAAGCACCAAAAGCAAACATATATACAATGACCCACAAACAGGAAACACTGACAAGGACTATATAAAGACAGTACAAACAAGAAACAGCTGGACACTAATTAAGACACCTGACACTTGAAACACATGGGAAGGGTATCACATGACCAGGGAACAAGCAGGAAGCAGACACAAGACAGGGGGAAACATTCACATGACAAGGGGAGCACAAACAAGGAACAAAAACAGAAAAGAACACAAAACTAAGCACGTTACATATTGACACTTTTCTAATACAACTAAAGAATATTTCTCTGAGCTGCCTGATTGAATTCTAAAAACATAATAAATGTGTATTTAAATTATTATTAAAACATGAAAATAAAAGTCACTAATATGAATGAACCAACTGTGTCAAATTATAAACAAAACACATTAAACACAAATATTACAAGTTATAATACTTTTAAATTAGAAGTATTTGATTTACACTACCTTAAGTATATACATTTATTTCAATTGTGTTATTCATTCATTGTCTGTAACCACTTATCCAGTTCAAGGACGTGGTGGGTCTGGAGCCCACCCGGAATCACTGGGTACAAGGCAGGACTCAGGGCGACACACACTCACACATTCACTCACACACGGACACGTTTGAGTCACCAATCTACCTACCAATGTGTGTTTTTGGACCATGGGAGTAAACCGGAGCTCCTGGAGGAAACCCACGTGGACACAGGGAGAACACACCGAAGAGACAGTCACCCGGAGCGGGAGCCTGGAGCTGTGTGACTGCAACACTACCTGCTGCACCACTTCAATTATATTAGAATAGTATAAATAATAATAATATGACTATATTGAGTATACTATATTCAGTATACCTTTGGTGTAATTTAAATTACGTCAAAGTAGTGATTTATTACTAACTAAGTTGTTCCATCAGGACGAATTAAACATTCTTGTGGCTGTGCAGGGCCTGTATTCCTGATCTTTTAAAACAGTTATTTCTATAGAGCGTACACTCAGTGAAGATGTACTGTACCTCTAATCACTGATATATCTAAAAGTTTGTAGGATAAAGGAGGATGAGCTATTTGAGAAATGTATATTTATATTGTTATTAATATACGAAATTAATTTATCAGGTGAGAACCACTCTCCCATATTCAGGTTATTAAAACACACACACTTTTGTGGCAAAGGAGGGGGAAAAAAAAGACTTATAGAAATAATCAGAGGTATTTCAATGATGACCTCAATGATGATGTTTACATGTAACGTCCAGTTAGACGTAAGCAGGCCTTTTATTTTCTGAAGAGTGTAATCTGTGGTCTATCTATAAAAGGGCCACATTTTGCTTCGTGGTTAAGGAAGGAAACGCTGGGTGGGCTTTAATATTTGTGATGTGCTGTAAGCCATTTATAAGCCAAGTCCATGACCAAGAGGACGTATCTACTCATCGATATGAAGTTCATTGGTGTTCTATTTATCACCATTTACAGTTTTGTAGGTAAGATTCAATTGTACATATGTTTAGTTATTGTAATATATATATAAGTATAAGTAACTATAAGTAATATAACTAATCATTATAAGGTTTGTAGTGCTTTATTCTATTTTGGATGATAGTTTGCAGTGTGTGCCGAATCAACAAGCTTTAAGCTTTAAGGCTTGTTCTTCGGAGTGGATTTATGTGAGTCCTTTTCTCCAGCATCAGTGGAAGGTTCAGTGTAAACCAATGTAACAGAAAATTGCCATGCTTTTCTTCTTCCATTCATGTATATCCTACCAATTTATTTTAGGTGTTGATGGTGCTATAGAAATGGATGATCCAAAACCTTTAACTGGCTATATCCAGAAAAGTCTCACAGTCCCCTGCACATTTAGAGTTATACCAGATCAACCAATTAAAAGTGCAACTGTAACTTGGAGGAAGGATCAAAATTATGAAGGTGTTCTCCTCTACCAGTGTATAAGGAACAGTGACTTATCTGGGAACTGCAGCAGCACAGTGGAGCACTATTCTTTTGGGGGAAACCTCGATGAGAAGAACATATCCCTGAAGATAAATAATGTCACACTGAATGACGCTGGATTATATTTCTGTCGCATCGAACTGGAAGAGAAGGTGAACTGGTATTCATCAAAGAACATTACCCTAACAGTGAAAGGTGAGGTGAATATTTTGCTTTAAAATGTTGCCACACGTCCTGTGCACTACAACGGTTCAATGTTCAGTTTAATGTATACAAACACTTTAAAATGATCACAGTCTATTATCTGTTACTTCACATTTAAATGACCTTCACTGAATCAGGTAAAAGATTTATATATTATCTTCACTTTAAAACAGATATTTTTAAAGATAAAAACACCACTTTAAAGATATTACACCATTGCTAAGTAATACACTACTGTTCACCAGGAATTCAGTCATTATCAGTTTATAAACATCTGCTGTTTTTAGGACAAATTTCCAGTGTCTGAATAAAATTAGGAGAGTTTTATAAAAGTGTTGTGTCGCACTCTTATCTTCTAAGTTGTTTGGACAATGTTGGTCAGGACAACTTTCAGAGGTCAGTCTGTTTCTTGACTTGACATTCCACAAATATTTAATAATATCATACATTTTAAATCAGATCAAAATGTTTAAATGCAAGAGTTAGGGCCTTAACAAGAGTTATTTATTTTCGTCACACACGTTACCGGGTATGGCTTGGGTTCGCGGTTGAGTTTAGTTATGATTCTTATGTTTAGTAGCTGTCCTCGTTTGTATCCTAAGTTATTTACAGTTTGTTGTTTAAAATTGGTTTCTTTTCCTAGTAACTGCTGTTAGGTTTCTGTTTTATTTTATGGACTTAATAATAGCTATTTTTCAGAATTTCATTCTGAATTTACATGGCCAAATTTGAACGTTTATAACTTTCTAAATATTTGGAATAAATGAATATAGTTGGGTTTTCTTTTAAAAGAACACTTTAAAGTAGAAAAATATGTTGTTTTGTTGAATCTAATCATGTTTACATATGCTTCCTATTGACTCCTAAATGCTATAGAATTTAGACACTCATGGTTTTTGGGGTTATTTTACACTAGAAATGACTTTAGAGACATCAGCTGGCATCCACAGATGTGGATTTGTATGTAGAACGTTACCAGAATAGGTTCTGAGTGTTTCAAATGTGTTTATTTTGATTGAAGTCTAAATAGAGGATCACATGTGGTCTCTCATAATGTTTTTTGGGGGGTAAAAAAAGAATAATGTTTGCTTTATGAATTAATACAAATATACATTGCATTGTTTTGTTTGGGTCATGAAAAGCCATTCTGGACAATATTAGGTTCTAACAATCAATAATGAACTTACTAGGAGTGTAACTATGAGTCCTTTTTGAATAATTGGGGTAATAAATCTCCAAAGTGTCAAACATTGCTCCATTACCTTGAATAAGGCGTTAAATTAATGGTTAAATTGTATTGCATGGTAATATTCATTTCCTCTTATAATACAGAAGATGAAAAATGTGGATAATTATTATTTTTTTAAATAAGGATTGCACATGGTTTGCTTGAGGCATATTCCTCATTATTTGTCTTTCTATTATATAAATTACACCACTCCAATGGAACGAAGACAGTTCCAGCTTTCAAATGACACCTTCATCATGCCTATGTCTTATAAAATATGAAAGTTATGAAGCAGAGAATGTGAAAATTACAAGTCTGTAAACACTGGTGTTTCAACAGAGCCACTTCTCGTTATCAGTATTATTCTTGCCTTTGGTTCCTGCTGATCTCTGTGTTCTGTTCTTGTTTCCATTTAGTTTTAGCTCTAGTTTTTTCCTGATCTTACTTTTAGTGTTTTCTTAGACTTTAGTTCCCTCTGACGTTTTAAAAACAGGTTTATCTAAAAATAAATTATATAGTTCTTTATAGACCCCTTTAGATCAAATAATACATGTAAAAATTAATATGAGAGTGATTATAATTCACGCATTGAAGTTAAATTCAGAGCTATGATATTTCTGATATCTATCTCTACAATATAGATATCTATCTCTCTGTCTAATGTTGTGCCTTGTGTTCTGTCTGTTTCCAGTGGCCAGTGAACTGAAGCGTATTTATTTCCAGACTAATGGGTCTGGGCAGCACAGGGTGACATGTGAGGTTTTTGGTGATCCTCCACCAAAAGTGAGCTTTACCCAGCCGAAAAACATGGCTTCCCAGATAATCGTAGAGTCTGGTGTGTTCACAGCTTCCTACTCTCTCATTGCCTCCAGCAACACCAGCTACACATGTCAGATAGACGGAGAGAACAATCCAAGCACACTATCAATAGACAACCTGGAATCTTCACCATGTATAAAATCAGCTCCATCTTCAAAATCTGAACGTTTAATCTTTTCTTCTGTGCTTGGAGTACTGATGGCCTTATTAGGGTTGAGTATCATTGTCATCGTCCGTTTGCTGGTAATCTGGAAGAGAATGGGTAAGAAGCAACAAGAACCTTTCACAATGCATGAAGTAAGAAAAATAATGAAGGAACAATGTGTTATATTTACCACCCAAAAGTAGCCAACAATGATTTAATTTAGAATCTATATTTTTATGAATTTATATAAAGTGCAACTCACATGAGTTCAAATCTATATGTTGTGCTTTAATGAACATGTGTGTACCTTACATAGTACCTTCATCTGTTTCATCCACAAATCTCTCACACCCACTGTTTGAGCTCAGGAATCATTTCATTATAAGACACTTTTAAATGTTTAATAAAATAAATAAATGTAACTTTCTTGACTCTTTTTCTTTTTTTTCCAGCTGCTGCTCCCAATGCAGAGAATGTCTATTACAATTATCCTGCCAAGCCTGACACGTACGTTTTATCTCTTCCATTTGATACAACATATTTGCTAAAGATGACACACAGAAATACAATTTACATCTACTTTTCTGTCGTTTTTTCTCTTCCTCTCAGAGATGGAGTCTATATGAACGCCCGGAAAACTCCAAAAAAATGATTTTAAATGTTCTTACACAGATTTGTTTGTTTATATTTCTGTGCATATTCTAATGTAAATTCTCACTGGAAATGTCAGTATTCATATGATATTATTATGGAATGAGAAAGTCATTGTTATCAGAAGAAGGTTATTACTATCACAGTGGAGTGAAAACTTTCTCACATAATGGATGAGTTTAATAAGCACAAAACATTTACCCTTCTAGAAAATTCTTTCCAGTATATTCCCAGTATTTTTATGGAGCTCAGCTGCCTTGTTAGTTTTGATTCAAGTTACTGAGTAAAGGACTGTTTTATTCTTAAATGGAGGAGTATCATCTGAAGATGGACTTTTTTCCGATGCTTAGTTGCACTGCTTGCTTGTCCAGTCACAGCTGTGGACGTCATCAGGTTTTTAGAATGAGCAAGTGTTTACATTGAAAAATGTTGCCCAATGAACAGATGACATGCTTTAATGTGTTTTAACACCAGCCATCAAACAATGTCCCTTAGACTCAAGTGGGAGACCGTCATTTATAAAAGCTGTAAGTCAGAAAGTACGCTTCTTTGGAAATATATAGAGCGGCTGGCCCAGCGTTAACGGGCTGTTGGACATCACCGGACATTAACCGTCACCCTTAATATGCCATTGGCCACCAACTTAGTGGCGTAACCAGGCTTAAAAATGATTTTTTTATTAGCTTGAGAGCCTGAAGTGGTTTAGAGTATAGCGTTGTGTAGAACTTTATAAATAAAACATATAAAACACACACGGCTAAGTGAAGACCCACAGAACGTGGTGATTTCATTATTAACCGTTGACTTAGTTGATAAAGTGAAAGACAGCCATCGCTAAGAAATGCCTCCCCTCACTGCCCCCTGCTGGTCATCCCAGCGCATTTCCTCCCAAAATCGCCTTATAATTATATTATATTGTTTAATAATTATTACAATAAGCATCATCATTTGAGCACTGCTGATTAATTTAAAATAAAATTGTAATGAACAACTGCTTTTTGTTTTCTTAATGTAATGTTCTTGAAATTGTAAACTGTGTAATTAATATACACACTTTATATGTTTTAATGCATATAAATTCATAAATAAAGTATATTTTTGACTAAGAATTTAAACAAAAATGTCATATTAAACTTTGTTTCCTGTGTTTAAAGAGTGTTAAGGTCGGTTGGAAAACTAGGGAGCGTATTTTCACAAGAAAAGTCAACAAAAAAAAATCCTGATTTGCTCAATCTTTTCCACACGACTTCAAATGTCAGCAGCCAGAGAAAGAGTTTAATTATAATACGTAAATATAAGGTTTTTTAGGTGGATGTCTGTTATGTTACCAGCTATTAATAGTTTTATCTACATCACACTGGAGTAAGGAGATTTTGTTATATTAAATAACTAATGAAATACATAACAAATAACCAGGTAATAAGCATAATTATTGTCACAGAAAGTGTTGTAAACATGTGTGTGCCCTTGGTCACTGAGGACTCCCACACTAGCCACATCCTGACACAGCATTCTCTATCTCTCTCTCTCGCTCTCTCTCTCTGTCTCTCTCTCTCGCTCTCTCTCTCTGTCTCTCTCTCTCTCTCTCTCGCTCTGTCTCTCCCCCCCCTAATCAAGTCAATATGTTTAATGTTAAATCTACTGCAGAACACTGTTCTTTCACACTAAACTCCACGTTTACCTTCCAAATGAAGGACTCTGGTTTCTGAAAATAACCCAATGTACAGTTTAGTGTAGGACCTCATGGTTTTTAAAAGCTTGTATATTTTATTTTTGAGATCTACCTATATTGGTGTGTCTCATACAGACATCCAGGCTGAAACATTCCCTGACCCCAGTGTTAATGAGCAAGGTTAAATATTCTGTAGGCTGAATTTGTAGTTGTACGTGAAAAATCAAAACAGTTTCCATATCTATATACACTGGAGGCTCTGATACGTTAACTGTGTTAATATGTTTCTTTTTGAACTCTCTCTTTTTATTATTTATTTATGTATTTATTATTCAGAACTTCAGAACAACACACACTGGGCATCACTGTGGCAAAACAGGTACTGCCAGTGTCACACATTTCCAGGGTTGGGGCTTGTCGCTGTGAAGTGTTCCCTTCACGTTTGCTTGGGTTTCCTCAGGGTGCTCCGGTTTCCCTCTACAGTCCAAAAACACGTTATTATGTGGTTTTGCTGTGAAACTGTCCACAGGTGTAAGCGTGTGTGTGACAGTATTAGTGTGAATAGCCCTTTGCTGGACCGGCACCTTGTCCAGGGTGTGTTCCTGTCTTTGCGCTGTTGATTCCAGGTACTAGGCTTTGGACCCGCCGCGACCCGGAAGTGGATAAAGAAAATAAATAAATGAATAAACTACTCATCCCTCATTTCTGAAAGTGTATCTAATTGGTTTATCTACATTTAAAAAGATCCTCGTCTACAGAAACAACTTTTTAAAAAATGGAAAATGTTTGCATATTCGCTCAGCAGGGGTCGATAAACCTCGTCGAATTTGGGGAGATAAGAACTTGCTTAAGCACAGCTTTCTTAAGATTTGCCCATACCTGAGAAATATCTCAGTGACTGGAAGTTTTATTTACTTCTGGATGTGAAGAACGGGACAAGATGTGTTTTCAAACATATCCAGGTATGTGTAGGCAGGGCCGCAGTTTTACAGGATCCAGGCTTTTTTTGAAAGCTGCACCTCTGAGACAACAAACCTACTTTCCTTTTGGAAAAGTGTGGGCAGAGCAGGTGGAGCAGCATTAATGACTATTCAGACAGGAAACCATCAACACTGTCATTTCCCATGCCACTCCTTAAGCAACGACAGTGTCTTGCACTCTTAAATATACATGTCCCTAGATGAGTTTATTGGCTTGGTGTACAGTTCTAGGAAAATAATTTGGATACTGTGGAGAATCTGTTGAATTTAAGAAGATTATCTCACACCACTTTATTAAAAATGACTCTGCTGTTGATTCAGTTCAAAGAGCCAAGAAACATTTCTTAAAAGGACACTAGGTAAGATTTGTTATTTTTGCTCTTAGGCGGCCCCTACAGTTGTAGAATGTAATTCATTTTTGCAGCACTCTACTGAAATCAAGGGCAAGGGTGAGATTTGGGGTGTATTCTACTCAACTCCAAAAGCTGCAGTGTACAGTTTCTGCAGTGCTCAGAGTAGCATTGACAGAGCAGCGCAATGAAGCTGTAATTTTAAAGTAAACACTATCTAGTGTTCCTTTAAAATCAATTTACCATCAATGCAAAGTATAACTGGAACCTTTTTTCGATTATTTAACAGGAAAACTCTTCTGGACAATAACAATAACCATTTAATAATAAGTCTAACCAAATTCATAATGACAAACTGCTATTGACAATTAATACTATACTAATGCAAACAAACATGATGTGGCCTGGACAATAAAAATTGTATTTGTTTTTTCCAATATGTAAGTCTCAGGGAATGGAGACGATAGAAGATCATCATCTTTAATTCCTCTGTAGAGGACGTGTTTATTTTTTTACTCAAATTTAGAGGTACCGTTATTCTTATAAATGTGATCAAGGTCGAACTCCAATTCATCCGACACTATAAACCTCCGTAATGCAGCTATGTAGCCGAGTATGATCTGATCCTCCGAGTTTAGCAAGTCAAGCTAATGTTAACTAACACCAACTAAAACAGGCGAAGTGAGTGTCCTTACCCTGTTTACCTCCATGTTACAGAGGCTCTTGAACACCTTTCGTTGGTGTCCATACATGCCCATATTGTTGGAAAAGCGCCAGTGAAATGAGCTACAGATAACGGAGTGAGCGGATGGTCCTTTCCAAAGTGCCCGTCTAAAGTTGACAAATTTAGTCCATTTTCTGGATATTTTGGGATCTTTGGGCCATTTGTGCACAGATGTCCCACTGTACATTGAATTATTGCAGCCAAAAACAACACACCTTTTCTTCATTTGGCATTAAATTAAGTGCGACTTCTAGAGTTGTTGTCCACCATCTATGTCACACACAAGACGCCTATTAGAGTTTCTGAACACCGTTGGGGGGGGACCAATGGTCTTTTAAACTTTATTTCTTGAATTAGTAAGAAATGACATGTTTTCTGACTATCAATAAACATAAGTTAGGAACTCAAATTCCACTGTATTTTTTTTTTTTTTTGACACTTTCATATAGCTGGTGCTTAGCCTTTAACTTTTACTTCAGATCTGAAAAAAAGCACAGAAAAAGTATCCCTCCACTGTCAGAAAACATCTCTAAGCTGTGTTTTAAAAAATGTGGATCTGTTTTTTAAAAAAAGGAACAGAAAATGCAACCAACACTTAAAACTGAACTGTAAGCTGAAAATATATTTTGTTGATTTTTAAACAGAAGCCACATTAGTTGAATGAATAGCTTGTGTGTGGGGGTTAAACGATGGACTTTGATTCTAAAACAAAGAGCTGATCAAATTGTTAAAGACAGAGTGTGTTCCTGTTGTGTTCCCACACAAGATTTTTGGTTTTGTGTTTTGATGACATGAGACTAGCACCTCCAGCACTGACAATTGCATGCTCAAAATGGTCTTCACACTTTTCATGCAAGGCTCTTCTGACGAAGAAGCGGTTGATGGAGTAGATAACGATATAAAACATCTGACTCAGCTGCTACTCAGAGCCCAGGAAGCAACTAAATCTGGACTAGATCCAATTCATTGTCACACTGCATGTATAAAGCTCTGTTCAAAGAAAAATATTGTGTTGATTATTGCTTTACTACATCATTTGAACTCAGCAGCTCTCCTTCACCTTGTGTGAACATTTAGTGATTATTGGACCAATAAAAATGCTGCAAAATAACATGGGATAAAATCTCTTTACATTGAAAAGTAAAAACGAATTCTTTCTCCTGTAAAGTTGCTATTTTGGAGATTTTTTAATTTGACAGTGATGATATGAAGAAGTTTGCAGGAGTGTGTTCTCTCTTTGCTGAAGTACTGCGACCCCTGGGAAAAATGAAGCCAACACCACTCTTGGAGGATGTGGTTCAATTGTTTAATTTGGTAGAAAAACTAATCACAGAGACATACCACAAATCTATCCTTTTTCAAAATTCCAACCTAAGAAATACAATTGTTGTAGTCATTCACAATTGATGTATAGTTAAGAACTGAAATTAGTGTGTTAATAAAGTGTTGAAGAAGCTGATTTAACACATTTGTAGACCTTTTGCCACTTCACTTAAAGCTCATATCTTGTGTGGAACATACAAATGGTGGCCCCGAACCCTAATCTTATGGTGAAATTTTGAAATACCATCAGGAGGAGCAAGAGATTACAATCCCTTTTTTCTTGTCATAGTGAGATGGCGTAAAGGGAGCAGAGGGACATTGGGGATTCTCTCTCAGGGACAAGCTCAACACCACAGACCCGAGCCAAAGAGGGTGAGAGTGGAAACATGGGAGGCTCTGCCGCCTGTTTAGCCCCATGTGCCCTGCATGCTGGAGCATTAGTTTGCCTTTTAATGGGAAAAGGTCTAAAGGTACATACTTCACAACTGTAACCAAAAACCACTTTTTAATAAAATTCTGAGGATATTACATCACCATTCGCTAGCTCTCCAATGTGTTTACAATGCCCCGGTGTCTGTAAATAGTGAAAAACACAAACTAGCTCAGTCCGGTATAATAATCTCTCCCTCTCTGCTCATGGCAGAGGCATCTGGAGTCGTTTTAGACAGAAAGCCAAACCTAAATGAGGATATTGCTCTATTCATGCCCCACATGTGTTTTATTGTTTATAATTTGACAAAGTTGGTTCATTCATTTTAAGGACTTTTATTTTTATGTTTTATTAATAGTTTAAATACACATTTATCACATTTTTAGAGTTCAGTCAGGAAGCTCAGAGAAATATTCTTTTTAGAAATGTGTCAGTAATAACATTTGTGACAATGCCACATGGGTTTTTTTATATGTTGAATGAAGCCAGAGAAACCTGGAAAGGTAAAAAATGTGTGTGTGTGTGTGAAGCTGGGTAATTTGGTGGGTGGTCCTGAAGCCAATATCTTTTTTAAGCTGCCCATTTGTAGAGCTGAATGTGACTTTAAGAGAACCTGGAGAAGTGTGGGGAGGGGGGGGACCAGGAGGAGAGGAGGGTGTAGAGAGTTTTGGGTGAAGAAGAGACAGAAGTGCTGCCTCACAAAGCCTCACACTTAGCTCCAAGGTCGATGAAAGAGGATCTAAAAAGAGGATTCCCTCACTGGTCCTATGAATACGCTGGAAGCAGGCCTGCAAACCGGTGAGATCTGTCCATAATGGTTTTTTTGTGCAATGCATTGCTGAAGCCATACGTATCCTTGGGACTTCGATGGACTGGGTAATTATGGGACTTTTGAAGGACTTGTGGATTTTTGGAATTTAAAAGAATCTTGGGGTGGATTAGTGTTATGGCATTAGACTTTTCATTGCTGTAAATATTGTTAACTGGTTTCAGAAAATATATTTGCTAAAGGATATTATTGTGTTTGTCTTTGTTTATTTTGCCGTAAACATTTACCCCTTATCATTGAAGTTAAGCGAATCCCTTTTAGTAACATTCCTTCGATGACTGTGTTGCGGGAGATTGTTACATATTAAATTATAAACAATTTTCTTATTTTAATAATCAAAATGAGAAATGACTTATTCCAAATTAGTTACAAAATTACAGAATAATGAAATAAATATTGCAGGACAAATATTTATCTACTTAGTTATATATATATGAAATATTTATTAATTTGTCCACCACAATGTATATGTCAGGATCACGGAGCGGACTGACTGAGGGCGGACGCATTCGCTAAAACACAGTAAAGGTTTATTCACGGAAAATAACACAACAGAGACTTTTAACAAAAGGAAAACAGGCTAAACTGGAGACAAGGAAATAAACAGGGTAAACGGGGACAGACGGACAACAAAGCGAAACGACGACAGAGGAAATTAAACGACGGCGGGGGAACTTCGGAGACAGACAGAAAACATGACCGACTTGACATAGAACAATGGCGAACCAACACGACTGAGACCACGACAAAACAAAGGAGAAATGTTCGACAAACAGGACGTGAGACAAGAGGGCTTAAATGCTAAACACAAACGAGACACACCTGAACAGATAACGAGGGGACAGGTTAACAAATGACAGACAAGGAGGCGGGACAAAGGCGAGACTAGAACGTAAACAAACATAGCCATGTGCTGAGAAAGAGCACATGACCGGGGAAAACAGACACGACGAGACGAGGACGTGACAGTATAAGTGCTCATCGCTTGTTGTTATAACACGTCTGCAACAGGGGGCATTTTTGTTTTGTTTTCTTCTATTTGCTGTCTTCAAAAGTGATTTAAATTGTCTCCATGCAGTCTGAGGAACTGGTCACCGCAGTAAGAAGTCCCTTGTGGCAGGTAGTCACGTGACTCCATCAACTCTTTTGTGCGCTGCGTTTATATAATTACATTTATATCTATACATAATTACTCAGTTAGTATATTTACCTAGGCTTTGGGTAAATCTCCCGTTTGTGAAGTATTGTTAACCATTCTGTTGCATACTGAGCGTTATCTTGTTTGTGAAAGCTATCCCGTCTATGACCTATTCTTACGTTTCTCCTGACCCTGTCTTTTGGATTCGGACCCTTAGTGTTGGGTGCTTTGTGTTTCTGACCTCTGCCTGTTCATTACTATTCTCTACACTTTCCCTTTGGTTTTGACTGCATTCACCTTACGGTGTGTTTTGGATATAATTGTACTTTAAACTTCACTAAAGTAAACCTGTTCCTGCTGAAAACCCTTGAGTGTCTATTCTGTTTGGGTATCCTGACATATCTACTCATTCTGTTATTTTGGAACTAGTAATTTGGAATAAATCACTACATATTTTGATTATTAAAATAAAAAAATATATACATAATTTATGTTATTATTGTGTAATAATGCTGGGGGTGTAGGAGTTATCAAGGAGTGAGGGAAGGAGGTAATTGCCGGAGACTTTAATCAAAATAACCAAAATGAAACAAGAGAAAGAGAAGCTAAACACAAGGGCAAAACACAGACTAAGTGCTAAACTAGGGTGACCAGATGTCCTCTTTTACCCGGACATGTCCTCTTTTTTAGACTTAAAAAAAATGTCCAGGCGGAATTTCACAAACGTCCGGGATTTTGTTTTTCTAGAGCTTACATAGAACTTCGAGAAGTTTTGTTCACAAACTAGTCCCGACCTCCCCTACTACAATTGGTTCGCTTGAGTGAAAAGGGGGCGTGGTGAAGTAGCCTAAAATCTTCGGATTGGACGTCTACTGTTATTGGTCGATAACCTTCTCTGTAAACATTTAATTGGTCAGTCTGCACGTCAGTAGTCCTTGTTTACGTCAGGCAAAGCTCATGTACTTACTCTCATCTGGAGCAGCTATGCCGAAACGTAAATGTAAGTTCTCGGATGAATTAAAAAAGAAATTCCCATGTTTTGTGTAGCAAATAAAGGTGTAAAGGACCCCCCCCCCCAGGCGTGTCCTCTTTCACCATCTCAGATCTGGAAACCCTAGCTAAACACAAGGGTTAACACAAAGGCTAAGGAGCTAAACAAAAAGGACTAGGCTAAACACAAAACAGGGCTAAACACTAAACAAGGAATCTAGACATTAACCAAGGACTATACATAACAAAGGGACTAAACACAGAGCAAAGGCTAAGGAACAGAGACATAAAGCACCAAAAGCAAACATATATACAATGACCCACAAACAGGAAACACTGACAAGGACTATATAAAGACAGTACAAACAAGAAACAGCTGGACACTAATTAAGACACCTGACACTTGAAACACATGGGAAGGGTATCACATGACCAGGGAACAAGCAGGAAGCAGACACAAGACAGGGGGAAACATTCACATGACAAGGGGAGCACAAACAAGGAACAAAAACAGAAAAGAACACAAAACTAAGCACGTTACATATTGACACTTTTCTAATACAACTAAAGAATATTTCTCTGAGCTGCCTGATTGAATTCTAAAAACATAATAAATGTGTATTTAAATTATTATTAAAACATGAAAATAAAAGTCACTAATATGAATGAACCAACTGTGTCAAATTATAAACAAAACACATTAAACACAAATATTACAAGTTATAATACTTTTAAATTAGAAGTATTTGATTTACACTACCCTAAGTATATACATTTATTTCAATTGTGTTATTCATTCATTGTCTGTAACCACTTATCCAGTTCAAGGACGTGGTGGGTCTGGAGCCCACCCGGAATCACTGGGTACAAGGCAGGACTCAGGGCGACACACACTCACACATTCACTCACACACGGACACGTTTGAGTCACCAATCTACCTACCAATGTGTGTTTTTGGACCATGGGAGTAAACCGGAGCTCCTGGAGGAAACCCACGTGGACACAGGGAGAACACACCGAAGAGACAGTCACCCGGAGCGGGAGCCTGGAGCTGTGTGACTGCAACACTACCTGCTGCACCACTTCAATTATATTAGAATAGTATAAATAATAATAATATGACTATATTGAGTATACTATATTCAGTATACCTTTGGTGTAATTTAAATTACGTCAAAGTAGTGATTTATTACTAACTAAGTTGTTCCATCAGGACGAATTAAACATTCTTGTGGCTGTGCAGGGCCTGTATTCCTGATCTTTTAAAACAGTTATTTCTATAGAGCGTACACTCAGTGAAGATGTACTGTACCTCTAATCAATGATATATCTAAAAGTTTGTAGGATAAAGGAGGATGAGCTATTTGAGAAATGTATATTTATATTGTTATTAATATACGAAATTAATTTATCAGGTGAGAACCACTCTCCCATATTCAGGTTATTAAAACACACACACTTTTGTGGCAAAGGAGGGGGAAAAAAAAGACTTATAGAAATAATCAGAGGTATTTCAATGATGACCTCAATGATGATGTTTACATGTAACGTCCAGTTAGACGTAAGCAGGCCTTTTATTTTCTGAAGAGTGTAATCTGTGGTCTATCTATAAAAGGGCCACATTTTGCTTCGTGGTTAAGGAAGGAAACGCTGGGTGGGCTTTAATATTTGTGATGTGCTGTAAGCCATTTATAAGCCAAGTCCATGACCAAGAGGACGTATCTACTCATCGATATGAAGTTCATTGGTGTTCTATTTATCACCATTTACAGTTTTGTAGGTAAGATTCAATTGTACATATGTTTAGTTATTGTAATATATATATAAGTATAAGTAACTATAAGTAATATAACTAATCATTATAAGGTTTGTAGTGCTTTATTCTATTTTGGATGATAGTTTGCAGTGTGTGCCGAATCAACAAGCTTTAAGCTTTAAGGCTTGTTCTTCGGAGTGGATTTATGTGAGTCCTTTTCTCCAGCATCAGTGGAAGGTTCAGTGTAAACCAATGTAACAGAAAATTGCCATGCTTTTCTTCTTCCATTCATGTATATCCTACCAATTTATTTTAGGTGTTGATGGTGCTATAGAAATGGATGATCCAAAACCTTTAACTGGCTATATCCAGAAAAGTCTCACAGTCCCCTGCACATTTAGAGTTATACCAGATCAACCAATTAAAAGTGCAACTGTAATTTGGAGGAAGGATCAAAATTATGAAGGTGTTCTCCTCTACCAGTGTATAAGGAACAGTGACTTATCTGGGAACTGCAGCAGCACAGTGGAGCACTATTCTTTTGGGGGAAACCTCGATGAGAAGAACATATCCCTGAAGATAAATAATGTCACACCGAATGACGCTGGATTATATTTCTGTCGCATCGAACTGGAAGAGAAGGTGAACTGGTATTCATCAAAGCAAATTCAGCTAACAGTGAAAGGTGAGGTGAATATTTTGCTTTAAAATGTTGCCACACGTCCTGTTCACCACAACGGTTCAATGTTCAGTTTAATGTATACATGTATACAAACACTTTAAAATGATCACAGTCTATTATCTGTTACTTCACATTTAAATGACCTTCACTGAATCAGGTAAAAGATTTATATATTATCTTCACTTTAAAACAGATATTTTTAAAGATAAAAACACCACTTTAAAGACATTACACCATTGCTAAGTAATACACTACTGTTCACCAGGAATTCAGTCATTATCAGTTTATAAACATCTGCTGTTTTTAGGACAAATTTCCAGTGTCTGAATAAAATTAGGAGAGTTTTATAAAAGTGTTGTGTCGCACTCTTATCTTCTAAGTCGTTTGGACAATGTTGGTCAGGACAACTTTCAGAGGTCAGTCTGTTTCTTGACTTGACATTCCACAAATATTTAATAATAGCATACATTTTAATCAGATTACAGATCAAAACCCATGTTTAAATGCAAGAGTTTGGGCCTTAACAAGAGTTATTTATTTTCATCACAAACGTTACCGGGTATGGCTTGGGTTCGCGGTTGGTTTCTTTTCCTAGTAACTGCTGTTAGGTTTCTGTTTTATTTTATGGACTTAATAATAGCTTTTTTTCAGAATTTCCGTCTGAATTTACATGGCCAAATTTGAACGATTATAACTTTCTAAATATTTGGAATAAATGAATATAGTTGGGTTTTCTTGTAAAAGAACACTTTAAAGTAGAAAAATATGTCGTTTTTTGAATCTAAGAATGTTTACATATGCTTCCTATTGACTCCTAAATGCTATAGAATTTAGACACTCATGGTTTTTGGGGTTATTTTACACTAGAAATGACTTTAGAGACATCAGCTGGGATCCACAGATGTATGTAGAACGTTACCAGAATAGGTTCTGAGTGTTTCAAATGTGTTTATTTTGATTCAAGTCTAAATAGAGGATCACATGTGGTCTCTCATAATGTTTTTGGGGGGTAAAAAAAGAATAATGTTTGTTTTATGAATTACTACGAATATACATTGCATTGTTTATGTTTGGGTCATGAAAAGCCATTCTGGATAATATTAGGAGTGTAACTGTGAGTCCTTTTTGAATAATTGGGGTAATAAATCTCCAAAGTGTCAAACATTGCTCCATTACCTTGAATAAGGCGTTAAATGAATGGTTAAATTGTATTGCATGGTAATGTTCATTTCCTCTTATAATACAGAAGATGAAAAATGTGGATAATTATTATTTTTTTAAATAAGGATTGCACATGGTTTGCTTGAGGCAGATTCCTCATTATTTTTCTTTCTATTATATAAATTACACCACTCCAATGGAACGAAGACAGTTCCAGCTTTCAAATGACACCTTCATCATGCCTATGTCTTATAAAATATGAAAGTTATGAAGCAGAGAATGTGAAAATTACAAGTCTGTAAACACTGGTGTTTCAACAGAGCCACTTCTCATTATCAGTATTATTCTTGCCTTTGAATCCTGCTGATCTCTGTGTTCTGTTCTTGTTTCCATTTAGTTTTAGCTCTAGTTTTTTCCTGATTTTATTTTTAGTGTTTTCTTAGACTTTAGTTCCCTCTGACGTTTTAAAAACAGGTTTATCTAAAAATAAATGATATAGTTCTTTATAGACCCCTCTTAATCAAATAATACATGTAAAAATTAATATGAGAGTGATTATAATACACGCATTGAAGTTAAATTCAGAGCTATGATATTTCTGATATCTATCTCTACAATATAGATATCTATCTCTCTGTCTAACGTTGTGCCTTGTATTCTGTCTGTTTCCAGTGGCCAGTGAACTGAAGCGTATTTATTTCCAGACTAATGGGTCTGGGCAGCACTGGGTGACATGTGAGGTTTTTGGTGATCCTCCACCAAAAGTGAGCTTTACCCAGCCCAAAAACAAGGCTTCACAGATAACTGTAGAGTCTGGCAACTTCACAGCTTCCTACTCTCTCATTGCCTCCAGCAACACCAACTACACATGTCAGATAGACGGAGAGAACAATCCAAGCACACTATCAATAGACAACCTGGAATCTTCTGAATGCCCAGAAAACTCCAAAAAAATGATTTTAAATGTTCTTACACAGATTTCTTTGTTCATATTTCTGTGCATATTCTAATGTAAATTGTCACTGGAAATGTCAGTATTCATATGATATTATTATGGAATGAGAAAGTCATTGTTATCAGAAGAAGGTTATTACTATCACAGTGGAGTGAAAACTTTCTCACATAATGGATGAGTTTAATGAGCACAAAACCTTTACCCTTCTAGAAAATTCTTTCCAGTATATTCCCAGTATTTTTATGGAGCTCAGCTGCCTTGTTAGTTTTGATTCAAGTTACTGAGTAAAGGACTGTTTTATTCTTAAATGGAGGAGTATCATCTGAAGATGGACTTTTTTCCGATGCTTAGTTGCACTGCTTGCTTGTCCAGTCACAGCTGTGGACGTCATCAGGTTTTTAGAATGAGCAAGTGTTTACATTGAAAAATGTTGCCCAATGAACAGATGACATGCTTTAATGTGTTTTAACACCAGCCATCAAACAATGTCCCTTAGACTCAAGTGGGAGACCGTCATTTATAAAAGCTGTAAGTCAGAAAGTACGCTTCTTTGGAAATATATAGAGCGGCTGGCCCAGCGTTAACGGGCTGTTGGACATCACCGGACATTAACCGTCACCCTTAATATGCCATTGGCCACCAACTTAGTGGCGTAACCAGGCTTAAAATGATTTTTTTATTAGCTTGAGAGCCTGAAGTGGTTTAGAGTATAGCGTTGTGTAGAACTTTATAAATAAAACATATAAAACACACACGGCTAAGTGAAGACCCACAGAACGTGGTGATTTCATTATTAACCGTTGACTTAGTTGATAAAGTGAAAGACAGCCATCGCTAAGAAATGCCTCCCCTCACTGCCCCCTGCTGGTCATCCCAGCGCATTTTCTTCCAAAATCGCCTTATAATTATATTATATTGTTTAATAATTATTACAATAAGCATCATCATTTGAGCACTGCTGATTAATTTAAAATAAAAATGTAATGAACAACTGCTTTTTGTTTTCTTAATGTTCTTGAAAATGTAAACTGTGTAATTGATATACATAATTTATATGTTTTAATGCATATAAATTCATAAATAAAGTATATTTTTGACTAAGAATTTAAACAAAAATGTCATATTAAACTTTGTTTACTACTTTGTTTAAACTTTCCTGTGTTTAAAGAGTGTTAAGGTTGGTTGGAAAACTAGGGGGCGTATTTTCACAAAATGGCCTGGAGTTTTAGGGCCACAACGGTAAAAAAAAAAAAAAAAAAAAAAAAAAGATTCCGAGATTAAAGTCAGAATTCTGAGAAAAAAAAGTCAGAATAATTCTGAGAAAATAAGTCAGAATAATTCTGAGAAAAAATCTCAGAATAATTCGCTGCGTATAATGGAGCAGACACAGTGTAAAAGAGTAGAACTCTGGCGCCCACGAGGCTCCATCGTGTTACGGCTCGGACTCGTACAAAAAAGTAAAGCCTTTATGCATCTCAGTCAGGGGCTGCGTCATGTCGTGTGAATGCGTTTAATAAATAATTCATGCATAAGGCTGTAGTTTTTTGTACGAGTCCGAGCCGTAACGCGATGGAGCTTCGTGGGTGCTGGAGTTCTACTCGTTCTGTATCCATCATTTTCGTGATCATTAATTGTATCGTGAAACTACATGCCATGGGTTCGTGCACTGATTCACGGTTTAAACACTAATCACACTGTGGCCCTGATGTGGAAGAGAAGAGTGTTTATTCCTGAAATCTATACCATAGCATAACTTAAGCAACACATTGCGTTCCACAGTTACACTGTGTCTGCTCCATTATACGCAGCAAATTATTCTGAGATTTTTTCTCAGAATTATTCTGACTTTTTTTCTCAGAATTATTCTGACTTTTTTTCTCAGAATTATTCCGACTTTTTTTCTCAGAATTATTCTGACTTTTTTTCTCAGAATTACTCTGACTTTTTTTCTCAGAATTATTCCGACTTTTTTTCTCAGAATTATTCCGACTTTTTTTCTCAGAATTATTCCGACTTTTTTCTCGGAATTCTGACTTTAATCTCAGAATCTTGTTTTTTTTTTTTTTTTTTTCAACGCTGTGGCCCTAAAACTCCGTCGTACATAACAAATAATAATAAGTACTAAGCATAATTATTGTCACAGAAAACGTGTGTAGTAAAACATGTGTGCCCTTGGTCACTGAGGACTCTTAAATGTGAGATTTAAGGACCACCCACACTAGCCACATCCTGACACAGCATTCTGGCTCTCTCTCTCTCTCTCTCTCTCTCTCTCTCTAATCAAGTCAATATGTTTAATGTTAAATCTACTGCAGGACACTGTTCTTTCACACTAAACTCCATGGTTTTTAAAAGCTTGTATATTTTATTTTTGAGATCTACCTATATTGGTGTGTCTCATACAGTCATCCAGGCTGAAACACTCCCTGACCCCAGTGTAAATGAGCAAGGTTAAACATGCTATAGGCTGAATTTGTAGTTGTACGTGAAAGTGACAGTTTGCATATCTATATAGACTGGAGGCTCTGATATGTTAACTGTGTTAATATGTTTCTTTTTTAACCCTCTCTTTTTATTATTTATTTATGTATTTATTATTCAGAACAACACATACTGGGCAGCACTGTGGCAAAACAGGTACTGCCAGTGTCACACATTTCCAGGGTTGAGGCTTGTCACTGTGAAGTGTTCCCTTCACATTTGCTTGGGTTTCCTCAGGGTGCTCCGGTTTCCCCCTACAGTCCAAAAACACGTTTTTAGGTGGATTTGCTGTGAAACTGTCCACAGGTGTAAGCGTGTGTGTGACAGTATTAGTGTGAAATGCCCTTTTCTGGACTGGCACCTTGTCCAGGGTGTGTTCCTGTATTTGTGCCGTTGAATCCAGGTACTAGGCTTTGGACCCGCCGCGACCCGGAAGTGGATAAAGAAAATAAATAAATGACACACTTTTTCTGAAAGTGTAATTGGTTTATCTACATTTAAAAAGATCCTCCTCCACAGAAACAACTTAAAAATATGGGAAATGTTCGCATAGTCGCTCAGCAGGGGGCGATAAACCTCGTCGAATTTGGGGAGATAAGAACTTGCTTAAGATTTGCCCATCCCTGAGAAATATCTCAGTGACTGGAAGTTTTATTTACTTCTGGATGTGAAGAACGGGACAAGATGTGTTTTCAAACATATCCAGGTATGTGTAGGCAGGGCCGCAGTTTTACAGGATCCAGGCTTTTTTTGAAAGCTGCACCTCTGAGACAACAGACCTACTTTCCTTTTGGAAAAGTGTGGGCAGAGCAGGTGGAGCAGCATTAATGACTATTCAGACAGGAAACCATCAACACTGTCATTTCCCATGCCACTCCTTAAGCAACGACAGTGTCTTGCACTCTTAAATATACATGTCCCTAGATGAGTTTATTGGCTTGGTGTACAGTTCTAGGAAAATAATTTGGATACTGTGGAGAATCTGTTGAATTTAAGAAGATTATCTCACACCACTTTATTAAAAATGACTCTGCTGTTGATTCAGTTCAAAGAGCCAAGAAACATTTCTTAAAAGGACACTAGGTAAGATTTGTTATTTTTGCTCTTGGGCGGCCCCTACAGTTGTAGAATGTAATTCATTTTTGCAGCACTCTACTGAAATCAAGGGAAAGGGTGAGATTTGGGGTGTATTCTACTCAACTCCAAAGGTTGCAATGTACAGTTTCTGCAGTACTCAGAGTGGCAATAACAGAGCAGCGCAATGAAGCTGTGATTTTAAAGTAAACACTATATATTTACTATCAATGCAAAGTATAACTGGAACCTTTTTTATTTATTATTTAACACAAAAACTCTTCTGGACAATAACAATAACCATTTAATAATAAGTCTAACCAAATTCAAAATTGGCAGCACGGTGGCGCAGCAGGTAGTGTTGCAGTCACACAGCTCCAGGGGCCTGGAGGTTGTGGGTTCCATTCCCCCTCCGGGTGACTGTCTGTGAGGAATTGGTATGTTCTCCCCGTGTCCGCGTGGGTTTCCTCCGGGTGCTCTGGTTTCCTCCCACAGTCCAAAAACACACGTTGGTAGGTGGATTGGTGACTCAAAAGTGTCCGTGGGTGTGTGTATGAGTGAATGTGTGTGTTGCCCTGTGAAGGACTGGCACTACCTCCTGGGTGTATTCCCGCCTTGCGCCCAATGATTCCAGGTAGGCTCTGGACCCACTGCGACCCTGAACTGGATAAGTGAGACTACAGATGGTCTACATACTGTAATTGTAATAGTACAAAGTGCATGGTCAGTGGATAAAACTGACAGATAAAATGTATAATGAGTGTACATAAAAAGGTAATTGTAATGTTATGGCTGATCTATGTGTTTAAATATATATAGATCACTTTTAGGTCATTCATCATTATATACCAGAGCGTATGTCATGTTTGAAGGCTCGCTATTGGTTAAATTATGAGTGATACATGTTCATTTCCCAATGTGTTTCCCGCTCCTGATTTTTAGCCTTCAGAAGAGGAGATGATGAAATCAGCAGTGCTCAGACAGGAGGGTGGTGACTTGGCACAGACACTTGCTCATCTTACTGGAGCTCAGATGCTTTTGTATGACTCATGTGTTCTGATTCCAGCCCTAAATTTTCCTGCATTCTTCCAAAAAACACAAAAGCAGCACAAGCGTAAGGCGTCCTAAAAACAATGTTTATGCTTCAGCCTTAAAAACATCACATTATCTCTGAGGTGATGATAAAAATGTAGAATACAGTATATGTCAAAGTGTATTCACCCCTTCTAACGAGTGTTTCGTCCACTTGAATGTGTACACACTGCTGATCCCAGGTATTTAACTGACCTTAGACACCATAGTAAAGTACTGACTAATAAATTGTATAAACAAAAAAAAAAAAACACAGAGAATCCTGTGCCAACCTTAGGCTAGAGTTTATTCTATGGCATATGTAAGGGGGAGCCCAGGAGCAAAAATGCTAAATTGCCCTGTCCAGAAACCAAGAGGGGAGGGAGGATGGTGGTTTCCTACACTCCTGCAAAAGTTACATAGTGCAGTTTCTGCAGTGTTGGGCCTGAGGTAGCGACAACAGTGTCTCTATTCTCCTTATTACTGGCCAATGAAGCATTACAATGATTTTGAAGCAGCAATTTTAAGGTAAAGGTTTTAATACAGTGTGATACAGTTAAGGGTAGATTTTGGACAAACAAAACTCCTGGAAACTTTTTGTATCATCCTTCCATCCATTCATTATCTGTAAGTGCTTATCCAATTCAGGATCACGGTGGGTCCAGAGTCTACCTGGAATCATTGGGTGCAAGGCGGGAATACACCCTGGAGAGGGCGCCAGTCCTTCACAGGGCAACACACACACTCACACATTTACTCACACACTCACAGCTACGGACACTTTTGAGTCGCCAATCAATCGTGTGTTTTTGGACTGTGAGAGGAAACCGGAGCACCCGGAGGAAACCCACACAGACACAGGGAGAACACACCAGTCACCCAGAGCGGGAATCAAACCCACTCTATTTGTATCAGTGTACAGTAATTTCAAAGCGATCTGGCTCTAATGTACAAAAAAGAAATATACACATATAACCTATCCATTACTTCATAACTACACTTAACGGGCTAGGGTTAGGATTAGTCTGTTTGTTTTTTAATCACCCATTAGAGGTGTCTGGAGACCTTGGGCCACACAGCATACATTATATTTGTAATATTTTCATAGATGAAACCTTGAGTGTCACATAGGTCTTATGTACATATTATTTGTCAAATGTAATGTAATGTAGTGCAGGGTTTGACACATTTAGAGAGCATACTGCTCCATACACTGTAGCTGAAAATCCAGGTGGATTATATTCTGCCCATTCCCACTGAAACAATGTGAGGACTGCTCTGTGGTAATATACTGTAAGGAGCATTTAAACCTACAATTAGCCCCGTACACCAGAAGCCAGTAGAGATAAACCCATTCCCTTGGACTATGAATCAAAGCTATTATTGCCAACCTGTCCTACCATGGCCTGGACTGTAATCCGCACACAAACAATTCAATAGCCTGAAATAAGTGGCTGGCCCACAATGTTTCCTGCATCAAAAGCACCATGATTAGGCGTTGGGTTTGTCAGACGCAGCTTATTGTGAGCGTCTTGTGTAATTTTCATGCTGGCTCTGTGCTGAACAATGCTGAACAGTGCTGAACAATGCTGGCGGCATCTGAACAGCTAAGGGTTTCGGGGACGGAGGACCGTTTTAAACCACACACTCAAATCTGCTGTTTATTCTTCATCTATGAATAAAGAGTATGAACTGAAATGTTGAAAGGCAGTTTGAATTCAACGCACCGTGGAAAAGTCCAGCGTGTTCTCCGTGTCTTTGCCACAATGCGGAATTAGGGAGAGGTGGAGAAAACACATCTGCATTTTGTCTTTGTGCATGAAACTGATCACTGCTGTCATCTGTGATCAATATTAGCTATTATAGCTATTTTTTACATTGTGCCTATATTGAAATGTATTACATTTAGAGTTAAATTCTGAATAGGCAGGTTGTGAGCGTAAATGCTAAACACAGCTAAACACTAAACAAGGAATCTAAACATAAAACACAAGAGTTAAACAAGAAGGCTAAACACAGAGCAAGACTAAACCCAGAGCATTAAACATAGACCAAGGCTAAACATAGACCAAGGCTAAACATAGACCAAGGCTTAACATAGAACATCAACCTAAGATGCATACAATGACCCACAAACAGGAAACACTGACAAGGACTATATAAAGACAACACCAACAAGAAACACCTGGGTATTAATTAAGACACATGACACTAGAAACACTAGGGAAGGGTATCACATGACCAGGGAACAAGCAGGAAGCAGACACAAGACAGGGGGAATCAGTCACACAAACAAGGGACAAAAACAGAACAGAACATTAAGCACGTTACAGTGAGTTTCTGACTGATTGTTTAATTGATTGATTTTGATTTAAAAATACCATCAAAGTACACCATGAGTTTAATACGACATGTACGCATTACAATGTAATAATAATAATACATTTTATTTGTAATGCACTTTACATTTCAAGGAAATCTCAAAGCAATAAAAAATCCATTAAGGAACAAGTAAATAATAAAAACAAGATAAGTAAAGATGCAGTAGAGTTTTTAGTTGTTTTTTTAAAAAGACTTTTTAAAAAGATGTGTTGAACTACTATTAATGAATGTGGAAGTTACATATTCTGAGAGTAGAGACATTATGTTTGGACTCACACTCAATCAGCAGTAATCAAAGTCTCACACACTTGAAAACCCAGGTTCCTAAAAGCTTCATGACTTGGATATAAGGTTCTTGAAAAACACTTTGATAAGTATAGAGCCTTTACATTAAGTGGTGGTTCTTGAGTCTTGCAAATATTACATAATGAAAGGCTCTATAAAAACCAAAAGTGCTCACAAAAAGCCTTTTCTGGCACATTTATTTTTAAGAGTGCGCACTTTAAAAAGCACAGCGTCATGTGTTTACCCCCCTGGGTTCCTACCACCTTAACGTTATTGTTTACTAACATGTCAGGTGGTCTTTTTGTGTCTCTGCGTGGGTTGCTGCCTTCAGCTTGTTCGGAGCTTGTGTTGGACTTGGTTTCTTCGTCTCTAGGCGCAGTAACGAGTTCCATATGCGGGTCTTTAAGCTGCTTTTTTCCTCTTCTCCCCCAAAGCACAGAAATGTTTTGCTGGACTGAGAGGAAAGGCAGCGAGAGCCATGGTACACTTCATTTAGAATTCAACAAGGCTGCCTCTGTTATGTCCTGGGCAGAAGGCCAGAACTTCCCACCTAATTCTCTAATACAGCCGCTGGTCAGCGTGAAAAAGGTACTTTGGTCGTGTTTGGACGGCATTGTCTCGCCATGGTCCACACACAGCAGCAGCTAAATGCTCAGCGTCCACTTTGTTGTGGCTTTGTAGGACTCTGACCTTCACACTTGAGAGCAGAAAACAGAGAGTGAGACCAATGGGCCGCGGAGAGAGGGGAGAACCCCTCAGTCAACAGCAGCACAGAGGGCTGTTAGTGTGTTTGTTGCTGTGTTTAGTGAAAAGGCCTGGCCTTCCAAACGGCACATTCCACAGCCACTCGCTGGGTCCTCGGTGCTCGGTGTTGTTTTGGGAGCTGTTGTGGAGATGGCTGTTTCAGAAAGAGGAAGAGGAAGGCCAAACACAAACAAGCCTTTTCTCAACACAGTCTCATGAAAAGCTGAGGCATTCAGGCCTTTCCATCAAGTCTACCTGAACTGTTTAACCTCTTAAAGGCTTACACATGTACACTTCATTTATTAACCCGTTAAACTCTTGGCTTATCCAGTTATTTCTATGGTTTATGATATTGTGTCCTTTTCTATAGGTAAGAGTATCTGGAGAATGCTGGATTTTAAGTGGTTAATATTAAAACTTAAAACTTTTTTAAATCACCACCTGTTTCAGCCACTAGTTAGTTCTCCCCAATCACACAATGGAAGGGAGAAGGATGACACATACCTGAGTATCTAAACGTTTGCATATGAATGTAAACAAGGTGCAAAATAATTATAATATTTAACACAACTGTAACTGAAAAGCCTAATAAAAGAGAGAGAGAGTGACGGAGGGAGGGAAGAGAGGAACATCTGGGTCTGCTGGCTTTGAGAAACACCACCAGGAATTCACTGCAGCTCTACAAAGAGTAAAGTCAGCAAGCAGACTTTCGGGAAGGGTAGTAACTGGAAGAACATCTCACTCTGTTTCTGTGTGTGTGTGTGTGTGTGTGTGTGTGTGTGTGTAAGCATACATGTGTCAGTGTGTATTTTATTCTTACTCCCATTGTGCAACCCATAGCATGTTGGGAAAGTGACGGTAGGGATCTGACGCAGTTGGACTTCACTTTTTTGGCTGACATCATGTGAGGGGTCTCCATTCACATTTTGTTCTTCTCTGTTCCCATTCTGTTCTGTTCTTAATTCTCTATTCTGAGTCCATCTGAGGCACTACTCATCAGAATAGAACCAGGAAATTGCCCAAAAGTTACAGAAAAGTGCTCAAAAGTGGCCTGATGCCTCCTGATAAAACAGGAAAGTTGTCAGCAGTGTTCTTTTTAAAGCTTTGACAATGTATACAAATTGTTCACAATGTTTATACATTGTACACAATGATTACATTTACTTTACTGAACATTACAGGTGTTCACTTTTAATTTTCAGTCTAAATAACCATATAAGGTGATCATGATTTTATATTATATTTCAGGAGACTAACTGCATTACTAACTGCTACAAAACTAAATACATCGAGTTACAAATTAGTAATTCAAACAGTGAACAAAACACATAGCCACGTACAAACAACACCCATTTTTTTCCCTCAAGCATACCATTCCACCGTAAATGGGGTGGAGCTTCTGAACGTAAATAAATCAGTGAGAACAATGTGTTCCCACAGTCGACGATGTCCCCTTTAAAATTAATGCCTAAAATTATGGGTAATCACAGTTCTCTCTGTTTGTATACATTCAGAAGCTAAGCATCTTTGAAGATCTTTTAAGAACGATGTGTTTTGGAGGTAAAAACAGACTGCTATTCATAAGTGGATGAAATTTAAGTTGTCTTTAAATAGTCTTTAAATTTTTATTCACTGTTTGAATTACCACAGTAACTCATTTGTAACTCAGTGTTTAGTTTTGTAGCATTTTCGGTAATGCAGTTAGCTGTCTCCAGAGTTTGGAGACATTTCCACCTCAAAACAGCAAATATAAGTCATTATTATTCACCTATTCACCTAGGCAATATCCTCATTTGGAGTTCTCTAAATTGACTAAAATACTCCAGATGCCTCTGCCATGAGCAGAGAGAAAAAGAGAAAGCCTAGCATACCAGACTGAGACAGTTTTTTTTTACTCCTTTATAGACACTAGGGCTTACACATTAGACAAGTTTCCAGTACAGACTGGAGGAGCAAATGGTGAGGACACACAAAAGTGATTTTTAATTACAGTCGTGAACGTTTCCATTAAAGTGCTTTTAATCTGATTTTGTTGGTTCACCAGGTCTTGCACATTTTTCTTCTTACTGAATATTTTTAGAAGGGTGTGTGGTGTGTTCACTTATTTGCTTTTGATTGATTGATTGATGGGCGGCACGGTGGTGCAGCAGGTAGAGTCACAGTCACACAGCTCCAGGGACCTGGAGGTTGTGGGTTTGAGTCCTGCTCTGGGTGACTGTCATGCTCCGGTTTCCTTCCACAGTCCAAGAAAACACATATTGGTTGGTGGATTGGTGACTCCAAAGTGTCAGTGTGTGAGTGTGTTGCCCTGTGAAGGACTGGCGCCCCCTCCAGGGTGTATTCCTGCCTTGCGCCCAGTGATTCCAAGTAGGCTTCAGACCCACCGCGACCCTGAATTGGATAAGTGGTTACAGACAATGAATGAATGAATGATTCATTCATTCATGCATGCATCTGTATCCACGCCATCCTAATGAAGGTCAGTGTGGGTCCAGAGCCTGTCCAGAATCACTGAGCGCAAGTCTTTTTCTTCCTTTTGCAAGTGATTATTTTGTATTTTATATTTTCTCAAAATATCTCTTTAAATGTTGGTCTCTGACTTTCGCACACAGTCTGCTCATGTGTGTGTTTGGGTTGGAGGGGTAGTTGCTGAATCAGCTTCTCTCTAGGAATTTTCATATTTTCTAGAAAGGAATTCTTAGAAATAATCCTCCTTACTGAAAGCTGGCATGGCAATTTATAGAAATTCAAACAAACTAATAAAAGGACTTTGGGCAGGCTTGGGCTAATGGTAAGAGACAGGGTCCTGGAAGGTTGCAGGATCGATCCCCAGGAACATCCACAGCCCCTAGTGTGTGTGTGTGTGTGTGTGTGTTCACTCCCACAGATGGGTTAATTTTGGAAGACACATTTTGTTGTATGTTGTACAATGACAAATAATTGCATATTAAATTAAATTTAAATTAAATTAAAAGTCCTCTCCATCATTAGATCATTCATTTATATGCCCACCCCTGCTTTAGATAACAATTATGTTGTACTTCACTAACAGTGTTTTTCTGCACTTTAACAAAGCCACACTGCCTTTGATGCAAAGCTCTAAATAGCACTCCTTGTGGAGTAGTTCCTAAATGTGAGTGGGTGGTACATCATTTTGAAGAATTTTACTGTAAATACTGAGTGAAGGAGTGAGTGAGTGAGTGAGTAACCACAAAAATCATCAGCTTTCAGAATATAAAGGAATCACCACATACTGTACTTTAAACTGTTATCATTAAAGATTTACAGCAATTCACTGTAAAATTACAGCAGAAGTAACTGCACGCTCTCCTCTGTCAGCCCACTGCTCAGTGTGTGAGCTAAAGTTGCTCTCTAGTGTGTGTGTGTGTGTGCATGTGTGTGTGTGTATGTGTGTATGTGTATGTGTGTCTGTGTGTGTGTGTGTGTGTGTGTGTGTGTGTGTCTTACGTCCCATATTCCCATGGGTTAAATGCAGAGGCTCAATTTCCCTGAGAGGATTAATAATGTAACACGTTTTATTTTCTTCAGGTCATTATTAAGGCTTTCAGTGATCTGAATTATGCAAATGAAGACATGAAACACTTGAGACTGTTCAAGGCGGTGGGTCCCTATGATTGGAGGAGCACTGTGCTAACACATTAGTAGATCCTTTGTGGTAAGTCAGCACTGAGACCTAACTGTGAGGCCAGGACTTTGGTGTGCTGCCTCATTCCTAACCCCTAAACATTTGGAGTAATGCAGTTCAGCAACAAAGCCATGTCAGTGCTGTAACACTGCAAGCACAAAGAGCTGCCTGGAGAAATCCTGCTCATAAATTCACCAGATTAAATGCCCAGAAGAATGTGGGCTTTATTGATGAATCCCCTTCCCCTTCTTGTAAATGGAGATTGGGAGCAAAAAAGATGAGATGACATCATCTGGCCGACGACCTCGAAGAAGCCTTGGAAGAACGGATGGCCTTCTGAGAAGCCAAGGAATTCATTCATGGATGAAAAGATGAAGACCCTCCAAACGTTCATGAATTTTTCCACATGTTTTTTCCTGTTATTCCTCCCATTCCAGCTTTGGCTAGAGAAATATTCTTAAATGAAAAGCTGTAAAGCGAGCCAATCCAGACTGTGACTCAGAGCTGCTGTTTGAACAGTTCAACAGTAAAACATGCGCCTGGGCAGTCAACTCTGTTACAAGCCTGTTGCTATGGCAACTAAGTTCCACATTAGTCTACATAATAGACCGGCCCCAGCCAAGGCCAGCAGTAGGTGGATGGCTTGCAGAAATGTCTGGAGAGACCACCTTCTGCATGGATTTTTTTTAAACAGAACACTCCACCCGTCAGGAAATGAAAAACATTAACACCTATGGCCTTCTCTTTCTGTTTTCAGATCTGTGATTTGTGAATCTGTAAGGCGTTATAAGCTGGCAAAACCAAAAACATGGGTGTTTTTAGTATTATTCATTCATTATCTGTAAGCGCTTTTCCAGTTCAGGGTCATGGTGGGTCCAGAGCCTACCCGAAATCATAGGGTGCAAGGCAGGAATACACCCTGGAGGGGGTGCCAGTCCTTCAAAGGGCAACACACACACCTACGGACACTTTTGAGTCGCCAATCCACTACCTACCAACGTGTGTTTTTGGACAGTGGGAGGAAACCAGAGCACCCGGAGGAAACCCACACAGACACAGGGAGAACACACCACACTCCCCACAGACAGTCACACGGAGGAAACCCATGCGGCCACAAAGAGAACACACCACATTCCTCACAGACAGTCACACGGAGGAAACCCACGCGGACAACACACCAACTCCTCACAGAAAGTCACCCGGAGCAGGACTGGAACCCACAACCTTCAGGTCCCTGGAGCTGTGTGACTGCGACACTAACCTGCTGCGCCACCGTGCCTCCCTGTTTTTAATATTATAGCTGTATTATTTTATCTGTATTATACTGAGTTGATATGGTAAAAAAATGCATATTCCAGACTGTAATTAATACACCTTTTTACTAAATGCATTTTTTGTTAATACGTTGTTTACTTTTTTTGTGGACAATTTCACACAGTCAATCCTCATACAGGGGCGGCACAGTGGTGCAGCAGGTAATGTCACAGTCACACAGCTTCAGCGATTGTGGGTTCAAGTCCCACTCTAGTTGACTGTCTGTGAGGAGTTTGGTGTGTTCTCCCTGTGTCCGCATGGGTTTCCTCTGGGTGCTCTGGCTTCCTCCCACTGTCCAAAAACACACGTTGGTAGGTGGATTGGCGACTCAAATGTGTCCGTAGGTGTGAGTGTGTGAGTGAATGTGTAAGTGTGTGTCCAGGGTGTATTCCAGGTAGGCTCTGGACCCACCGCAACCCTGAATTGGATAAGCGGTTACAGATAATGAATGAATGATTGAATCCACATACACATGGAGATCACCCAGAGGAAACCCATGCAGACACAGGGAGAACACACTAACAGACAGTGTTCTAAGGACCCCATGACCCCTGTGCTGTGTAATGAACATTTACATGGTATTAGAGCAACATAACTACGTTCATGAGATAATGACCACTTCAAGGAGAATGACTTTGTTATATTTATAACTACTTGTCTTTTTAAAGCTATTTATTAATGACCCAGAAATAGTTCAAAATCATGAACATGAAAATAGTGCAAAATCACGAATATGAAAATAGTGCAAAATCACGAATATGAAAATAGTGCAAAATCACAAATATGAAAATAGTGCAAAATCACGAATATGAAAATAGTGCAAAATCATGAATATGAAAACAGGATATATGATGCTTTTCAGGACATGTTCAGTGATGGCTGCAAGTACTTTAAAGTGTCAGCAGAAAGTAGAGAACAAGAACAGGAAGAAAGCAGTGTGTCATTTCAAGGTTAGGGTGACAACCATACGTTTCCTCTTTAGTGCTTCCTTTAAATTGTGTTGACACATGGCATTATGTGGCTGTCAATTCAACAGGGGTTCCTCTGGTTTTTGGGGTCTCCCCACTGTAACCAATACAAGACAGTAGTCGCAGGTGCCAAACTATGAGAAGACGCATTATTTAATCGCATTTCTGTGGCCTCTAATGAGCAATTGACACATTATATCAGAAATACAACAGAAGTATAACAGAAAAACAATTTTAAATATATTTCATACAAACAGTTAAAAGCTTCAACAATCCATTTACATTTGCTTCAGGACTGTTCTTATTAAGGCACTAACATAAAAATGCAAATCCCATGAATGCGCTAAAAGATAAAGATCAGATTTTACACAATCACAGGGAGTCTGTATGCATCTGCAGCTTGAGTTAAATGTAAATTGTCTCATTTCAAACAATTCATATCATTATTATGACCTTTCTATAGCACTGTTTTATTCTTGTGTCTACATACATTGAATTTAACCCGTTTCTAGTCATTTTCCTCTTTTTTTAGCCAAACACGTAAACGTATATCAGCTGGCTCCCTAATGAACTTCTCGGAACAAAAAAGGGCCAAAGAACTCTTGCAATAGCTTGGCTGTTCTAACCACTTAACTAATGTAGCACCTACAGCCAACAACATGGTCTTTCATCTCGTCCAAAAACCTGGGAAAACATATGAATAATGTCTTTGACCTATGGCCAGCCAAAAGAAACCGAGTCACCACGGTCACCAAAAACAAGCATTTACATTCAATGAGGTACATGTTGTTCTTCCAATCACTGTCAACAGTAACGTCAGTGAGTGGAAAACCATTCCCAACAGCTGCAGCAAGACCCAGGAACACATCCCAGCACCTCCCTGGGCCCTGGCCATTCTGACAAATCTAATCCTGCACTATTTTGAGTAGGTCTTGGCTTGAGAATATACAGTAGTTGTAGATTCTAACATTTTAAAAACGTTCTTTACACAGTTCCACTTATTTACAAACAGGTTTCTGAAGAATCGATTACTATAATAATCTTTAGACCAGATACTGGTCTAGAATTTAATTACTTTTTGATTTATTTTTAATCACACAAAGACAAAGTAGTTTTATTTGAGCTGTGTCATAGAGAAACAAGTTCAGTAGCACTGGTGATAGGAGCCAAATGTCATCATTTCATATCTAACTACTCTGAATGACTCCATGATTTTATCATTTCTATAATTTAATTGTTTCATTTACTAAAACACAAATCAGAATCAGAACTTATGTCAACGTTTAGCTTAATTTAATCAGTGGGGGCAGGGGTGCGGTTTGGTAATGCCGTTATCTAGTTTTCTCAAGGAATCTTATCGCTGTTATCTGCTCTGTGTTTACAATTAGCCAGAGCGAGAAGATAGCAGTGTGCTCTGTATATCACAAAACAGACTACAGTTTAGCCCACTGACATACAGTCTGACCAGGGAGCGGACACTCTTGTGTAAACATGAAAGAACCTTTGGCATAGTAGATCAAATAGATCCCAGATCGTCTGAGTTTGAACTGCTTGATTCCTTTGCTGTGTCTGATCACGGAACTGAAACTCCCTGTTTTAATCACAGCTGAGCTGAAGAGTTAATGTACTCCTACAACTCTTTTCTCTTGAGAAGAATAATAAAATAAAAATATTGAGTTAGAGTTCTCCTGCCAAATGTTTTTAACCAGTAGAGTCTTCTCACTATTTAAAAATAACATAGATTTACCAGGAAATATCTTATTTATCATGATACAATTAGATTCATAACCAGGGGGTCACTAAAGGCTTATGAAGGGTAACAAAGCCTTTTTAAAAGCTTAATCATTAATGAGTTGTCTCTGTGTGTGCGTGCGTGCGTGTGTGTGTGTGTGTGTGTGTGTGTGTGTGTGTAGGTTTGTATGTGTGTGTGTGTGTTTGTGTTTGTGTGTGTGTGTGTGTTTGTCTGTTTGTGTGTGTGTGTGTGTGTTTGTTTGTGTGTATGTGTGTGTGTGTGTGTGTGTGTATGTGTGTGTGTGTGTGTGTGTGTGTGTGTGTGTGTGTGTGTGTTTGAGTGTGTGTGTTTGTGGTTGTGTACACTGATTCAGAGGAATAGTTGATGTAGATGTATTATCTGACATCACTGTGCAATGCGGTGAATTCTTAATGGGACGAATGTCATAATTTCAGTGGTATGGTGTTGTATCAGCATATGGTCATGTTGATATTGTTACTGAATCTGGGCATTAAAACTGCACATATCAACAAAAATGGTTGTCTCTTAAGAATCCAGACTATTGTACCCTGCTGACACCTGACATCTGACTGACACCTGCATGTGACTCGTCATACTGAGCATGAACATTCTGAATATTCATATTATATTTGAAAAGTCCTTATTTTCTTGTGAAGTTTTGCACCTTGTCAGATAATTTTGTACATCACCTGTGAGCAAAAAAAGAAAATAAAAACCACTATAAAAAATAGCTCCCCACTCTGAGCTACTTTAGGTAAATGCAAAATATAAATAATAATAATAATAAAAATAATAATAACAATTAAAAAGGGGAAAAATAAAGCATTATAGTTTACAACTCGGTTTGATCTAAGTTGGTAAATACTTAACAATATGCCTAAATGATAGCAGACATAGTATAATTAGTAATTTCAGCTACATTTAGTGGTACTTATTGCTGACCCAGATGTTCAAATTTATTCACATATTTTATAATATCCATACAAAAGCATTCCAATAGAATCTGAACACGTTGAGTAGCCAAACACAAGTTTAAAGTCACAATGCCCAATGCAATGTGTTAGCTAGGTATCTAGCAGCCCAGAAGTGTGCTGTTTAGTTGGAGTTGGGTTTTATTTTTTGTTTGATGAAGCTCCATTCAATACCTCTGAGATGAACTGTAGTGCCATTTCTGTGATCCAGAATCATCCAACGAACGGATCCTGACCTCACTAAAGTTTATGCAGCCAAATCCTATTAAATCCCCACAGAAATGTTCCAAAAGCCTTCCTGGAATAGCAGAGGTGTTTACTCAAGCAAAGGACGACAAACTTTCTATTAATACCATTAATATTTATAGGCATGTTGGATGAACAAGTATAAACTACATCCACACTGATAGCCTTGCCTTCAGAAAAGAAACATTTTACATGAGATGACACAAGCTGTGTAAATGAAGGCCTGTTGGACAAACCTTTGGACACATAGTATAGAAAAATGTTTCTGTCAAACTAATGCTATAATCCCCATTCATAAAAAAGGACTTCCCAAATACGGACATTGTCTATATACACATTGCTACAAAACCTATTTATATATCTTCCGGCATTAACAGTGCCTTCATAGATGTGCAAATTAGCCATGACCTGTGCATCACTGCACCGCTATTCCAAATTTTGAGTTTTCCATTTCACCTCATACTATCTTAAATGAGCTCAGGCTTAGAGAAGGCTATGGTGTTTCTGGATGTGTTTATATATGTATTTATTCTTAGCATTTGTGAATTTTAAATGGCATTTGTGAATGCAGTGACAAATTGCTGATCACAGCCAGCTAATATTGATTTTGGGCCTTGTCCATTGCATACAAAGATTTCTCTAGAGTCTCTAAAACATTTAAAGATATTATGTACCATAGATGATGATGTTTACAAGTTCTTTACAATTTTAAGTTGAGAAACATTATTCTTGAATTGTTTTGTTTTATTGACTGTAGTCTTTCATAGAGAAGTTACCCCCTCCACATATTCACCATATACAATTCTGCCTCTTGGAGATGATCTTTTTATACCCAGTTGTGTCACTCACCTGTTGCAAATTAACTTATTATTATTATTATTATTATTAAACAAATTCATTACTACTTTTTGCAGCAGGTAGTGTCGCAGTCACACAGTTCCAGGGGTCTGGAGGTTGTGGGTTCGATTCCGGCTCCGGGTGACTGTCTGTGAGGAGTTGGTGTGTTCTCCCTGTGTCTGTGTGGGTTTCCTCCGGGTGCTCCGGTTTCCTCCCACAGTCCAAAAACACACGTTGGTAGGTGGATTGGCGACTCAAAAGTGTCAATAGGTGTGAGTGTGTGAGTGTGTGTTGCCCTGTGAAGGACTGGCCAGGGAGCCTCTGGACCCACCGCGACCCCGAACTGGATAAGCGCTTACAGATAATGAATGAATGAATATATTAAAAATAAGTAAATAAATATACAAATAAATAAACAATCTTCCTACGGTTCAAATTTTGAAACATTGACTTTGCACTATTTCCAGTTAGATATAAGGTTTAAATGGTTTCCACATTATTGCATTCTGTTTTCATTTACACTTTCGACAGTGTCCCTACATTCCTGGAAAGGGATTTGTAGATTAAGACAGATTCTAAATGGTTGCTGTAAGAACCTAATTCTCCCTTTATACTCCCAGTCGACCAATGAGGATGTGTGCAGAGGGATAGTCCAGGCTGGTGCCGAGGGGGTTAAATTCGGAGCTGGAGGCTGGCAGCAGTTTAGTGGGAGTTACCAAGTCTCAAGCTGCAGTAACATCATCACAGCGCATTCCTCAGCAGCAGTTCAGACCGGAGGAACCTCTCAACTGTAGACTCTACAGAACGTGTCATCTGTACCGTCTGTTTACCAGAGGAAAATCATCCGGGAAAGGGCTATGCTTGGTCCCAGTGCCGCTGGGTAACGTGATACCGGTGAGTGCCATTGCTGGTGAAATCTAAAAAATGGCTCTTCAATAGATGCTATGAGTTAATTTCATACTGAACCACTCGCGCGGTGAAATGGTTCTTCATACTGATAGAGAATGTGTTGTATGGTTGTATGTAGCACCAAATATGGATCTTCTATATAACACGCTGGTCATCGTTATGAGAGAGACGTACTGAATAAGGTGCTCGACAGAACCACCTATGAGAACCACCCAGTATCCACATTTCACAGTGCTATTGGTCTAAATAGAATATTTGTCTTTATCAAAGAACCCCTGAAGGACCCCCTTTTTTAAGTGTGGCATATTTCTCTGAGCTATTTTCCTTTTGCTGACAACAAACGCCAGGCTATTTTGAGAATGACATGAAAACGAGCAGCTACATCGCCAGGTAAATGCTACTCTTTTATTTTATTTTTTTGTCGTTTTCACCAATATTCCGCTATATCCGCCCAGTCATCTTTAATATCAATTTCAGCTTCATGGGAAGTGCAACCTGTTGTCATTTTCATTCTGTGTCTGAATTATCCTGAAGATGAAGGCTGCTAATAGCTGATATATCTACCCCTGCCCCCTCCCTTCTTTCCCCTCTGTGGCTTATTTACATCTCACACGCTTTCACACCGACACGAACGTGGGCTGCCTTCTTCCTGACGCCGACAGCGGTTCACGTTTTGGCCATTTTTCTGGACGTTTTAGTCGTTTTCTCGCCACTAACCGCGTCGTTTGCTTTGACCGAAATGACCGCATTAATCTCTGTCGTGTCCTCGCGCCTGTCTGCAGTCATTTCCTCAGTTTAACGGAGGACGCGGCGAACATTAACGAGTATGTTCCAGTGGAGATTGTGTTGTACACATTTTTTTAGCCATTTTAGCTTATGTGTTTACAGTGAAGTGATGTAGTCAGAGACATGTAATTCAGTGAGCCCTGAGGTAAATCCCGAGGGCTACAGTAGATAAAGAAAGGGGATATTTTATACACACCATCTGCTAATTTTTAATTCACGTTGTAATTCACTAATTTATTTACATTTCTTATTATTTTATTTCTTCCTTAACCTAGTGGGGTGATATCTGTGTATGTTTTGATTGATTGATTGATTGATTGATTGAGAGACAGATACTTTCCTAATTCCTGGAGAAGGCTACTACAAAATATGAAACTGGAACTTCCATGCGTATTATAAATCCACATTTTTGTGTACTACAGCATTTTAATGTTTCAATCACTGACCATTTCATTCAGGACCTTTGATTCTTTCTCGTTTTTGAAGAAAATTGTTGGTGTTGTGAATGTATGGCCTTGCCTAGAACCAGCTGTTTCTCTGACCTAAATATTCAAATGTCTTCTGTTGTTTTTCTGTATCAGCCTTTTGTGGGAAGTCCTTGTATCAACACAGTTTTAACTTTTCAGATCAAGGAAAAACATTCCTGACTTACTGACTTTGGACTACATAACCATGAGGTATCAGGAAGGACCGAGCTCGATCTTCTGAATAAATGACCCTCAGATCTAACACTAAGTTCAAATTTTAGGGGGACTTGACTCCTAAAAGCAGGTATGAACTCAGTCTGAAGGAATGTGTGTCCTTATAGATCTGCATCATAACAGATGAGGCTGAGGATGTGGAAAAAATAGAAAGAAAGAGAATAGAGTAGTGAGAGATGAGAGGAAAAAGAGTGGGAGTGACAAAAAAATTCAGCGAGTTTAACTGCACCGCCTAGAAATAGCCATAATTACAGCATTTTTTTTTCAGTTTCCCACTACCTCACCACCCTTCATGTAACATCTAATGGAGGAAATGCCACTGTAAATTCATTCCACTCCTTTTCAAGCAGGGGGAGATGTGGTCTATGGAAATTTGTAAGCCTTTTAATGAGAGCTGACTTGCAAACAGTTTGAAGTCATGTTGTCTAAATATTACCCAAAACGTTAGAGGGAAATGCTCATTTTCCATGTGTGGCTGTAGAAATTGACATGGAGGTAGAGATAAAGATTTAACCTCACAGGAAGTAAGTGAAGAAAATGAAGCCACTCCCGAATACGTACATATGTCCTTGTTTTGGGCAGTAAGTCGCTGGTATTTGTTTCGACCGTGTTTTAAGTAGTGAATTCACATTTTGAAGAATATGACTCAGAACAGGACACAGCTTTTTGCTCTCTCTTGGTACAATGTGTGCAGTTTTATTGAAAGCAGATGTTGGCACTCTACTTCATTTCCCTCCTTGAGTCATTCCTTCACTTCTGGCTTCTCTGAACAATTCCTTCTCCTAAACTATCTCCCTCCCTGCAGTAGGAGGGAAAAGCAGAGTTTGTCAAAGAAAGTTGAGCAGAGACAAAGAGAAAAGAGCATAGGTCTTCATTAAGAATATGGATCTTCACAGACTGCTTCTCAGTTGCCTTCTCTTTGTTGTCCGTGTCGGTCTCTGCCGAGGCCTACTATTGTATTTCACTGGAGACATATACAGGTCACTAGAGAATCATGGCAGTTCTTTTATGTGAAAAGATCTATTTAACTGCAGTGACCACATGCTGAGGTAAATGACCTTTGCACTGGGTATTTGTTTGTGTCCCACTTTTCCCCTTTGTATAAAAAGAATGAAATCTGGATAATCACTTAAAGCTCTGCATTGCTCCTTAGCCAAAAAAAGAAAAGAAAAGAAAGTCGCGGCCAGATGTGGAACCGTTTGTTTTCTTCACATTAAAGCTGGAGTGGAGGATGACACTTGACCTCCATTCCACACAAAACCAGAAGTGAAGATTTTCCACTCATGGTCCTGCCTAATGTGAGAAATACTGGCTACTCTTCTCTGAAACTTCCTTCCAGTGTCTAATACTTGGTGCCCCACCTTGACAAAGGGTTATTACCCCTTAGTGACTGAACCCTGAACTCATGGGATGATAATTCAAACATATGGAATTAGTGTTGATCTTTGTATCCATGGAAACTGCAGTCATTTGTCAGAGTTCGTTCTCCCTCCTGGCTCTGGTAATGATGTTCAACATGCTGCTGACCCATTAGGGTATTTGACCTTAACCTCTTAAGTTCAAATGACTCGTCGGTGGGTCCACACTTCCTCACTTTCACAACTGCAAAACCTGCGTAGCAGATTCATCATAGCTTCTTAAGGAATTAAGTCTATAATTAAGAATGTATATTTAAACATACGAAAATTGTTGCCAAACATATTTTTATATTAATTTTAATTCAACTTTTAACCTTGATCTATGGCAATGATGCAGGCTAATATGATAAATAGTAAGGTAAAAAGAAAAAAGAGTATATATATTTAAAGGCATAGAAACATATTTTAACATGAGTATAACATGTAAATTGATAAATAAATATATAATAAGGTGGCACTGTGGCGCAGCAGCTAGTGTCGCAGTCACACAGCTCAAGGGACCTGGAGGTTGTGGGTTCGATTCCCGCTCCGGGTGACTGTCTGGTGTGTTCTCCCTGTGTCCGCGTGGGTTTCCTCCGGGTGCTCCGGTTTCCTCCCACAGTCCAAAAACACACGTTGGTAGGTGGATTGGTGACTCAAAAGTGTCCGTAGGTGTGTGTGTGAGTGAATCTGTGTGTGTTGCCCTGTGAAGGATTGGCGCCCCCTCCATGGTGTGCTCCCGCCTTACGCCCAATGATTCCAGGTGGGCTCTGGACCCACCGCGACCATGAACTGGATAAGGGTTACAGATAATGAATGAATGAATAAATGAATATATAATAGGCTAAATGGTAAAAGATCAGATCAGTATGGCTAAGAATTATGTAAAACTTTATACTATATACATGCCTTGCATCTCTTACTCTTTAATATAAGTTCAAACCTGCAGGCTGACAGAATTTCCAAAGCAGCTTATAGGTATGGGAGAGTAAGTGGGGACTGGGTCCCACCTGGTGGGATAATATTTTGGGGATGATTTTGCCAAGCCCCATATGGACCTCTATAAGATTGTAAATCACCTGTTATGCTTTTGAGAAATGCTTAATGATGCTCACAGGTTTTCAGTTTATATCCACCATACTGCTTTCAAAAGGGGTATTGTCTGATTGGGTGGTTGATTTTGGCCTTAAAACAGATGTTCTGACACTCCTGTTACACCTATTGCACCTATAAGACCACACAGGAAGGCAGTTATGGCCCACAATTATTTCCCTAGAGAATGGGATTGACTACATTTTTATTGTGAGTGAAAACAAGGTAAATGCATAGTAATTATCTTCAGCAACTGTTGTGGAAACACGTTAAAGATGTGCTTATTTTCAGATATATGAAAACTATTTTAAGTACCTTAGTGTAATTGAAAGTTGGCTGTTGGGATAGCAGTGGATGCACTAAAGCCCGGAGTCTGAAAGCTACAATTACGTGGTATTTATGATGTCATTAATAAGTATTGTAATAGCTGCCTGCTTGGCTGAGACCTGCAGAGTACCTGGTGAACTTTTGTCATAACCTTTATACTAGTTTGTCCCAAATAAGCACAGATAAGACAACGTACAGCCAGTGCAAAAACAAGCTAAACGTATTTTAGTATGATTCCATTCAATCTTTAGGTCACTCTCTTTAAGCCAGGGATGTTTAATTGTGGCGAAATCAAGGAGACATTTGGAAGGGCCGGCCAGTCCCCTGTGGTTAGCTTTTAGTTTAACATGGAGATCTTTCTTCGTACGCTTCCTGAGGCTGTCACTTCACTTTGCTGTTGTGCTAGGACCTGTTTTTCTGTGATTCTTCAGGTTGGATTACAGAATCAAATGTGTTCTTCCCATATCTGCTACATCGGACACTGATTATTACATACTCACCTCACTAATTATTGGATCAGTCCCAACTTCCTATGTATTATTAACCTATAACGTCTTGTTCATTTCTTTATATAGAAGTCAATATATAATATGCTTGACTGGTTTTGGATCCTGAAAGGATTAGATTATATTTACACAAGCTCAAGACTGATAACTGAAAAGAAAAGCCCTTAAGACTCTGTTTGTTTGCCTGTCCTCTTTTTTTTTTGTGTGTGTGTGATCATGTCTCTGTTGATGGATTGGGTGTTTGCTGTGTAAAGCCAGCCTATAGATGCTCACACAAGGGCAGGGTTGCCAGTACCTGCCTCAGTTGCATGTGGGTGTCATAGCAACCAGCAAGAAGTTGGACTGCGTCTGAGCCAGTTGCTTTGCCTTATTTTCTAATTAAAACCCACATGCCTGTAGATTGGACTCTGACTGTGGAGAATGACTAATCATTGACTGGAAATAAACTGGGGGTCCTGGCCAATCCCCAGCTTCACATACTTGCACCTTCCATTAGTATGAGCTATTTCAACATGACTGTTGGACGGTCAAGTCTTATGCTGACCTTTCATTCCAAAATAACTGTGAGTCAGACTCAGAGACGGATTCATCCGCTTGGATTTGGTGGTTGGATAAAAGCACAGTTAAAAGCATGTAGTACAAGAAATAATAATATGTGTAATTATACCATATATGATTATGTTTTTATGTGTAAAAACCTGACTGAAATGTTAAAATACACAAGTAACAGCACTTTGTGTAGCCTATGCTAACTGGGATGTTACTTCCTCTTGTTATATGTTATTTAGAATAGCCTCTAAGAACAAGTGCAAGTCTGAAGTTGCTCTGTACCCATTTTTCTTCTCTTCCATTAGCCGTCTAACAAAAATGTCATATTATTTGTAGAACCTAATTAACATGGCCTCAGATGTCTTTGTAACATTTTTAAAATCTTTACCCGTTGGACATGTGCCCTGTTAAGTGTTAAATCCACACCCCTGGAGACACACTTTGTACAAAAAGTTGTCCTCAGAGGCCAGAAATTCCTGGCGTGGATCTTAGGTGGATGCGTTTTGGCTTCGTGCCGGTTCCTGATGTGCGTATTTAAAGAGCTCCATTGGCCTGTGTCAAGAAACAACCACAGAGCCAGGGAGTCAGGGAAGAGGAAAGATGGTGTTTACTGTACACTCATTGTTCTCGCTCTCTGGAGGTATTCGGCAAGTTTTCAGCTCCCGACTCCTCTCTGGCACTGGACCATGGCCGAAGAGCCAGCGAGGGGGAAGAGAAAGAGAAAACGAAGAGCTGGAGGTCCTCTCAGGGCAGAAATGGAGTGTAAATATTGATGTTGATTTTTGGGCTTAGCCCTGGCCAGGATGTTCTGTAGTCATCTGCGTTAGTGGGGAAGACATCTTAAAGGTACAGGAGCCCTTGTAGTCTACTATGTGTTAGTGGGGAAGACATCTTAAAGGTACAGGAGCCCTTGTAGTCTACTATGCGTTAGTGGGGAAGACATCTTAAAGGTACAGGAGCCCTTGTAGTCTACTATGCGTTAGTGGGGAAGACATCTTAAAGGTACAGGAGCCCTTGTAGTCTACTATGCGTTAGTGGGGAAGACATCTTAAAGGTACAGGAGCCCTTGTAGTCTACTATGCGTTAGTGGGGAAGACGTCTTAAAGGTACAGGAGCCCTTGTAGTCTACTATGCGTTAGTGGGGAAGACATCTTAAAGGTACAGGAGCCCTTGTAGTCTACTATGCGTTAGTGGGGAAGACATCTTAAAGGTACAGGAGCCCTTGTAGTCTACTATGCGTTAGTGGGGAAGACATCTTAAAGGTACAGGAGCCCTTGTAGTCTACTATGCGTTAGTGGGGAAGACATCTTAAAGGTACAGGAGCCCTTGTAGTCTACTAAGGTGTCTGAAGAATAGCTTGAAGCATGATGTAGATTAAGAATAATGCTAAAGGCATCTATACAATCTCTAATAAAAACGTACATAGGTCAGTTGACTCAAACCAGGTGGGTTCAGTTGTATTCTGAAACTTAGATAATAATTTTCATAGCCGTTGATGTTATGAGTTTTGTGCTCTTAGAACAGATTTGTAGAAACTGATAAGTTGGCAGCATTGTATAAGCTGCTTTGTAACATTCACACAAGCTGACTTATAAACACAGATGCAATGTCTTTTAGAATGGTGTGTTTTCCCTGTGTCCACATGGGTTTCCTCCGGGTGCTCCGGTTTTGTTCCCACGGTCCAAAAACACACGTTGGTGTCCATAGGTGTGAATGTGTGAGGCCTTGCCTTGCGCCCAATGATTCCAGGTAGGCTCTGGACCCACAGCGACCCTGAACTGGATAAGCGCTTACAGACAATGAATGAATGAATGAATGATGAAACATATAAAGTGCATCTAAATGTCTGAATAATCCATTTACACATTGAAGAATCCAATATTGATATTGAGGTTTAGGTCCAAATGAGTGGCAGACAAATGTGCCTTATATTTATATATAAAGGTTTCCATTTTCAGTTTATTAGAGCATTCAGCATTATAAAACTCCAATATCTGGAACAAGAAATGTACTAGTTTTCACTCTTCGGATGTCAGTGATCTGGATTTCAGTCTCTGAGTCAGTGATTATAAACCACCATCAAACCAACCACATTAATAGTTTAGATTTATGAAGCCTGTATGCTTTGAATGTAATAAGGCCAAGTCATCGAATCAGAAACACGATTTATTGGCCATGTATACTCACGCGTACAAAGAATTTGGTTTTGGTTCCAGGAGCTCACAGTGCTCTGACGATACATTCTTAACTACCTCAGCATTCTCTGCTTCAAGAACCCTAGTTTTTTCAACTGTAAGTATTAATATTAGGTTTTGCCACTAGTCAAAATCTGGAGATCAGGTCACTGGAGATTCACCTTACTCTGGGGACTTACTCCTGCTACTTAAAATTGATATTTTGTGTTTATGACATACATCATTTGTTTTAATCTGAACCAATTAAATTTGTCAAAAACACACACACAAAAAAGAAGAAATTAGTGCAAGGAACGGGCCTAATGCACCTTATTCCTGTCACAGCCTGGTACCTGCTCTCAGACATTGTTTAGTTGCATGCACTGACAATGCGACTTTGACCAGAAGCGCATTATTTTTCTCCGGTCTCCTTTGTTGACAGCTTTAGAGGATCAGCACTATCAGACAGATAGATTCCCCTCAGGACTCCTGCTTAGAATACGGAGAAGTACAAATCAGACAGAGAAGCATAAATATTCCTCAGCTTGCTTCCCTGCCTGCCAGCGTGCCGCATTCTTCCCTTTGCTTTCATCCTCTCTTCCAGATTTTCCTCTCTGCTGGGCTATGGAAAATGGATTTTGACTTCTTCTCGTTCTTGTTCTCATAGAGGCCATCGGCCTTTGAAAGTAACCACTTTACAGCAGGCAGACTGTTTTGGAACATTAGCTTTACCCCAGTTCCAAGCTTTGGGTATCAGTTGATCAAGTGTCAGAGGCCAGTCAAGTGTTTGTGTTTTATGGAGAGTACAGCCACTCACGGCTAATTTAAAGTTCGTAAAGTAAATGTTTATAAAACTGTCCAATGAGGTTGGGTAGCTAGGCTGCTAATTACTTATACTTTTCAATATTTACACTTGAACTTTATTTGAGTGGCCCATCTAATATTTACTGTAATATGACTTCGTTTTTTGTATGTGTGTGATGTAATGCACTCTGAACACTTAATATTTATGGACAATTATGATGGCTCATTTGTCATAGAATGTTTACTGGAATGTTTCCAATGTAATGGACATCTGGTGTTTTAAAAACTAAGCCAAACATTGGAGATCTGAGGCATTCTTATGGCATAAACACTACTGAAATGTGCTTTGATCAGATCCATTACCGATCACGGAGATCAGATCAGGACTTCACTATCAGTGTCGAGACCACAAGGGCCTGACTGAGCTCACTGCAGCTGTTCTTCTTACTGCATTATAATAAATATAATCTCCTACCACTCACAGTCTTGACCTTCTATTTCCATCCACTGCCAGCTGAAAGTCGGGGTCATGTGTGGGCCGCTGGTCTGTGAGGTGAAGCTGATTACAGAGAGGAAGTGTTAATGTTAGGTGGCAGAGTCAAAAGTGTCTGCCAGCCTAAAGCTTTGAGAATACCTCCTCTGACTGGGGAAGCTAACATTACTGTTGTGGGAATTCAGTGTTTGGTGGAAGGGATAGTGGAATACATTGTGCAAAAACTTTTAAGATATATTGCAGTCCCTGCATGCCTTTGTGGCGCTCTGTTTGTTTATATCTTGTATACACTGAGATTATAATGAAGATTTGAAAACCAGTTGGGAACAAGACTCTTTCATAGGTCCATTACAGAGCTGGAACTGATCTGATACACAAATGACATCATAACTGCATATAGCAGTTCAGGGCAGCAGGTAGCAGGTCCCACCTCTGGTTACTGTCTGTGGTGTGTTGTCCCTTTGTCGGCGTGGGTTTCCTCCAGGTGATCACACACGTTGGTAGGTAAATTGGTCATGTACAAATGTGTGAGTATCTACTGCCCTGCGATGGATTATGGCAGTGTCCAGGGTGTGTTCCCGCCTTGTACCCAGAGATTCCAAGTAGGCTCTGGACCCACCATGACTTTGAACTCGATAAGCGCTTACAGAAAAATGAATGAAAGCAGTAGTTCATTGTTCAATACTAGAAAAGCACAGTTAAACTCTGTAAGCGATTTCTCCAATGGTCAAAAGTGAATTTACTGCCACTGTAAGTGAAATAATTGAAAGGGCGGACTCTGATTTTGTCACAACACTGTAATTGATCAGAATGATTAAAGCATGTTCTGATAGGGTCCAGCCTTACACCTGGTCGCCAATATTTCTCCCTCCACAATGAACGCGCTTGGGTTGTCGAATTCTGTTTTGACTGAAAGCAGCCGAAGGCGAATGTATTTTTAGTCCGCACCTTCATTTCCTGCTCTTGAGTAAGTGGACATGGGGGAAGAGGAAAAATATTCCAAATATTTGAATGAGAGTCCTGCCGTAAGTTGTGGTGGTTTTCTAGATTGAAAACAAACATAAAAAATAGCCAGGCTATGGTAGGAAGAAAGCTGAGTCTATATAGATCCCAGATGCAGGGGAAGCTCTAGCTTCCTGTTGCCAGATTTTTTACTTAGAGATAGAGAGAATAACAGACCTAGGTTTTTTTTCTGTGGCTATTCAGTAAATACTAATACAGCTCATTCAATACCATTCACAAAATGAAAGCATCTGGCAGAACAAAACCTCTAATATAATGTCACCATACTTTCTTATTTCTTATCTCTCTGTCCACTCATCCATCTGTCCATCCATCAATCCAGCCTGCCAACCAACACCCAGCCATAAACCCATCCATCTGTGCACGCGTAGTTATACAAGCACTTGCCCAATGCTTATATGCTCGGTAAAGCTTTATTGTTAAATGAACTTCTTCTGAGTTTTCAAGTGGCTGAGCTATGGCGATAATCCGTCACAGTGAGGTTTCTGAGTACACTGCGAACAGAAAAGGAGTAGAATATAACTGTATAACGTCAATTCACAGACAGAACAAAGCCACCGTAGTGCAATTAGGCAAAGCTCAGAGAATTCAGCACTGCTGAGGTGCATGCTCATTAAAAAAAGGCATTGTTAGGACTTAAGAAATGTGGGGAAGTATTTTTAAGAGATAAGCTGGCTGAGTTAAAGCCAGAACGTTAGGTGGAGTGTAATAAGCAATGAAAGGAGTTTATTTATAGCTCAGAAGGGCAGGCCTGTGATTTTAGGAGAAAGTGCAGGATGTAAATTCAGCTTTTGTTTCGCTCATGAGCTCATTTATGGATAGTCCGAGGCTGTGGAGCTTGTTTTTGTTGGATGTGAAGGTTACTACACATCAGTGGAAATTAACAAATCTGTTATGTACCTCATTTGTTTGAAAATGGAAATGTAAAATAGGAAATGGATAGGTTTGTCCATGCTTTGACACTTCTACAGATGAAAAGCTTTTGCCTGGACCCAATACTTTGGCTTATACAACACTAAAGGCCAACAAAGCTTTACTGACAGATCTTACAGGGATTTCCTCTAGTGTGTGCTTTTGTTGCGGCAAATGGAATTTGGAGATTTTATATAGACAGTCAATTGTGACTTACTTAATATTTAATTATGTGTACATATTTTTTTGACACGCTGAGAAATATCCAAAGGTATTAAAACCCTGTTTTCTCTCTCTCTCTCTCTCTCTCTCTCTCTCTCTCTCTCTCTCCCCAGCACATGCATTGCTGAACATGGTCCATTTCTGAGTCAGCCTGTGGTGTGCACACTACAGAGTGGAAAATAGGAGAGAGAACTGCTTTCGATCGCCCCATCGTGTGAGGCAGGCCTACCAGCATGTCTGCAGAGGTGGAGTCCAGTACACCTCCGGCCGAACAACCACCCATGAAAACACCTTCCAAGAAGGAGAAAAAGAAGGGTACGTGACACTGTTTTCATGCTGAAAAACTGCGACATTACTGGCATGCGTTAATTACCAGCGTCCCATGGCTTTGAGTCATTGAACATCACAGCCATCAAAGGGCATTTTGCTAAGAAGCACACATTTCCAACTGACGGCAAGATACTGTAACATCCTCAACACCAATGGCTTACAGTGTCATTGCTGAGTCACTCCAGTTTCCAGGCATTTTTTTGTTCTTCTTCCTGTTTGACTTCTTCTACTTCAACTTTCCACTTGCAGCCACGGTGTGCTAACAGCTGAAATCCACAGCTTCTAATAGTGTCCACACACTGTAGGAAATTAAGAAATCAAGACTCCATCCTTTTTTCATACACTTTCATAATGTGGGCACCTTCTCATACAAAGGCCCTCCTGGTGATTTCCCAAGAACTTCAGTGTGTCTTGTAATGGTCAGTTGCAGCATTTTCCTGTTTGATTTTGAATCAAACTTGCATTCTCACTTTACACATTGCCACACTTTTGAAGTCTCTAGACCCTTATTAGGAAGGGTTAACATTGTGGCAATATATGACAACTACAATGATTGGTTACATCAGAAGGTATTTGATGGAAATCTCCAGGAATTCTAAAGCACATTTTTTACAATGTGTTTTGCAACCATTTTCCTGATACACATTTTCCAACTCATTCACAAAAGTCAGGAAACCATCTTAATGTGATACACAATGTCCATCATGAAATAACCATGTTATAATTAATCACTGCTACAATTCTCAGCATGCTGAGGCACGTCAGTTGGCATTTGGGGCAAAACGTGGGTTTTCACAGATGGTTATGGCACTTTCAGGCCGTTTGTTTTTCCAAAGCAGTTTTTTGCCAGTCACGGCTGGGAGGCTTGTAGGCCATGTGCTGAGGTCTGGTTTATTTCAACCCTTTTGTTTATCCTCTTTTTTTCTGTTTTTGGGGGATTATGGAGTTCCTCACTTGAGTTCTGGCTTCACGTCGTGTCTTGCCTCCTCCCTCTCCACAACAAAGCAGCCACTGGACAAGAACTTTGTGCTAAAGTCTGGTTTTGTGGTTTTAAAAACCCTTTATTGTGTAAGCGTGTCATTAGAGAGATAGTGATTGTCTCGGGCAGGTTTTAAAGGGAACCGCTTGCTCCCAGAGGACAGATCTAACTGGGAGCCAGGCCCAGTGTCCACGTCCCCAAACTAGCCAACAAAGCCAGGCTGACGCCACAGTAGACCTCTGTATAATCTGTCCTCTGAAGTAAAACTTTCTTCTCCATTTGGGATTTTGCCTCAGAATTCCTCTTTATTGCCTAACTCTGCTCTCCGAGGACTTAAAGTTTTAATTTATATAAAACTTATTCCATTAAAAGCTAGTGAAACTCTGCCCTATAGACGAAGACCTAGTTGTGATGGGAACGTATATAAATATATCATTTTACTGTGCTATGTGGAACAGTCTGATATCAAAAGCTTTAAGCTTTTAAGTTTGTGGATGATTGCCCGTCCGGTTGATCTATTTAGGTTGCTATTCTGTTGATCTGGGCTAAGTTGCTGTAGCTAATCATAAACTCATTTAGAAAGCCAGAAAACCATGCTTCTGGACTGCCTAAACCTTTTTTTGTACATATTTCCTTAATTCTACAAAAACGTTTTTAGTCTAAGGTTTCTCCTTAAGTTGAAAGGGATTGTTGCCAGCGTTCTGTGAAGCTTGTCCAACCTCATGACCGTAGCTATGACAGAAAGCATTCATGGGCAAAGCATCCATAGATGTGGTGTCAGTAATTAATCCAGTAGCGTGATAATAGTCGTCATTTTCCTTTAAACTAGTTCTCTCTAAAATATCATGAAAATATAGAAGCATATATCCAGTAACATTACATCCCAACTTTTTATTGCTTTACCATTTGTAAAATACTTTCCCATGTTAATAGAAGTGGTTGACACTGGCTTTGATATCATTTCCACACGTTCCTTCCTGCAATGTAAGAAACATAAGGAAGGAAAGAAAGCTTTCTTTATTAGGTAGCTGGCTTCATGAGTATTATACACTTTTCAATATATTTTGATTCTGACTTTATGTATTCCTCATCCGGAGTACGTATGAATGGGCACAGTTGTAATGTTTAACAGACAGCCTATTCAGCCTCCCGAATAGAGGACTTTTCTTTTTTCCTTTGAGTGGAAAAAACAGAAATTAGAAGGATTATGCTTTTTGTTGGGTACGTTTCCACCTAATTCTCAGAATAAATATGTTCTACACTGAAGAATGGAATGGAATGAATTTACATGATCCAAATGTGTACACATTAATATGTGCATTTTTGATATACAGTAATCACTGGCCATTCTTCATTTATAAAATTTCCTATATTTATATATTTGACAATTGGTCATCACATGACAATTATATATATCAACATTCTACTGATTAGATTCATTAAGTTATTTTTTGTATTGGGTCTTTTTTTATCTTGCTGTTGTTGTTGTTGTTAGTGTAATTATGTGCCATATTTTATGACCAATGTGTTGCCTTGGGATCATTATATGCTCTGCTAAACACAATGAGTACAGAAATAGCCTTCTGAGAAAGTTTTGAATGCCACCCAATTATTACACAAGCCCTGATCACCTGATCGCTTGAATAAGCTGATGTACAAATGACTGCTGACGGTTAATGAAGTGAACCTGATGGATGAAGGCATTAGTTCTACTTGACATGTACACTTTGCTCCTCGAGTCAATTAGACCACAACATCTGACATGTTACATTGCTCAGCATCTTCTGAAGTAGGTCACAGAGGTCTACAGAAGACTAAACCAGTATGCAGCATTCCTCAGGCCTTCATGACCCAATAGTTGACTGGATTTATTTTGCTAAGCTGGGCCCAGTGCACAGTGGTATTGTTTGTCTTGCCTTGGCTGGTTCATTCCAGAGGAGCACACCGGTGATGGATTCCATTAAGTCTCTGTTGCTGTTTCCACAATACCTTCCAGCTGCGACTATGAGACGTTCTCCAACACGTCTGTTTATGATCATTTTCCACAGCCATGAAAACAACCGGATTCATTCTCACAGTCCCACGCTGAGGAGCCTAGAGTGACTGGGGCTATAAAGTGCATCTGGGGTGGATGGATTATTCACACCATTATGAATTTCACATTGAAACTCCAGCCTCAAGGTTAAATAATGTTTAACAGTGCAGAGAATAACATTCGGCGAGTTAATCAACTAGCTAGCACTGCCGTTTGGTGATTTATATTTAACACCAAATGTTTGGTGTTATTAGGTTTGCTTGCTTAGTTTTTCACTAGGGCTACAAGGCTAGTGTAGCTAACAAAAATTAGCATCACACTAGCTAGGCTAACTTGCCAAAAACCCTGTAAATAATCTCAGATATGTTTGCTTATGGCTTGACACTATATGACATATTTATAAGTCATACTTTGGTCCTTTATTTGATATGGGTTTATTCTAGAGTGCCAGAAAACACATAAGCAAGTTTGAGATTAATTAAGGACCTGAAACAGTTTAAGGCACATATAATCACATGTAGACTTGCAGTTTGCATGATGTTTGTACTATTAGCTACATTAGCTTACGTAGTTACATTATACCAATTTTTACCACATTAGCCTGCAGCTAAAGGGTAGCCTTTGAAGGCATGTCTAAATTAAATTATGTTTTTAGTTAAACACTAGGTTTATTTTAACAAAGTCCTATCTTTTAGCTACACCTGTCCGGTTTTTAAGGACATTATGGGTAAATATTTTCATTGAAGTGCAAGTCTTGTTCTGAGAATTGTTCATGCTTCCTGAAAGAATTCCATATCACAGGCATCAGGGGATCATTTGTACACAGCTGAGGTTTTAGGACCTGTCACTTGCTAACGTCAAAGTACACCTCATATCAGGAGCACAGTGGGAAACTTTCAGCTCTAAGAAACTGCTGTCTTCTGCACAAGGAGCATAGTGGTCATAGGTCAGGCTGTAAACGATGTGCTTGGTGAGGTCACACAGTTGCCCCCTAATGTTTCACTATTTTAAAACCTCAAACCATCTGCTGAGGGCTATCTTAGTAAGACTGCTTCTTTTTTCCTTTTACCCAGAGTCATTACTGAGCATTTTGCTGTACTTAAGGGTAATTACATAATTATCTAAGCATCTGTATGTATGCGGTAAGTAAATGTAACAAATTACGTTATGTTTGAGTGGTTTTGATTTTAAAATTGCATAAACATGGCATAAATCTAAGAAGTACCTTATACTTTTGTTAAGCAGAACAGTAGCTTTTGGTCAATCTAAAATCACACTAAAGATGTCGACTTTGACAGAACTTTTCTGCTTGAGCAAAGAGCTGTGTGACCCATGTGAGATTACATTTACACTATGCTTTTGATCATCATGATAACTTCAGCTTCTACCACATTAACAACAGAACGGTAATCATGCCTTTGAATAAGTGGGACCTGATTTAAAGGTACTTAACGAGGGAATTTTACAGAACTGCATTTTTCACAAACTGTCTGATTTGCATTAGATTAAGGGTACGATTAAAGGTTTTGTTTATTTGAATTGCCTTTTAACAAGCCTTGAAGCTTTCCATCTTATTTCACTGACCAAAAACAAAGTCTACAGAGTCAGTTGTGTCTGACCTATTGAGACTGAGAGGAAGTTGGGTGAAAGAGGCCTGCTCATTCTCTGACGTTGTTCAGTAAGTGGGGGTTGTCCTGGTACTAACAGGGGGAACCTCTGGCCTCCTGGCTCTCTGCATGTTGTGAATGTCAATAGTGTCTCTTAGCTTGTCCATGGCAGAACCAAAGTGTGGCCCCCGGCTGGAAATGCCCATTTTTTCTGCCCCTCTCTCCGCCTCTGCCATCTAGCCAGGGCCAGTAGCCCAGTAGGGAATCCAGTCGTAGATGAGTAGTTGTGGGAAGTTTAAATTAGTTTATTGAATCAGTTAAGCATAGCCATCATTTTTAGATCTTTTTTTAGTAATATTACCCTTTACACTACACAGAGGCAACCAGATCTAAATGTAGGGTTGATGTATTATGTACATTGCATTGTTCTGTATTAGCTTCTATAGCAGTAGCATTAGTGAAAAATGGAAAAGAACCCAACACATTAAACCCCACCCTCTTAAAGACAGAATGTGGTGTCATGAAAAAGGAGGAAAGAAGAGTTCACAGAAGTCAAAAACTGGGAACGTTAGATAGAAAGTTCACAAAGGAGCAAGACCAAAGACTGAGTGAAGAAAGAGTGGAGCAAAGCTGCACAAATCTGATGATAATGAACTCTAGATAGATGAATTGTCCAGTGGTGACCAAATCAAACTGAAACACACATGTCAAGAGAGATTAAAAAAGAATGGGCAACTTAATCTTCGCCTTGTAGGCTCCGGACCCAGTGGGAAATGAATTAATGAATGAATGAACTTAATCTTCTCCATGGAATTGAGTGGAATTCAAAGAAGGGAATGGTCAGATCCTGTTTTAAAGATGACCAGAAAGATATAGTGGAATACACAGAGAATTAGGTAGAGAACCTACTAGAGTTTCGCTGAGATTTCTCAGCTTAGTTTGTGTGTCTAAGGCATGAAAAGTAAAATCAAATGGTCCATCAGTTTCCCAGTAAACTCCCCAACCTAAATAAGGTGTAATATCAGTGCAGTATGTGATGGTGAGATGCACTGGGAAGGACTGTCTAGGGTGTGTTTCTGCCTTACTCCAAATGATTCAGAGTAAGCTGTGGACTCACTGCGACCCAGATTACAGAAGATGAGTGAAAGAATGAATCAGTGCAGTGTGACATGTGCATCAAAAGGGCTTAATCACTCCTGTATTATGCAGAGAGCTTCAGAGACTACAATGAGTGATATCACTTGTTGTCGTGTTGCTTGCTTGTATTGTTGCTTTTAGGACAATCATTTTCATCATAGACATTTTTCATTGCTATTTTTACTTTTTTAAGCCTGGTTTTTGCTAGGTTACAAGTTAATAAGGCATGACATTTAAAGGAGTATCACAATGATTTATGGAATTTGTGGCTTAACTCTGAAGGACCTCTGAGACGGAGGAAATGCTGAGGTTACTAAACATGAGTCTGGACCTCACAGTGTTTATCAATCATCACGACAGAGCCACGGATTATTCAGGTGGTCTTTAACACTCATATTGTGTTGAAAACCCACTTTGCTGATGCTAAAGTGAGAGACACTTTTTGTGAAGCCCAAAACTGTAATGACGGATTGTGTTACAGCGAAGGACCTGTAATTGACTTTTCATTTGTCAAATGTACATGCTTTCCACAGAGATTCAGTTTTTGCCTCAGTGTATACACAGTGGAGCCTTGTGTAGTATATGGTTTGTTGTTACATTTGGCCAGAGCACGGAGGACTACAAATTAAATACTGTGTGATTTACGGGTTACAGTGTGGTTCGCAAGTTCACTGTTTCTTCTTTGGTGAAATGTGGGACATGCAGTTCAAGGTGACATGCTTCAGCTTAGCTAATCCACAGCTTAGTAGAAGTTTTCTGGTTTGCACTCGCAAGCTTTTGTTTGTCTTAAAAGGCTGTGGTCAGTGTTTTATGGGCCAAATATTTTAGCTGGCTTGTCCCACATTAATTCTAATTATTATTATTATTTATTTTTAATTACATTTTAAAATTACAGCTCCAAAACAATTTTAATGATTCTCTGACCTGTAATAAAATTGAATAGAGCCTCTATTTTAGTTTTCAGGAGGGTAGGAAAACATTAGGCTTATCAGTAAGTATAGAGGACATTCTAAAGGCATAGATATCACTATTTTCATGTTTGTCTCATCAGTGTACCCTGGCCTTTAAACAAATGTTAATGAGACATGACCAACATTTACATTGCTCCAGCATGACAATGCAGATTACAGGCATAGTTGCACTGAAAGTCAACTGCAGCTATCCCTGACACTGTATAGAAGATGCCATCTTGTTTCTTTTAGATTCTTGCATGGTGTTTATGTTTTCTTTGTCTCTTTATCCCAGCTGCAGCCAGTCCAGAGAAAACAGATGAGTTCCTGCTGGCCAGGTTCAAAGGTGACGGCGTTCGTTACAAAGCCAAGCTGATCGGAGTGGACGATGTGCCTGAGGCCCGAGGGGACAAGATGAGCCAAGACTCTATGATGAAACTGAAGGTACGTTAAAGGGAATGCAGTCAAAGAGATATTTAACTCTGTTTTAGAATTATTTTAGCCCGCCTTCTGTGTGATTTAATGTGTCTTGAAAGTAATGTGTGTGTATAAGAATTAGCTGTAGGCAAATCTGCTTTGATAAGAAGATTCGAGATCCAAGTCTATTCTTCAAAGCAAAGTCTGTTTTTTGTTTGTTTTTATTTATTTATTATTTTTTCCCCCAGAAGTTAAGTTAGTTAAGAGCTGAAACAGTGTGGCTGGTTTTCTAAGTGTGTGGTCATTTACAGGGAAAGGCAGGGGCTGCTCGTTCTCAGGGCAAACACAAGCAGAGAGTGTGGGTGAACATTTCTCTGTCGGGAATCACCATTACAGACGAGAAGACGGGGGTGAGTATTCTTGCTATCTGCACCCAGCACTGTAGACACATTATGATTTTGCTTATGACATATCTCTTGTTGGTTCCTGTAAATGTGTTTAATGATACCCGCTCACTCCTTTGCAGGCCGTGGTTCTGGAGCATGCAGTGAATAAAATCTCCTTTATTGCTCGTGACGTGACTGATAATCGAGCGTTTGGCTATGTGTGCGGCGCAGAGGGCCAGCACCAGTTCTTCGCCATTAAAACTGCACAGCAGGTTTGCTGGGTTACTATTGATAATCATTACTGTGCTCCCCCACTCCCCTCTCTCTCTACCACATACACACATGCATATTAGTGCTATTAGGAGACAAGTACTGTATTTACTCACAATCCTGAGTACAACACAGTGGGAGTGTGCAGGTGTCAGTTCTTAACACTCTGTCTCTCTTAACACTCCTTTCACACAGACACACATTTCCAGGAAGTCTGATATTTAACAGCCTTTGTTCCTTTCAGGCGGAACCCCTGGTCATTGACCTGAAGGATCTCTTTCAGCTCATTTTCAACATGAAGAAAAAAGAAGCAGAGGGCTCGAAGAAGGTACAGGAGCTGAGTACTGAGCTCTTCTGTCCAGAACAGTGCAGTTACTGTTTATCAGTCACGGTGTTAGAGAGTAATGACATCCTTGACTTCAGGAAGGGATTTTTTATTACAGTAGCCGTGCTAACATGACAACTATATTACAGTTATCATTTAAAGTCATCCTGCACTGCCCTTCAAAGGCCAAGGGCTGTGGCGTCGTGACTAATGACACTGAGGAATATAACTTTAAAATAAACACATCATATATTTCTTTAAAAATGAACAATAGTAATGTATGTTTTGCTCCACACACACACACTCTGCTGGGTTGTGAGAGGCTTTATACAACTATAACCCCCACTTGGCACTGGGCATGTTGGCTGTAGGCTTCTGCATCTGCCCCAGTGTTTCCATTTTTATTTCATGTTTTTCTGTGGAGATTATACAAGCTGTAATACAAACATTAATTGGCTATTTTTCATTGTTGATGTCGTTCCAGCTCTTTGCCTTTGCTGGGTCTTTGTAGTAAAGCTGGCACAAGACTTGTTTTGCATCCAGAATGTTTATAGTTTGCGCAAATCTTGTCCTAAAAGCCTTATTGGCACCAGATACTCCAGTTTACTGTCAGGTTTCAAGTTAGATTTGTTTATGGGATGCAGTCTTGATTGACATTGTGAGACACATGGGATGCACATTTTCTCCAAATTTAAAACATAATTTAAAAAAGTTCCTTTAACACTGTGAACTCTTTTACATTTCTTTATAATTCATCACCGCATATTGATTCGTTTAAATAGCAGTACATTTTGGAAACATGTCTAAAAGTTGATGGTGTGTATGTCTAGGCTGTTGTCCTTTTGTCTAATTATCTCACGTAATGTCTGGAGGAGTGTTGCTTGTTCTAAGTCTTCTCTATTTAACCTCTTACTGTAATCGTGTTTATTACAGTTAAAGCCTGCTAAGTGTATTCTGTTTGCTATTGTGTTTTATACTAATCAAACCATACCTCCTCTACAGGAAGAACCAAATAAAGTGGTGGAGGTAAGTGTGGATGTCTACCACAATAAAAAGCATAGCATGGTTAATAATATAGCAGATTTGATATTAATTATTTTTAAATATAATTTTTACTAGTTTTGTGTCAAAATTTGTGAGCCATTGCTGTTGTATTCCACAGAACGGCAGTGAAGCTTCACACACCAATGACAGAAAAGTGAGTGTTCACTGTCCTTCATCTTTGGTTATCTGGGATCCGTGGATGAAATTTTACTGTACTTCTACTGTATTTTACTTCCTTTTACTGTAAGCTTAGTGAAGTAGCCAAGAAGTGTAAGACTTATGTAGTTCTCACAAAAGCCAAGACTCTAAATTGAAGGTTGTTTTGAAATCAAAGATTGAAATCAAAGTTTTGAAATCAAAGATAACAGTATGGAGTTTGTCAACCCGTGCTGCAGTAACAGCTTTTACACTTCTAACAAGCTTTTACATCAGATGGGCAGTTGCTGAGAGAGTTGAACTGCATTCAACCACAAGGGCATTAGTGAGGTCCAGTAGTGACATTTTATAATAAGCTCTGGATCAAAAATGTCACTCACAAGAATAACATTCAGCTCATTCCAGAGATGGCAGTGGCACTGCCCCACTGCCACAGTTCCTGGGGGCTTTATATCTAGTAAAATAGATTAAATCATTAATTAACATAAGCATCTACAGAGGTTTGGACATTTAATGCATTCAAGGTTTCAAGATATATCATGTATATAACTATGCTATACACTGTACTGTTGTCAGTTTTATCATTTGAATGTTTGACAGCTCTCATGACAACCATTCTCAAGTTTACCACCGTCATAGTCTCAGACCAAAACTGTAATCAGCTAAAGCAGCAGGCTCATCTTCTCCTGTTCTAACACTAAGACCACCCTCAGCATATTACAGCGTCTCCATGCAGTATCCCAGTCACTATTTAACCAAGGATATATAAACAAATGATGTTAGCAGACAGGAAGTCACAGAGATGTGCCAACTAAGCCATTCAGACGTCTGTCTCCATGAGAAAAGAGCTAAACTCGTCCTTTGTTAATGAATCACCTCCACTTCAAGACCATAACAGCTTGCCTCTGTGCTGTATCTGGCTTTAGGGACTGGGTAGTAGTAGTAGTATAAAAATATACTTCTAGGGGTATAATAAAGAGAAGGTATACAATGGATACTAAATAAATAACACTACTGAAAAACACAAAAAAGAGAAGGATCAAGCCAACTCCTCAGCTCTTTTAATACTATGACGTATTTGTGTGTGTTGGAGTCATTTTTCATTTCAATAATTATTTCCTCTTCCATGTTTTGGTATGAAATCTCCCGTTAAGGTCACTATTTTCATCCCTTGCAGGGAGTTGACCAGCTGGGCTTGTTTGGAGACATGTCGACCCCGCCAGACTTACACTCTCCCTCGGTAAGCCTGGATCTAAACAACATCATCCAACTGAGCACAGGCACGCCGAAGCTTTAATAAACATGTATTACATGACAATGGGTTGTTTATCGTTTTGTAAACATGATTTAAGAAAATGATTAAGATCAGAATTGGTTCCTGGTCATGAACTTGTTTAGCTATTGTTGTTTAATTAACCCTGTAATGTCTGAGCAAAAAAAATAGCTAGTTTGACTTTTAATGTGTTCTTCTACTTTAATAGTACAATCCCTCGGTGCTGTTTGTGCATGTATTCTGTTGTAAAATAGAATGGACTTAGCAAAGCTGGACATAGATTTAGTTTTGGTTTGTGTCATTTTCAGCAAGCAAATATTTTCCTCTTATTTCAGGACAAAGGCTTGTACCAAATTGGGAAAATTGTTTGCATTCCGGCTTTGTTCTGATAGGAATAGCATGAATAAGGGTAGATGCTAAAGCTAATATAAATATATACACCTAAATATGAACAGGGCGGCATGGTGGTGCAGCAGGTAGTGTCGTGGTCACACAGCTCCAGGGACCTGGAGGTTGTGGGTTCGATTCCCGCTCCGGGTGACTGTCTGTGAGGAGTTGGTGTGTTCTCCCTGTGTCTGTGTGGGTTTCCTCCGGGTGCTCCGGTTTCCTCCCACAGCCCAAAAACACACATTGGAAGGTGGATTGGTGACTCAAAAAGTGTCCGTAGGAGTGAGTGTGTGAGTGCCCTGTGAAGGACTGGTGCCCCCTCCAGGGTGTATTCCCACCTTGCGCCCAATGATTCCAGGTAGGCTCTGGACACACTGCAACCCTGAACTGGATAAGGGTTACAGATAATGAATGAATGAATAAATATGAACAAAATTTCAAATGTAACTGCTCATAAACCTTCCCACTGCATCCAGCAATTGGGGCAGTATTTTGCTTGCAGTCATAGTGATAGAAAACAAAATCACAAAAATACTGCAAGTCCACAGCATCTTAATTTTCTGTAAAATCTGTAAAAGAATAAAGCTGAAGTTGCTGAATGTATCGTAGATGATATTTTAGGTGAGATAGAGTGAGTTCATTTTCCAGGCACTGAAAATGTTAAACAAGTATCAAAACGAGGAACATAACTGGTCCAGTTCAGATTTAGCTCATGCTGTGGAGCCAGTCCTTGTCAATAAGTCTCTGGTCTCATTGAGGAACAACTAAGGAAAAGTGCATTTTGCCACATATATATATATATATATTAATATTTGTTGTAGAATTTTAAAGCTGCTCTTTACTAATCCCTTTTCTTGGTTTTGATAAAGTATCTGTTCTTTGTTTTCAAATTAAATGCCATGACTATGAGAGTTCATGCTCAGGTAAAGTCAAAACAATCACAACATCCAATCACAGTGAAGTCAATTCAGCCATCAGAAACATGCTGTCTTTGCGTTAAAAACCTTTCCAGTCTCGACTGGATATGAGTTTTATGGAGGCACTCTCATTGGTCAGATTGTTACAAGTTGACATAGCACGTCAATGTCAGTAGATTCAAGCCATGGAGTGAATGTTTTTCTCATCTCGCTGCATGTTTCCATTTCATTGCCACGCCTTCTCAAAAACTATCCATTCATTTACCCACAGCTGATTTGCTTATTATATCACACCAGGGTACTTATCCAACAGGATATAAAAACATTAAGTATTGCATTTTCTAAAGAACCTAGAAATCTGGAAATGCTGCATTTGTCTCACCACCTCAGTTTCCACATGCCTAAGTAACATTTCGCTGTTCAGAGAAGCAAATGAATGGAAGCCGAAATTATGTTGGCTCAGTGAGTTTTATAGTTTAATAGTTATGAGAGAATAAAAATATTGGAATTTTAATGAGTTAACACTGCACACTTTAAGGATCAGAATGTTGGGTGTGTTATGTCTACTCCTCTAGGGCTCAAGAAATATTAGGTGTACAAATATGGTTTAAATCATCTTTGTGTAATACATGATTGTAATTCAGAATTAAGATATTCACCCATTGTCAGTTTAAGGTTTAATTGTTTTTATTATTATTATTATTATTAAAAATGACAATTGGCAGTTAGTTTAAAAGTAAATAAATAAAAATGTAGTATCAATATGCTACATATGTGCTTCAACATGGAAATCACCATCTTTAACTCATCGAAACCAGAATTCACACATATTTTGGATACAACATTATCCTCAGGAACAGAACAAATCGATGCACATGCTTTTGACGCACTTTTTCCTGAGGAATCTCATAATAAACGCAGTGATAAATTATTATGCATTATGCATTATGCATTATTAAGTTAGTTTTAATTAGTTAATTGTAATTTTGAATATGAAGCGACACTTAAACTGACAAAAGCAGAGGAGAATGTGTGAATTTTGAATTACAACAGCTGGCCACCAACACTGGTGGTTTTCTGTATTTTTTTCTTTCTATTATCTGGATCAGTATCCGTGACAAATTCTTATCACTGAGGCCATAACATCTGCTTCCTGGCTGACTCATTAAACCGGCCCCACCCTGAGAGTGACATAATAAGTAAAATGACCATGTGAATTGCTGGTGTAGATGACCTGCAGCTGCAGGATCTGATGTAACTAATAGATTCTTTCTTTCCTCTCAGGAATCTGAGGACATTCTCTTGTTGGATTTGTCCACTGAGATAGACAACAACCAGAACTGTGTGAAAGGCAACCCGTTTACCGGCTCGTCCTCTTCCTCTGCCCCCAGTGTCCAGTCCAGCCTCTCGCCTGAAAACCCCTTCTCCTCCCAGCTCAGCTTCTTCCCCACCCCCAGCCATGACCCCTTCAGTGATGACCCCTTCTCTAAAAGCGACAACCAATCAGCAACGGCTGTAATCAATCGCAGCCCCAGTCAATTTTTTAATGGCGGACCCAAGAACGGTGACTCAGACTACCTGGCCCAGCAGTTTGACCAGCTCTCCAACAGGACAGTAATCCAAGCGCTCAGCAACGGCCAGTGGCCACTAGATGGCAGGGCAGTGGACATGGCTGCCTGGACTCAGAATGGCATACCAGTCAGCGAGCAGAATGGCCATAATGGATTTGTAACACCAAACCCGTTTTTGGAGACTGCAGAGAAGAACTTGCCAGTCCAGAACGGAGTGAAACACGAGAACGGGAGCAAGCCTGAGACAGCAGTGAAGCAGACCAAGGATTCAGTCATCATAAGCCCACCTCCTCTCAACACAAAAGCTGGCCGGGGAAGGAGGGCTGTGAAGGTGAGGATGGAATAAAGTCCATTACAGTAATTTTGTTAGTGCTGTTAATCACAGTGTAAATTTGGGCTGCACACGTTTTTATGGAACAGTGGAGTTGTCAGAGTCCAGTATTAGTGGTTCTTTAGGATTATACAGTCTATAAGCCTGGGTATGGCTTAAGCCCGTGGTACTAATGAGAAGCTTTGTAACATGAAAGCACTGGCAAGTTAAGAATACTCATACAGCCTCTGAAAGTGAGAAAATTCATAGACCACTTACTGTTACAACAGCTTGAAATGTTTAAATAGTTTTAATAGAAGACTTTGGGAGTTGAGAATAAGTCACTGTGCCAATCTGTAATGTTCTAATGACTTTATTTGGCTGTTTTTTTAATGCTTCAGTGAATGAAAGAAAATAGGTAAGAACTCACTCAGCAATACATTTAACTTTTAAATAGAGAAACTAATAAAATGTACACAATTTTCCTCATAAACTAAATTTAGGTGATCAGCTAAGACATGGTGGATGTCTAAAAGCATATACTCCACTAGTCAACATTAGGCAAACTACATATAACTCTAGCAACAAATAATAAACCTAGCATTAGCATCTGTATACATCAAAGCAGAAGCCATGTTGAAGCCTGGCCCTGCTGTGTTTTTGTCCATGTTATAGAAACAAGCGTGTGCTAAATTAGGTATCCATTTGTTACAATCTCATATTCAGAGTATTAGCTTCCTTTAGTTGTTAGCTACATTAGCTTTGAAGCTCCTGTACAAAACATAAGAGGCTAGTTTTGACCATCAAACAAGTCTTAGCTATCAGCTACATTTGGGGAATTTGGATACATTTCCTCAAGCTTTATAATCTAATACATTCACACAGACAATTGTATCGGTTGTTTCTCTCCTCCCTAGTCCCCAACAAATGAAACACCTGCAGCAGACCCGTTCACTTCACCCAGCCAGTCGGAATCACCATCTCCCCCACAACCAGACAGCACCCAAGTCAACTCAGTCCCTTTCTTCAACCAGAGCCCCAGCAGCTCCTCAGACACCCTCACAGGCCTCGGTATCCAACTCCTCATATCCTGAAGAGATTAATCCTTTGACCTTTATAGGACTATTCTGACCTTTCTAACAGTTTAGCGATTCAGAAATGGCATTAAAGTATCAAAATTTGGCATTAAGAAGTAACAGAGCATAATGCCTGAATTCATAATTGATATCAGTAGCATCACTTTCTATCATGTGATATGTCTGATATTTTAGTGTGTTCTATTGTGTACAGTAGAATTATTTGAAATATTGCAGAGAGTACTATCGTGTAATAATATAAAAATATCCACCTCTGTACTCTAGGAGGGCTGTCCCTTGGACCTTCTACTGCCTGCACTCCTGGTGCAGTTCAATGGAGCCAGCCCATCTCTTCCATCATGCCCTGCTCCAACAGCGCCCCCCAGCCTTTCACTCAGAATCCACCCTTCTCCACCTCTCCAGTACCCAACTGGGGGAGCAGCTCTGGAGTCTTTGGGACCTCCCCCCCTCAGCAGCTTCCATCCTGGGGCCAGACCACCCCTCCTGTTTCGAACGGAACTTGGACCCCGAACTCCGCCCTGGGGAACCCCTTCCAGACCAGTATCTTTCCTCCATCTTCAAACTTAATGACTGGGAATCAGCAGAGCTCTAGCCCTCCTCCACAGATTCCACCTCGCTCTGTGCCTGTTAAAGAGCCGCCTAAGATCGACAGCAATGCTTTTGTAGATCTGGATCCTTTAGGAGAGAGGGAGAAGAGGGATATCAAGGACATGTTCAAGGACTTCCAAATGGCTAAACCACCCAATGCTCCAGTTAAAAACGGTGAGAAGAAAGGATTATTGTGCAAGGCATGATTGGGTTATTCACTCCAAATTTTGGTGTTTAGACTTACACTTGTTTTGCATTTTGCATGAATTTACTCATTGTGTTTTTATTGGATAACCCTTTTTGATCTGTATTATTGATTGTTTTTCTTATTGTATTTTAATTTTGTTTCATTAGAGCCCCTAAAAGTAGGTGGCCAGAACCTGTTTGATAACCCTTTTGGGGCTGGTCTTTTTGGAGCCCCAACACCAGCTACAGTAAGTATTCCCACCTCTACACATACACTAGTGTTGTATGCTGCAACTTAGAAATTTAGACTGCTCAGCCAATATTTGAGAACAAGCATTTCCAAATGTTTTAATACTAGCAGTGTTTGCTTCAGGAATGCCAACGGTGTACTTGTATTGCAATAAGTTTCATAACTAGTTTTCCTGAACTTTACAGACTGCTCCTGTCATCAGAGACCCATTTGGAAACCCCTTCGCATGATGACCATTCACCCAATCTATAGGTCTGAAAGGCTCAAGTAAGTCAAATGAAGTTTAGAACTGAAATATTGAATGGAAATCAATGGAACAAGGCTTTATTAGCCAATTATATTAGTCTATTTTTTAATTTTTAAGTTTTACATTTTTAAATATGTAAAAATAAATCAACATAAATGATATACACTGGACAATTACTGGCTTAGGAACACATACCTTACCCACTGACAATACAGGAGCATTTCGTAGTTCTACAATTACAGACTGTAGTCCACTTGTTTCTCTGCATACTTTGTTATCACCATCTCATATTGTTATTCAATGGTCGGGATCATTGACCACTCACTATCCACTCCGCTACAAACACCTACCTCATTGGTTCATCTTGTAGATGTAAACTCAGAGACAGTAGCTCATCTGTGTTGGTTGTATTCTAGTCTTTCACCAGTGGACACAGGACGCTGAAGCCTAGATAGTTTTGGTTGGTGGACTATTCTCAGTCCAGCAGTGACAGTTAGGGCTTTAAAAACACTAGCAGCACTGCTTTGTCTGATCCACTCGTACCAGCACAACACACACTAACACACAACCATCATAAAAGTGTCACTGCATCACTGAGTATGATCCACAGCCCAAATCATACCTGCTCAGTGCTACTGTATGGTCATTGGAGCTGATAAATTGGACAGTGAATGTCAAGTTAGGTGTTCCTAATCCAGTGATCGTTCAGTGCACATTACATAATGTAGCACCAGTTAAAAGTACATTTTTCAGCAAGTTTTCTAACGATTTGAGGACCTCAACTGTTTTGCTAATGTTGCATCCCTGATTTTCACAGGGACTCCCATTGAAACACAAGGTCTCCCCACAAAAGCAGGACCTGTTCCAGAGAAGATCTACAAGCCCTATTGTCACTGCCATTCATTAGAGTCCCTAAACCGCCAAACGATGTCCATGGAGCCCTTCTTCTTCTTCAGTATATCCAGTCTATATACAGTCTATACAAACAAAGTAGCATACAGCTGGAGACGCACATTCATGTGCAGTACTTGACTCCAAGCTCCCACCCAGCCCACAAGATGGGTTCTGTTACGACTGGAGATGGATGCTGCTGTGGATTATATGGCACAACTCCAGTGGATGTGGAAGCCACTGCCAAAAAATAAAAATAAAAGCACAAATTCAACCAGAGAAGATGGAAGAGTCTCCCCTGCACAAATCAGTGTAATGGAAGACTTTGTTCCACGATGACTAGACATACAGGAGCATGCCTCAGATCACTCTTTTGTTCTACATCGCAGTATTATTCCTCATTCATCTCTCATTTCTTTTTATGCTTTTTTTCTTTGCAGATGCATTATCAGTTTGCATTTATTTGTTGTGCCTGATTGGTCACAGGGGCATTATATAGTATTTTATGGTATATTTAGTGCTATAGAAGACATTGCCTCTAATGAGTCACACTAAATGACTAAATCACAGACATTGCCCGATACGTTATACATTACAGCAGTCTTCTGAATATCAGCTGTTTCATGATTTGTTTTGTTGCTGGGTGCTGAACAGAAAAATAACATCACTCCTATGGAAGTGGAGGAAAATGGACAAGCTTTGTCAGCAGTCTGATCCATATTGGTGACACCTCTATGTACACAACTGTGCAAAAGTTTGGAATGATATAAATTATTTTATGATAATTAATGTAGTTATGTACAGTAACCATCAACTGCCTGCCTCCAGAATTGGCCACTACTTTTTAAATATGAGGTGTTCGATAATAATCTTATTACATTGTCATTGTATATAAAGTTGCATGTAAAGATTTAGACCATAAAGTTTTTATTAATGTCCTTAATAAAAATAAGTTGACATTTCTATGGGGAACTAATATTCCGCAAATTTTAATGCACTATTCATTTATTTGCCAAATTTCACAACCTACATTTGTGATCTGTGCAAATGTTACATCCCACTATATATAGCAGTGGTTCTCAAACTTTTTAGTCCAATATAAGTCATGTCACAGAAACACATACAAAACACACACACACACACACACATACAAAACTTGTACACAGCAGGCATATGAATGCATTACCTCTTATCATCTTAGTGAATGGGCTGGACCTAGAAGAGACTAGATCATTCATTCATTCATTCATTCATTGTCTGTAACCCCTTTTCCAGTTCAGGGTTGCGGTGGGTCCGGAGCCTACCTGGAATCATTGGGCGCAAGGTGGGAACACACCCTGGAGGGGGCGCCAGTCCTTCACAGGGTGATACACACTCAGACACTTTTGAGTCGCCAATCCACCTACCGATGTGTGTTTTTGGACTGTGGGAGGAAGCCCGAGCACCCGGAGGAAACGCACGGGGACACGGAGAACACACCAACTCCTCACAGACAGTCGCCTGGAGCAGGGCTTGAACTCTGGACCTGGAGCTCTGTGACAGCAACACTACCTGTTGCCCAGGGACTAGATCAGTGAACTTTGAACACATGGCTCAGCATACATTTTTGTTATGGTACTTGTTCTTAGTCATCGTTTGGGCAAGTGGTAAATAATTCGCACCAATTTTTTATGGCTCACCTGCTTTTTCTATCTACAAGCTAGAAATGTAAGATGTTCCTTGGGATTTGGAAGATGTGTTGTCAATATTCTTTATTGTGGATAAGCACTGCTTCACTACTTAAGTTGATTAATGCCCATATGGTGTTTTTTTAATGCAAAACACAACACTTTCACTTAAAGTGTGATATGAAAACTAAAAGGGATTGTGTAATTTACACACGAAAAGGATGTTTCATGTTTACACTCGTAGGAGGATGTTTCATGTACCACCAAGTGGTACACACACTACAGTTTGAGAACCACTGATATATGGGATTTTTTTAGCCTCTGTCCAGTCTCAGGGGCTCATTAAAACTGGGGAGTCTGGTGAGGTAATGAACTAGAGAAGAAGCTAGAGGCTTGACCAGGGAGGGGGAGCTTGGAGCCAAGACATGAGCCACATGGACTAAGCAGAGATTTAGCCACACTTTCAGGGTATTTTCCCCATTAAAATAAATACATGGAAGAAAATAACTGAAATGTTTTTCCCTTTAATGGAAAATATTCATTCCAAACTTTTGAATTGTACACTATATGACTAAAGTGTGTAGACACCTACTCACTCATTGTTTCATAGGTGTACATTAGTGAGGTCAGGTACTCCAGCTCATCTCAGCGGTATGGGGCTGTGCTTTATCACTCCTTAGAGCACAGTTGGTGGGAGGCTTTATACGCTTCTAAGCTGCTCCATAGCATCCCATTCTATCTGCTGTGTTTTTGAAATAGAAACTCTAGTGGAAATCACATTAAAATATGTGTCTACAAACTTTTGGACATATAGAGAAGTGTACATAGAGCTTTAACCTCAGCAGCCTTGATGACATCCTTTTCTGCTGCTTTTTGAACTTCATCCTTGTCCTGTAACTCATCATGTGCTACATAAAGCGTCCTGTTTCACTCAGTAACTAGGTAGTTTTAAGGTTAGAGTTCTCTCTTTTGTGTCACTATTCAGTTGTGTGCATCTGTTTTTGGACACTGGTTGGACCCAAATGGTTCAGGTAGTACTTCACCGTGAGAATGTCAATAAGTTGACGGTATTTTGCTGCACCCTTACTATGTTGCCACGTTACACCATCCAGGTGTCGTCAGATGAAGATGTCTTAGCTCACTAAGGTGCAGCAATTCAGATTTGTATTAACAATGCTCTTTCACCTCGATGACTTTAAGGGTCGAAGGAAAATATGTACTGTACTGGAGGTTAAAGCGAGCCTGGTCTTAAAGAGCTATGTGTGTCTGGAATTGAGTGTACTGTATTTCTATGTACATATATAAATATATCTACTCTATTGTGCACTATGCCATTAATCCTGGATGTTGTATAACTGGCATCAATCAAAACTGTAGTTGTTGCAATAAACTGGAATTTCAGTTAGGGGCATGGATTTCAAAAAACTGTCTTATTTATGTGCAACACAGCATTTGAGTATGTTTGGGTGTGTCTTAAAGTAATGACTTGCTTTTTAATGAAGGTCTGACTGTCATCAATCTGTCTATCTGGAACAAAAGTGGTAAAAGAGAAGACAATGAGTCAGGGGTAAGCAGAATGAATGAATATAAAGGTATGATTTAGGATAGGATGAAAATAAGAATAAAAAAAACAAATAGATACTGGCGGCACAATGTTGACTCTGCCACAGGCCCAAGTTGTGGAGCAGTGAAATTGTCCACCGCTGCAAGAGACTGGGTGAGTGTGTGTTGACCCCCTGTTCAGGGTGTGTTCCTTCCTTGCGCTCAATGATTCCAGGTAGGCTATTTACCCACCACCACTTAAGGCAAAGACGCTCTTGTCAGTATAGGTTAATTGCATGTGAATGGAAAATAGCTCACATATTAAAGATGCTCATTTGGCCAATATTCTATAAAGCAGATTGGGCCAATTTCTGGCCACACTGGGCTGTGAAAATTCAATGTGAGTCAAAATTGACTCTAAATGTGACTTGGGCAACATGTGACCCTGCTTAGGTTTGTGTGGCCCTCTTAAGCCATGTGAGCCATGACAAAAGGGAATGTGGGATTGACTTGGGCCAGAATAATTTTGTGTGCTGTGACTTTAGGTTTCATTGCTCATTCAACACTAGGTCTGGTTTTGGCTACCACTGAATCAACGTTATACATTTTCCTTCAGAGTGTTTTTAACATGATTTAATAAAAAAATAATAATAATAATCTGGCTTTACAGTGATAAGTACATTAGACACACACACAAACCGATCCACCAATCAGTCATAACATTATGACCACCTTGTTGCTACTCTTACTACCTATTTTCACTCTCACCATAGAGGGGCACTTTGTAGTTCTAAAAATACAGGCTGTAGTCCATCTGTTGCTCTGCATACCTGTTTTATAAATGGTCAGGACCCCTACAGGACCACCACAGAGCAGGAATTAAGAGGTATATCATTCTCAGTGCTATGTTAGTGGTGTATCAGTGTGTGTGGTGTTAGACAAGTTGATCAGACACAGCCGTGCTGCTGGAGTTATAACTCTGTCCATTAGGCACACCTGCCTTGTTGGTCCACCTGATCAGAGATGGTAGCTCATCTAGCTTGTGATGTTCATTCTCTTGTCCTTCGTCAGTGGACACAGGATGCTGTGGTTGGATATTTTTGGTTGGTTAACTATTCTCAGTTCAGCAGTGACACTAAGCACTGCTGTGTCTGATCCATTCATACTAGAGGAATACACAGAAACACACCACCACCACTGGAATACAGCCTAACTGTAGAACAACAAAGTGCTTAAGGCTACTGTTTTTAATTCTGCTGGACAACAAAGAAACCTTCCAATAAGCCACAACTTCCCACATGCATCATGTTTATAAATACGCTACAGATATCAAAACATTAGTAAACCCTAAAGATATGTGAAACAAGCACAGTTCAAAATAAAAAGCTAACAATTAGATCATTTTGGCAATATTTGAGGGGTGTTTTATCATAATTCTACTTTGTGATGTATTTTTAAACTTTGCTGAACATTTCACATGACACCCAATTTTATACAAAAGCAGAATTGTTATACAAATAATTCAATACACAGAAGCTTTAAATATCTGCCTAAGCATTATATTCAATGCTAAAACCTCTCCCTGATAATTTACTCAGCAAATTAACAGATTCTAATTCAAAAATAATCAACTACCCTGAGATATTATAATAAATTATATTCATAAGAAACATTTAAAATAACTATATAAATAATCTAATATATGAAATCTTTAATTTATGACCTAAACTGTGCACTACACAGTGCGGAGGGAGATTTTTGAGAACTTGAGTTTCAGCCTTTGAAAATAAAAATGGCGGACAGTGCTGCAGCGGACGTGTGTTGTCATAGCAACAGTTCATCACGTCCTAAGAACCTGTGAATCATGTCAATATTTTATGTACTAGCCTGCCGAACTCACGCTTTTAAGGTTATTACATAGTGTATACTCTATTGCAAGAGTGTGGTACACAGCTGGGTCTCTGCCCTAATACACACACACACACACACACACACACAGCCACTGAATCGATTCACGTCACTTAGAATCGTTTGCTGAGTCGACTCCAACGTCTATACTCGAAGAGCTCTTTTCACATGTGTCAGCAAAATCGCTGCTATCACACATGGTAAAGGGGTGTTGATATCAGCGGACTCACGTGGTAAATCAGCCCTCACTGAGTCACTGCAACTGCGGATGGCAAATGTAGTTTTTGGTGAGGTAACTTAGACGAGTTTTAAGCGCTATAAGACTACATTTCCCATAATGCCCCTCGTCGAGGGGGTCCGGCGTGGTTTCTCTCAGAGTAGCCGGTGTGTCTGAATGAGAGAGAGAGAGAGAGGAGAAATGTAACTGCGGGGGTTATTTTCTGGTATTCTAGCGTTGACAGCGCTGAAGTGAGTTGATACGTTTTCTCATTGTCCTTCCCTCAGTGTTACCTTGGTGTTTAGTTTATTTCGGTATTTGTGCTAGAAGCCGGGAGATGATACAGTTTGGTTTGGTGGAGACTAGCTGTTTTGTCTTTTATAGCAGTTAAAAGACATGCTTTAAGCTGGTAGCTCCCTATGTTGGTGCTAACTGCCGCTTTTCCTCATCGTTAAATTCTCTCCCGGTTAATTCTGACCGTCTGTGTTGCTAAAACCTTACCCCACAATGTCTCGGGGATCATGAGGTTTCAGACCCACGTGCAACTAATGGAATAGTCCTTAAAGTAACCAAACCATTATTATTATCTTTTTTTTTAATTATACTTAAGTGCTGCAGTTGCATTAGTGCAGGTACTTTACAGTTGGTCATGGAGTTTTCTAGAAAATAGAGGCAGGTACAGAGTAGTCTGTAAAAATTAATTCCTCCTCTGAAATGCTTCATCCTGATCAGGGTCATGTTGAGTCTGCAATCTTCACAGAATCACAAGCACGGTGTCAATCCATCACTCGGATTTTACACTTGGGCTTTACACACTGTCATTCACACACAGACAATTCTGTACAGCCAACCCATCTACCAACATGTGTTATTAGATTTTGAGAGCAAACCCATGCAGACACAGGGAGAACACTATCGCAGTCACAAAAACTAACGTATTTGTATATATTTGCAGCCTTTTCTCTCTGAAGTAGTTACTCTTATATCCATATAATGCATTCTTTGTATACCTTTTTTTATTTCTTTTATTCTTTCTAAACATGAAAAATGAATACCGTTGTTCTGACACAGATTGAAAAAATGATTCTGGACTTAATATATTTTGACCCTGACCCTGAAAACAATTATGATGATAATATAGTTTGACATACATATACTTCTCTTTTATTAATGCCTCTCTGATGTGGTAAAGTTATTGTACTGGTAAATGGTGTATATCCTATGAACATCCTGCATTTTATTATTTTTATTTTTTTTCTCAGGATGATTCGAAGATCAAGAATCAGTGTCAAACCTAACATCAGGCCTGGAGGCCGAAGTGACCCGGCTGGAGAACAACCCTCAAAGACCCCCGAAGATGCAGACAACTCTCAGCCCACAGTCACAGCTGGAGAACTGGTCAAACCCTTTCCCTCTCCCCAGAGGAAGACACTAGTGGAAGAGTCTGCTGAAAGAAGTGCTGAAAACTCACTTAATTCACCTTTAGAAAGTTCTTCAGCTGATCTGTGAGTTATTACTGTCTGGTGATGGCTGTGGTGTTTGCATCGGTTTTAAGTGGGGATGTGCCATAGGAAACGGGAATTGTCGATCTATTGATGTCCAGGATTTTTTAAAGGACATATCTGCTAATTCCATTACTGACCCTATGTCAATACAGTGTAATTTATAACAATATGAAATAGGGCTGGGCGATAATATCTCGATGCCTAAAATAAATGGCAATATATGATACAATATTATGAAAACCATAACTAAATATTTGATTTTAACCTTTTAATATTGAGTATCTGATACTGAGTCCCAATCTGATACTTAGATTTGCCTATAGTACTGTTACACAGTGCACACTTCAAGTAAACTCAGCCCAGTGTATCTACTTGACACTGAATATCTCACATTAAGGAATGAACTGCCTGCATCCAAGCTGCTGTTTATCTTTTTATGACAAAGTAAACAAATGGTGTCTTCACAAACTGTTCATATATGTAGTTTAATATTATTCATTCATTCATTATCTGTAACCACTTATCCAGGTTGCGGTGGGTCCAGAGCCTAACTGGGATCATTGGGCGCAAGGCAGGAACACTAACCTGTTTCCCAGCTCCGCTACAAAAACAACAAACCCCTGTAGGTGGGACTGTGACTCCATTGGCTGCAGCACTAAGTGATGGACAGCTGATTGGCTAAATAAAATGAGACCAATGAGAAGCGCATTCTCAGTTTGGGAGCCGTGGAGTATCTGCCCCTCCCTGCGGTGAGGAAGAGCAGTGTGTCTCAAACAAGTCATGGTTTTAACAGCATGGTCTTAACATGGAATTAAAGGTTCACCTCTGGTTTCATTTTTACCCGTTGTTGACTTACTAACAGTTATCAGAGAGCTAGACCTAATTGAGCGAGATAAATGTGCTGAGAAATGCTCCAGCGGCATACACAAACAATGGCAGGCCAGCGTGGTGTGGGTGAGAGGAAAGACAGAGAACTGAATGGGACATTAAAAATAAATAAATACTATGTGGGCGGCACGGTGGCGCAGCAGGTAGTCGCAGTCACACAGCTCCAGGGACCTGGAGGTTGTGGGTTCGATTCCTGCTCCGGGTGACTGTCTGTGAGGAGTTGATGTGTTCTCCCCGTGTCCACATGGGTTTCCTCCGGGTGCTCCGGTTTCCTCCCACACTCCAAAAAAACACGTTGGTAGGTGGATTGGCGACTCAAAAGTGTCCGTAGGTGTGAGAGTGTGAGGGAATTTGTGTGTGTGTGTTGCCCTGTGAAGGACTGGCGCCCCCTCCAGGGTGTATTCCTGCCTTGCGCCTAATGATTCCAGGTAGGCTCTGGACCCACGGCGACCCTGAACCGGATAAGGGTTACAGATAATGAATGAATGAATGAATAAATACTATGGAATGTATAGATTATTTGCGATATGTCCCCCAGCTTTAGCTTGAGAAGCTAGCGCTTACGTCACATTATTGCGATATGGCAAAAATCTTATCAAATTAAAAAACTGAAGGTTCTTTGGGTGACTGGATGACAATTAGGCCAGTTTAACACCTGTGCTTCGCGCTGTCTGCTTAGGCTGGGATGACCTGTTAATGTCAGGTGTGAACAGGACACATGTTTAACAAAACACTTATTACGGCTGAGAACTTTTGCGTTATCACCATGATCAAAGTGCTGAAATCCATCAGGTTTTCAATTATTCATTACTCACTTTTTCATTCATTAATTTTCTGTAACTGCTTCACTTAATTCTGTGTCATGGTGGGTTCAAAACCTACCCAGAGTCACTGAGAACAAGGCAGCTAACCCATCAAATGACATCACACACTCACCCAGGCACTCACACATTCACAAAGAGCACCATTGTGAATAAAGTATAATCTTATTTACACAAATTACTCTTAAACAAATACATTCATTCATTATCTGTGACCCTTATCCAGTTCAGGGTCGCGGTGGGTCCAGAGCCTACCTGGAATCATTGGGCGCAAGGCAGGAATACACCCTGGAGGGGGCGCCAGTCCTTCACAGGGCAACACAGACATACACATATGTATGTATATGTATGCACATACACACAGGAGGGTGGTGTGTTCTCTCTGTGTCCGTGTGGGTTTCCTCCGGGTGCTCCGGTTTCCTCCTTCGGTCCAAAAACACACGTTGGTAGGTGGATTGGCAACTCAAAAGTGTCCATAGGTGTGAGTGAATGTGTGTGTCTCCCTGTGAAGGACTGGTGCACCCTCTAGGGTGTGTTACTGCTTTGCATCCAGTGGTTCCGTGTAGGCTCCAGACCCTCCGTGGTTCTGAACTTGATAAGCGGTTGCAGATAACGAATGAATGAATTTACTATGTCCATACAATCAAGGAGCACATCTGGAAACCAACTTTGTTTTTCACACTAGAACGCAACTACTACTTTTTAGGGAAAAAAAAAACAACTTTAAGTTTTACTGTATTTATACTTTTATATTTGTGGTAATATTTTTACAAGCACCACATAAGTGCCTACGACTTTGGCACAGTACTGTATATGAATGTCTTATCTGTAAAAGACGTAGGTAAATTACTGATTTTAATTCCCATTTCCACTTAGTGGCAATAGATTACATACAAAGCTCAAAGCATCGAATACCTCTTGGCTGATAGAAGTCTTGCATCACTTGCCACACTGGAGAAATACTGTGGACAATTTTCTGTGCTTTGCATTTGATGTAGAAATAATGGAGCACCCTCTAGTGGCACCACCACCTTGGCTGCAGTTCCACTTAGAAGGATGAGGATCACAGCAACTCCAAAGCTTGTCCGACCGAAAGCCACTTCTGCAACTCAACCTTCCACAAGAATTCGTCAAACCGTACCATCACCATTACCTAAAGAGATTGCTGTACAAAATACAACATCTGTCTCGGGTAACTCTGACCATGTGTCTGAATCGAGCACATCAGGCACCACAGCTCCCACCGAAGAAGCCAAACAGCCTTCCCCAACACATACGCCATCTTCCCCATGTGTTCCTTCAATCTCTGGCCCTGTGAAGCCCCCAGTTCATGAGTCAACAGAGGACTCTCCACCATCCCCACAGCCTGGACAAGTGCCCCAACAGCCACCACATGAGCCAGAACCCCAAAAATATCCTACGTCCAAATTAGCCATGCCTTCGGTCTGTGTGAAACTGTCCAGAGTCGATGAGCCAGGGGCTCTTGAGAAGGAGGGCGGAACATCCTCAGACAAGGAGAAAATCCTGAGGGCCCTCAAACTTAAAGAACTGATGAAAATTGAGCGGAGGAGAGATATTCAGGTGAAATGAGCTCCTGAGATCTTTTTTTTATTCCAGTTGTTGTTGTTGATGTCGTGAAACTAATTTCTGACCCTATATTCTGAGCAAAATAATTCTATTGTACCAAAACTGTTTATATAGCAAACATAATTAGATTTGGTGCATTTGGAATATTCAAAGCTTTTACTTTATTTTTCATGTAATGCGTCAGAGCCAGAAGAAATTTGTCAGAAGAAAGCCAGAAGACCTTTCTGTGGACCGTAGTAAGATGACAATGAGGGACCTCATATACTATCTACCAAATACCAGTCCCATGAGGTTTGTGTTAATCTGGTTTTCTTCTACCAGCTTGGAAAAATGTGGAGTGTATGTGAATGTGTTAATCTTTGAAATTCAGACTTCAGTCAGTCAGCAGTCACTAATCAGTAATCACTAATCAGACAATCCATGAATTTTGCAGGGGTTCCACCGTTGGTGAAGGGAACCAAGAAGAGGCAGATGTTCCACCATCACCCAAGTATGCATTTTGGTTTAAATCATTTTCATTAGCAGAGCGCAATGCAGCAGAGCTTTTCTCTTGTGCTCTTGTGTGTGATCTGTTGATTTGTAAATGTAATATGTAATTCTATAGTTGTTCTATATAAAGTGGGTCCAGATTGGGTCTACGTAATGTCCACTACAGTTGATTCAGATATTTGCGTTCACACATAAAGGTTCTCCAGATAATCCCAAGAAAAGTTCTGGTTTACCATGCCTATCTGAACGGGTCTTTAGATGTTTCTCTATTAGACAAGAACCACCTTTCATTCAGTTTGTGAAATGTATTCATAAACTTGAGACAAATTCCTTGAGAGCTGATTGAGTTGTTTCCAGGCAGCCAGAGAAGACACCAGACTGGGAGGAGGATGAAGAAGAGCATGAGGATGAAGAGGTGTTGGTGCCGAAGGTCAGAGTAGCAGAAGATGGCTCCATTATTCTGGATGAAGAAAGGTACTTCTGATATGCTACAAGTCACAACTTCAGTAGACTATGCAAAAGTGACGATGGGCCAAAAATGTCTTTTCTGAGTTTCCAACTGTCGCAAACTGTCCTTATATGAGGAGTATACAGTGGCTTGGGCCACTGAGATGGACACATAATGCATTTCCCCATGAACGTCCGGTGTAGCTCCAAATATAGCTAGACTGACTGGTTATGTTTGTATGGAGCTGCAATCCTAAGTTTACTGCAAGTGAAACTGTATGGCACAATGTTACCTATAAAATTGGATTAAAGTAACAGCAGAATAAACACAATTCTAATCTGTGAAGTTAAATTTCCACTCAAGCAGCCTTGTAACCTCAAACAGTCTTTTAAAACTAAGCATGTTTTAAATGCGGCACGGTGGCTTGGTGGTTAGCATGTTCGCCTCCCAGCGCTGGGATCTTGGGTTCAAGTCCCAAGTCCCATCTGGGTGGAGTTTCCATGTTCTCCCCGTGTCTGCGTGGGTTTCCTCCGGGGGCTCCGGTTTCCTCCCACAGTCCAAAAAAAAAAACATGGAGGGTAGGTGAATTGGCTTCTGTAATAACTGTCCTGGTGTGTGAGTGAATGAGTGTGAATGTGTGTGCCCAGATATGGATTGGCGCTCTGTCCTGGGTGAAATCCTAGTGCCCGACGCAGTCCTCCAGGTGGACGGTCGTTTCTGGTTGAGAGTACGCTGTGCGCGTTTGGCTGCCGCTTCTCGCCAGTGTGTGTGTGTGAATTGAGCGTTCTGAGCAGTGTAGATTGTAAAGCGTCCTTGGGTGTCTAGAAAGGCGCTATATAAGTGTAAAGATAATAATAATAATAATAATAATGTTTAACATTAAAATAAAAGGGTAATTATATCATTTGTATTTTTGGCCAAACCTTTGCCTTATGGAAGAGATTCTAACCCATTTTGCATGTATTAAGTTTGACAGTGCGAGTTCAAAAGTCGTCTAACACCAAAGTGGTTGAAAACTCGAATCCTCTTTTTGAGCGAGGCTCTACTACGACATATTCAAGTTTCAGAAAACTTCCACATGTGAAAACCTGGTCAATTAGAGGTAAGATACAATATCTAGCTTTCCGTAGTGTATCTTGACTTGATTGTGTTATTTCAGTTTATTTGCTCTGAGCAGATGTAGTGAATATTTTTTTTTTATGTATTTCCTTGACATTTAAATATTTTTACACATGATTTAGCATTAATAGAGTGCCTCAGAAGGAATAAAAACTTTTTACAATCAACTAGATTTGGAGATTCTGTTTTAACAGCAGCAATAAGCACTATAAGCCCTTTTAGCTTTAGCCATAATGTTACTTACAAAAATGTACACTGTATTGCCAAACGTATTCACTCACCCGGCCAAATAATTGAATTCAGGTATTCCAATCACTTCCATGGCCACAGTTGTACAAAACCAAGCACATAGGCATGCAGACTGCTTCTACAAACATTTGTGAAAGAATGAGTTGCTCTTAGGAGCTCAGTGAATTCCATTAAATGATGGAGTGTGTTCAGCAGATGCTGAGGCGCATAGTGCACAGAGGTTACCAACTTTCTACAAAGTCGATTGCTACATATTTCCAAACTTCATGTGGCTTTCGGATTAGCTCAAACAGTGCATAGGGAGCTTCATAGAATTTCATGCTCCCACCTTTTTGTGACTGTGCACCAGCGCACAAAGCAAGGTCCATAAAAACGTGGAAGAGCAAGTTTGGTGTTGAAGAACTGACTGGTTTGCACAGAGTACTGACTTCAACCCGATAGAACACATGGGATGAATTAGAGCAGAGATGGCGAGTCGGGCCTTCTCATCCAACATCAGTGTCTCACACACATGCTTCTATAAGAATGGTCTAAATTAATGTAAAGATAGTCCTAAACCTTGTGGAAAGCCTTCTCAGAAGAGTTAAAGCTGTTATGTCGGCCCACCCTTTGCAGCCATCATATTAAACCCAATGGATTAAGAATGGGATGTCACTGAAGTTCATATGTATGCTAAGACAGACGACTGAATACTTTTGGCAGTATAGTGCCAAACAGCAAAGGCTCCTATAGTGTTTAGATTTGGTCAGAATTTTTTCTTTTTATCTCTGAATTATTAAAGATAATTGAATGTGTTTCAGAGACAGACATGTTCTTCCTGGCCATCAGCATGGTGGGCACAGATTTCTCTCTCATTGGTCAACTTTTACCTCACCGCAGCCGAGCTGAGATTAAGGTACTTGCTTTTTTTTTTTTTTTTCTGCGATTACTGTTTTTTTTCTGCAATTTGTACTTGAAAATGTTTTCATAAAACATATTGGCCTGACTTGTGTGTCTGGTTGTGTGTTGATGATTGCAGAACAAATTTAAAAAGGAGGAGAAACAAAACGGATGGAGAATTGACAAAGCGTTCCGTAAGTATTTTGTGTCTTTTTAGATGTTGGTGTTCTGTCTCAATTGCAGAATTGTTTAAGAAGGCAAGGAATATTGAATGATTTAATTAAAAAAATCCAAGCTTTGGCAGATTTCCTAATTTTTCTTCTCTCATAAAGAAAACAAGAGACCATACGACAGGGAGTTCTTCAGTTATCTGCTGGAGAAGATTTTGGCTAAAGATAAAAAAAAAGGAAAGTCTGTCAGACTGGTCATGACAAAACCCAGAAAACATGGGAAAACCAAAGGTAACATAGATTTCCAATAAATATGTGCAATACTGAAAATACTGAGTCAGGTTCAAAGAGCAGTAGACCTGAAAAGTTACTGGAATTACGTGAAGTCCTGTTTAACATGTCTGGTCTTTCATCAGATAAGAAATCACAGGAGTACGAAGAGGAATGTCTCAGTGACTATGGTGGTGATGAAGACTTGGAGGATGGGGATTATATTGATGTAGAAAAGGAGAATGAATGTCTTCCCCACATGAACAAAGCAGATAACTATGTTCCTGCTAAAAAGAAGCGCAAAAGAAAAAGTGATGATCACAAGGACGAGGGGGACTTGAGTGAGGAACAAGGCAAGAGAAAAAAGAAGACTAAACGGACCAGGAGAACCAAAAATGGTGCATATGTTACGTCAAAAGTAGTGGTCTGTAGACCATGGTAGTTTACACATTTTGAGTAAACATAACCTAAATATTTTTTTTAATATATTTTGTCTCAAAAGACTGTATAGCAAATGCAAATTATTTATAACGTCATAACTACATGTACACATTGTGTTAGACACATCTTTACAAAACGTATTGAGCCATATTTTATAGAATATTTTAGAACAGCAATGAGTCCAATTTGTTTTCTGTGCAACAAGAATATCTATATTCATATTCAGGGTATCGGAATATCTATATAAAAACCTATATATATATATATATATATATATATATATATATATATATATATATATATATATACAGACCTTTGCACATTTTAGAGCTGATGTGTGTTTAAACATGTTGTGATAATTAGACTACAGCAGACTTCATAGGGATTTTTTTGGATATTATTTCAGTTATTATCAAATATAAATCATACCCAGTAAACATTTAGCCATTGATTCAACGTTGAAATAACGTAATGACTGCCGTCTAATCAATGTTCTCTTAAGGTTGAAAATGAAAGTTGAAAAGACGTCCAAACACAGACATTGAAAAGAAGACTATTAGACGTATTTTGGACGTTATTCAAGTTATTAATTGGTCCCGAAATAAATTACTTGTATAAAACGCATTAGTCACCACTTAATTAACTTATTAAGATGGATTTTGGACGTCCATCGACGCTTAAAATATGTTCTTGACGAACAGACTACTTTTAGACCTATTTTGAACGTCCAGGGACGTTCCTTGTTTACTGGGTAATTTCTGCTCTTTCCATTGTGACATTTATTTATGAAGGATTTTGAGTGTGTGCGTTGTGTATTACTTTTTTGTAATATATCAGTGTCTGTACTAGCCAAACCAGAACTTAAATGGAGCAGTGTGTACTTTCAGTCTGGAAAGAGGGAACCAACCTACAAATGTAACCACACTGCCTTGTGCACATGCCTAGAAATAAAGTAAACATCTATTAGATTCAGGAATCTTTATACTTTACTTTATGACCTTGTAGTCTCCTCGGACAAGCACATTGGTCAACACTTAACGCTGTCCCTGTTTAAAAATGTTTGTGTGTCATCAATTCAAAGCTGTTTGTTGTCTTTTCAGACGTACAGTCTCCTGAGGGTGATGCAGAAGGAGAAAGTGGCCTTTTAAATACAAACAGAGACCCTGTGAATGTTGATCAGGAGCAAGAGATGTATTCAAGTAAATCTGCTCCACAAAAGAAATGTAAACGCTCAAAAAAGGCTGAAGAAGAGCCGCAGGATGAAGCATCAGTAGAAGGAAGCAAATGCAAACGACGCAAGAAGTCCCTCAAAGGTGGTGGCACACTTTTGACTTCAGCTGACATTTACTGACGTCTAACATTCACTGCCTCATTAACATTTGCTGACATTTAGCATTTACTGCCTAATTAAAGTTTCCTGACACAGCTTCGACTCAAGTTAAATTACCTTTACAGAGAGTGTCTAGATGTAGAGCGCAGATTAATTTATGCTGTCTGGTTCTGATATGAAACCAGGAGAGACATGGAGTTTGTCTTGTTTTTCTTAATTATATTTGGTTTGAAATCCACAGGTAGCAATAATAGCAATAAGCCTAAAGATTCCATTGGTGCTGATGAAGGGAAGAACGGTGTGGATGAGGATGGCGGTTTCGATACAAAGCGTAGGCGCTCTCCGAAGGGAGATCTGAAAGAAGACACACAAGCTAATGAGAAAAAGAGAAAAAAACAAGCAAAAGCAAAATCAAAGAAAGGTAATATAGTTTTCTCCACCATTATTAATCTTTCTGTAAATCACCCCCCAATCTCACAGCATGGCTATGTCTGAGACCGAAGGTAGCAATCTCAGTCTTGATGTCTCAGAAGCCTTAGAAGGCAGTATTATAATTAAGATACTTATAACTGAGTCATATTAATGCGGTTTTAAAGAGTAGAAATATTTCAACACATTACCAGGACACCAGATAATTGCCAAAATAATTACAACCTTGAAGATTGGAGCAGAAAGCAGGCAGCTTTCATACATTTCAGACACGACTCTGAGCATTCATCCCTCAGAAAGCTACCTTAGTAAACAGCATTCTGCTCTTTTCAGACACAGCCTATGACACCAGCCTCTGGAAGGTTGGGGTGAGCATGTAGTCCGAGTAACATGAGGCCAACCCACTTCTTGTTTTCAAATGGCTGCCAATAGGGTGCTACTAAGAGCTTTGAATGCAAACTGACCAGATCTGTCACATCAGCTGGCAGACGAACATGCTAGGTATTATCATGAGCAGAGTGATAGGTGGAGAAGGGAGGCCATCGTACACATCCAAGAGACTGAGGTAAACTGTACCCTCTAAGGCTACTGGCTTTGGATATGTAGAGGGATCACCAAGGATTTCACTCACAATCTCTTGACACTCACTTGTGGCTTAGGAGCCTAATTGTTTTTCTAAAGCTTTTTGTGACTGCTGCTAAAAACTACAATTGTATTAAAACGAGACCTTTCAGGTTATTATGGGGTTTTATTTTCAGTCACAGCAGAAGATCAGGGAACTGCCGAGAATGGAGAACCTTCAGTAACTGTAGAAGCTGAAGAAGTGAATAAGTAATTGAAAGTTCTTTTCCTCCACAGCTCATTTACACACTCATTCATGTTCTTGTCATTTTAACAAACATCCTGTTTTGTTTTTGGTCTGCGGTTGGATAGGATAGACTCTCCTGTCCCACTTGAAGTGATGGATAATGTTCCAAAAAGGTCTGCCAAAAGACCTAAAAAAACAGCTCCTAATCTGGCAGCAAGGAGACGTAAGAAGCCTGCAGAAGCAGAGATGACTGCAGGAGAGGTTCAGGAGAGCCAATGTGAGAATAACAGCGAAGGCACACAGGAGGTGTGTATCAGTGAGGTCAAAGACAATCTCAAATGGCTTCTTGTCTGGTTTAGGAATGGATTGTGTCTTTTAACAGTGCACTTCATTTCTTATAGGGAGAGGTCAATTATTTGAAGGCTGAACAACTCCAGAAACGGGCAGTAGTTGTACTGGAAAGAACTCCTCCAAGGTATATTTCTGCTAATTTTTTTTAAACATGCCCTAACCCCACTTATTTATTTGTAACATTTTTTTATAGATGTAGAAATGTTACAGATTTAAATTTTAAATTTGACCTACCAAAGAAGCTCTGTGACAGGAGTTTAACCCTTTGTCCTTGAAGCTGTCAGCATAAGAGCCATTTGTCAAATGAGATTAGTTGTAAATCTAAATAGTTCTAAAGCTTAATACCCTTCAACAGGGTACAAATAAATGTGACAATGATTTAATCACATTTTGTAATTCTTTGCTTGTAATTACTTAATTATTTTAGAAGAAATAAAATATGGAGGGACACCTGCGTACAACTGTAGCTATATTTCAGTGGCAGAGTGGTCTGTTCTGTTTATGTATTCGTTTGTTTATGCTTGCCTGTTCTTATCCTGAACATTGTTATATTTCAGGGTCCAAAACCAAAGTAATGAGTCTGAGGCCCCCGTGACTCTCCCTGCTTCTCCAGTGGTCAGTGAGAGTTCTTCTGACCAGAAAAGGAGGAAGCAGAGAGCAGAACGAGCCAAGCGCAGTCTGACCACTGTTAACAAGAAAGGGAAGGGAAAAGTAAGGCTGGACCAGGAGGGGACTGAGCCTGATCCAGGAGCCACAGCAAATCAAAGTCCAACAGCCCTGCTCAAGCAAATGGTTGTACAGGAATCTCAGGACTCAGAAGCTGAAGCTGAAAGCTCCATAGAAGATGTGAGAAATCAAGCTATCTATGCTTTATTACAGCAATTGGTTGGCAAAAAATGTCATTTTTATTCAGTGAAAACATGTTAAATGTTTAAAGATTGCTACAAGGCTAACATTATTGGAGGCTAAAAATGGAAGCTAATGCCCCAACAACCAGCCTTCTGAACAAATGCATGGGAAATTAATCACAGACTTGCTCCAGACAATGTTTTTCATCAATTGGCTTCCACTTTAAGCGATAACAGGGAGTCATACAGGACCAGGCGTCAAGATGCTAGACAAAGCACTGCAGCTCAGCCTAGGAATAGAAATAATCTTATGCTCTGCAACTAATGCTTTGCAATAATAAGGAATCCTTAAATGATCAGACTTGACTTATGTGTCAATGGAGTATAAATACAGGACGATAAACAGGCACAATCTTCTGTGGTCAGAGAGTTATCTGGCAACAAAACCAGAGAGAGGTTTGGCATAGACACAAAAATGTCGATGTGGAAAAGTACCTCGCCCTCACTGTAAAGTACAGTGGTGGATCCGTGTTGTTGTGGGGCTGTTTCTCTTCCTAAGGGTCACATCTGTTTAAGTTCATATTGTTACAGTCAATAGCAGCATATATTTAATCAAATCCCAACTGACTCAAGCTGGAGAGATTAAATTGGGGCTTCCTGCAGGGCTAAATAGAAGGGTCCAAATACATGGACCTTAGAATCCTGTGAGATTAGGTATAGAGGACTGATTTCAGATCCCATTCGTTTTCCAGTCTCATTACGCTTAATAGGAGCTGATATCTTTGCAAAGAGTGGTTGTTCAAAGTTGATGAACAGTTGCGGCACACTCAGATCTGAGATAAATTTTTAAAACATATTTTTAGTAGTTCAATATGAAGTGGATAAGAAATATAGAATATTTTTACAGTTAGTTTTGCTTTGCTCTGGTCAGGACTGCTGGTATTTGTAGAGAGCTATTGTGTCAGAATCCACAAAATTATGATATGAGGCACATTTGTGAAGTTTTTAGCATGTTGACCTGTTTTTACAATTAAATGTCCTTGTGAATTTTTAGCCTTATTTTCCTGTGTAAGAACTGGGGGTAGGGTAAATGTGTGTGACACTCAACTCTTTTGGTTAACCCTATTTTTCTTGAACATTAGAACTGTCTCAGATTCAAAACATTTGGGGTTTTTTTCTCCTCTTTAGAACCTGATTGACTATTCATGCCTTCAGCATTTAGAGAGTAAGTCCTTCCTGGTGTTATCAATTATGTCTTTGTGGGTACCCATGCTCTATCCCTGAAATAACATTACATTCACTCACGTAGGTCAGATGTTCCAGAGAAAGCCAATGGTGGTGTTATCTCGTGAAGAAGTGCACATGATCCTCAATGATCAGGACCGAACTAGTGAAGATGATCCATCAGTGAGTCCACTGGATTTATCACTGAACACAGAGCTATCCTTTCAGCTGCAGTGTAGCAACCTCATGGAGGAGAACAGTGAAGCAGTTGAGGTGGAATCTGTGGTGGAAGAGCTTGGAGACATATCTCAGCAGATGTCTTCATCTAGTGTTGCACTTGAGAAATGCTGTAAAGACATGGAATTAACTACTGAGCCTGGGTTGGTGAGTGGAGAGATTTCAGCCATTGTGCTATAAAGGGGTAATCAAGGGAAGCAGGACTTTTTAGATGTGAAGCACCTTGTGGAACTGGATCATAAATCACTTGTATGCTCATGTACATGCTCAGTAATTACATAAGTAACGTTAGAAACTGTTCTATGTTGGCATCAATGACACTGTTAATTTTACATCACCTTTTTAGGGTCAGTCTGATATGCCAACTCCAAGAAACATGTCTGGTTTAAGTTCAGAAGGTAAGATGTAAGGTTTATCTGCATGGATTGTGTGTGGGGGTACGCATTTGTTAACAATGTTGGGATGTTTGAAAAGGGGACATATTCTACCACTTTTCCACAAGTGTACACAGTTTTTATGTTATAAGGACACATCTGTGATATGCATTAGTCAACAAAATACCTCAAGGATCAAACAACTCAGAAGTCTGAACAGTCCTGTTCACAACAACTGGTTTCAGCACCTATTCCTTTAAATGAGAATGAGCCACAGCTCAGTTAAACGCAAGAGCCCAGGAGTGAGGAAAAAGGAGCAGAAGCTTTGGTTTTTAGCCTTTTTTGCTCTGTTCTCTCTATTTTTCCCTCTCCATTCTCATTTTTTTCCATATTTATTCAGTACTCATATTTCTCTGCAGTGGTTATGCTTGTTTTGCTCACTAAAACCTCATTTTGGCACTCTTGTGTAAACATGGGCCCAGTGCTTTGATTGGAGAGACTCGGGTGAGGAGGTAGAACATTTCTGAAATGTCTGAACCCTATGTAAGGATGCAGCACAATATCAGAACATCTCATTTTGTCTTGGGCAGCACACAGTAAAGTTGACTGGGTTGGATTATTTCAGAGTTTGGGGGTTAGAAGGCTCCAGAACACCAAATTAATATTGTAATAATTCATAATATGACCTCTTAAAAATGAAATTGGCTAATCTTCTTCACTCTGTGCACTAGTTATAAAGATATGAAAGAGTCTGCATCGGATACCAACAGTTTGATAGCAACTTGTACCACTAAATACAATTATTATTTTTCAATTATCACCATGCAGTTAGCAGTCATTCTGCAGCAGACAAGTTAGCAACTTCATCTCCCTTAAAGAGTCCTGAACACCTGGTGAATCCCAATATAGATAAAGGTAAGAACATGTTTTTGTTCATTTTTGACTTCTAAATGACTTCTAAAATGCAGTAGTAAAATGAAACCTGACTTTCTCACACATTAAACAACTGCAGCAAAGGACCCTGAAGCTTCTCAACCTCAGGTAGTTCTGGACACAGTTGATTCTGAGGGTGATGTGCCTGTGACCAATAAAACATTAAGTGGCTCATTCCCTGAATTTGTGATCCATGACGCTTTTTTGGCATCATCCACAACCGTTGTGGAGCCTAAGGCAGATTTCTTACTGACTCCAGAAATCCAAGATGGCTCCCAAGAGTCTATTTCTGCTTCCACTGAAGTCTTCGTAAAGTCACAGGAATCTGTAGTGATGACACCAGAAATACAAGGGTCTGTGTTGAAAACGCTGGAAAGTAAAGATGAGCCACAGAGACCAGAAGAGGGGTCACCGGGCTCAGTGATGGCTTCCGCAGAAATTAAGGAGGGGTCACAGGGGTCTGTAGAGGGTGTAATGGAATTAAAAGCAGGTTCACAGAGCTCTGTATCGTCAGCAACAGAAATTAAAGCAGATAACTCTACACTGGCAGTGCCTGAAATTAAGGAGAAATCACCAGGGCCTATGTCGATAAGCCTGGAAATACAGGAGAAACCAGTGGAGCCCATAGTGCCTGAGCCGGTAATTATAGAGGATTCTCAGGAAGAGGACTTGCTTCAGTCTCTTCCTACAGCTTCTGAAATCGTGAAGGAATCGGATTGTGTAGTGGTGACACCAGAAATCAAACCGGGATCCCAAGAGTCTATTTTGGACAAGCAAGAGACATTAGATAGGTCTATGGAGGATGCACCAGTGAAGGAGGACAGTACTCAGCAAGTAACAGAGGAGGCTCTTACACCCAGGTATGCCATCATGTGTTGTCAAACAACTATTTTATTCCAGACAGTTTATTTTTGTTTATGTAGAAGCTGTGTTTAGAACAGTAAAATATAATGCCATTCAAATTGTAAAGATTTAATTTAATACTTTTGAAAGCCCCAAAGTAATAACAATAAATATGTTGCCAGAATATATTTTTTTCTGTTATTAGCAGCTCCACGTTAGCTCCTAGTATCTCAGTCCCTTCTGAACATGGTTGCGTCATGAAGAGGAGAAGCAGATTCCCAAGGTCTAAACCTAACCTCAGATTGGCATCCAAAATCACACACATTTCTCTACAGAAAAAAGACACAGAACACAGTAAGATCTAAGCTCTACTGTAAACATGAGAATCATTCAGTGAATATGTGAAGCACAAACTTGTGTTGGACGTGTATGTTTTGTCTTGATATTTAGTTTCCTCTGAGAAGATCTTACCTCAGAGCCCTGGTAAGAACCAGCGCAGTGACTCTGAAGATGCAAACAAGGAGAGGCTTTCCAACGAGGAGGAGAAACCCAAGTCTTGTGCAGTGGATATAGGACCTGAACCAGCAAATCAGTCCATCGTTCCAGGCTTTACTTCAAGAACTGAAGTCCCTAAAAGCCACAGTGGAAGTAAAACAATCAGTGGTGAGTGAGAGCCCTGTGGTAAGCTATACTGTATGTTCCACAAATGTGTTTTTTTTTTTTTTTTTTTTTTTTTTAAACTACATCTATTTATTCATAGATCCACTTCTTTGTGGAGGATCTTCTGCAGTTTTGGAGCAGGAGAACATCTCTACAGCAGCTCTGAAAGCAGCCAGTTCTGAAGAGCCACAGCTGGTTACTGGGCAATTGGATGAAGTTTGTCACATGGATTCGTATGTACTCAAGATCAATTTGTAGACTTCATTGCTGAAAATTTAAAAATGCAAATGACAGTGATAATATTTCAGAGTGTAGAAGATTTGAAACTCTTTTTTCCACGTCCCCAAAGACTACCATTAGGAGCATCTGTATTTGAAGACCTTCAAACGGTGGACACTTCATATAGTGTAAGTCGTGCTTTACCAACACAGACTGCAGAGGGAAAAGTAACAAAGTAGACAGGTAACTTTGTGCAAGTGGATTATATGAAGTGTGCAGCATGACCGACTGCTGGTTTTATATTGATAGGAATTATATGCTCCTGCAAAGATCATCCAGCCAGCTGAAGGTGAGCTTAATTATGCACCCCAAAATTAGTAGGTAGCTGGTTTGTTTGTGTGTTTTTAATAACTCTTTTTCTTCCTTTTCTCTCCCTGTGCAACTGTCTTCACAAAGATGTCAGTGGTGATGAGGAACCCACCGTCATTTTGACTCTGTATGAGATTCCTGTTACTGAAGCGTACTCAGCCTCCGCCAGTAATATCTCAGTGATGACATCACAGCTGCTGCTTACAGACCAGCCTTCTATATCTTCTCCTTCAGTGTCTCACAGGTGCTTTACTCCATGGTCCTAGTTAAGACTTGCATTGTTTCCTGTAAGGATGCGCAGTGATATCAGATTCATATCAGGATGGACAGATAATACTTCACAATTTTTCAGGCAGATGTTACAATTTATTTCACTCCAGAAGAGGACAATGTTTAGGCTAATCAGTCTGCATTTAATTAATGTTAGGCTTTCTAAAAGCCACATTATTGTTATTATTATTACATTTAAATAGATTTATAGTTTATATTAAATAGTTACAACATGCAGTTATGTTGTAACTCTGTTCTGTTTTCTGACATCATCTTTAATTTTGATAATCACATTGTACAACTTTATCTGACTCATGACTGTCTTTTCGGTGTGTTCTCCCTGTATCCGTGTGGGTTTCCTCCCACGGTCCAAAAACACACGTTGGTAGGTGGATTGGCGACTCTAAAGTATCCGTTAGTGTGAGTGAATGTGTGAGTGTGTGTCAAAATGTGAAGGACTAGTGTCCCCTCCAGGGTGTATTCCTGCCTTGCGCCCAATGATTCCAGGAAGGCTCTAGACCCACCACGACCCCGAACTGGATAAGGGTTACAGATAATGAATGAATGAATGATTATATATATATATTTTTTTTTTGAAAGCTGTGTATGGTACACTGAAAGAGTTTTATTCAAATATACCACAACTTTTACAGAGAATTGAATGTTTTCCTATCCATTGTAATAATGTAAACACACCTCCTGAATGTAATGTTTTTACCAAGCATTTAGGTGTAGGTGAAAGATTCTGGATATTGATCATTGCTCCTTGAATTTCCTATTAGTGCATAATACAGCCATGTGCTCAATAATTTGACACAGTGTTTTTTTGCTTTTTGCTTTTGATCTTAGTGACTTCATGTCAATGGAAACTGGAGAAGTTCAAAAAGAATGTGTGGACATTTCACAAAATGAGTTGTTTACTACTTTGGGCACAGAAACTGAAGAAGAAACAAATAAACTATCAGTGATTCAAGAGAAACATTTAGCGGGTAAGTGGAGAGGATGTGTGATTTATTTGTTTTTTTAAATCCTCTTTATTAAACATGAGTTATTATTATCATTTTGCTTAAACGTGATTTGTAAAATTAAAAGTGTAAGATGTAAAATTCGTTATATGGTCATAGGAAAATTGCAATTACATTTGACCTTCAGGTTTTTATTTCTGATTTTTCCTTTTGTTATGATGTCAAACGTGGTAACCGTTGGTTTTTATGCAGTTGATTATTAAATTAAATCCTTTATATAATTTTGAGAAGATAGCTTTGCTTGTTTAAAAAGGTACAAATCAATGTTTTTTCTTAATGCTGATAACTGTCATCTAAATGCTTAAAAATGTTGTTTAATTTAAATATACTGTTTTAATAGCACTAAATTTACTCTTTAAAAAAACAGGGCCTGCAGAAGAACACAGTCAAAATTTGGTTGAAGTTACAACTCCTCAAACCATAACACCTCAGGCGAAGGATGAGGACACTAATATTTGTATGAAACTGGAATCAGAAGGTGTGTCTGACAATAAAGACAGTGCCAAAGTGCTCCCTGATCTGAAGCCTCAGTATCAGAGCACACCATTCACGGTCAGGGTTTCAAAACGGTAAGAGGACAGAAAGCCTCAGGGCTTTTAATAACATCATGATAGCACTAGTTCAAGATCTTCATTACCTTTAGCATTAATTTTTGTCTTTAGCATGTCCCCACTTGCTCAAGACTCTGAGGACTCTGAGAAATGTGAGGGTGTTTCTCACATAACGTTGGCCAGCGTTTTCCTTCCTGTCTCTGAGGTTGGAGATGATTTAACAAAGGACAGCGCTTACTATGAAGAGATAGCAAAGGTACATTTCATTACATGACGTCACTTCAAGAACAGGTGGACAATTTTGCTGAAAACCTGTTGTGATTGTGAAAACCTGTTAACAATGTTAGCACTGAAAATATCTGTTAAGATCAGCTAACTGTCCTTGTATTTGCACTATTATGAATTAATGACTAAGAGTATTAGCATTTAGCATTAGCAATTTCATTTAAAAGGATTTGCTATATAGTCTGATCTAGAGGTGGCCTGAAGAAAGGTGTTTTGTTCATTGAACATATTTCCTCCAGGAAAAATACACTCCATCAGTGTCCAACTCATCATTTACTGTAGCAGTGGATTCAAAAGATGAGCCATCATTGTCAGAGGAGACAGCACCATATGCCAGATGGAGAGGTATGCAAACAATTAAAGTCATTTCATCTGTGGTTGCTTTGTTCTTATGTTATTGTTTCTTTGCCATCATGGCATATTTTTTCTGATCTTTGTCAAAGACAAGCTACAGCCTAATCTTGTGACAAGCTTGCCATCTTCATCACAAGCTGCTTTACCAAACCTTCAGCAAACCAGTGCAGCTCAAGAAAATCAGGATTCAGTTTCAGCAGAACTCCAGTTATCACCAGAATCCAAAGAAAGTACATCATCGGATCCCAGTAAAGGAAAAAATTTAGGGCAAAAGCACCACATTACACCCTGCACTTTTAGCATCTCACAATGGTAAAAAAAACATCTCAAAACTTAAATGATATTAATAATGATGATTCATTTTTTCTCATTTTAATATCTTGGGTACTCATTGTTGTTACCTTTTATGATTGTGTTTTAGTGTTGGCTCAGTCCCTCAGGATTCTCATATGGTTCCTGCTTCTGCAATTGTGCCCGATGACAGTACTGAGTCCACACCCTCTGTGAGTAGGGCATCAATCGAGGCCCAAAGCTTTTTAAACAAGAAAGCACTATTAAACCTTTTGTATTTAAAGACACCATCAGAAAAAAAACTGTTGCATGAAATATGTTAAAAATAAGGGCAAAATCTGTAACCAATTTCCAGAGGATGGCAGAATTGCATTTTAGAGGTAATATTTTTGTCATTGAGGGTGTCCACATTGGTCTGCTTGTGCTACCACTGGTCTGAGAGACACGTGAGATACAGAGTGGTATGTGATATGGGTTATTTCATTAATTTGGCTCAGAATTGTGAAAAAGAATGCATTTGGCTTCTTCAGGGTTCAGTAAACAGCATTTTGTGAATGAAAACAGTGGATTTACTATTGTTTTACTATGATCAGTAGTTCACACACTCAGTACAAGAGTTCAGACTCACTGTAGGTATCATGAACCCTGGTTCCTATCACAAGCATTGTAAAGTTATTGATTCTACACAATCAACAGTTTCACATCCAGCAACTCTGACTAACACCCCAGTCATTTAATTATGCAACAAATCTAAATGTCTGACTTTCAGAAGTCTTGAATTATTATAATTTCTTACATGTAATTAATATTATTATTAATTTAATGAATACATTTAATAAGCCTGTGAGATCCTTTACATATCACATACACTTTTATTTCTATTCTGCGGAAGGATAATGGGGCATGTATTCCAAATCGAAAAGATTCTTCTGAAACAACACTTGGCAGAGCATCCGCTTCTCAAGAAATTAAACCCCCAATCAGACGAAGAGGTGAGGAAATGCTGCTACTTTGGTTATCAAGTAAAATTTTTATATATCATGTCATGTTGCCTGATCAGGATATTTTTTATTCTAATTGTAAAGGCAAGCTGCAGGTGAAGCCTAATTTACGAGGAAGAGCGTCCATTAAGACAGAAAGCCCAAAACTGCCTCAGGGTGCTTCCTCACAAATCATCTCTGCAACTTCCAAAAAACCTGAGCTTGAGGAAGAAGATTGCAAAACTTCAGGGCTTTTAACAGAAGAAGTTAGACCTAAAAGTGATAAGGAGCCCAGCTCTGAAGTCAAAGAATGTTCATCAATGGCCTATGGAGGATTTTTAAATCCAAGCCATGAGACTGCACCTTTTAGTGTGATGATGAGTACTTCATAGTGAGCAGCAAAGTTTATATGTAATGGTGTATAAACTAGGATGACCAGAGGTCCTCTTTTACCCGGACATGTCCCCTTTTTTAGAGTTAAAAAAATGGCCGAGCGGAATTTCACAAATTTTGTTTTTCTAGAGCTTACATAGAACTCCGAGAAGCGTTTCGTTCACAAACTAGTCCCGCCCTCCCCTACTCCGATTGGTTCGCTTGAGTGAGAAGGGGGCGTGGTGAAGTAGCCTAAAATCTTCTGATTGGACGGTCTGACGTTAGAGCTACCGTTATTGGTCAATAACCTTCTCTGTAAACATTTAATTGGTCAGTCTGCACGTCAGTAGTCCTTGTTTACTTCAGGCAAAGCTCATGCCGAAACGTAAGCGAGGGGCGAGAGCTCCCCCCCGTGAGACGTGTCCTGTTTTTCACCATCTCAGATCTGGTCACCCTAGTATAAATTATAAATCAGAAATTTAAAGTCAGCCCTTACGTTGTCAGTTACAGATACCTAAATTATGTTTTTGTTTTTTTTATTTTTTGCACTTCACCCAGTTACTCTGAGAATACTGAGGAGGATTGCGTGGGCGTTTCTCACATGGTCTTGACTGACATCTTTGTTCCTGTCTCTGAAGAGATGGGAAATGATTTAAGCAAAGACTGGCTAATGTCATTAGAATGTGGTTCTAATAAAGAGGAAGAGGCTCACGATGAAAAGGTATATAGTTTATTTGATTTTCTGGATTAAGTTGCTGCAACGTGATTGGATGATTGTCTGATTCTAAAGCTGTTCATAATGAAGGGGTCAATAAACATAGGGTTTTGCATTTACTTGTGAATTACTAAAGGTTTGCAACTGATTGTTTAACATTTTACCTGAATTGTTTCCTGCAGAAAAAGAAACCTGTGTCAAATGGGAGTATAACAGCCTTCAGGAAGAATGGTAATCGGATTCTGTTTTTGCTTTAACATAATTTCTTCCTGAAAACTGACTAGTGTTGGAACACTTTTTGCATTCGTTCCAGTCTGTGATAGTTTTCTCTGATTTTTTTTTCCTTCTAGATCAAGATGAGCTGCAGGAGGAGAGGACAAACTCTAAAACTGACTCATGTACTGAAAAACTGGAGAAGGGTAATGTCTTCAGTGCCTCTGAATTAGACGTTGAAGCCAAAGTGAGCTCAGCTCAAGACTCAAGCACTGAGGAAGAATTACAGAAAAGACGTCAGATCATACCTTGCACTGTGAGGGTCTCAAGATGGTAAGAGTGAAGATAACATGCTTGACAAACAACTTTAACAACTGTCTATGCTCTGCAGTGTCTCAGACTTCTTGTCATCTTGTTGTTTGTGATCTGTTTCTCAGTACTGACTCTCTGCCGTTGGGCTCTGAAGAGATAAAAGGAATAACCAGTGTTTCTCATATGGTCTTAACAGAGGCCAAAGTCCCTGTTTCAGAAGTCAAAGATTTAAGCAAGGATCTGATGGTGAGAGGCAAAATTGGTTTAGTATATCGTCTATAGACATGTCAAAGGAAAGGTAAAACACAATGTTAAATTTACAGAGCACCTTTTCCTATTTATTTTAAAACCAAAAACAGCAGTAAAGTCGTTAGACCATGGGACACATATTTAACAGAATATTACACAAAAGCATCCAAAATTAGACCTGTAAGTATTGCAGCATTGAAAAGGTAGTTGTGTCTTTATTATTTCCTGCAGCAGGTACAAAAATCAGCCATTTCCAGCCCGTCAAAAGAGTCAAGAAAGCCATCAGTAATAAAGGGGAAGAAATCCCCTGCAAAAAGCAAAGGTAAAGGAGTGCAGTCCGGACATTCTTTGCTGTGTGGCAGTGGTGCTGTAGCTTGTTAAATCAGTCATTAGTCAGGTGGTCTTTGATTTATTTTTTTTATTATTTTTTTTTTGTCCAAGGAAAACTGCTGGTGAAATTTCCATTTGCACAATGGACAGTGAAGAAAAATGCATCTTCAAAAAGTCTGTCTTATTCAGGAGATGCTGCTTTAAAGAGTCCTCAGATTGGTTCAAAAACGCATCAGCAGACCATAACAGCCTGGCTAAAGAAAGAGTCAAATCAGATTGGAATGCACATGCAACCAGTAGTTCTCTGTAAACGAACCCAGATGGAGACCAATGAAACCTCTCTTTTGGACCCAGCAAAAACTGAAGACTTGCAAACTACACCCCATCTTCACAAGACTTCAGCGTGGTAAGAAGACCTTAATCAATTACTCTGGAAAGAGTTGCTTTGTGGGCGGCACAGTGATGTCGCAGTCACACAGCTCCAGGGACCTGGAGGTTGCGGGTTCGATTCCTGCTCCGGGTGACTGTCTGTGAGGAGTTGGTGTGTTCTCCCTGTGTCTGCGTGGGTTTCCTCCGGGTGCTCCGGTTTCCTCCCACAGTCCAAAAACACACGTTGGTAGGTGGATTGACTAAGTGTCCGTAGGTGTGAATATGTGTGTGTGTGTGTGTTGCCCTGTGAAGGACTGGTGCCCCCTCCAGGGTGTAATCCAGCCTTGCGCCCAATGATTCCAGGTAGGCTCTGGACTATCATGCTTGGCCATGCTGTTTTATCTCAAATTAACTCTGCACCTACTTTTAACTCACACAGAATCCCTGATCACATTCTCCTTTCTCAGACACATACATCACTAATATACTACATTTACATTACTATAACTATGAGTCTTGATTCCTTCCAAGGTTTCTTCCTCGTGTGCTGAGGGAGTTATTTCTTGCCACTGTTGCCCCTGGCTTGCTCATAGGAGGCTTGGACCCGGATCTCTGTAAAGCTGCTTTGTGACGACTTTTTGTTGTGAAAAGCGCTATATAAATACAATTTGATTTGATTTGATTTGGACCCACCGCGACCCTGAACTGGATAAGGGTTACAGAGAATGAATGAATGAATGAGTTGCTTTGTCTTAAAGATAGTAATCTCAGCCACCCACAGCAGACTGGATTCAGCCAGTTGCAATCTGATTGGCTGTCTATACATCCACGGATACGCTCCTTCATTTATCATTTGGTACTGGCTCTAGTGCTGGTCTGTATTGAATACACGTCATGCCAATATAGCAAACTTGTGATTGGTCTTTTGCATGTCAGTTGAATTTGTTTTCCTGCAGTTGTAGGCGATTCTTGGACATGTTAATTAGTGAAAGTTACCAGATTCTCCTTAGTGTCTGGCAGTTTGAGACTATATAGATACAAGCAATTGACTCATGTTTACTGTGGCTTTATTATTTTTTTCCAGTTCCAAACCAGAGCTCACACACTCCGAAAATGTGAGTAAAGGTGTTTCTCATATATGTTTGGTCCCATCCACTGAAAAGGTAAAGGCAAGCAGCCTCTCTACAAAGACACAAAACGTATAATTAGTTCTGTTTAATTCTATGTTTAACACATTAGTCACACAATACACAGCTAAATTAGTCCGCCATTGTCTCCTGTAGAAAATGGAGCCTGAAAATAAGGAGGATTCAAATGGATGTTCATCAGGGTCTCAGATGAGCAAGTCCCCTGTCAGACAGAGAGGTGAGTAATTCTACTGAGAAGTTTGCATTCGACTGATTCGGTTTCTGGCTAAACATAAAATTACCCACGGGTGTCTTAGAGCTAGAAAAACCATTTGTTGTCTATTGCTCGGTTTGTAATTAAGACCTGCTCGAGCTGTGCACCCCATCCACCCTAAGATGTCAGTTATCAATGGCAAGAATTATGACATGCCCTCACTGTGCTTCCTCTGATCTCTCTGCAGAAGCCAAGCTGCAGAGGAAGCCTACAATATCAAAACAGACGATTGTTAAAAACGAAGAGAACTCCTCAGATGGTGATCAGCCACGGTCAGTCCAGCTCTCCTCACCAACACGACCCCACACCAGAGCAGCAGCCAGAGAACAGGAGTCTGACAAAATGTTTACGGAACAAAGCAAAGATGCTGCTCACACATCCAAAGTGGAAGTGGATTCAGGGGGTAAAGAACGTTCTCTGACAGCAAGTGACTCTCAGTCTCCTAGACTCTCAACCCTTTGGCCAAGAGTTGTCCTGCCTCGATTAAAAGTACAGACCCCTGGAGCAGGTTTTAGCTCTGACTCCTCCACCCCAACTTCCTCTCCAGTCAGGATCTCAAAACGCACATCTCAGCCCAGGACTTCACCTCAGGTAAACATCACCATGTTGGTACTAGTTAGATACAGGTGCTCCACCTAAATATCCCTGCTGTCCATAAAACCTCCAAAAACTGTTGTGAGAATTACTGATTGAGAATTATTGATCCACCAGTCGTGCACTTTTCATAAACAAACTTTTTATACACAAGCTGATGTGTACAAATGATGATTTTCTTTGGACAGCATCAACATTCACATTACAGATATCAGTGCAAGTAAACAACTGTGATATCAACTGAAGAATTAAAATTTCTTTCATTGTTCCTGATCTTGAGAAAGAGTTATATTTAATTGTACCTTAAATTAACAATATATGGCTAGTAAAAAATATAGCATGCACAAGTAAATGCACAAATAAGTCTTTACAGGTTGTTAATAATAGGTACCAATATAGGACTGGCAACAAATTGTATTGACTCAAATTAAACATAATTTTTCAGTTGTTACTGAATAATTATTTAGTAATTACACCCATTAGTTTTGTAATAATAGGCTTATATTGCTATGAGAAAAGTTAGCAAAATAATTGTTATACTATTTTATATGTAAGCATTTCAAACCTTAACAACAAATTCCAATAGAAATAATTAATCATTTTAGCATTAAATTACAATTTGTTATGCACAATAACTCGTGTTATCGCGGCACGGTGGCGCAGCAGGTAGTGTTGCATTCACACAGCTCCGGGGGCCTGGAGGTTGTGAGTTTGATTCTCAGTCTCTGTGACTGTCTGTGAGGAGGTGATGTGTTCTCCCTGTGTCTGCGTGGGTTTCCTCTGGGTGCTCCGGTTTCCTCCCACAGTCCAAAAACACACATTGGTAGGTGGATTAGTGACTCAAAAATGTCCGTGAGTGTGTGTCGCCCTGTGAAGGACTGTCGCCCCCTCCAGGGTGTATTCCCGCCTTGTGCCCAATGATTCCAGGTAGGCTCTGGACCCACTGCGACCCTGAACTGGATAAGCGCTTACAGATAATGAATGGATAAATGAATGAATAACTCGTGTTGGGTTATAAAACTGTACAAATTCACAAACATCTAATGAAAAGCTTATGAATTTAGTAGTTTGTTTGTTTGCTTTTTTATGTATTATTATATTATTAATTGATTTTTACTGGTATTGGCCCAAATCTTGTGCTGGGTTATATTATCAGGTCATTTACACTTTTTGTACAAATGTTAGATGAGATTTTATGCATGGTATGATCTCAATTTCACATTAATTTATTCAGTAATCTATGTTTTGTGTTTGTTTGCATCCAGCGGAGGAAGTCTCCTCGTGGTCCAAATGAACAGGGTCCTTCCACGTCCAGTGAAGACGAACCATCCAAAGTGTCTCAGTTTTTCCTCTGTGACATATTCACTGAAGTCGAGGATGAAGACTGATCTGTTTATTTATCCAAAGACTGGTGTTTTTATTACCAGTGCTGCTCTGTTCATCTGTTACTTCTAGTAATGTTCCAGTTCATTAACACAATGCTACTACATTTGTCTGTAATTAGTTAATTACTGTTAAATTCTCTTTAGTTACACAAAATAAATTTAGTTCTGTATCAGTTTTATCCCATGATCACTGCCTTGTGTTACTTTTCTCATGGTAGAATTGTTCTATTTACACCTGCGTGACAGAAATGATTTCCTTCTTAAATCCTAACATGTTGAAGGCATTATTGGTGTATTACCTGTGAATGTTACTGAGGCAGTGGACCCCCCCCTCCCAGTGCAATGTACCTAATTTTGTGACCCTGAATGTGATGCATTTTTGAAACTCATACCAAAAGTTAACTCCTTGTTGCTTATTTATTTTGTTCTTAATGATTAAACATTGCACATCTACATCTGTAATGTTTGATTCTAGTACTGTGATGCTTCATGTTTACTCATTTTTATTTCAATTAATCAATAAATTATAACATAGTATTTTAAATCTAATTGTAGCACATTGGTTTTATCTGTAAATTTTAATGTTAAGTGCTACAGCATTTAGTTTTCTGATGTATGCAGTCAATCTATTAAATATTTTAAAGTGGAAAAGAGAACAGAAAATACATTACTATAATAAATAATAATACTAATTATTTTCAAAATCATGGATGTGTTATTGTTTCCAATGTCACATTTTTTAATAATTTCTGCTCTATGGCAGAAACACACACACACTTATATATACTTGTACTGAAAAAAAATTGGGTTCTTTATATTTTACGTGTATTTATATTAAGTGTAAAGTAAAATATATCTCCTATTGCACCTTTAAAGGGAGTAGTGTATTGTTGGTCAAGTCCAGCAGAAAGTGGGCTGCTCCTTTTTTGACAGTTCTCATAGGCTGATCTCTGGTAGGGCGTGGCTTCACCATCTATCCCGCCCCCTCGGGTTAGCATACACTTAAGTGTAGCGGCTGCTCGGTTACTGCTCTCCTGTACATTTCGGCTAAGATGCCTCATTAGAGTTGGAAATTTAGAGTTAACACAATGCTGCTGCAGTTAACACAAATGCTGACTCTAAGACCTGCGGTGTCCTTCCTCCGGAGCAGGAGCGCTGTTCTGAGGCTGTACCATGCTGATAAAGTGTCCTCTGTCGGCTCACAGGCGGATCTACAGTCCCCGGTTTATCAGGTATCTAACTTAAGGCCCAGACTCAAGCCACGGACTCGAGTAGAAGCGCTGAGCCCAGCAGAGCGCCACTCACCGGGGCGCTGTAATGCCCTTGGACGTTCGTCCTGCTAAATCTCGTGTAGAGGCACCATTTCAAACATGAATTAGCTGTAGCATTATACATTCAAGACAATGTTTTTACATCAGTTTAGTGAGCTAAGTTCATCCGCCCTTTCTGACTGTAAGGACATTTATTGGGATTTCTATGTGCACGTTTCGGGGGATAAAGCACACAAGAAATACACTACATTTGTTCTCTCTAAATACTATACAGTCATTGTTCATTTTATCATCTCTCGTCATACATGTCCATATTTTAGTTGTACGATTACAGACTGTAGTGCACCTGTGGCTCTGCTTATTTTGTTAGTCTTTTTCACCCTGTTCTTCAGAGGTCAGGTCAGGATCCTCACAGAGCAGGTATGATTTGGGTGGTGGATCATTCTCAGCACTGCATTGTATGAGTGGATCAGACGCAGCAGTGCTGCTAGAGTTTTTAAACATCTTACATTAATTTCATTGCTGGGCTGAGAATAGTTCACCAACCAGAAATATCCAGCCAGCATTGTCTTGTGCCCACTGATGATCACAAACTCTGCAGCAACAGATGAGCTACAAGGTGGGTCGGTGTGGGAGGTCGGTCTAATAAAGTAGGCAGGGAGTGCAGTGTTTAAAAACCCCAACAGCACTGCTGTGCCTGATCCACTCGTACCAGTCAACCAGAACACACACGCCACAACCACGCAGGTGTCACTGCAGCCTTAAGAATAATCCACCACAATAAATCTGCAACACATATGTTAGAATAACCAAACAAGTTTCAATTTCTGTCTCACGCTTATTTAATGCATGAAAGGTGTGTTTTTGTTAAAAGCATACTTTTCCTTTGGTAAAACTTCACCTGTCGCTGTAGGAGAACTATGAACGAATGCAAGCTCTAGTGAAGGAGCTGAAGGAGAGAGCAGAAAAAATCAAACTTGGTAAGATTCTGTTGTCTTCAGTATTACTATGAATCTTCAAACTTCTTTGAATCCTGCCTGGAGTTTTTGATACAGCCGTTATCATTAATGTGTATGTGTTTGCACATTACCTCTATTCACACAGGCGGAGGAGAAAGAGCAAGGAAACTACACACATCCAGAGGAAAACTCTTGCCCCGGGAACGAATTGATAAATTGCTAGACCCAGGGTAAACAATGCAACATGCAAAATGTTTTTAAAACCTGTTTGTTTGTTTTGATAGAATTGAATTGATAGTTATATTTATATTTATTGGCTTTGAATTGTGTATTTGGATTTAGTTCTCCATTTCTGGAGCTGTCCCAGTTTGCTGCTTACCAGTTATATGGCAATGAGGAGGTCCCTGCTGGAGGCATCATCACTGGCATTGGCAGAGTGTCTGGGTGAGGATGTGTTACCTTCTTCTGAAAGGAGGAAAATCCACCAATTTTTCAGAAATTCTCTATTATTGAATGGTGGAGATGTAAAATAAGCTTTTCAGAGAGGTTTTATGTAAAATGGTTTAATGTAGACATACGTTCTAACAGTGATTTCTCTACAGTGGTGTGGATAGGAACCAAGTGTATTAAAGGCTAAGCACCAGCTCTATGAAAGTGTCAAACAAATTAAATACAGTGTAATTTGAGTTCCTAACTTGTGTTTATTGATAGTCAGAAAACATGTTATTTCTTACTAATTCAAGGAATAAGGTTTAAAAGACCGTTTAAAAGACCCCCCCCCCCAAACGGTGTTCGGAAACTCTAATAGGCGTCTTGCCTGTGACGTAGATGGTGGACAACAACTCTAGAAGTTTCACTTAATTTAATGCAAAGTGGCGAAAAGGTGTGTTGTTTTTGGCTGCAATCATTCAATGTACAGTGGGACATCTGTGCACAAATGGCCCAAAGATCTCAAAATATCCAGAAAATGGACTAAATTTTTCCACTTTAAACGGGCACTTTGGAAAGGACAATCCGCTCACTCCGTTATCTGTAGCTCATTTCACTGGCGCTTTTCCAACAATATGGGCATGTAAGGACACCAACGAAAGGTGTTTAAGAGCCTCTGTAACATGGAGGTAAACAGGGTAAGGACACTCACTTCGCCTGTTTTAGTTGGTGTTAGTTAACGTTAGCTTGACTTGCTAAACTCGGTGGCTCAGATTATACTCGGCTACGTAGCTGCATTACGGAGGTTTATAGTGTCGGATGAATTCGAGTTCGACTTCGATCACATTTACAAGAATAACGGTACCTCTAAATTTGAGTTTAGCTTATTGCTAGGCTATTGTCATGAATAATGTTGGTTATTTAGCTAGCGAGATACTGTCATAACAGTCACTCATAACGGTGTTTTACCGCAGCGTTGTTCAGCTGTTGTCCACCAGTGACGTCACGGTTGCGTTCAAGAATTTCCGTAGCGAGCTCGGGTTTTTCCGTCAATTTAATAAAATTGTCAGTTTTAAAGCAAATTAGGCTGCTATTTTCATTTTAATTAATACTTATATATGTCAGTAACTAAAATAATGTGAAATATTCATGGAGGTCCTTAGCCAAGTGGTGCTTAGCCTTTAAGGTCTACAAAGCAAACATAGCCTTTTGCATTTTTTGCCTTTTTGCTGTTCAAAATAATCAGGGAACATACAAGTGTCTGCCAGATGTTACATGTAATGATAATACAAATTTAAATTAATGTTTCAAACATTCTGCAATATTTTTCTAATATAATAATAATAACATTCCAAAGGTTTTTAAAGCATTAAACTGTTCTAACATCAACTTTATTGTGGAATTGTTCTTATTTATTATTATTTTTAAATCAGTTGCTCATATCAAATAAATTTCACACGTAAAAATTTCACATTTTATAAGTAAATATGAACATCTTTAGTAGATGATGAAACACAGTCATCAAGAGTTTAGTAAATTCTCTTTGAACTTATATTTTTCAGGGTGGAATGTGTTATTGTTGCAAATGATGCGACTGTTAAAGGAGGAACTTACTATCCCATTACTGTAAAGAAGCACCTTCGTGCTCAAGAAATTGCACAGCAGAACCACTTGCCATGCATTTACCTGGGTGAGTTAGACGTTAACTTGATGTTTAAATGGGATGCAAATATATACAACCTTATCAGTCTACATTTTAAAATATTACTATTTGTTGTAGTACAATAAAATAAAATTAATTTAACTTTTTTTCAATATATTTCATAAAAACGAATTTTCATGTATTGTTTATTTATTGTGTCCGTTCCTCCACTGTGTAATTAGTTCAGTCTTCCACTTTATGTTCACTATATCTGTGTAAATAATGTTGTGAATGTAGTGGATTCTGGAGGGGCCAACTTGCCGAGGCAGGCTGACGTGTTCCCTGACAAAGATCACTTTGGACGCATTTTCTTCAACCAGGCACGTCTGTCCTCTGAGGGCATTGCGCAGGTAACCCATCTTCTGCTTGATTTCATATCATTTTATTTTTGCAGAAAGGGCTTTTGTCACATGCAGTTATGTTGTAACTCTGTTCTGTTTTCTGACATCATCTTTAATTTTGATAATCACATTGTACAACTTTATCTGACTCATGACTGTCTTTTCGGTGTGTTATCCCTGTGTCTGCATGGGTTTCCTCCGGGTGCTCCGGTTTCCTCCCACGGTCCAAAAACACACGTTGGTAGGTGGATTGACGTCTCAGTCCACAAGTGTGAATGAATGTGTGAGTGTGTGTTGCTCTGTGAAGGACTGGCGCTCCCTCCAGGGTGTATTCCCGCCTTGCGCCCAATGATTCCAGGTAGGCTCTGGACCCACCGCGCCCCTGAACTGGATAAGGGTTACAGATAATGAATGAATGACTGTCTTTTCCAGATTGCTGTAGTGATGGGATCTTGTACAGCAGGAGGTGCCTATGTCCCTGCCATGGCAGATGAGAGCATCATTGTGCGCAAACAAGGGACCATTTTCCTCGGTGGACCCCCACTGGTATGATGAATTACAGAGGGAACACTTAATCCACATCTGGGAAAACAGCACACAAAAACTTTAAAATATAAACCTGAGATTTTTGCTCCTTGTGTCATGTGTGGTAGGTCAAAGCTGCTACAGGGGAAGAGGTGTCTGCTGAAGACCTTGGGGGTGCAGACCTTCACTGCAGGTTCATTTAATATTTTTTAATTTTCTGTGTTGCCTTTTTAATGTAGCTTCTTAAAAATCAGTCAGTGTTAATCACCATCATCTCTTTTAAATTCCCCCTGCAGAAAATCTGGAGTAACTGATCACTATGCCTTAGACGACAACCATGCTCTTCATCTGGCAAGAAAAGCAGTGCGAAATTTGAACTACAGGAAGAAATTAGATGTACGTGATTTACCAGTATATCTAGATGAAAATGTAACACATGTTTGATCTACATGTATCACAATATTTTACTTTAAAAACAACACACAATTGGCAAGTGTTCCAGACACACAAACAGTACCTGCAAGGTTTCAGGAGTAATGTGATATAATTTATCAGTAGTAACAAAGCAAATATCCATAACAACAGACTTTTCTGTCAAAGTGCAGTATTTGCTGTAATCAGTCACCTGTCAGACGTTTATGTTAAATATTCCCAGGTTACTGTTGAACCTCCGGAGGCTCCCTTGTTCCCAGCCGATGAGCTCTATGGCATTGTGGGCGAAAACCTGAAACGGAATTTTGATGTAAAAGAGGTACTGTCAGTTTTTGTCTTGTCTTTGTAGGTCTTCCTCAAGTGCATCATTAATAAACCTAGTTCTTCTAAGGATTTACTGTATCTGGCATCGATTTCACGAGAACATTTAATTCCAGGTGATTGCTCGCATTGTGGATGGCAGTAAATTTGATGAATTCAAGGCATTCTATGGAGACACACTTGTTACAGGTACATGAATTTACACAACACGATTATTCATGATTTAAGAACTGTTTTAGTGTTTGATTGCAGTCTCTGCTTGTTTGTTTTCTAGGTTTCTCACGGATATTTGGTTATCCCGTGGGAATCATTGGCAATAATGGAGTCCTGTTCTCAGAATCAGCAAAGAAAGTGAGCTTAATGTTGCTTAATTCAGTGTATTGGACGTTTTTTTTATTTTATTTTATCTTTCAAACCCTGCTACTAAAATGAGATTCTGCATTAGTGAGATGAGATTGGTTATGTCGACTTCACATGCAGTTCCCTTATACAGTGGAACCTCTACCTACGAACTTGATCCGTTCCGTGACCCGGTTCGTAAGTGGAAAAGTTCGTTTCTCGAGTCAATTTTCCCCATTTAAAATAATGGAAAAAAAATGAATGCGTTCCAGCCCCCACCCCGAAAGTCACCCTTTTTGCACGGATATATGTTTACAACACTCTCAAATTAGTAAAAAAATACATGCAGCATTACTAAAAATAAAAAAGAAATAGTGGTAACAGTAATAAAAAAGAAATAAAGTTTTAAGTGGTTACACATTGCTACCTTGAAGATGTGACGACTGGCTGGAGGAGTAACACAGGCACTGGCTGTATGACGGGAGGTGGGGGTGGGTGGAATAACGGAGAGTAGGCGGGTGAATGTGGGGAGACGAAGCATAGATGCGGCTTAACTTAGCACGAATTTCGATGTCTGCTATTTACACTAATGCTAAATTGCTAAAGCTACAATTTGCTAATCTTAAAGCTCACTCAAGTCTGGGCGCTGGGAGACTCGACTATTGGGGTCAGGGGCCATTTCCAGCCGCCGGCTCGGGTTCGTTTCTAGAGTCATGGTTTGTTGGTGGAGGCAAAAAATATTCAAATGCCCGTTTCGTATCTTGGAAAGTTCGTTAGTAGAGGTTCCACTGTATAGTTATATAATATTATATAGATTATACTTTAGTTGTATGGCATATTTAGGAGTATTTTTCTGTTTCCAGGCAACTCATTTTATTGAGTTGTGCTCTCAGAGAAACATTCCACTGATCTTCCTGCAGAACATCACAGGTAAATATTGGTTATTTTTGAGAAATGATACAGGTCACGTTTCACCAGCTGCTGCCATTGTATATACCTAAGCATAACGTAAACTCCTGTTGTGTATTCTGTTACAGGATTTATGGTGGGGAGAGAGTATGAGGCTGGAGGCATTGCTAAAGATGGTGCCAAGATGGTGACTGCTGTGGCCTGTGCCAATGTGCCTAAGATCACTGTAATAATCGGAGGATCCTATGGCGCAGGAAACTATGGAATGTGTGGTAGAGCCTACAGGTGCTGTATGTCATTAGTCATTTCAGATCTAACAAATAATGCCTTACTTTTACATTTTTGAGGATCTTTTATTATGTCGTGTATTCCAATATTGTTTCACATCTCATATCCATTGTTTTTTGGATCTCTCCTCTAGTCCCCGATTCCTGTTTATGTGGCCAAATGCACGTATCTCTGTGATGGGAGGAGAGCAAGCAGCAAATGTTCTGGCCACTGTCGCTAAAGACCAGAAAGCCAGGGAAGGGAAAGAGGTAAGAATAAGCAACTTTTCACGTCCAGATTCAGGAACGTCTTTTCTAACGAACTACTTGTCAACCTGTAATTTTTCTTAATGCAAATGTTGCTCTAGTTCACAGCAGAACAGGAGGCAGCTTTGAAGGAGCCGATTATTAAACGGTTTGAGGAAGAAGGAAGCCCATACTACTCCAGTGCCAGGTAAACTGTAGTGTACACAATGGATATAGCTCTACAAGGTGACATACAGAATAAGTGCAGTTTTACTCTTGGTCTTTGCACCACCTGTGTATGGCTTTTGCCCACCATGTACTTTGATGCATTATAAATTAAAGTAAAAATGACCCAAGAGTTATGAGACCAAGATGTAAAAGCTCTAAATATTTGCCTGCTCCATTCCATCGCTGTTGTTTTGTATTGCATTGTTTCATTATTGTATGTTTCAAAGTCTTTAATATTATGTTCCTCACTTCCTGTGCAATCAGACTGTGGGATGATGGAATTATCGACCCTGCAGACACTCGCCTGGTCCTGGGTCTCAGCTTAAGCACCGCTCTCAATGCTCCCACAAAAAAGACTCACTTTGGCGTCTTTAGAATGTGAAGATACACTATACCATTTAGCCTGTTCCTGGGGAGTAGATCATTGTATTTAATGGTGAAGGAGTTGAAGAGTAACTTTATATCATGGACAGAGTGCTATTTTGTTTCTGTAGCTGTTTTTAACATGAACAGTAAAATGACTACAACACTTGTATTCGCTACATCTTTTCAGAGGTTGTTTCTACTTGAAAAGTGACTGTACACATTGAGAGGAAATATTTGACTTAAATACTAAGCACCAGCTATAGGAAAGTGTCAAACAAATAAATACAGTGGAATTTGAGTTTCTTAACTTGTGTTTATTTATAGTCATGGAGGTCCATTAAGTGGTGCTTAGCCTTTAAAAGCAAAGTTCTTAAAGCTACATGAGGCTTTACACCAAGACAAGTGACATCAACATACATATCTACGGTATTTATGCACATGCATAATTACATAGTTATTATGAACATATACCCGTAGACTTGTTCTAAGCGATGTCAGCGGTCATGTAGCCTTCTTTGTGGCCTTTGGATCTTGCTATGAATAAAACCCCTTAAAAGCTTATATTAATCCGTGAAACTGTCTTTGTTTTAAACTTTTATTCAATACAAAAAATCTGCTAGTTGCTTTCATATAAATACAATCTACATCTAGTTATTATACATTTACTTATTTATATATAAACATGCTGTACAGATGAGGGAGGGTGGTGGTGGGGGGGGGGATGAGTACTGGTGGAAAAACAGAATTAGATTTTCTAAGGTTTCAGGCCTGCACACCCACTTTGTGCACAGAGACAAAATGGTCATATCCAGAGGTAATGAGGAACCGCAGGTGTGTTGCAGTGGAACCGTCAAGCTGCAGAACATACAGAGAGATGATGCATGTTTGTGTTTCAAGACAATCCGCTTTGGCAGTTAATACTGAGAAGTGAAGGAAGATTAACTCACTGGTATGTCGTTGGTTTGTAGACTGTTCTCGGTCTGTTCAAATTCTGAAACAAAAGTGTACCACAGTCAACATCTCTTCAGTGCACAAGCACATGGGAAATTAGAGAACGAGCTCCTACCTTTTTCTGCCACAACTTCAAACTTTTCAGCCACTTCCAGGGTGTTCTTCTCTATCCGTAAACCTTTTACTGTTTTATATATTCAGGGGGTGTTGGATAATGAAATCAGTGAAATACAGCAGGTTACTGTAAATATAGTATCAGCCACAGATGCTGGCAAAGTGAAACTACTGTAAAGAACTCTAGGAAAGTGTACACAGGGTTGGGTCTTACCATTAAAACTGTGAACAGAGATTAGTGATACTTTCATGTTATCAGGGAATCGGATGATGAACTCCTGAGGAAACATACCCGTGGAGAGCCAGAATGTCTCAGTCTTTCTGCAGAGGAAGAGCAGAGTTTAGTTTAGTGCAAAGAAACGTTAAGGGAACTGTAGACGCTCAGTTATGAGCACGGCGTGTACAGTCTTCATATAAGAGCATGGACCACCACTCATGAACCTAACCACCATGCCTACTGCCAAGCGTCGGCTGGAGAAGTATAAATCCCCTAGCACTGCGCTGTGAAGCAGTAGAACTGTGTTCTCTGGTGTAATGAGAATCATTCACTACATCTAGGAGCAGTCGGTGTGGGGTCCAATACCAGTGGCTAAATTACCTGACCTCACTAATGTTCTCCAGAATGAATGCCATCCAGTCCTCACAGATATTAGTGCAAAGCCTTCCCACGCACCATTTTAGTTAATATTCCTTACTTCGTGAAGAAATACTCACCCGTCAGTGATGTTTTCCGGAGGGTGAGCTTCATCGTTAGACGAAGCCAACACGACTTGGGCCCCGAACGCGTTTAAAGCGGTGTTTATCATGTCCGGTTTAACTTTTATTCTTTTTTTTTTTACCGTAGAAAATACACGGAGTCTGGAGGTAATACTGCGAAAGGGTTTTAGACAGAGACTACAACCAAGCAACGTGTTGCCCAGCAGCCGTTCACCCGGCTGTATCTCAAACCGCTTCATGTTCCTTATGTAGAGCACTATTTAGGCTGTGAAATGACACTTTATATGCGTATACTCTGTGCTGCATGAAAAATCACATTCAATTTCATTTGACATAAATGTCCGTTTAAATCTTACATACTGTATTAATTTTTAAATGAAATATGCTTTAAAACATGATTTAAAACAAACAAAGATTAACTGTAAGCTTAGGGTGACCAGACGCCCTCTTTTACCCGGACATGTCCTCTTTTTTTTTAATTAAAAAAATGTCCGGACGGAATTTCACAAACGTCCGGGATTTTGTTTTTCTACAGTTTACATAGAATTTAGAGAAGCGTTTCGTTCACAAACTAGTCCCGACCTCCCCTACTCCGTTTGGTTCGCTTGAGTGAGAAGGGGGCGTGGCGAAGTAGCCTAAAATCTTCTGATTGGACGGTCTGACTGCAGAGCTACCGTCATTGGTCGATAACCTTCTCTGTAAACATTGAATTGGTCAGTCTGCACGTCAGTAGTCGTCCATCCAGTCCAGTGCACTTCATAGGGCGTAGGGTGTAGGGAGCTATTTGAGACTTCAGCCGTGTCTCTTCCGTCGCGCGCTGAGAGCGTCATTTCAGCGGGGTATGCTGTGCCAGGCCGGTGGTCTGTCGTTGGTGTGTTAGTGAGTTGGTTTTTGAGGAGATTTCATGGCAAATGGAACGAATGAAGTGGTGTTTTGTCGCGGAACCGGACAAGTGAGTATAGGTGGAGTGCCCTGGCTTAATAAGTTTAATCCTGATTCACACACCCACAGAGCGCCTTTAATTCCACATCGCTGTGGACCTCATTGAGCTTGGGCTTTGTTAGCTAATATCACCCGAGGAATTGTTTGGGTTTTCAAAGATTTCTAGCGCGAAGAACTTACAAACAACGTTTGTAATATTTAAAAACGAGCACTCAGTTTGTGGACAGTCGTACACAGAAGTTGGACGCCTCTGGTCCAGTATAAGTTTGGGTTGAGTATCTCGGTACAGCCAGATAACGTTAACCCAAAGTAAAGTTTGTCCAGTAGGTAAAGAGCTGAGGGACTTTTCTCTTGTACAGTGCTCAGATCTGGGCTTAAGTTATCTGGCTAACCGAGAAATCATTACTTGGGAACTTATGGAACATGCTATACTGTATATGTTTGGTAGATGTTTTTATGTAGATGATTTGCCACGATTTGATACAGTTTTTTTTTAAGGTAGAATATATAGAGAAAGTAATTGTGGATGACATGGTGCTGCCACACTTCCTCGGGGTCTTAGGTGCAATCTTTGCCTTGGTCCACTGTCTGTGAGGAGTTACTGTGTGTGTCAGAGTGAGTGATGTCCTGGGTGGGTGTTGACCACAGGTGTGAGTGTGTGATGCCCTCTGATGGACTGTCCAGGGTGTGTTCCTGCCTTGTGGCCTATTATTCCAACAAGACCCTGATCAGAATAAAACAGTTATAGAAATGTTTATATTAATTATGACTGTTGGAGTTATGCTGAAAGTTAGGCAGTTTCATATTTCAAATTAAGATGCATGTAAATTAACTTAAAACACATACGTTTAAGAAATGAAAGTGTTATTGAGTAGTCTGAGGGAGGCGAGGTGGAGCAGCAGGTTAGTGTCGCAGTCACACAGCTCCAGGGACCTGGAGGTTGTGGGTTCGAGTCCAGCTCCGGGTGACTGTCTGTGAGGAGTGTGGTGTGTTTTCCCTGTGTCTGCGTGGGTTTCCTCCGGGTGACTGTCTGTGAGGAGTGTGGTGTGTTCTCCCCGTGTCTGCGTGGGTTTCCTCCCATGGTCCAAAAACACATGTTGGTAGGTGGATTGGTGACTCAAAAAGTGTCCGTGGGTGTGTGTGTGTGTTGGCCTGTGAAGAACTGGCGCCCCCTCCAGTGTGTATTCCCGCTTTGCGCCCAGTGATTCCGGGTAGACTCCGGACCCACCGCGACCCTGAACTAGATGAGGGCTTACAGACAACGAATGAATGAATGTATAGTCTGACAAAACAAGTCAACCCTGTTACTTTTTGAAGCCTTGTAAACAAATGAAGTACTGTTTTTGATACTGATTTATTTATGTGTTTATTCTGAAAGAGTTAAAAGGACCAGCTTAAACAGAACTGAATTGTGAAACAATGTAACTGTATGGTCATTTGACATGCATGTCTTTTTATTGTTGTGGTCTGTTCTTTAGAGTGACGATTCAGACATTTGGGATGACACTGCATTGATAAAAGCCTATGATAAAGCGGTTGCATCCTTCAAGGTAACCCTTCACTCTCATCTCTTCCTCCTAAATACAGCAAATGATTGTGATAAATGTTTCTTTGTGTTACAGATTGTCTGGAACGTGTCTAGTTTTCTCTTCTTTTCCAGAATGCACTGAAAGGGGAGGAGGATATGGCTCCACCTAAGAAAGAGAAGCCTGGCAATAAACGAAAAAATAACAAAAAGAACAAATGTAGAAAGAGATGTAACACATCCCCTGACAGAGAGGTAATTCCAACAGCGCAGACACCTCCAGTGTTGTACTAGGACTGTGCCCTGGTACCCAAGGACTCAGAGAAGGCCTTGAGGTGTCTGTTCAAATCAAAGTCTTTCACACTAAGAGCACTGTTGGTGAAGTAATCCATACACGTCTCAAAATATCAACATTAACCTCAAGGATTTCCGGTCCTATGTTTTTTATAAAAACAAGCTTCACCTGGTTAATTTTGGTTTATTACGTTTTTGGATACTGGAAAATCATACTTATTAAAACATATGTCCCTGTGTTCTACGCTAACTCATTATTCCAAAAGTAATCAGTTGCTTAATGTCTTTCAGTGGAAAGTTGGGGATTCCTGTTATGCCTATTGGTCTGAGGATGGAAATCTTTATGCTGCTACTATCTCCTCAATCGAGCTGGATAAGGGCACCTGCGTTGTGTTTTACACAGAATATGGAAACGAGGAGGAGCAGAACCTCAACGATCTTCTATCAGATCTCGAAGATTTGGACGAGGAAGTGAAAAAAACAGATGTATGTGGCACACTTACTGATTTTGTGTGTGAAAGAAAAGGTGAAAGTGCTTATTGTTGCTGTCTGAAAACACCTTCTATCCCTATTTTTGATGGTTTGATGGTAGTTTTTGACATGACTTTGAGTGTAAGATTTAGGATGAGTGTAAGATGAATGGTTTAAGGAAAAAATCTGTGTTGAAGGCTAAGCACCACTTAATGGACCTCCATGAATATTTAACATTATTTTAGTTACTGACATATATAAGTATTAATTAAAATGAAAATAGCAGCTTAATTTGCTTTAAAACTGACAGCACTGATTGCATTAAATTAAGTGCGACTTCTAGAGTTGTTGTCTACCATCTACGTCACAGGCAAGACGCCTATTAGAGTTTCCGAATAAACCTTATTCCTTGAATTAGTACGAAATACCATGTTTTCTGACTATAAATAAACACAAGTTAGGAACTCAAATTCCACTGTATTTACTTGTTTGACACTTTCATAGAGCTGGTGCTTAGCCTTTAACTTCCAAAAAAAAAGGTTTGTTATTTGACCTTGTCATGGAAAGTAACAGTTTTGGAGATAAATGTTTGGTTAACAGGAGACTTTAACTGTCTAAATTGCAGGTTAAAGAGTCTACAACTGAGGAGAGTGATACATCATCTGCTCCCCACCAGTCCCATCAACAGAAACAGAAACCTAAAGGCAAAGCTCCAATGGGACCTCCTCCCATGTGGGGTCCTGGCTTTCCCCCTGGCCCCCCCTCTGGACCTCACTTCAGAATGGTGAGTAAATGGTGTTTATTAGGTGTGGTTTGTGCTTTAATTGCAAAACCCCTGTAGCAGTGTTACAAAATTATTTGTTGAACACTATTTAAATTTCCTTTGTTCAATTTAACAGTGAGGAGAGGTTTAATTTTGGTTTTGTACACAATACATAGCCATGTTTTAAAGACCATGTTCTTCTCAGTCTGACAGAAGAAGAGACCCTGGACCTGCCTTCCCTGGCTGGCCCCCAATGATTCCTCCTGGACCACCGGTGAGACAACATTTGCTAAGCTCTTATAACTGACAGTCACTTCCCTGATCCAAAATCTTTTCTCACCCCAATATTTTGGGGTCTGCACGGGTTTCCTCCCATGGTCCAAAAACACGTCGGTAGGTGGATTGGCTAATCAAAAGTGTCTCAGAGGTTTGTGTGAGTGTGTATCACCCTGCGAAGGACTGGCGCCCCCTCCAGGATGTTTTCCGCCTTGCACCCAATGATTTTGGGTAGACTCCGGATCCACTGCGACCCTGAACTGGATAAGTGCTTACAGACAATGAATGAATGAATGATCGATCTAGTCTCTTCTAGGTCCAGCCCATTCACTATGGGCTATAATGGGTCTTGGGTACATTAGGGCTCACTTTAAAAATGTAAGTTTCCAAGTAAAACCTTTTCACTTTTGGTCTAGATGATCCCACCACCGCCACCAGTGAGTCCAGATATGTTGGAGGATGATGAGGCCTTAGGCAGCATGCTGATATCATGGTACATGAGTGGTTACCACACTGGATATTACTTGGTAAGGTTAGAGAATATTATGACATTAACTTAAGTTTTTTCTCAGTTACATTAAAGTTATGAAATTTTTAAAAATCACTTGGTGTCTTTCAGGGCTTGAAACAAGGTCGCAAAGAGGCTGCTGCAAAGAAGCCTTATCACAAATGAGGCCATTCAAATTTCATCTGGTAAATCTATTAAATGTGTATTTGGCTGAATACAGTGCCGCCTTTCATTTTTATGATTCAGGAATATCTTGCGTTCAATAAATTTTAAATGATACTCTAGACTGTAAATAGACTATGAAACAGATTATAATATATTTATAGTAATGTTATCAGTTCAAATGTATTTACCACTGTTTTAAAATGCAACTCAGATGAATGTTCATATGACACTGTTCTCAGTCGTTATGCAGTCCTCTTTTACAAAGAGAGAATTACCTTTTTCTTTTTTTTTAACCTTCTTCAACGTATAGAGTGAAATTATGAATTTAAAGAACCCTAATATAATTTTAGGGTTTTTATTTGTTTTATATTAAACTGCTAATTTAAACTTTGACAACTTGTTTGACTGGGAGGCACAGTGGTGCAGCAGGTAGTGTCGCAGTCACACAGCTCCAGGGACCTGTGAGGAGCGTGGTGTGTTCTCCCTGTGTCCGTGTGGGTTTCCTCCGGGTGACTGTCTGTGAGGAGTGTGGTGTGTTCTCCCTGTGTCCGTGTGGGTTTCCTCCGGGTGACTGTCTGTGAGGAGTGTGGTGTGTTCTCCCTGTGTCCGTGTGGGTTTCCTCCGGGTGACTGTCTGTGAGGAGTTGGTGTGTTCTCCCTTTGTCCGCATGGGTTTCCTCCGGGTGCTCCGGTTTACTCCCACAGTCCAAAAACACATGTTGGTAGCTGGATTGGCGACTCAAAAGTGTCCGTAGGTGAGTGTGTGTGTTGCCCTGTGAAGGACTGGCGTCCCCTCCAGGGTGTATTCCTGTCTTGCGCCCAATGATTCCAGGTAGGCTCTGGACCCACCGCGACCCTGAAATATCATTTGATTAGTGAAAGTCCACTGAGAATTTTTCTACACTTCAGTGTGGCATTTTTCAGCTTGTTGCATATCACTGAAATTGTCTGTTTTGTTTTTTCTTCCACAGGTTAAAATTTCTTCCAGTGTGTCTCCAGTGGAAGGATCGCCACAGAATTCTTTTCCATTTCATGTTTTGTATTCTTTGTACATAAATGAATTAAAAAGCTGTTATGTTTTTCACGTCTTTTTGTTTTTACTATTTTCACTTCTGATGCACAGTGATGGAGTCCAGTCTCAGTTGAGACAAGGTTGTGGATGCACAGGAAATTAGTTTTATAGCAGTTACAGACTGATGAATGACTGAATTAATTAAAATAGAGATACATCATCTTTAATATGACAAGAGACATGAAGTAACAAGGGAGAAAATTCCTGCTTTAATTTTCCATCAACTTTAACTGCAATCTACCCATAACTTTGGTTTTGAAGAAATCAGTTTTAAAGGTGCTATGCTACAACAGTTGTTTCTAGCAAATTAGTGGACAAAACATATTCCTGTAAGTAAGCAGTATTTTAGTACAAATTTACGTTTTACATATTTTCAGGGATCTGTGTCTTTTGTGACTAGCTTCAGTCGGGTACAAATGTGTGGGCACATGTTTTGTAGCTTTTCCAAATTAAAAAGCAAACATCCATCCATCCAGTGCCTTATATTTCTGTTTTCTACCAGTGGAAATTATAATGAAGGTATTGAAACTATGAAATATGACCTGGAATTATGCTGAGAGAAAAACAGCTTATAATTTTTTCAAATAAAAGGTAACTGCTGTTAAAAGTTAAAGTTCCCTGTCGATGTGAACTTTTCACAGTTGTGTCATGACTTATCCACTGTTTCTCTATGGGACTGAAACTGGTTGAGAACGGATCTCTCTGTCACACATTCATTAACATTTAAATACTTGTCAGCAGGGGTTATTGATTCTGGACACTGAAGTGTATTGTGTTAAGCACCAGGCCTCTGCCTCCACTGCTCGGTGTGAGCTCTGTGCTTAGATCAGCAGCCTCGGTCAAATCTGGCTGTTTCTGTTTTTTCAACTTTAAGTTTGTTTTGTTTTTTCTTCTTTAACTCAGAGAAGAGAAATTAAGTAGTTTAGGGAGGGGTGGGGGGTGATGAGCTCTCGCCCCTCGCCTCCGTCGTATGCTTAGCTGAACCTATGTGTGCTTTTAGGTCCTTTACACCTTTATTTCCTACACAAAACATGGGAATTTCTTTTTTAATTCATCCGAGAACTTACATTTACGTTTCGGCATAGCTGCTCGAGATGAGGGTAGGTACATGAGTTTGTTTAACGTTAACAAGGACTACTGACGTGCAGACTGACCAATTAAATGTTTACAGAGAAGGGTATCGACCAATAACGGTAGCCCTACAGTCAGACCGTCCAATCAGAAGACTTTAGGCTACTTCACTACGCCCCCTTCTCACTCAAGCGAACCAATCGGAGTAGGGGAGGGCGGGACTAGTTTGTGAACGAAACTTCTCGAAGTTCTGTGTAAACTGTAGAAAAACAAAATCCCGGACGTTTGTGAAATTCTGTCCGGACATTTTTTTAAGTCTAAAAATGAGGACATGTCCGGGTAAAAGAGGACGTCTGGGTCACCCTAATATTTTAACCAGTCTCAGATAGCGAAACAGCTACACTTTTTTTAATATTCACATTTGTGTCCATTCTGTCCATCAGGAATATAGGTTGATATTTTTATGTTGTTGGATGTAAATGTTTGTTAGCGTTTCAACATGTCCTACTCTTTTAACTGCCCTCCTGTGAGTAATCTGAGATAAACTAGTGCTGCTTTTCAGCTTCACTCTCCCATTCCTCCTAATCAGATCATTCAGGGGGATGAAGAAAGCCCCAGGGAGAAGAGAGATTAGCACGTCTGAAACTGCAGAATTTACCAATGGGTTTTAAGAACGACAGAAATAGCTTTGAAAAAAATGTCACATATTTGAAAACGTTAGGAGAAAGCATTTTTCGTTTCGGACGCATTGAAAATCTAGCACCCTTGAAGTCTGTTCTTGAAGCCTACCTGGAATCACTGGGCGCAAGGCAGAAATACACCCTGCAGGGGGCGCCAGTCCTTCACAGGGCAACACAGACACACTTTTGAGTTGACAATCCACCTACCAATGTGTGATTTTGGACTGTGGGAGGAAACCTACGCAGACACTGGGAAAGCACACCACACTCCTCACAGACCCGGAGTCACCTGGAGCAGGAATCGAACCCACAACCTCCAGGCCCCTGGAGCTGTGTGACTGCGACACTACCTGCTGCGCCACCGTGCCGCCCACCTTCCAGGGTGTAATTCAGTTGTACAGCACTCTGCACTGAAATCAAGGAGAAGGGAGAGGGACTGGTTTCCTATGCCTACAAAAGTTACAAAGTGCAGTTTCTGCAGTGCTGAGTCCAGAGTAGCAATGACAGAAGCTCTGTTCACCCTATTACAAGTGAGGGAAGCATTACAACCTTGCAGATTTCATCCCTGTCACATTCATTTCCCTAACAGTGCAGCAGCTGAACACGTGTTGCTGTGGAGAAGCGTCACCACCAGAGGTCGCACTTCAGCTCTCTGAAATAAAACGTCTGCATCACAACGGGGTTGTACTGAAAGACTCATAAACACACAAGCACACACACACACCGTGTCGGTTGTGGTCGTCTGTCTGATGCCAGACCATAGGGAACGACTCTTCAAAAAAAAAAACTCTGCTGTGGCCTTGTAAGAGAAAGAGAGTCGCCACTCATCGCTGCGTTTGGAAAAGACATCTCTCCTAAACTTCCCAACACTTCACAGCCGTGCCCCGAGAGAGCGAGAGGGACAGGGGGAGTTTGGAGAGTTTCTTCGGGAGACTGGAGGTCTTTTGGAGTGGTCTTGGCTTTGGTTTTTAAGGATGTTTTTCAGAAATCAGTCGGCGAGGGCCACCGTGGCCCGGGGCTCGGCTCTGGAGATGGAGATCCGCCGAGGGAGGTTCAGACACAGTGTTTTCATGGACACGCCGCAGGTAAGATTCACCTCCACGGCTTTATCTGAGAGACCGCAGTGGGCTTCCACCTCCGTATCCCAAACCGTTCCACCTTAAATAGTACAGCATTTGACCTGCTGCGTATTTTAAGGTGGAACGGATAATTTAAAAAGCATTATTCTTTAGTCAGTCATGAAAATGTTGGGGAATCTCTGCTCAAACAGTGGAAACATAGTGAAGGAAGGCTTAAATATCTTTAACGTGGCTTTTGTTTGGGCAGTTTTAGGGCAAAATATGTAATTTATTTAACCGAATGTATTAAGAAAACTTAATAAAATGTTATATAATGTTCCTTAAGACAGAAGTCGCAGCAATGAATTATAAATCTAATATATGTGGTAGATTTAAGGTGTTTATAACCTCTGGATACAGAGGTTTATTTACAGAGACAGTGGGGTCTGACAGACGTGTGTGTTTTTAAATAAATGCTATTTACCATATCATTATTATGGAGAAAACCTGATTGTTATTACTATTATATAATAGAGGCCTGTTAGTCACTGTTTTAGTTTTGATTTGTTTTGTTGCTGTGGAATAGAGAGAGATTTGCCTGGAGAGAATGGGCTTAGTTCAGGGGAAGTCTGTAACTAACCACTAATTATTTTATACAGCTGCCTTCAATGAGCAATGGAAAGTAGTGTGTGTCACTGGTGATTATTACATTTCTGTGTGAAGTATGCTTCGTAGGACTTTAAAGACCCTTGCTACTGAAGCTCAAGTGTTTGACCTTGTTCTCATGTCTCTGTGGTATACGCTAGAAGAGCTATCAGGAGATTATAAGATGTGTTTATTTAATTTGTGGATTTACTGCTATTTTACCATTGTCCACAAAGTTTAGTGTAATTTTGGATAGAGATTAAAACAGCCGCTGGTTCCTATTTCCACTGTTGTAAGTCATTTCTGTGGGTGAGTTTCTCTACAGTGTGCCAGTTTTTACTTAACTCTTTTACGTTAACATGTTTTACATCACTGTAAAACATTATAAAAAGGAAGTGTCGCAGTCAAACAGCTCCCGGGACCTGGAGGTTGTGGGTTCGATTCCTGCTCCGGGTGACTGTCTGTGAGGAGTGTGGTGTGTTCTCCCTGTGTCTGTGTGGGTTTCCTCCGGGTGACTGTCTGTGAGGAGTGTGGTGTGTTCTCTCTGTGTCTGTGTGGGTTTCCTCCGGGTGACTGTCTGTGAGGAGTGTGGTGTGTTCTCTCTGTGTCTGTGTGGGTTTCCTCCGGGTGACTGTGTGTGAGGAGTGTGGTGTGTTCTCCCTGTGTCTGTGTGGGTTTCCTCCGGGTGCTCCGGTTTCCTCCCACAGTCCAAAAACACGTTGGTAGGTGGACTGGCGACTCTAAAGTGCCCGTAGATGTGAGTGAATGTGTGACTGTGTGTTGCCCTGTGAAGGACTGGCACCCCCTCCAGGGTGTATTCTCGCCTTGTGCCCAATGATTCCAGGTAGGCTCCGACCCTGAACTGGATAAGCGGTTACAGATAATGAATGAATGATTTTGCAAACCTCTTAAACTGTAGTAGAAGTCTTCATCACACTGAACCTGAGCGCTGCCTTCCAATCTCGCCTCTAATTCACTTCCTCATCCAATATTCATGTGTTTTCATTCAAGCCATTTTTTCCCTTGTGAACAATGTCACACAGGTCTCTGCTGTTCTGTTTCTAGTGGATATTGTACCCTATCACCTTTCCCCAAATCGAAGATAACAGGTTACTGTCACACTCTTTCTGTACCTTTCAGTAATTCAGATCGGATAAATCCTATGCCAGGTCTTTGAAGGGGATCTTTTTACCCTGTGCAGGTAAAGCAGGGATTCAGAGTCAATAGACTGACTGACCTAATTGAGCTTCACAATGCCAGGTTGTGTAAACCAGGCTCAGATTGCCACAGAAAAACAGCAAGGAAGTGAAACGGTCCAGTCATGAATTAATGGAGATGCTTGGCTGCCTTCACTAATGTTAAAGGGAGGGTCTGGCCTACTAACTACACTGTGAATATGTTATTTGTCAGGTTATTGTTGAGTAAGATACATTACATCTAAATCCCTATTAGGGCTGGACAATAATTCAATACCAATATATATCACAATATAAAGTGTTTCAATAGCAATAATGATTTTGAACACATTTTCAAAACTTCAATATACAGTATTTATATTGTCTGTCACTAATTGACGGTAGTTACAGGGCGCTGCCGTTGATTGTCATGTCTCTTGTTTGATCTTATAATGTTCATATTGATATCGGTATTATATCGTAGCGATCAAAATTAAGAAATATATCATGATATACATTTTCTTTGGTCGTATCATCCAGCCTTAATCCCTATTCATACGGGTTCAGTTTAAAATGTAGAGGTGGGGTTTGGTATGTTACCGTTATAGGTCAAGAACTTCCTCATCATTGTGCACCACACAACTCCTGAGGTTTACCACCAGCTTGAATGACCCCCTGATTTGACATCACTAAATGCCTCCAGCAGCGCCTTCGATACTTGAGAAAAACCACAAGAAACTCCCTTTCCACAGTATTTTTACACACACCTCGTTTCACACAGAACATTCACAGGGTTAATACTACAGCTTGTATTTAGTAGAGAAAACCTGACACTGCACAATCTGTTAAACTAAATAGGGCTCAAATCATGCTGCAGTTAGGAATCTAAAAGTGAAGTATTTCTTTAAAAGTGAAGTTGTCGTTTTCGAGTCATGATCCTGTAAAATGATGTATTCTTCCATGATTTTCATATCCACCTGGATTTTCAGGATCCTCTCTTTTAGAACTCTGTTAAATCAGAACACGGCATCCTGCCCGATTTCCCATATGTGTGTATTTTTGCATTCCTCTTGGTCTCCCTGCTGTCCTGCTCCTCCGCCACTTCTGTTTCTCTCTGCTGTCCCTCACAGGATGGTTTCAGCATCCAGACATCCACATAAAACATCTGTGTTTTGTCTCTTTCCTCCTGTTTTTTTCCCCAGTGATATCTTTTCCAGGACAGTGGTTTGTCATTTTTAAAGGTTATGCATTGTATATATGGATTGTTAGTTTTCAGTTCAGTTTTCTCTTTTTTTCAAAACTCAATTTTACCAGATCATTGATCAAAATAACCCTCAGACTTGGTACAGTAGTTTGTGACAGCTCAGAGGTGGTGTCGTACATTACAAACAGAGCTTGTGCAGTGAGGAGGCTGGGAAAGCAGGTCAGTTAAGCGGCTATTCTTGTTTGAGTTTTGGTTTTGCTAAAGAAACCTCTCTGAAGTTTAAGATGGACCGTGTCTTCAGGCTTGACTTATTGAACAGACCGTTCACAGACCTGAGTTGTGATAGTTGGCTTCAAGAGCAGAGCACATAGCAACATACCAAGCTATTTTTTTCTTTGTAAATGTTTGGGCTATTTTTTGGTTCAGTATGTGGTCCATAAAACCACACTTGCCGCCCATTGAAGCCCTCCTCTAGGTTTGGAGGAGGAACTGGAGGAAGTGGTTGGATGTGATGGATACACTGGACACACCCATTCAGCCACACTCCCATACCGCCTGCTCGTTTCCCAACAATCTGCCCAATATAGACACATGCATGCGTTTATCCTGGCCATTGTGTATTTGCTCAAAAGACCCTACACATTCACAACACTTCCAGTAAGCGTTCCTTTGAAATGTTAGAACCAGGCTCTCATTTTTTCAGTGCCCTGAAACATTTATGTTAGTTTTCTGCAGATTTGTGTGTGTTGTTTTCATTTTGTATCTAAGCGTTCTCATTGGGTTATTCAGCAAACGTCTTTAAGCGCGTTCTCACGCCTCCCAGCGCTTCTTCAGGGCTGTTTTGTGTCTCTTCACTAGATTCTTTCACAGGACTGGGCCATGTGGAAATAATACATGTGGTTTGGCACTTGAAATTGTTGAGGTTTTTCTAAGAAGTTGTTGACATGTCTGCTGCCGTACTGACTTCATATAAAGACCCTACACCCCTACAAGAGCAAGTGCTAACTCTCAAGAAAATGTACTGTATGTTTAAATTGATTTTTATCTCTCACATCAGTCTGGCTGTGTTTTTGTTGTTTAACTTGCCATTGATTCTTCAGAAACAAACTGTACAGGAGAGAAACATTTAAATATGTTTTTAACAACTGCCAATTTTGAGCCAGATTCACTGCCGCAGTTGCCTTTGGGATCAATAAAAATGGACCTTAAAGGTAACACTAAAAAAGATTTAGTATTTTTGCTGCTAGGCTCCCTCTACAGTTGCCAAGTGTATTTCACTTTTTGTGAGGTCCGGGTGGTTTCCTACCCTACTAGAAAAGTTGCATAGTGCAGTTTCTGCAGTGCTGAGCCTAGAGTAGCAATGACAGAAACTGTTTTACAGGTTAGTGAAGCATCCCAATGATTTTACAGATGTAACAGTACTACAGTCACCTTATTTATAAGTCTTAAAAGTCTTATTTTAAAATAAAGGTGGCAAATTATTTTAGAGACACTCCATTTCATTAAAGAGCAGGCTGTGCTCATCAGGAGGGTGAAGGCTTTTTGTTCCTGAAGCTGAGAAGGCTATTGCTTTAAGTAAATGGAAAAGGATGCAATGTTAATAAACTAACAGGACAATGTTAGACATGTGTTGTTTAGACCCAGCGTTTGCTCTAGTGTTAGTCAGTGTTCCTTCACCTGAAAGCCATTGTAGGTCAAACCTCCTCCTAATTTTAGATGTGAAAAACAGATTTCCGGCTTTGATTCATGTGAGCGTGGTTTCCAGGATCCTTTCTGTGCTTGGCCTGTGGTTATATTCTGCCATACACAGAACAGCCGAAACGTTGTAATCTCATTGTTTTTATTCCCTCTCTTGAACATATATGTGCACTTTGTAGTTCTGTGATTACAGAGTATAGTCCATCTGGTGCACTGCACTTGTTAGCCTTGTAACACTTTTGAACCTGTTTTTCAAAGTTTAGACCACCATAGGGCCACTAGAAAGCAGTTCTGATTTGTGAAGTAGATCATTCTCAGTATAGGGGTGGTGTGTTAATGTGTGTTGTGCTGGTACATGTGGATCAGACACAGCAGTGCTGCTGGAGTTTTTAATGCCTTCAGTGTCACTGCTGGACTGAGACTAATCCAGCAACCAAAAATATTCCATTGACAGCATACTTTGTCCACTGATGAAGGACTAGAAAACTGTTGCTGCACAGCTCCTGTCTCTTTTTCTTTTCTCCTGTCTGTTTCTTTTGCTGGAGGAACTTTGAATGCATATCCTCTCTGCTCAATAGTTTTCAGTCCTGTGTTTAGTGAGGTCAAAACGTTTGCTCTGAAGCTAACAGCTCTCATTTGCAATCATTTGGCTGCGTATTAGCAGCAAGGAATGCAAAAACTTCCCTTTTGGACCGACTGTACCTCCGGGCCCTGAAGAACAATGGAGAATCACTAAGTACTGAGGCCCAGACAGAAGTGCAGGCTTCAGGACCTGAGCTGGGGAGACTGTGAGTCTCTGGCACAGTGTCTCTGCATGTGAACTCCAGAGTGGAGGCTAGTTCTCAACACACTGAGGCCAAAGAAGCCCTGCTCTTTAAGGGACATCTTTAGTATTCAAGGCCTGATTCCCCTACCGAGCAGCTGATTGGGAAATAGGTTTTATGCCCAAGCCTTGGGCTCAAGAAGTGTGTTAGGCAGTCCTTCTAGTCATGGGTACAACATCCTGCAATTGTTCACTGTTCAAACTATTTTGTTAAAGGGAGAGGAAGAAATATCTATAGTAAGAGCCTTTTTACCAAACTCATTCTTGGCACCAGAGCTGAGGAAAGCTTTGTCCAGTTTCTCAGTTGAACTCTCTGTGTCAAATCCTTTGCTAAACTTGTGAACCCGCACATCAAAGAAGGACCTTGATCTGTTGCTTGCTTCGGTAGTCGACTCAGGAAGGTATTTGAGTGGCTGATTAGGATGGGAAGTGTTTCACTGTGTTTTCTGAGTTTTCATTACATCACTCTGCATCAGTGGATGTGGAAAAACAATGCCAACCAATTATAAGATGTTTTACCATCTCCACCCATCATCAGACTAGATGAGCTGGCTAGGCTAGCTCAGAAACATTCAAGTCTCACTCTGTACGCTCTGTATCCACATTTAACGGATTCCCTGCCTCTTTTAAACATCTATTCCAAAGGTTTGAGAGCATATCACTTACTGGGAGCAACAGGTGAGAAACCATGTTTACAGTGGGTTAGAGGAAGTGCATTGGAGATAATGCATAACTGTGCTTTGTATGTGGGAAAGTAATTGAATCTCATTAATGTAAACAGAAAGTGTATCCAGTGTTATCCAGATACAATACACATGCTAATGCCAGGTGTAAACAGGCCCATTGTGTTAGTGACAGTTTGAAGGTCGCAGAGGAAGTGTGTTTTAGTCTTTGTCCTCCCAGGCTGCTAGCACTACGGAGGCCTAGCGTGTGGGTAGAATTAGCAAAGAATGAAAATGCAGAGACAAAAATGTCAAATCTCATCAGTAATTGTAGAATCAGACATGTACTTATTATCTCATTTTGCAGTGAAATACTGGGAGCTGCTCTTCCTTTCAGAATAAATACAGTCTTTATCCGGAGTGTAGGAATGTATTATGGTGACACAGTTGCTATTAGGCTATTGACCTATTCTTCCACCAGAGCACAAGGACATCAAGATGTAAAGTGCATTCTTATCTTATCAGGACAGTGCAGAGCTCGCTTTCTGGCCATTGCCTTGGACAGTTAATGGTAGCTTTGTTCTTAAGTACGTCTCATGCCATTGATCATGTCAGTCTAATGATGTTTTTCATAGAGAAGCAGACAGAGCTGCTCCTGTCCAAGTGTTTATTTCAAGGGCCAACTATCAGATCACAGCTTGACCTGCTTTTAAACTGGTGGGGCATTTTAGCATGGTCTTTATTAGAGGTGGTATGTTCCTTCTCTTTTTTTTTTTAGGATTTATAATCCTCTTCCTGCAGTAGAGATGCTTTTGGAGATGGCTTGATACAAAAACATTTGTCTGTAGTTGTAGGCATATGTCCAGGAAGACATTCTGTCTATGGAAAGTTTTCCCTGTGTTCGCTTGGGTTTCCTCCGGGTGCTCTGGTTTATTCCCACGGTCCAAAAACACACGTTGGTAGGTAGATTGGTGACTAAAAAGTGTTCGTAGGTGTGAGTGTGTGTCGCCCTGTGAAGGACTGGCGCCCCCTCCAGGGTTGTTCCTGCTTTATGCCCAGTGATTCCGGGTAGGCTCCGGACCCACTGCGACCCTGAACTGGATAAGGGCTTAGAGATAACGAATGACATGTTCGTGTGGTGCTGTTTATGTTCTGCAAGATGAATGAATACACAGTATATGCCATGGATGAGAATTTCCTATTTGAAAATATAGTGTTCCAAAGACAGTCCCAAACAGGCAGATTCAGAGAGTGAGGGTTTTGTGCATCATAAACCTAAGGAACCAATCACTGTAGCTTGTCAGCTTTTTACAGGTAAGCTCTTACTGCAGAACTGCTGGAGGATTTAGTGGTGGTGTAGTGTTACCTCTAAGCCACTAAATATGTAATATTATATGTGTAATTCTGATGCACAGAGATGAGTTATCAGGGATTACATCCATGGTAAAAGAGGATTTTGGGTGTATGTTTTAATAAATTATATTCTAAATATACCATATTAATCCTGTTTTAATTATAATTTAAATTAATTAAAATTTCCATTTTAAACATTTAGCAGACAATCTTATCCAGATCTGCTCACAGGTTTATCATTTTAAAGATTTTGACAGATGTAGTGTAGAGTCTTGACCACACCATATAGTTGGTGTACTGTGTTTAGATTGAACCCTAGTCTTTCCCATTACAGTGCACCAACCATAGAATTACTGTCTGAAACACGCTGCTTTATCCTGAAAGAACTCTCCATGCTCAAAGGCCTAATTGTAACTTCTGGATTACTGTCACATTCCTAGGTTCTTTACGTTGATTTTCTGAAGAGGATTTAATTTTATCTTCTTCTTTAGAGGACCATCTTCCAGATCCCAGGGATTGAGACAGGATTAAGGCCCCATAGAAAACAGAATACTCTCGGTTCTGAGTGTAGTATTTTGTCATCTTGTTTCTTGAGATTCAGCCTCTTCGTGATGAGTGCTCTTTAAGAGCTTCAGAATAGAGATGTTTTCTGAAAAGTCACTGCCTGAGGCAGGAAATTACTTGCCCTCCTCGTGTTCTCTAAATAATGGGATATGGCCACAATTTTTATCATGTACTTAGAATAAGTGAATGTGGTTTGATTATAGTGACCAAAATATATAAAAAACTGTACAAATGTTAGAATGGGGCGGCACGGTGGTGCAGCAGGTAGTGTCGCAGTCACTCCAGCACACAGGGGCCTGGAGGTTGTGGGTTCGATTCCCGCTCCGGGTGACCGTCTGTGAGGAATGTGGTGTGTTCCCTCTGTGTCTTCGTGGGTTTCCTCTGGGTGCTCCGGTTTCCTCCCACAGTCCAAAAACACACGTTGGTAGGTGGATTGGTGACTCAAAAGTGTGTGTGTGTGTGTGTCTGTGTTGCCCTGTGAACCCTCCAGGGTGTATTTCCGCCTTGCGCCCAATGATTCCAGGTAGGCTCTGGACCCACCGCGACCCTGAACTGAATAAGGGTTAATGAATGAATGATAAGTTTGAGATGACTAAATAAATTGATAGATTTAGTGGTTACGTGTTGTTGGGTTTTTTGGTCTATTTAGTATTTATGTGTAACACTGAAAAAATGAACTTACTGAGAGCAATTTTCACTGGAATTTAAACCATATAAAGTGGTCTCTGTTTTGCGCAGTACTGAGTCAGTTACACCGTTTTACCACAAAACAAAACAATGAAGCAAAGACGAGTTGAGACGAGTTTGAATAACTGATATGAAAGTTTGATATTAGAGAATGATATTAAAAGTTTATGCAGAGAATTCATACAGAGATCTGGGATAGAATATAAAATAAATCAAACTCCTTTAATTTATCGACATTGCGTTCTGTTGTTATGCAATCCCCACTTTTCCTATAGTTTTCTTTCTCTACTCATCTGCGTACTGTGTCATTCAACAAGACTTTGGACTACTGTCCACCAAAAGCACACCATTGTTCTCTAACTAACAACTGGGTCTTCTTGGTCAGGGTGGATGTCTACAGCTGCTGTGCGGGGATAAGTCACGTCAGTTCTGGACAGTGACCAGACCATGACGTATCCTGAATTCATTACGGTGACATAAACACTACCTTGTTAACAATGGAAAACTGGCTGATGAATCATAAACAAAAGTCCTCATGAGTTTTATTTGAATACTTCAGGAATGCAGTTATTGATCTGTAACCACCCTCACCCTCCCATGACCCAACAGTACTTGGGATTGGCATTTGGATGTGGTTCAGGCTCAGGAACACATGAAGATCCATAGGAAATCCCTTTTGGCTGTAAAATAACTGACGAAGCTGCCTTGAGTTCCATTGTTGAGAGGCTTATATTAAGTGAATCCATTTTATATCTCATTCTAATTAATGACAAAACTCAGTGTACGGCTTGCTGCCCTCAGTACAGGCCTGAAGACTGTGTACAACTGTGGCCTCGCAGTTGAGGAACCCCCACTTAAATATTCATTGCCCCTTCTACAGTAGTGACACTTTGTGTGTGTGCCCCGAGGCCAGTGTGATTTTATATTCCCCAGTGTGAAGCTGGTTTTACTGCTACTGATTTTTTCCCCCATTGACCCTCTTGGTTAATCAGCCTGATGTTGCCTGCTGGGTTTGACCTGGGCCAGTATTTGCTTGACCCGGGACAATCACCTGTAAGACTTTATTCCATGACATTTACTGCAGCAGAAGAGTCTGAGCCACAGGGAGTAGATCAGTATGGTCACGGTCTGATAGAGAGGCGGTATTTTGTTAACGTTTCACTTGATTTACTCATGCCTTTTGTCTGTTACCCCCTACTGCTTGCTTTTGAGGAGCACTCTAACTTTTAATCTAAATTACTGATAAGAATGTGCCAGGTTCATTTGTGTAGAGTCTTGCTTAAAGGAAACAAGGTCTGAATCTAGCGCTGTTACTCTGTTAAAATGTGTATTCTGATGTCCCCCAGAGTTGTATGAACTACTGCATCGGTTGTAAACACACCTACTGCCTCCTATGAAAGTGCTGTGGTAGTCTCTAGGGTAAGATTTCATCATTTAAAAAGCAATCATATTCAAGACCTCCTTCTTGAATATTTATGAATGACTATAAGTACTTGAATAGATATTTGTGGGTGGATTACTGATTGTTGGGTATTTATTTATTTATTTATTTTTTCTAGCTAAATGGTTACTTAAGGGCGACACGGTGGCGCAGCAGGTAGTGTCGCAGTCACACAGCTCCAGGGGCCTGGAGGTTGTGGGTTTGATTCCCGCTCCGGGTGACTGTCTGTGAGGAGTGTGGTGTGTTCTCCCTGTGTCTGTGTGGGTTTCCTCCGGGTGCTCCGGTTACCTCCCACAGTCCAAAAACACACGTTGGTAGGTGGATTGGCGACTCAAAAGTGTCTGTAGGTGTGAGTGAATGTGTGTGTGTGTGTCTGTGTTGCCCTGTGAAGGACTGGCGCCCCCTTCAGGGCGTATTCCCAACTTGCGCCCAATGATTCTAGGTAGGCTCTGGACCCACCACGACCCTGAACTGGATAAGGGTTACAGATGAATGAATGAATGAATAGTTACTTTTAATGATCAAACTGAGTATATAGCAAATGTGCGGTGTCAATTACCGTGCTCAATTAAAGCAATAGAATAACTGAATTTATCCCTTTCTCCAAAAATCCCCTCCATCTGATTCTGGTTTGATATTTAAGAAGGAGCCACAGCTTTGATGAAGCCTGTAGGTTTTCGCTGCTATAGGACAATAGTGAGTGTGGTGTTCTTGTGTAATATTTACCCTGATGTCTCCTCCTCCTCCACCTACACACTTCCTTTTGCTATGGGCCTAGGTAACGTTTACAGTATTGACTGGATTTACAAGAACAGGGTGATAAGTTAATACAAGCCAGCGATGCAAACTGACCTCATGGTGTCTGTTTTGTAATTCGTTTACTTGGTGTTTCGTCTCTTGGCTGATGATGAACCACATTCTCAAAACCCAGGCTGTAGACTTAAGTGACTCACCAGTGACAGAGTTGTAAATCCAGCAAATCTGTCCAAACTCAGTGTTATTGTTGAAAACCCATATTAAAAGCCTGTAAAGGAAACGGAATTTTCCCTCACTTTGAGTTGTATGCACATGTAGCGCAGTCCGTACAGTAAATGTTTGGAAACAATTCTGCAGAACAACAGCCAGTTTGCACATTACAAAAAAATAAAAATAGAAACAAATGTTTTTTAGATGACTGTGCCAAATATATATTCTGTGTAAAAGAGTATAGTACAGTACTAATACTTCATTACTGGGTATTTTTATGCTTATTTTGATAACCATTTTCTTTAATCATCTCTAAATGTCATTTACTAAAGTAGCTTTAGGCCTCTGGGCTGTGTTCCCGCCTGATTACATTACTTGGCTCCTCACCTCAGTTCTTCACACAAAGAGTTTGTTCATCACTATTTTCATGGCTAAAAGACAGCCCTGATTTAGTGTTGTTCCTCGGTCGCAGTCCATTGGGTTATGATTATGATTCATTTCTCCGCAGTGATCAGCCGTGACGGTGTCGAATCAGAGGCGGAAGGCTGAGGCAGGTATCGACCTGACTGAAGTGGTCTGTCTCACTGACTCATTGAAGTATGCTCTGTTTCAGGTTCACTGACTGAGGGCAGTGTTTTTCCCGCACTTTTCCTTCAGGCGATTTGACTGGCTTCTGAGTCTATAGGTCAGGACTGATGGGTGAGGACTATGAAAACAATGTCATCATACTTCGGTCCTAGTGCTTGCTTAATCTCGACAGGTGTTGGCTTTGTGAGATTGTTGTGCCATGTCCACATCCCTGCTGAGTGACTACGTGTTATGGAAAGGTTTAATCCTTTAAAGGAAACATAACCGATTTTGGAGGACTGTTCTCACAGCAGATCAAACGCCCCCTCTCACTTGTGTTCATTCAGAAGCTCATCAGCTTCCCAAACAGCGAGCATATATCAGTCCACTGGCATAAATAGGCTGGCACACCACTGACTGTAGACCACTGCTGGTCCACCATCGGACCACTCAGATTACTCTCCTGTACGGGATATAACTCATTTTTAATCTCCTCAAACATTTTACATTCACAGAGACATTTATTCTGGAAAACAAACTAATACAGATATTAGCAACAACTATGAGAGATATAACAATGAGTATAAGCCTGATATAAAATGATTAAATGCTAAACATTTTGACACTGTGCTGGATTAAAATTATTTACTAATCTTATTTATAAAGGACAACAAAAAAACCTAATGAAGGAAAAAAATGTAAATTAAACTGTGAATGGAAAAGTGCTAAAATGTGGCATTTTGTCTAAAATTCTGTTTAATCACCAGTGGTCCGCCCAGAAAACGCTGTGCAAAACACTAGTGGACCAAAAGTGGTCAGCTGTCTCCCTGCTATCTGGGTTTTAAGGTGGAATGGTATGTTTGAGTAAGATGCCGACTGTAGTTTGTATTTGGTTGAAGTTTAATTTATCTGTATGCCTTTATTCACTGTTTGAATTACCTCAGAAATTCGGAGGGGGGGGCATGCAGACTGACCAATTAAATGTTTACAGAGAAGTTTATCGACCAATAACGGTAGCTCTACAGTCAGACCGTCCAATCAGAAGATTTTAAGCTACTTCACCACGCCCCCTTCTCACTCAAGCGAACTAATCGGAGTAGGGGAGGGCGGGACTAGTTTGTGAACGAAACTTCTCGAAGTTCTATGTCAGCTCTAGAAAAACAAAATCCCGGACGTTTGTGAAATTCCGACCTGACAATTTTTTAAGTCTAAAAAAAGAGGACATGTCCGGGTAAAAGAGGACGTCTGGTCACCCTACCTTAAGTAATGTAACTCGGGGGTAGAATGCTATGTTTGAGGAAGAAGTTGACTGGAGCTTGTATGTGGCGGACGTTAACTGACGTGAATTCACTGTTTGAATGACCACAGAAGCTCATTTGTAACTCAAGCCCCTGTACCCTGCATACACTCATATGTAGTAGTGCGGTTCTGTTGAGCCTTGACCATACTCCTGCTGCTGTTGTCTGCCGTGTGGTACAGCTGTGTTTTGACAGTGTTTTTTTGTTTTTTTTCTCTCAGTTTCTTGCCCGCGGCACAGTGAGTGAGTTGGGACCCCCCCCCCCCCCAACTCAGTCCACTGCCGAGAGTCCTGTCGTGTCTAAGACTTCTCCTGGAGCAGCTGTTTTCCCGTCTCCCCTCTTTTTTTTCTGGAAGGGAAACATTATCAAAAAGAGCCATTAAAAACACTGGCGCCTTTGCTCTGACGCTGCACTCCTGGCTGTATTTGAGTGAGGCTGCTATAAGAGTTTGTGGTTCCATTAGGCCACGCAGTGGGGTGTATTCGTATTTCGTGTGTGTGTGTGAGATTCAGAGTGCTTTACCTCGTTAAAGTTCTGGAAACAGCTGTACACAGGCCAGGGAAAGCGTCCACAAGAGGGAGCTCTTGTACTGTATCAGGAGGAGCAGCACATTAACTGGTCTGGACAAAGTTTTGGAAAGAATAAGGAATGGAGTTATTCCTTTTTTTCTGTTGTACTGAGTATTTCCTTAAGGTCGCCTTGGCAGTCAGCGCAGTCTCAGGGAAGAATGAATATGCACTACTGTTTAAATGTGTGCAGCCACTTAATATTGTTCATTTTAGTTGTACAATTAACACTTTTTTGTGGTTGAAACCAACTTATAATATGCAGCAAATAGGCAGTAAACGTATTGGCCCAATGATGATCTGTCACTGTCTATGTGGGTGAAGTGGTTACAGAAGATGACCTAATAAAAGGTTTGGAGTTTCCCGTTTCTCATTGGCCCCTCCAGTTTTGAAAAATGATCAGTAGTATATCTGATTTATTTAATGGAATAATACAGAATCATTGAATATAACATTAATGACCCACACCATGTGCTGGAAGAAGACAACTATGAATAATAGGGTTCTGCCACAATGAGAAGTCTGGAAATGAAATCAGTGAATTTTACCATGAAGTACAATAAGATGTGTGTGTGTGTGCACATTTGGGTGTGTGAGAAAGGCAGGAATGTTTGAGCACATTTAGGGCTGATTTGTAGCAGTTGAGGACTCGTGGAGCTGTGCCAGATCACACGGACTGCAGCTGACTTCGAGCTGGAAGGTCTCCAGAGGAGGGAGAAAGAAAAAGACAGACAGAGAGAAAAGAGGGAGAGAGACCGAAGGATACCCCCACAGGAAACGCTACGTCGGGGAGCATGTGGAGAGCGTTAGCTGTGGCGCTGACTGTGGACCAGGTGGGAAAACTGGAGACCCCAGATGGCCTTAAAGCACACATTTTAAAAAATAAATTCGAGTTGTTGAAAACACTAATGTAATCTGTGAGAAACATAATGAAAGTTAGCACCATGCCAACTGAATAGTCCGTTTGCGTCAAACTACAGAGTGGTAGTGCATGGAGCTGATGCTGATTTGAGCTTTGGCGCTTTAAAATGTGATGATGAGGCATTCAGTTTGCACAATGCTTAACTGTGGATTACTTGTCAGCTTCTTTATTAATCTCATTCACACACTTGACCCTTGACTCTTAGGATATGGGAAAGGTTGTGTACAGTTGATCTTAAGCCAGACATTTCCTTTAATCCATGCAGAGACAAGACTGACCTTAGCTATAGATGATTAAGGAGAACTCTTTGTTCAGTGTTTCCCAGTTTATAAACAGAGTGCTAGAGGAAATGATCAGGTAACGTGTAGGGTACAGTGTGTTCAGCACGTTGTTGTTGAGTATGTGATCATTGCGCTGCTCATTCATTTTCCTGTTGTGTGTTTTTGTAACCAGACATAGCCTGGTCATATATCATAATACCCTTCTTTCATCTCTCAGCGCTGATGAATCTCGGGTCATCAGCGGCTGAGTTTCAACACTGTTTTGATCCCTGTGCCTGCAGGAGAGAGCACTGACGTCATAAAATGAAACAGGTGTCTCTCTCTCTCTCTCTCTCTCTCTCTCTCTCTCTCTCTCTCTCCCCCCCCCGTCTTTTCACCCTTCCCCCTAAACACACACACACAGTTTTACTGATTAGTCAGATTGCTATATTAGTTTTGTTTTATCGTGAAAGAGGCATAATCTCCTTTTGATGTGTGTTGTGTAAATGTAGATTTCGACTCTCTTTTGTGGCTGGGACTCAGTTTACAAATGGGGCATGGAGCAGCAGAAGCTCTTTGTAGTCTCAGGGCCCTTGCCTCGCCCCAGCTGTTTGTTCTACAGATGTGTTCTTCACAGGCCCGTCCCACGAGCTCCAGACCTGTTCACTGTGCTCATGTCTGAAACAGACAGCTCACAGATGATCAGTGATTAACATTAAGTCCTTAATATTCAAAGGTTTCACTAACATAATGCCGATCGATCGTAGCTACACATATGTTTAATTTGATGTTGTTATTATTACTGACGAGTGGTTATTTCATGTTATTCCGGGGCCAGAGTGGTGACGTATCATTTTAGGAACGGAATAATAACAACATTAACTTTAGAAATATCAGACAGATCTTGGGGCACACCTTGAGCAGGAAAACTGCTAAAAATATATGAATTCAAAAAGTGCCATGAGAGGTTCTTGAGTACAGCCATTATGTTCTAGGAAAAAAAAAAACATTTCTGGTTCCCTGAAGAGCCATGTTACTTAAAGAGATGTGGAAAAGGAAAAAATGTCAAACTCACACCTCTTATTTATAAGATTTTCTCAATAATTCAAAGAAGTGAGAGCTTATTGCTCTGTTGTTGGAGGAGAATTATGAGGGGAAATCCTCAGAGTCTGGATCCATGGTTTTCTTCAAGGAACAAAACATTACAGCAGCTATCACCAGTGGGTAAGTGAGATGTGTTTTGATGAAGCCTGGTTGAATGAGTGGTTTGGGAGTTTAAACTGTGGTACAGGTGATAATGTAAACCATACAGCTCTGAATTAAGTATTGGCAAATTGGCACAGCTTCTTCTAACTGGTTACATTAAGAACAATGACACTCGATGAGTGAAGCTGATCCTTTTTCAACTAAAAAGCAAGTAACAACAAGGGGAAACAGATATAATGCCGTTTTGATTGGAATCTGCTCCTCTGTCTGAACATGGCTTTACACAGAGCACAGGTCCAGTGTTTTCTTGCTCTAGTTTCTTTACATCGAAACAGCTCTATGCTGTGCCTGAAGTGTTATGGTCACACATTCCTCCAGCATGGCATTTCCTTACCCCACCCTCTGAAGTTCTTGAACTTGCCACCGAAGCACCCCAGCATTTATCAACCAGGCCTCGCAGACAACCACTTCTCAATGTTCTCTCTCTCTCTCTCCTGATTGCAAAAAAGGAAATGTCCCCCTCTACACTTACCCTACTTCCGTTCAGGAACAAAGACCTGCCAGGCATTGTTAATGACTGCAGCTCCTTCTTAAGCAATGACTGTTTAAGACTTGTAATGTGCCAGCTTTGAAGAACATAAGGTTCTTTTGTGGGTCTTCCAGCAGCTGATGTCCAAAACAGAGTTGTGTCGCATACCCCGTCTGCTCATGTTTGACCTCAGTTCTGGGATCCTGCTGTTACGCAATGGGATTAAGATGATGGAAAATGCCAGTATTAGTTTATTACTGGATACAGCTACATGGAGTTGTTAAGTAATCTCAAAGGGACTTTGTGTGTGTATCACTGGAATCTTGTGCTAGCATTTCTCCTGCAGTGTTGCTATCAGTGTGTGAAGAGTGGGAGAAGAGGGTTGCGTTGACACAATGGGCAGCACTTTGAACACATTTTATAAGTGGTCAGAAACTTGTAAATACCTCATGAAAGAATAAAGTTACATTAAAACACAAGCACACCATTGTTTTTCTTGTGAAATTCCCAATTAGTTTGATGTGTCACATGACCCTCTTCCCATTGAAAAAAACAAAAGTTGGATCCAAAATGGCAGACTTCAAAATGGCCACCTCGGTCACCACCCATCTTGAAAAGTTTCCCCCCTCCCATAAACTAATGTGCCACAAACAGGAAGTTAATATCACCAACCATTCCAATTTTATTAAGGTGTATCCATATAAATGTCCCAGTCTGTAGTTTAAGCCTCACAAACTGTTATCCATAAAACTGGACAAAGGGTATGTTGCATGGTTAAAAACAGAACCGGCAGCCATCATGAAGGCTAAATTCTACTGTACATTTGTGTCTTTTATAGATTACAGTGTGTCTGAAACCTGTAGTTGTAGTTGCTGTAAGCAACTCTGTTGGAGATTGTCTGAGATGAGCTCAGAACATGACAGTGGTTCTGATTCACAGTCATAATATACCTCAGATTTGTGTCATGATTGGTAACTTCCAGTCTTCTCATTGTGTAGTCTGCTAGGCCTCATCTGGCTGAGTGAAAGGGCGATGCAGTGACTCTAAACAGCTCATTTATTGTGTCAGTGAGGAAAGCAGATACAGCGTTACAAAAAGCTGCATAGCAAGAGGCGGACTTCTCGCTCACCCTTCAATTTAGATAATAGCTGTTTTGCACTGTTGTTGGTTCTGAAGAGTTATTTCCGAGACTGTGTGGTGAATAAGCCTTTATTTTGTTTTAGTGTGTGTTTGTAAGCTTATTTAGGTCAAATATCACAGATACTGTCATGTTATGTAACATTTCTTATATATCAGTTAGTGATCAGTGAACTACTTAAAGGAGGGGCTGGGCAATTAATCAAAAATTAATTGAAATAGACATTTTAATTGATGTAATCTTTATTATATCAGTTATTGGTTTTTCCTTTAATTTTGTTTATATCTTTTTGGTTGTTGTTTATCCTGTTAATGTGTCCCCCACTATGTCCTGTGCCCTTAAAACCACTGCACATGTAGTCAATTGATCCTGCCGCATTCAGTCTACCACATGGAAACCACATGGAGGAGAACCTGAACACAGAGGTCAGCCGAGCAATTTGAGCAACTTGTAGCAAAGAAAAATGCTGTGTCTGTCACATGGATGTGTTTTTACTTTAGTGAAGGCAACTCTGAACATGAAGTCAAATGTAAACACATTTAAGCAATTGACGTTAATACCATCAGTGTATTTAAACAGTTTAAGCACAATCACACACCAAATATGAACAGTGCAATCCTAACGACACTATTTCTATGTCCAAAAGTATACACACAACCCTTCTAATGAGGGAATTCAGCTACATGCACTGTAGCTCTACAGGGAAGTGTTTCCAGTGTAATGGGTGCTCTGCAGTGGACACACATAAGCCTAAGGTCACAATGCCCAATGCCAGTCATCAACTAAAGGTGTATAAAGACCCCAGTCTTACTGGTCTGGCCCCACCCTTTCTGTAGGTCAAGAATGGGATTATTTCAGACTTCAATGGCTTTGGTCCTGAAACATCAAAACCGTCTTTATTCTGTAATGAGAAGACAAATTCTGAACCTTCTTTGTAATCCCTTATGGTTGCTTGGGTTTCATCCACAAACCTTAAGAGTCGAGACCCCCACTTCTACTTTGTTTTCCCAGATAGTGAATACCACATTCCCTGGGTCCTCCTCAGGTTATTTTTCTTTCCGTCTCCCAAAGCGTCCTGGAGAACAATAAATCTCCTCTCAGTGTTCCCAGCTTGGTGTCCTCAGATTGCATCGTTAGGTAAAGAGTGGGGATTGGGGCAGAAAGGATAAGTATGTATTGTTTGTTTGATTGTAATTCACAGACATGGTCTGTTGTTTTGCCTATGGTCCTCTCAACATGTGTGAAGAGGTTAGTGTTGTGTTTGAAGCCGGAATCCTGAAGCGTGTGTGATTTGTGGCTGTTTGTGCAGACGGTGTAAAGAATCCATGGAAGGAGCTAGCTCATGTTTTAACGATGTTTGTGCTGGTGGCTCTGGAGTGTCTCGTGGGCTCCGGGGGTGAAAACGCTAACAAAGCAATTGTCAGCATCTGTTTAACCGAAATCTGGAGGACCTTTCTGACACATTTGTCTTTTTAATGAGGCAGGATTGAGAGGTATTTGTGTGCAGTTGTTCAGTATTTTATTGGGGACTTTCTTGAAATCTGGAACATACTAGAAGAATAGCGAAATATGAGTCTAAGACTTCAGCCTAAGCCAGACAGAGCAAAAACACACTCGATCATAAGCCATGACTGAGAAGGATCTACTGAGACATTTCAGAATTATCATCAGACTCTTGGGCTGTGCGGCGCAGATGAAGAATTGACCCACTGCTCTCCCCTAAAGCCAACTTGACTGTATGAGACCTGACTGAATTATGCCCTGTTTAAATAATTTAATGGGAATAAAAGATTGATACCAGCTGCTGGCACGTGTTATGCATTTCATCAAAAATACATTGGACTACTGACCTTGTGAAAAATGAAATGTGCATCGGTTTCCATCACAGGTCAAAATCCTCACGCACTTTGACATGGAGAACTTATCATTACACCACTACGTGTTGGGTGCTCAGGATGATGTATTAGTATCTGACTCTAGCCACTGAGTGAGTTGATCATTAGTCTGCAGTCTGGGGCCAGTGGAGCTCAGCGTGTGTGGGACAGATGGCTTCTTTTTGTTTCCTTCAGTAAATGTTCATTGTTGAGGCGTAGGCTGTGAGGCTCTACTAGTGCAGAGGGTTTCATTGTACTTTTATAAGCCAGTTGTGAAAGATTACAGAGAAATAACAACCGAATCGGGACAAGTGCCAGGGGAAGCCATGTTCTTACAAGAATTAATTTTATTTATTTGGTCAAAGCAAGTGCAGTTGGTTTGTTTTGACCGTTGTGTTTTTGTTTTTGATCATTTGCTTAAAAAATGGACATTTGATTACATTTTACATGGTATTAGCTGTTTGTTTTTATAAGGGTGTGTAGTTATTTGTTCTCTTTTCCTCCTCAGTAGTGTTTCTGGTGGTTTCATTGTCCTCCCTCTAGCAGTTGCCCTTTTTGACGTTATTCTTATTATTCATTCTCTATGAACTCTGCAGTGATTTGCTGAAAGCCATATTTACCATCGGCCATTTCTCTCCTGTTTTAGTATTTGTTTCATACTCCCTTTTCTAAAGTCAAAAATGTGTATTAGATTTTTCTATACCGAGTTAAACTTGTTTTCCTATCACTTGTTTTTTTTTCTAACTTGCCAAATCTTTACAAATTTTTTAGTGATTTAATGACACACTTTATGATCATTGTTACAATGTACAATGAAATTTGGCTTCTGCATTTAACACATATTCACACTAGTGATTAGGGACAGTTCATACACACCCGGAGTGTGATGAAGTGAGCAGCCATCCTAAGCACCCAGGGAGCGTTTTGGGGGTTAGTGGCTTTGCTCAAGGGAACTTGATGCCATTGTCGGGATCGAACCAACAACTTTCCAGTACCAAGCCCAGTTCTCTAACCGTTAGGCTGCCCCATGTAAATCCGGTTATCTCAGTCCCATCAGTTGGGTGTTTGCAATTTTGTTTTCCCCTCTTATTTTTTCTTTAGAATTCAAGCTTTCTGTAGTAGAGCCTCATTTTCATTGTTGTTTTTGTTGCCCTTTTGGTTGCTGTTGTTGTCTTGTGGTTGTTGTCCATGACTTCCCAGTAAACAAATAGCTGTTGATTCAACGTTGAAATAACGTAATGACTGCCGTCTAATCAACGTTCTCTTAAGGTTGAAAATGAAAGTTGAAAAGACGTCCAAACACAGACATTGAAAAGACAACTATTAGACGTATTTTGGACGTCCATTGACGTTATTAATTGGTCACCACTTAGCTAACATATAAAGATGGATTTTGGACGTCCATTGACGTTTAAAATATGCCATTGACGGACAGACTACTTTTAGACCTATTTTAGACCTTGTTTACTGGGTTTGGTTGTCACTGTGTTTGATGTTGTTTCTGTCATTGGTATAATGTTGTTATTGGCATTGTACAGTTGTTGTGTTTTTTTTTTTTTATTGCTGCCCGAGTCACTTTTCTTGTTTTTTGTCATTTTTATTGTGGTTGTGCTTTATCACTGATATTGCGGTAATTCTTATTTTTTATTCATCTCTTGTATTGTGTCGAAGCAGTTTTTGTTGTTGTCAGTGCCTTTTGTCATTTTCATTGTCATTGCTTTGTTAGAATATTGTCATTTTATGTCATTGTTGTTCACGTTGATGCCAGCGTTGCTCTTGTTGCCGTTTTCGCTGTCGTTAAAGCTGTTGTCAGCGTTGTTGTTTTTTCAATGCTGTTATTTGTCATTGTTGTTGCTGTAGATGCAGTTGTAGACGCTGCCGTCGTCGTCAGTGCTGTTGTTGTTGACGCTACTGTTCATTGTTCGAACGCTGCAGTGGCGCGCGCGTGTGCTCCCTGAGTGAGAGGCGCGTGCTGTGACTCCACTCTCAGTGCGCGCTCGTGCACGCGGAGGCGAGTCGATGCCCTTGCTGAGGGACGGGGACTCCGCTTTTCACACACAGCGCAGAGTCCTGCGAAGGAAGGACACCGAGGGGGGACAGTGGATTTAACCCAGAAGTTCCCCTCTCTTCACCGCAGAAGAAAAACTCCTCCCTGCTTCAGCGTTCCGCGCTTTAACTTTACTGTTGTTCCGTGAGGGAAGTTTTGAGGGGAGTTTTTTTCGGTTTGGTGTGACTGAGACACCGTGGACGTCTCCAGTCTCTGAGGAAGGGGAGTCTCGGAGGTGGACGCGACTTTTCTATGTTTATTTGACAGAAAACGAGGCAAATATATAATATATTTATACGGAGACACATTAAACAGGAGCAATTTAACACAATTCTCCAGCAGGAGCTCTGTCGAGTCAACACGGTTGTGTTTTTCCTCTCAGTTTCTTATCAGGTGCTTCGTGAAGTGAAGGAAAAACAAAAACTAACGTGTTTTAAAAGGAAAAACGACTTTAACTCGAACGTTTTAGAATACTTTATTAGAAGAAACGCTTTGAGGGGGTTTTCCTCCGTTTTTATGAGGTGATTCATCGAGTGAGCCGCTGTGGTGTCCGTTATTATGACTGTACAACCGTTATCAAACCGCCCCTCAGAGAGCGACTGAAGAGGAGGAGAAAGTACACTTCAGCATCAGACTTCACTCTTTCTTCCCCGAATGATGCCAATAGACAGACTGGCAGACATGGAAGACAAACTGTGGATTTTAGAGGACCTGAACATGATGTACATCCGCCAGATTGCCTTGAGTTTACAGGTAAACACTGTATTTTGTGAGACCCTCGTTACAGTAAACCACTGTAAAACCAGCTCATGTAGATACAGTGTTGAATTCTGACTTTTAAACCAACCCCAGCGACATTTTTACTAGTGACTTAAATCGTTGGGTGTGAGAGCTCTTTTCTGTGTGATTTGCTTTGGCAGCTCTCTGATGTGGTAGAAGACTTGGTGATTTTAACTCTTCTGTGGCGAAACAAGATGAACTTCTGAATGAATTTAGCACACTGCTGTTTCCTTGTGAGCATTGGGAAACTGGCTTTGAAAAGCTAGCGCATCCTATAACCTCAGCATTTGAGAAATCCTTAGTGTTTCTCCATGTTTGGGCTCCAGCTGCAGCTGCAGTCTAACATATGGACCCATGCAATGTCCCTTGGGAATTTGTTTGAATGTGGACGTGCTCTGTCGCTGGTCTTTTTAAAGGCCCGAGAGCCAGTTTTATTAGCCTAATGGGTTCAGGTGGGTTTTCTTTTTCTTTTAGTAGTTGTTTAAAGGAAGCTGATTACACAGTTCTTTCTGTTAAACCTCTCACATGAGAACAATGAGAGACGTGGGAAACACTGCTGTGAACAATTTAAATCACACAAGCTTGCACATACATGGATAGTATACAATGGTCAGTAACTTTAAAGTGACCATACTGACTATACAGGTGCATTTTGTAGTTGTACAATTACAGATTGTAGCCCTTCTGTTGCTCTGCATACTGTTAGCCCACTTTCACCATGTTCTTTAATGGTCAGGACCCCCACAGGACAGATTTTATTTGGATGGCGGACCTTTCTCATTGGTAGGAGGTCAGTAATGCTTGTTACGGGTAATATAACAGTTTTGTTTGTTTGGCGAGGATGCGGATGGATGGTATAAGAATTGGATTTAATGATTTGGAGCAGAACACAGGATTAAATAAATATAAGACCTTAAATAAAAAAATAACTAATTTTACAACAGTGATGTGTGAGCAATTCTAAACAAAATCTCTTTTTAAAGCCGTTCTAGTGGCCAGCTTGACCTTCTGCTGCTTTACTCCATGCTTTATGGGGGAACAGATTTGGCTTCTCACTTTTTTTTTTCTTTCCAAAGCTCACAATGTGCTCACACTTCACTGCGCTCGTGTGTCACGCTCAGATTGTTCTCCACACCAAGTGGCCAGGTGGTCAGTCTGGCTATCTCTGTGTCTGCAGACACCTTCCCCATGACCTTACATCTGTCCAACACTCACATGACACCGGGACACTGCCCTTGATCTAGAGAAGGTTTAGGATGGTGCAGGATCCATATTGTCTTCTCATGATAATCTAAATAATGTAATCCTGTATTTTTATATTTTCTCACTGTCAGTTTAAATCATAGCTTTCTTGATTTTGTGGACATTGAATTGAATTCACTGCTTCTAAGAACACTGTTCAGTTCTTGGGAAAGAAGAAAGAGAACGCTGTCATGATGCCAGGCTCTTTTGATGAATGTCGTTTTCTTCGGATTGACAGTCAACCCACTTGTATACTGTTGAATAAGGATATACTTTCTGTTTTTTCAGAGACTTCATGGTTTAATAAAATCGCCTCCCCCCACTTGTTCCTGCCCAAACACACACAGTGAAAAAAGGGACTCTTGTACAGGCTTGCAGTGTGTAACCCATTTGCAACTTTTTCTGGTGGAAAAGCAAAATTAACCAGCTACCGGTTCTACCAACTGATGTTGGGCTTGAATGATGGTATACTGGTCAGCCATCAGGAGACATCACTAAACAAGTACCAGACCAGTATAAACCAGCAAAGGGGCATCATGGAATTCATGCTTGTTATGCTAGTTTTTTTAGCAGGGCTGGAAGAATTTGTTTATTGTGCATATATTGTTGATACATTTTTAAAATGCTACCGATTTTTAGGGCATGGGGACGTCTATGATTGACGTCTATAAGGAGAAATGCAGTTTCTCATCTTTTAAGAATGAAGTTGAAATTTTCTTGATTTATTCACTTTTTGAATTACCAAAGAAACTGGAGATATTTGGAGATGTTTCCACCTTAAGTGGACAGACACATCAAAAAATAAGTCAATATTACACAGGTATGGAGCAGGAATCTTGGTTTGTGCTTTTGAATGACTTCACTCTGTTGTCTAAAAGAATGAAAGACACCCTTTGTGTGATACACGAGAGAGAGGGAGAGACTAGCATAGTGGATAGATACAGCTTGTTTTTTGTTACTCATTTACTGACATTTGTGAACACATTATACCTTTTTTGAGCACGCAAACAGACTGCAGAGCAGCAAATGATGAGGAAACAGATTCTGAATTTTGTAAAAAGTGTTTATTTTCTACTTTACAATAAAGAACACCTTTAAATAACTTTTAAAACAAACTCATAAATAATGTATCTTTGAATTTTGTTTCTTGCAGTGTCTCTGCATTTATCTTTCATGAAGGGTCTCTCTTTATGCCATCTGATAAAGCTCAATGAAGAATGAAATTGAACAGCCACAGTCTGAAAACCAGGGTTATTTACTGCTCTGTGCAGTGGAGATGAAAACCTGTGGTCTTTTGAATGATGTAGGGAAAGGTTTTCATTACTGCTCCAGCTGATGTGTTCTCTTCAAGCTTGAACATGTTTCACTCTGAACAGAAACAAATGCCTTCTCTTCTTGGCACTCTTAAAACAAGCCTAAAGATACTCTGTATTTCTGCTTTTGTCTTTCCTTTACAATACCCCTGACTTATCCAGAAATCACAGTTTGTTAGTGCCCTTTTGTTGTTGGAATGCCACAATTCCCAGCTGGCCAAGAGGGGTGATGGGAACAGGAAGTGGTTGAGAAGAGTGAGTGTGACTCTCAACTCCTGGCTGGAATGATGTAATTCCCTGCTTCCCATTCTACCCGGTGCTTAACCACATGTACATCACGTTTCTGTACATTTGGGAGCAGCCTGTTTTGACTTAAGCAATGGCTCCCTAATGCTGTGCCTCAGTGCTGAAACTCTGCACCACTGTCCTTGCCTGAGGAATGATGAGCCTTGTAGGGGGTGAACTGTCACTTTGTTTAATTAAAATTCATTTCCTGGCCATGAGTGGTAGTACGATTTATGGGGCACTTTTGGCCAAATTGAGAAATTGAATTTTGCTAAATCTGTTGTAAACACATCTGCTCACTTCCTACATTGGAACAGGACTCCCAGAAGAGGATGTTATGACTTAAAGATAAGGAAATAAATACCAACCATAATGTTTATAAATTTTTAAAACTTCTTATTAGGGAACCCTGGAACAAAAGCTTTACATATTGAGTGAAGAGTGGCAGCATTAGGCCTAAATGCCTCTTTGAGGCTTTAGTGTTCATCCATGTTTATACCAAATACAGTGAAGATGCTGAAGAGTGGAATTTTATGTATAAGGCTTTTCCTGCATGCAGTTGTTTTGTTAATGCTCAGAGTTTGTTTTCTACAGTCGAGAGTCCAAATCCAGGAAGTATGCATTTCCCCATATTCTTCAGTAGATACACTTCCAGCAGGAAACCCACCAGCTGTGTCCTCATCCTGTCACTTTTCAGTTTACCACGTTTTACCTAATGTGTAATGTGATATACTCCATGAAGTTTAGTGTGTAATGCTGCTGACTACCACACAGCAAAATAGGTGCCACCAAGTCAATAAGAGTCCTTGGGCAAGACTCCAAATGCTGTAGATGTCTACCCCTGTGACATGACTAAATGTAATTATTTATTTATTAAATGGAATTTTGTTATTTTTCTAATCATTAATTTACAAAAAAATGAAATTTTATAGATTACTTTCTTCTACCTCAGACATTAACATTTAATTTGCTATGCCCTCGGCTTGTTTACATGAACTAGTGGCTGTACAGACAGTGATACCTCTGTACATTCATGAAACGTGTTTACCAAGCATTACTCCTGTGTGGGGATGAGAGTCGAATCTGTGTGTGTCCAGCTCAGCAGGGGTAACTGTGCCGCAGCGCAGCGGTCTGCTGGAACGCTGCCTCTATTGGTGCTGTCGCTGCTGTTGGTGGTGGTAAAGTAAGACTTATTGATGAAGGACTAGGTGCCGCAGAGCTGTGTGGTATCAGGTGATTAAACACCACTTGAATCCTCTGGGAGCTGACTAAATGATGTTCAATTACAGCAAAAACAGGATACTGCATGTACTTGAACACATTTTTTGTTGAGCGTTATTATGTAAGGAACAGTTTAATTGTCTATTTTTATTTGAACTTTAAAAAGGCTTGAGTACAGAGGTCACTTTGTATTGCAACGGTCACTCAGTCATCTATCCATATATCAACCTTTAGCAAAATGGTTGCTAATGGCCTTTTTCCTCTCATTGTTAGTTTAGCTGGAAGGGTGTTTGAGCAGCTTTGTCATGGGTGCTATGGTAGCCATGCCATGCTAACAGACCGCTAACATGCTAACAGAAATTGCTTTGCATCCAGCAGTTCAACAGAACTTGGCTGAGAGTCTTTGCTTCACTTCATCTATTGCAATAATATCCTATGCAAATAGTAATCTCAATTAACTGCTTGTTTGACTTATTTACTTGGTTGTGAAGTGAAAATGGCTGCCTTTTTGTGACTGAATCCACTTGCTATAAGATTCTGGCACTCCTTGCTCCATGCCTGTGGGGTGGAGTGTTTGGGAGGGGTATTGGACACAGGCTGTCAGAGAAAGAGGGCATTGTTTTGGGTCAACCACGCCCCTTCCCCACCCCCTGTGCCCCTGGCTTGGGCTCTGGCGTGGTCAGAGTGAGGCTGAAAGGACAGTCTGTGTAAAAGAATCAGCCAAATGCCTTGACTTGAGCCAGCTTCCTTTGGAAAACAGCAACCTTGGAGCCAGGGTGTTGGAAGAGACCGCAAAGCTCCAAGCGTCAGTCAGGCCCAGTCTCATACTCTTCCATCCTCTGGCCTCCTGTCCAAACCTGACACTAACGAGTCAGCCTGTGTTTGCTTACTTCAGGCACCCTGTACACTCTTGGTAAGAGGTTTAGAAAGAACTCTTGCTGTAAACCAAAGCTACCAAATTTCAGAACCATGTCTGCCACACAGCACAAGTTTATTTAATACAACACTCTCAATTATTTACATCTACAGGGCTTGTGCGTGTTGAAATATTGGCTCTGTCAAAATGTGCCATAAAACACAGCTTGTGAAAACACTGCATTGTGGTAGACTTGGTATTATTGTACCTCAGAGGGTAATATTTCTTGCATTTCCATTCGTGGAAGGCTTTTTTTTTCTGCCTGATGTTGTTAGTGTAAGGGTATTCGCTCCAGACCTGTAGCTAGCTGTAACAGCTGTTTGCTGGTTATGCAGTTAGTTAGACTTTATGTGGTGTTCCTCTGTCTACAGAAGGTGTGTTTGCATTGGGAAGCCATCACTTTAATTTATCCTGGTCGGGCCTAACCGTGCCTTGTCAGCTACTCTTACCTCAGGAAGCAGCCAAATATAAACAAACACCTTAAGAATAAACCACATGCTTTTACTTTACGAGTTTCTGTTGAATAAAAGGAAATTCAGGAGGAAATTTTAGACCTGGTGAGACCTGGTCTGCTTATGTGCTGACCTCCCCCTCCCAGGTCGCACTGCTTTGCCTGCTCGGCTGTGTAATTGAACCGTTTTTTGTGGTGATAGTGTTGGGCGAAACAGCAGGAGGGGTGTTTTAGCACACGCCAGAGTGATTTTCTCACCTCTGACTCTCCTGAAAAGGGAGATGGTGCTGGTGCTTGGGGAGGGGGTGTTGTAAGATTGGGAATTGAAGAGACTCTTACAACACACATGAGATAATGTGTTCTACAGAGTTTGTTCATCCTCAGTGTGTATGACTGGAACGTTCTGGCTGCTCTCCAGAGAGATGACTGTTGAAGTGTGCAGTCCTTAACATATCAGATATGGTTGAAGAGAAGCCCTCGTCCACCTGGTACTCCAAGATGAGTCATGAGGCCTGCAGGAGGAACTAGGCGTGAGCTGTCAGTGTTCACTGCCAGCTCATTCTCACTTCATCTGTTGGCCTGATCTCCCCAGCTTTGTCTATATTTAATTGTCCTGTGTTTTTCTAAATTTAAGCCGGCAAATCATTGAGTATCCGTTGTCCTGGAGTTGACTGAAAGTGCTTTGTAAATATTAAGGTTCTGAAAGATAATAAAAAAAATCCAGATGTTACAGGCAGTGTAATAAACCATGAGTAAGTGATAAGTTGTATATTTTTATGCTTGTAAATGTGTTACACAAATGAAAAACACATCACTTGTGTGTTCAGTTCTCTCCCAAGGTCTCGCAGCATTTTTTCTTTTCCTTTTTATCTGTCTGGAACTAATTGTGTAATGTAATATTTTTAACCTTTGTAGAACACTGTATTAGATTACTTCTGCAATTACGTATTTAAACACAATTTATTGGTCAGTTCAAAACCTGAAACGCCATAAGTTGCACAATACTTAACCTCCCTGAAGTAGAGCTATAGTTCACCATGTTCTAGTGCTCAGATGTCTGTCAGTACCTGCAAGATTGATGTTCTTCAGCCTAGTGCCTCATGTCCTGCATTATCACTAAATGGTTCCATTAGATTTATGGCTTCCCCTGTGCATGGTTTAGCTGTGTCAGCCTCCAGCTTCATTGATCATGCTGCTGCCAGTGTGGAAAGGGCTATGGAGCACAGACGTTTCTGAAAAGCACGTTTGATATTGGGAAGGTGCTGAGAGTCCACTTGTGATGTCAGTGGAACAAACCCCCTGTAGAGAATAACATTTAAAATTTTCTTTTTTTTTTTTTTTTTTTTTTGATGATGACGATGTAGTGGAACTTTAAATATTTGCTGGAGCCTACTATGGTACACCAGGCCAGCTTTGTTAGATGTGGGGGCTGTTAAAATAGAAAATGAAATAAGAGCTTAAGCTTGCAATGGACAACACATAGCCTTAGTGGCCTTTAAACATGGCTATTTTTAAACCATTACTTTTTTAGATAAAAATTGGAAGCTTTCAATTTGAAGTGTCCTAGAAGAGGCATTTTTGCTGACTGACTGACTGACTGCCTTGTGTTAAAACACGCATGTGCAAGTAGGAACTGTTAGTTCATATATATTCCACATCCCAGTTTGTGGACTAAATTTGGAGCAGTTTGGCACTTTTCGACCGACATAAACTGGTTAACGAACCAGAAAAATTAGGTTCTTCAGTGCGAACCGTGGCTGAATAATAGGAAATAAGACTTGGGAAATAGGAACACGCTTGGGTTGTGTGTGTTTCTGGGGCTGTGTTTTGGCGCCTTGGCTCAGCAGGACATCTCGGAACCCGACAACATTTACACATATCATATCTTGCAGAGAGAGGAGAGGAGGATTGTTAAATTTGTCATATCATATCTATTGCGCAGATAGTAGGACTGTTGAATTTGTCTTACTTCACATAAGCATGTGTCTTTGCCTGAGATATTGTAAAGGGAAGTGGTGGGGAGACATTTTGTGCTGTTAGTGAGTTTATAAAACCCCATATAGCTGCGCACAGCCTCCTTAAACTTCACGTGCTTTAACCTGTTACAATGAATAAATAAGTAATTGTAATTCTTAAAATCAGCAAAATGTTCTTGGTCTTATTTTTTCTTTGGTGGTAGATCATGTAGTGTTTATTTTCAAATACAATGAACAAGAAAAACACTGATGCCAGAGTTATATTTTATGAACAAATCTTTCAACAATGACATTGATATGAAGCACCAAAGCTTCTCCAGACCATCCAATGACAAGGGTATGTATTTTGGGCTTTCCTGTTTTTGAAATACCAGAAACACCTCTGTGACTACGGCTAATGGCAGTCCGGCTTGCCTAGTTTGTCTTTGCTCTTATTTAAAAAAATCTTGTTCAGTGCATTATCACATTAATTTGGGTCTCTGGAGACTACTGTTGTAAATGATTATTTTCTTCAGTTGGGTTAAACCACCCCTCTTCACATTCAAGAGTTTGGAGAGTCACACCCTCCCTAACCTCTAAATTTAGTCTGTCAGACGAATATAGTCAATTCTAGGACATATTATATCTAACAGCAGGTGCATATGGACTTTAGTATGGCCCTTCTAGATCTTCTAGACCCCATCACTTAGTAACTTCCATTATATTCACCTCTCAGGTTGGCTCGCTTAAAGCTTGTTGCTTTTCCACTGGCAGCGCTCCCCCACGAAAAGGAGCTGGTGACATTGCAAAACCATCACATCTCTAACAGGAATCACTGGCTTTGAAAACCACATCAACGATGGTGGTAAAGTTAGGCGCTGTTTACTCATTGTGTATTCGCATGTCAGATCAGTTTTCCTTTTTGCACGCTTGACTTTCACTGGAAATTTTTGTCGACCATCAGCCCAAGGAGCACATACACCTTGAAGTAATGTTACGAGCTGCCGCTGTGAGTCTGATCAAAATAAATGTGAAAGCTGCTGTAACTTCAGATATTTAACAAGCGACGGTTTGTGCTGGAGGGTTTACTCGTCACCACTTAGTACCTACTCAGCACGATTGGAACCCGGAGCCAGCTGGGATGGAAAAATTACACAGTTCCAGGGTCCAGGTACCAGATTTCGCCAGTGGAGTAGCAAAAGAGCTGTGCCGAGTCGAGTAGAGTCATGTAGGTTCCATGCAATGGAAAGGCGCCATAAGTCTCTCCAATCACAGCATGGGAACTGTGTATATGACAGAGCAAAGGTGAGGTCAAATAGAGTAAAACAAACACAGGTGCAAAGAAACAAGGGTACTGATTAAAGATGAAGAAAACAAGATCAGAGAACAAAAGTCAGTTTTGGAAAAAGCGAAAATATTTCCTCTACACTTCCCCTAAATGCCTTAAAACAATAAATGATCTCCTTTGTAAGCAAAGGGCATGGGTGTGTAATCTTGTCATCACAGGGAAATCTGTAGGTTAAGCCAGATTAGTGTGCTGCTGGATAAAGGAGCAGCATAACTCTCATTGGCTCTGGTTGGATAAGCAGAGGTCTGAGCTGTCATTGACTTCATAGCTTAACACTTTCTTTGCGTAGTATGTTTGCAGACACGCACTACAACTACTCAGTCTGCCACTGCCAGTATTGACATTATCTGTTGTTGTTTTACACATTCCTTATTTTCTTTCTTTCTTTTTTTCCCCCTGTGTAAATTTATTTAGCACACCACAAGCCAATTTCGAGAACTTGGACTAAATTATAATGTTTCTGGTGATTCATTGCCAAGGAGCCTTTTATTTGAATGCTTTGGATCAATATTAATGTTGGAAACAGCTTCCATATTGGAATTTTAAGTCATGCTTATTTAATACAATTGATAGTGTTATTCTCTACACTTGCTCATGACTAATTGATTTTAATCGTTCCCGTCACGGCTGGTGTTGGTTTTATTTGTTGTTGTAACACAAAAATCAATTTCCCTAGAAAACGTTCTTACAGGACACATTGACTGAACCACACCATTATCAGTTATGTTTGCTTTGTTGTGCCAAAAACACAAGCTCATTTTATTTCCACAAAAATCTGTTCTTTCAGTAAAGGAAAAAGCTGTTTTATTTAAGCCTAATAGTCCAGTTCCTTATTTATTTATTTATTGTCCATTTGGGAATACTTTGTAATTTACTGAATAGCCTTAATGTTTAAGTGGTAATTGAAAAGTAGTTAGTTTTAATGCCTTTCTGCTGTGGTGATTATGGCTCATCACCCAGTGCAGTATGGTGAAGAAGCATTAAGCACATTCAATTTTGGCCCCTCCCAGGAAGAAAATTTGAATTCCATGTTTCTGTCTGATAAACAAAGACAATAGAGCAGTCTAATCAACACAGTGCAATTCTAAATGTTGTGTTAATAGGTGTATTCCAATACATCCATAAAAATGTAGCAGGAGGAGGCACCCTTTTGAATCTGATATGAAGGAAGGAACATGACTGACTACGCTCTGATAGGAAATGAGATTTTCCTTGTTTGGAGAGTGGCATTTGTCCAGTGAGGAAGTAAACAGAATATAAAATAGAGACAGTAAATGGTAGGAAAGGCTTCAGAGGCTAAATACCAGTGCTGCACAATCTTGCTTCCCAGCTTCCGATACAAAGTAAGAACTAGCTGGCGACAGGAACAGCTCACGTTCAAATAAACAGCATTACTCACCACTGTCCTCAAAACATGTTCTAACACCAGCCAAATGTTAGAACTGTTGATGGAGAGGACTCATGAGCAGCTCCATTAATTGTAACCAGTTTGGTAAATGTTCGGTTAAAAGAACACTAGTTTAAATTCCTCTGTTAATTGAAATTTGGTATTTATCCCTTGAAATGTTAAGAACCCAGTCATGAGACCTCTTCCCTGAAGAACCTTTTATACCTTTAATTCCATGGACAGGAAAAGGTACATAGGGTCTGTGTCTCCACCTCCACGTTCTCCCCCTCCTCATGGTCCACAGCTATGTGCAGCTGTTCACAAGCAGATCCTGTTACAGTGCCAGTGGGGCTAGATTCTTAGAAAACGATCCCATAAGTGTTGTAGATATGCTTTTTTAGTGCCTCTGAGTGAATAGACTGTAGGGATATTTAGGGAATGTGTAAGTGTTTGCAAAACCGCAAATGTGTGAAGTCTCGCCAACTTGGCCCACTGGTTTTCACCGTTTGATTTGCTACTCTCCAGTGTTTCATTTTCTGTGTAAGCTCACCTCTCTCTTGTTCGATTTGTGGAAAATACTATTCCCCTCTGCACTCTTGCCTCTTTCATTTTCTTCCATGTCTCTGTACTGCTCTTCACTGCCTCTCTCACCCACACTCTTTATACACTGCCCACACAAAACACCTCTCTCTTCACCTCTGCCCTTTACCTCCCACTCTGATCCCCAGTTACCAAACACAAACACGAAAACATTCAGAACACAGCGGCAGACCCTCAGTTTATGTTGTACTTACATGCTCCGTTTCACACCTAAAGCAGTTTACATTTTCTTACCTCATTCTAATTGAATACTCTGTATTACCACTATATTTTGGACCACCACACAGCCATTTGGTGTTTATCCCTTGAATACTGGCCTACTCTGCTGTTTTCCACCATGCTGAATGGTGCCTGCTGTTCCTCCTGGTGGAGCCCATCAGAAGCGTCTTAATCTGAGTTCAAGTCTGTCAGCTCCCTGGCAGCCTGCAGCCTCCAGATGCCCCCTGATCAGAAAAGCGGACAGGTGGGCCTGTGATTAAACCAGATCAGAGGCACACAACAGAGAACACACCAAACAGACCGCAGACATCAGAAGCAGCATTAAAGAATTCGATTACTGCATGTCATCCTATGAATTTCATTAATATCCACATATCTGAATGGATTCTATTGCATTAGATTTGAAGTAAAAAAAAAAGAAGCTTTCAAAAAAAAAAAAGTTTATATTTTATTTTATGTTAATCACACAAGGACATGTTATATCATGATTAATATATTAAACTCATTAAAGGCAAAGTACCACTTAATGGACCTCCATGAATATTTCACATTATTTCAGTTACTGACATATATAAGTATGGATTAAAATGAAAATAGCAGCCTAATTTGCTTTAAAACTGACTATTTTATTAAATTGACGGAAAACCCGAGCTCCCTACGGAAATTCTTTAACGCGACCGTGACGTCACTGGTGGACAACAGCTGAACAACGCCGCGGTAAAACACCGTTATGACCGACTGTTATGACAGTATCTAGCTAGCTAAATAACCAACATTATTCATGACAATAGCCTAGCAATAAGCTAAACTCAAATTTAGAGGTACCGTTATTCTTGTAAATGTGATCGAAGTCGAACTCGAATTCATCCGACACTATAAACCTCCGTAATGCAGCTACGTAGCCGAGTATAATCTGAGTCACCGAGTTTAGCAAGTCAAGCTAACGTTAACTAACACCAACTAAAACAGGCGAAGTGAGTGTCCTTACCCTGTTTACCTCCATGTTACAGAGGCTCTTGAACACCTTTCGTTGGTGTCCTTACATGTCCATATTGTTGGAAGAGCGCCAGTGAAATGAGCTACAGATAACGGAGTGAGCGGATTGTCCTTTCCAAAGTGCCCGTTTAAAGTTGACAAATTTAGTCCATTTTCTGGATATTTTGGGATCTTTGGGCCATTTGTGCACAGATGTCCCACTGTACATTGAATGATTGCAGCCAAAAACAACACACCTTTTCGTCATTTTGCATTAAATTAAGAGCAACTTCTAGAGTTGTTGTCCACCATCTACGTCACAGTGGGGGACCAACGGTCTTTTAAACCTTGTTCCTTGAATTAGTAAGAAATAACATGTTTTCTGACTATCAATAAACACAAGTTAGGAACTCAAATTACACTGTATTTATTTGTTTGACACTTTCATATCGCTGGTGCCTAGCCTTTAAGGTTGCACTGTCATGAAGCATTTCATAATTTGTTCGGTCTGTGTCTCATAGGAACAACTATTTACACCCATTCACACACTCACAATCCACCAATCAGTTGTGCTCCAAACAATACTTGGGTGGCCTGTAATGTACACCTGAAGCATGGTTGCATTTTTCAGTTTAGTAAAATACAGTAAAGTTTTTAAAATCTTTATTATTCATGTAATTGTGAAATTAATCAGTGCATTTCCCATTTTATAGTGATAGCTATATAGAAAACTATTTGCCTAGGTATTGTTATGTTTTAGCTTTTTCTTGAGCGTTGGAATATGCCCTTTGAAGTTGTGTATGAATACGAAATTTTGTACGTAACTTGAAAAGTGACAAGACATTAGGGCTTTATCATAATTACAGACAATTCCAGACCCCATCCAAAGTTGTTTTGGTGGTGGTTGGTTTGATTTGAAACATCAGCAGTTTCATTACAATGGTGGTTATAGGGATGTGGTAAATTTTCTGTTCGTATTTATAAAAAGGAGGGGGAATATTATGCTTTGTTAAACCAAGTCTTGGGCAGTATACTTGTAACCAAGGCCTGTAGTAATCACTTTATAAGCTGTAGCTTTTGGAAGTATTAAACTTTGAAAGATAGGCTTGTATCACTACTGCTGTGAACGGTTTTATTAAGCAAGTTTCTCCAGAAGAATTAGCCCACAATTATTGACTTGGTTTATGTCAAGAAATGAACTATGCACTTGTTTTTGAAACCCATATGAATGTATACAACTGTGGGGAACTCTTGGTCTCTTTGTTGTCACAAAATAATGCACTGATTAATCCAGTTGGTTAAAATGAGCATGTATGAATAAGTTAAAAGTGTTATCATTGAGAAATTTTGAAAAATGTCATGAGGACAAATTTCACTGGTTGAAATGGCAGAAGCAACTGCATTCACGTTTATCCTGGGAACAGCATTCCTAGCTATTGTTAGCACTGTGATGTAATGGGAGAGGGAGAGCTGGAGAGATAACAGCTTGAGGTGGGATTATAGTAGTTGAAGTGAAGGCTTGTAGGCTAGTTGTGGGAGTATAGATATGGAGCTCTGACCTTGTTGTCACTATAGGTTCGTTTTAAATTTTTAAAATTTTGTTTAGCCCCGTGGGTTAGAACAGAGGGCCAGAAATAGTCGGGGCTACACTGACATAAACACACACACAGACACGCACGCATGCCTCCTCGTGTGAGTTCTGCTGCAGTGGAGTCATTCGGTAGCTGTTAGTGGGCTTGGCTTAGGGCAGCCCACCACACACACACACACACACACACACACACGGAGCGGTCCGTTTGTCATATGCCCATCGTACAGTGCTCTTCAGCGGTTGGGTCTCGCACTGAAGGCATCCCAGAATGGAGTGAATGGCGCATGTGTGGCTGAGTGATTCTGGACATTTGGGAGCTGGTGTTTTTCTCGGACAGACGCTGTAAACACCATGAACAACGCCAAGAACCAGCGAGTGAGTCTCACCTGCGATTAAATGTGTGTGGGGTTTTTTAGCCGATTTAACCGCAGTAACAACATTTTAAAAACACTTGGATAGACGCGGTTTTATAATGTCGTGGGTCTTTATGAGGAGTCTACTGTTAGTTTTGGTGAAAAGATGTCGAAAATGTGGAGAAATGATCACCTCAGCCGCGGCGACCGTTAGCGTAACGGTCAACGGTTCTGTTGAGCGAACGCTCCCCGGGCGCGTGCAGGTGCAGTTGCCTGCGCGCGCGCTCGCTCCAGCTCAGGGCTGAATGAGTGAATGAGAAAGAGCCGGTGTGTGCTCACCGTGGACTATCTGCGTTTGAATTCACTGTCAGACAAAAGTGGAAAACATGAACAGCCAGGTCGATAAACGAGATGAATCGGTGCTAACTGTGGAATGTGCAGGGTGTGCATAAGCACAGATTATCCAGCCGGAGCTCTCCGGTATTAGACAGTTTTAAACCATGTGATGGATGAGTAGGTAGATGGGTAAATGGAAAGGAATAGAAATCTAATAAACCAGAGGTGGAAAATAAAGTAATTTAAATTTATAGTAACACCTGTGTTATTTAAACAAACACTGCTATACATTGTGTTGTATTTTTTTTAGAATTTTTAAATAATTAGAAAAATAATCTGCTGTATACTTTACATCAAACAGAGCAGCACAGTCCAAAATTATGGAAAATATTATTCTTCCGTTATCTCCCATTCAAAGATGAGAGTGTTTTGTCTTTGTTTTTAAGACGAAGGTTTTTTCCGCCATTTTATTTTGTCTCTTTTCATTTTGACTATTGTGTGGAAAATGCTGCAGACCATTAGGAGCCTCCACATCCTGCTTAATCAACCACTATCTGCTTCAGCTGACCCAAATGCTTCGTTAAGTTTGTTTCACTACCAATTCTACAGCATAGGATGAGTGATATTGGGTACTGGGAAGAGCATAATGTTCAGCAATTGAATTATACCCAGTCTAATGAAGTCAGATCGATTATCAATTATTTCTCTGCCCACAGGCTCTTGCATGTGATCGTGGCGTAAAGTAGAGCTCTTATTCATCCTGTATTTTCCCAATTGGTCTTTGTGCTGCAGGACACTGTCAGTATGTGGAGGATAGGTTTCACAATGATGCTGTTGCATTGCAGTTTAAACTTGTTTCACAGTGGTGGAGTGGAAAGAGATTGTTTCACAAATGCTGGTGTCCCAAGGAAGCCCTTTGGGAGAGAGACTGAACGGATCAATTTAAATCTTATTTATATATTTGATTCTGCATGCGGCTAAATCTAGTAACATTCTGACTAAACACATGAAGGTTTCCTAACGTCTTGGAATTTAGTGAAACTTAAGCATTCCCTCCATTGTTAGGACAGACTTGGTATTTAAGATTAAGCAGAGTGTATTTCATACCCTGCAGGGTTCTCATCTTTTCATGAATGCACAGGGGGCCCACAATAGACACATAACTTAGAAATTCCTCTTGAACTGAAACCGGACCCCGAACCTTTATTCACTCCCTTCAGCCCCCAACCCGATGAATGTCTATTTTTCATTTTTGCTGGATGCATTTAGACAGTGAGCCCGTGTGTGTGTGTGAGGCTGTATGTTTGAATTATATATTTGGAAAGGTCAAATTCATCAGAAAAGCTAATGCACAGAGTCAGCCTGATCTTTACTCCTTCATGATATCTGGTAAATGTCAAATTGATTTGACTTATACAGCCCCTTTTTTGTTTCAGAGACATGATAAATCAATAGTTGAGCTATTAATCTCAGAATGTGTGGCAGATTTTGTGATACATACAGCTTCATTTCAGGGAAAGTAGCTGCACTGCTACAGAACTGTCATTTAGCTTTGGATATAACATCCTTCAGTAGAATCAATAATTACTGGGAGGGTGTCTGGTGTAGCAAAGTATCTTTGGTTCCTCAGCTGAGTGCAGGAAATGCAGCTTCTTACTTTGAGATTTATACACCATTAATAAGTTGATGTCTGTTGCGTTTTGTGGTTCCTGAAGAACCCTTCAATGAGTGATTTTCACAAAAAAATTAACTGAAACTTCTAAGTTAAATAGTTTAAGGAATTCTGGGTTATTGTTCTATCCTCTCTCAGAAAAAAAACAGATATGATAGAGTGCCTAAATGTGCCTTTAAAGGTTCAACAGTGGTTTTAAAGTCCTCTTACATTCCCTAAAGGTACATTCCATTCTTATCTCCAAGAGGAAAATTAAAGAACATCATGTAAGTCCTGGAGACGAAATCAACACAGCCTTAAAATGTACAATTATTATAGAATATGGCACTATTATGGTCCCTATTTGAAGGTACTAAATATGTATGTACCCTTGAGGATACAACAGCAGTGAAGATGTGTCGTCCAGTACAGTGATCTAATGTTCTGGAGAGTTTGGGTATTATTATTTGTTTGTTTGTTGATGTATGCGTTGTTTAAAATAAGAATTCTTTTTTTTATGATATAAACAGACATGGAGTCACAAGCTTGAATCTCCCTACACTTCTATCAGGGACGAAATGGTGTGTCTCAGTAAGATGTTGTTCTGTTGTGAAATCTGTCTCAGCTCAGTGCTTAGTGGTCCATAGGATCATTTTTCAAAAGAGCCTCTGAGCTTGGCTGGTTGTCACTGTGGAGTTGAGTGAGTATTTTCTTTACAGGTCTGAAGATGCACAGCAGGTTAATGACAAAAGGAATCAGAGATGCGCCTGATCAGAAACGCAGTTCCCTGACTAATTTCTGGCCAGTCCTCCTTTTAGACCCTCGTTCTCGTGTTTATTCCACTTGGCTTGTCCAGACGCAGTGTTGGGAGAGTTGCTTAGCTGAGCAAAGCCATTTGCTGAGGAGCTGCCTCATATATTTTTAGCCTGGACAGTGCAATTTATCTCCCTATAGACCAGGAAATGCCAAGTCGCATATGCAGGCAGAGGGATGGAGTGGAATGATGCTGAAAGGTGTTCTGTGTTGGAGCCAATATCAGGGAAAAGAGACTGTGCTGTCTTTCTGTTTTATGTCGCTCTGGAATAGAGAGCAAAAATGCCAAAGTGCTCATCAGGTCTGATTCATTGTGAAGCACCACAAGATCATCAGCTTCTTCCTTACACCGGCTGGCCATATGGATTTGTGTGTGTGTGTGTACGTGAGAAATACTGCCATAAATAGTGTCACTTTTCACAGGAATACTGAGTGATGTACTAAATTAGGTGGTGAAATTCGCTCTGTTTATTTGTAGTGAAGGTTTGCAGAGGAAGATTCACACCAAGGAAATGTCTTCAACAGGAGAGTGATTTGTTGACAGAGGTGAGACACCTTCTCACCACTGGCACAGGATTGACAGCTTGTCCGAAGGCTCACCAGACCCGCCAGAAAGCCAGCTAATTGAGGGAAGGGCGGCTGGGTTTAGTGAGAGCAATCTGTATTAGACACCTAAAGGATTGCTTTCTTGAGCATTTATGGCTGTTTATTTAGGTTAGAGTCTATAAAACATTGCTGCCTAAAGTTTGCCTGCTGTTCGAATGGGTTAGATCATATTGCATTTACTTCAAGCACATTTCTGTGAACGTCATTCTGAACTGTGACTACTACTACATTATAAAGTGGAAAATAAATTATGACTTCTATTAAAATGTCAATTATTTCTAGGCACTGGTGAAGTAAGGGGCTTTATTTTGGAGCTAATTTGGACTGATATAGGACTTCTTCAAACACAAATGTAGACATGAAACTGAAAGGGAGAATGCATTTAAATACAACATTAAACCATTTAATGTGGACCTTGTTGGTGGCAGAATGCTACCAAGCTCTGTTTAGGGTAGGAGGAATCTCAGAAGTTCTTGACAATTTTAAAGGCTAAGCACCACTTAATGGACCTCCATGAATATTTCACATTATTGTAGTTACTGACATATAAGTATGAATTAAAATGAAAATAGCAGCTTAATTTGCTTTAAAACTGACAATTTTATTAAATTGGCGGAAAAACCTGAGCTCGCTACGGAAATTCTTGAATGCAACCGTGACGTCACTGGTGGACAACAGCTGAACAACGCCGCGGTAAAACACCGTTATGACAGACTGTTATGACAGTATCTAGCTAGCTAAATAACCAACATTATTCATGACAATAGCCTAGCAATAAGCTAAACTCAAATTTAGAGGTACCGTTATTCTTGTAAATGTGATCGAAGTCGAACTTGAATTCATCCGACACTATAAACCTCCGCAATGCAGCTACGTAGCCGAGTATAATCTGGGGGGGACCAACGGTCTTTTAAACCTTATTCCTTGAATTAGTAAGAAATAACATGTTTTCTGACTATCAAACACAAGTTAGGAACTCAAATTACACTGTAGCCTTTAATTACACAGCCTTTAAGATGGGGGGAAAAAGCACTCGAATATAATGTTAGCATCATTTAATGTGGAATGAAGCACTGCACCATTTAAAGTGGAATGGATGGCAAATTAATACTTCTAGCTAGAATGCTACCCGGTTTGTTGTTAAAAAAGAAACAAAGTGAATATACCAGCACATTTCTACAGCCACCATATGTTTACAAGAGGATCAGCATCCTCCGCAGTCTTCAGGAGCTCCAGTGGGGTGCCCAATCTCACTTCCGTATCCTGATTTCACAAAAAGCATTTTGCATCCATCTGACAGCCACACACACACACACACACACACACACACACACACACAGGTACCAGCAGGTGATCTGATACAGCAGATGAATTGGATTTTTAATTATTTGCTTGAGAATTAAATGTACTTTTGGCTACATCCACTGTGTCCTCTCACAACATGTATCCTTCACCCAGTTCTGCATAAAATACAGGAAATCTAATTAATCTCTCAAGAATTTTTAGATAAGGTCATAATATTCTGACATTTTTCCTATAAACATTCGAACTTTATTCTCATTCTTGAGTTATTTCTTGAAATATTCTGAAATTCATGGGCACAGGTCCAGCAGGTTCAAACAGGACCAAGGCCCACCCTGCCACTGGTAATTTATAGTGAGATACACAAGACGCTGCCAGTTTTCTTTTTTTTTAAAGAGCATAAGGTGTGTCATTCCCGATTAACAAAGTGAACGTAAACACACACATCCCACACCAGTGTCAACTCCCATTTTGACCTACAGGTAAATGCTGTGCAGCTGAAATTATTCAGGCCCAGCTGCATTTTTTTCTATTTCTAAACACGTCACTGTTCTTATGTCGTAGCTGTATTTTCTTGTTACACTTTTCGTTGTGTCATTTTGTTTTGTATTTTTGCTGCTATGGAACATCAAATGTTGGTCAGCATTGAATGTCTGTGGTATTAGCCTTGATCGGATAATGCCGCAGCTGCTTTTTCTCGCAAATGTGGCAGCAGTGGACAAACATATAGCACTTTGTTTGAACACATACACTCTCTCTCCTTCATTTTCACAGTCCCTGGTTGCTATAAACTTTATGTTCCACCTACATGCTGAGTGACTCACTCTGGCCAATCCTCTGTCCCTCTATCTCACTCCACTCCCTCAGCTCATTTTACCCATAGTGCTGCAATGAGTTCAGAGAGGACTCCGAGGCCTGTGTGTGTGTGTGTGTATTCCCAAGAGACTGCAGCTGTTTATGAGAGAGGTCAGCCCTATGTTCTCACACACACTCAAACAGTCCACAGCTGAAACGCACACAAATGTGTGTGTACCAGTGTGTTCTTGAATGAAGTCTTGGTGTATGTCCAAAGACATTTACTCTAGATCAGCTCTCACAGGGAAATGTAGCCGTCAAATAAAGACTGATACTGCAAAAAATAATAGACTTTCACCTGGGCTTACATCTCAGTAATGAAAACCTTCTCACGTCAGAATCAATAGTTACAGCATTACCACAGCAGCCTCGAAAAAGCCAAGCCTTGAATTTTTGTGTGCCTTTTTCCCTTGCAGCACTTTCTTGTCGTTATTTTTATTCTTATTAATTTTTCAGGAGTAATGTTGTGGGCAGGCTGTGTGTGGGTAGTTCTTTGTATAGACAAGGATTCTTTAAATATGCTATTGTTGTTGAGGCTGCATAAAAGAGATCACACATTTTTAAAATGAGCACCAAAATATTTAAATACTTAGAAAAAGAATGACACAGAAGCCTTAAGAAATAAACATTGTATCAGATATTTCATTATTTATGATGTAGGCTTTGGATTTAATTTTTACAGCTTTTTTTCTGCAGGAGAATTTCCTTCCAAAATATCTACAGGTTTTTTTCCACACATTCATGAAATTGGTTGCGTATTCTGCTTTTCACAATCCATGCAGTCCAGACCATAATATGTTGAGGGACGGCAGTGTCTTGTTCTAAGAGCTTTTTATTTATTTATTTATTTATTTATTTATTTATTTATTTTTGTCTATTTCCTTTTTTCACTAAAGGTATCTCAACAGCTCCCTGTTTTTTCAGATTCTTAGTGTTCTCTTCACCCAGAAAAATGCAGTAGTGGAACTTGAGTTTCATCCTGTTTCTCTGTTGCAAAACTTTAAAGTATTTTGTATCTAATGGTTACAGTTTTGGGCAGCACGGTGGTGCAGCAGGTAGGGGCCTGGAGGTTGTGGGTTCAATTCCCGCTCCAGGTGACTCCCTGTGTCTGTGTGGGTTTCCTCCGGGTGACTGTCTGTGAGGAGTTGGTGTGTTCTCCCCGTGTCCGCGTGGGTTTCCTCCAGGTGCGTGGATTGGTGACTCAAAAGTACCCATAGGTGTGAGTGAATGTGTGTCTGTGTTGCCCTGTGAAGGACTGGCGCCCCCTCCAGGGTGTATTCCCGCCTTGCACCCAATGATTCCAGGTAGGCTCTGGACCCACCGCGACCCTGAACTGGATAAGGGTTACAGATAATGAATGAATGAATGGTTACAGTTTTGATGGTCTACCACATCTTGCACAGTTGTTAGTGCTATATTTCCACATCCTTAATTATTATATTTTATATTTTTTCACTTAATGTTTTAAACGTATTTGTTAGCATTGTCCATTCTTGTGGAAGTTGTTCCTTTAATGTCATCAAAATTATCTCCTGAGGTAGGAATGACTTTTGCTTAAAGTCCTCACCTCATTGTTTATTCAAATCTGTGACTAACTGATATATCCACATGTAAGCTTAGCTTCTATCAGAATTTACAGGTATGGAAGCTTTATGAAGTAAATGCATCGACAAAACATAGGTGGGAACTATAAACAGACCCAGAGACTTCAGAAACTGAGAAACAGTCCCCTACAAAACCAAGTATGTCTTGCATATACACATACAATAATGAGGCAACATATAGAAGAACTCGGCGACAAGTTCAACACTGTTCTCCAGTGTGGTTCTCTGATTTGTCTTGGAGATATACCTTCTGTTTTCCTCAGTGTGTGAGATCCGGTGGCCTCATTTTAGGTCCATGTAAATGCATGAATATGTAATAATGAGTAGGTTATGAGTTCTTTAATCAGATAGCGCCATCTTTGACATCATGGGCTACATCAAATAAAGTGTCCTTCAATAATTCATTATGAAATGTAACATAAAGGGTGGACTCAAGCAGAAGATAATCACATAGTTCCAAATAATGTAACATTTGTAAGGAAGGAGGTAAAATGTTAGGTCGGGTCTTCAAAGGCCATTTGAACCGACAGCTTGAACTGATTTTGTGAGTAGCGTAAAGGTGCTTCAGGATTTAAACATCAACATTGTGAAGATGTTCCAGCAGCTCAGTGTGTTTGATGCGGCACACTTTACAGTGAGTGTGATATACTGGGTTTAATGGCCATGACCAACCCTAGCCCATGGTGTTCACCGTCTCTGTTACTTTTTGTATCCGTTGTCTGGACAGCTTGAATGGCCTGCAGTGTGAGATCAGGGGCACTGACTCAGTCTGTAACAAATTGCCTGTCTGGAGAAGTGGAAAGAAATATCTGTGCAGTGTCATTTGACTATTATTTTTTTGACTGCTTGCCTGGAAGGGAAATTTACTGTCATCTTGCTGCTCTCAAATGAAAGTCTTGACAGGGTTGAGCTGGATTTGCTTTACCTGAGTAGGTAATGCAATTTTTGTCGTTAATGACAAAGCCAATTTTACTCCAGTATGAATTTACGCTACAAATTCTTTTCAAAGTTTGACAGTAATAATGCTGGAGAAAGTTACTAGGGATGCATGAATATGGGAATTACAGGCATCCACTACTTATCATATACAGGAGGTCCTCGGGTTACGTCAGTCCCGAGTTACGATGTTTCGTGGTTACGATAAGTGCTTACAGTATGTTTTTTACGTACAGTATGTACGTATGTTCCGACTTACACCGAAAATCGGTTTACGACGTGACGTAGGAACGGACCAACGTCGTAAGTCGAGGACCCTCTGTACACATCTGTCAGCGCCAACGTATAAAATGTAGGAATATAAACTACATTCAGCTGAAGTAGCAAATGAACAATTGCAAATTCAATTGCTTCTGTAATTGGCTGAACATTGGATCTCTGTCTAAACTGCTCTTTCGAGATCTTTTTAAATATTTGCTTTACCTTGTTCTGGAGCAAGTCAATCTGTCCCCCAGAGTAAACAGTCGCTTTATTAGAATTAAGATATTTTTGTATTAACTGTTAAAAGCTGTCGTCTGTCACCACTACAGTCTGCAATAAATAACACATCCTGAACATTGTAATTTATCCTCATTAGTTTATTAAAATCATTCAGAAATTCACATTGAACAAGGCCAGGCATTTTTAAAGACATCCATCCATCCATTATCTGTAACTGCTTATCCAATTTAGGGTCGCAGAGGGTCCAGAGCCTACCTGGAATCATTGGGCGCAAGGCGGGAATACACCCTGGAGGGGACAACACAGACACACACACATTCACTCACACCTACGGACACTTTCGAGTCACCAATCCACCTGTGTTTTTGGACTGTGGGAGGAAACCGGAGCACCCGGAGGAAACCCACGCGGACACGGGGAGAACACACCAACTCCTCACAGACAGTCACCGGGAGCAGGAATCGAACCCACAACCTCCAGGCCCCTGGAGCTGTGTGACTGCGACACTACCTGCTGCGCCACCGTTCCGCCCATTTTTAAAGACATGTGTGGTGTATTCCCACTGTGATTGAGTCTCTTGTTTTTTCATGTTTAATAGATTAGACGCGCTGGAGTTGGAACAACCTGCACCAGTATTTGATTGGCTTTGCCAACTTGATTAGCAACTCTACCTGTAGAAACATATGTCTGGGGTGTGCCTCCAACATAAGGAAAACTATATGATTTAAGTATATAATGTTAAAACACAGTTACCAGTAACAGCACCTGTATGAGGTGCCTATAAATCAACATTTGGAAATGTTCAAATATGAAAAACAGCAACGTTCCCTTTTAATGCTTCTTGGTAAAGATGTGTGGTTTTGGGATGTGCCGTATCGTATCGTTTGCAAAAATATCGATAACAATAAAATCAATATTGTGATATTCTAACCCATAATATAACACCCATTAATCTGTTCTTGAAATTCTTATCTTATTCTTATCGCCAAGAATAGTGTTATCACCAACGTACCCTGAAATATTGTGATATTATTTCAGGGCCATATCACCCACCACTTTTGGTGTGTGTGTTTTAACTTTAACTGATGTCAAATCAACATTATTTTGAATTGCATTTTAAGGGAACCGAAGATAACTCACATTTCTCTATTTAATTCACATTAGTCCATCTGCTATTGAAAAGTAAACAAAATATCTATTTGATTATGTTCCATTTGGCAATGCCTTTTAAACCTTGTTTTGCTTAGATGTAGCTGTAGTTGTGTTTGAGTTGAAATGAGCCCATACTTTCATTAGCCTTATCTCCATTTATAGACATTTTTGTAGTTTGACTTTTGTATCTGACTTAGTTACTTAACTAGAGAGTGAGGCCAGTAGGCCAGTCTTTTTCTTTTTTCAGCCTCTGCTTATTTTTTTTATTTTTATTTTTTTTGGACTCTTCAGTTTCAGACTGGATATAGTTGACCCACCAAAATTATATGTGTGTTAATAGAGCACATCTACACAGTTGTAACTTGCTCCAGTGCCCTGCTTTTCTCTAAATAGACTTCCACACTTTTCTATTTCTCTCGGTCATGTTTGAACTCCTTATTTACTCACTCTCATTTTCTTTTTCACCATCGTTTTTGACACCAGACACATTAGTCAGTGTACAGAGGTGCTCTCCTACTTGTGTTTTTTAATGTACTTTATTCCTCTCATTTCTTTGAGTTCTTTCAGTTTTTTTATTTTTTCCCCTCCATTTTCCACTCCTCTATCTCGCTCTATTTTTCTCTATCTCTATTAGAGAGAGAGAGAGAGAGATCACATATTACATATTGTGTTTATCTATAAGTGAGTTCAGTGGTGAATGCTAAAGCCCTCATAAATCAGACAGGAACACAGTCATCGTGACACATCTGATGCATTAGTAAAAATAACAGCCTCTATCAGTCACACACTGACCACACTGCATTCAGTGCACACACCACACTGAGAAAACTGATAGTGTCTGCAGCACATAACACACACTCGCTGCAAACAAGAGAACATGAATGATTGTAGTGTGGGCCACATAGAGATATATATAATATATATAAACTGTGTGTGTGTAAATGATATTGGGAGTTGTGATTGGATTTGCATTTGCCTGTGAATTGACTTGACAATGTGGAGTGATAAGAAGAAAGTGGAGAGGAGGAGACCTTCATGAGCTGCAGTCAGGGTTCGTCTCTGTCTGTGAGGCCTGAGAGGTTGGCAGTAGTCTGAGTGTGAGCAATGGTGCAGCTAATGCAGCCCTGCAGCCGTGCACTTTAATAGACATGCTAATGAAGACTGGCCCTTCTCTGCTGCACAGAACCACTAACTACCTGCCACATAACCGCACTCATGTGAATGGTCATGCTTTTCTCTGTGAGTTGTTGAATGTGCCAGGAAAGCTTCTGTGATGGTTTGTCTGTACAGTAGACCCATGTAAAATCTATGTGCATTTGCATATGAAGTAAATAGCTCTTCTTGATACAGGAGCATAAATTATCAAGACTGTTTTAGTGTTATTACTGTAATATTAAAATGAACTAGAAAATATACTAATGCATATAGGCAGGTTTTTGTTAATGCTAATACGGGGGGTTGGTTAGCTATGGATATTGGCTCTGGATTTACAAATCAGTGCCACCCTAATGTTAATATCATCTGTTTTTACCCCATCTTTAAAATGGCTCTTATCTTCAAGTTCCAAGATTTGAAGCTTATTCCACTTAGTCGTTCTCGACCATCCCTTGTCAGTCACCAGTGTTTAACAGCCAAAAAGGGGTGAGCAGCCAGCAGAGCAAAACTAATCCATGGATAGGCACATTAAGTAGCTGTATGTAGATAAAGCAGTTATAAGTGGTCTCTGTCGCCTCTACACTCTGCTTTGATTATTCTAAACTAGCTTTCTTATCTACACACACTCAGGCCTTATCTAAATAAGACACTGCAGCACTGTGGCGAGTTCTTAAGCAGAGTTCATTTTGTGTAGTGTGTGTGTGTGTGTGTGTGTGTGTGTGTGACAGCCAGCCATAGTGTAATTTATAGTACAGAGTGGTTTCTGTGATTACAGTTATAAACGGTGTCTTTAGGCCTCTGCAGATTTGTAGAGTCGTAACTTACATTAATCAGAAGTTTGCAGGCCGTTTATCACTGCAGTGAAAGCAGTGGAATGGTCCTCACATGAGATGTACTGGGCATCTTGGGTGCAGTAAAGTCTGAACCTTTATTTTTTCTTTTCAGTTTACTACATCATTTGAACCCAGCAGCTGTCCTTCAAACTGTGTGAAAATGTCATGATGAACGGACCAACAGAAATGCTCTTTGACTTGGAATAAAATTTCTTGAAAATTGACTTGGAGGAAAATCTGTTTACATTGACTAATCTTTGTGAAGTTATTATTCTGTGAGATATGTTTTTAACTGGACAGTGATGACACTGTTATTACAATCATATTGCCATTTATATATTTTTAAAGTGGCACGGTGGCGCAGCAGGTAGGTGTCGCAGTCACACAGCTCCAGGGACCTGGAGGTTGTGGGTTTGATTCCTGCTCCGGGTGACTGTCTGTGAGGAGTTTGTGTGTTCTCCCTGTGTCTGCGTGGGTTTCCTCCAGGTGCTCTGGTTTCCTCCCACAGTCCAAAAACACACGTTGGTAGGTGGATTGGCGACTCAAAAGTGTTCGTAGGTGTGAATGTGTGTGTGTGTGTCTGTGTTGCCCTGTGAAGGACTGACGCCCCCTCCAGGGTGTATTCCCGCCTTGCGCCCAATGATTCCAGGTAGGCTCTGGACCCACTGTGACCCTGAATTGGATAATTGGACCCTTACAGATAACGAATGAACGAATGAATATTTTTAAAATGTTGCGGATGAACAGTGACATAGATGTGAGCTGTATTTCATAATCATGTACTAAGAGCTCAAAGGCATTTGGGTGTAGAAGTGATATCGGCTACCAGATGTCTGTTCTTCTTGATTGATTACATGGTGTTCAGGTCCTGTAAACAATGTGCAGCTGACTGTAGAAGTCTGTGCACTGGATGTAGCTTCATTTGATATTCATTCATAACAGTTTTTGTCAGCTATGTTTTGTGAAAACACAAACCTTTTCCAGTTGCAGATTAACTTGATTATAGATGATTGGCAGTAATTTATTGACAGTGTGCGTAAGGGTTGAGGAAAAATCAATACAGTACTACACTTACAGTACGATTCATTTCAGAATGCATTTCTTATGCAAGATGATTCTTACAGTTTTAGCTAGTGCAGATGTGGCTGGAAGTTACCAGCTGCAAAGTGGACAAACTCATCCAGGAGGAGTCCAAAATGAAATTGGGTGAGATTCCAAAGGTTACATTCACCTGTCATATATTACAGGGCTTATGTTGCCCTTGGCTTGCTCGTGGGAGGCTTGGACCTGGATCTCTGTGAAGCTGCTTTGTGACAAATTTCTGTTGTGAAAAGAGCTATATAAATAAAATTTGATTGAGTGATTGATTGATTACCACATACATACCCATGGTAAGAGCGTTTCTCTCAGATGTCTGTGATAATGTATCTTTTTAAACTCTCTTAGTCTGTTCTAATTTTAATTTTAACTGAATTTTGACCTAATTTTTAAAAATTATTTACTACAAAGTGGTATTTGTCTATTTAAACTTATTTATTGTTAAAATACTCTGTATATTACTCAATTACTAATCACACCAGGGCTGGGCAATTCATTTAAAATGAATCGAAATCAATATTCAGAACTTCTAATCGACATAATCCTGTCTATAGCAATTATATATTATTTTTAACTATTATGTCCCCACTTTATTCTGTTATGTCCCCACTGGGTGGTCCTGTACTGTCCCTTTAAAGCCACGCTACCAAGCTGTAGTCATGTGATCTGCCACTTGGAAGCAACCTAAACGTAGAGGCAGACCAAGCGACTAGAGCAGCCAAAGAAAAACGTCTGTGGTTTGGATGTGCTGTGATTTGACTATAATTAATATGACACTGAACAAAAAGTCAAATGTAAATGCTGTGGAAAAAAGCAACCAAAGCACAATCACACACCGAATATAAACAGTGTTCAAAAAACAAGAGAGGAACAAGCTCCCAGCAACATTAGAAAAAATATCCCAGCTTTAACACTGGAGCATATTTACAGCACAAGACTCGTCACTGAACTCTGAGGGTCAAAAACACAAAAACGGAATAATCGTTCATTAATTGTAATCGTGGTAAAATGTACAGTTAATCGTGATATTGATTTGCGCTCAAATCACCAAGCACTAAATCACACGTATAGTAATCCTATACGTGTGAAAGGAATTATTTTTGCAGGTTTGGGACATGGCCCATTTCAGAGGAAGTGAGGTTGACCAGCTCTGCAGGAGTCCTCAGTCAGTTGTGTGTGTGTGTGTGTGTGTGTGTGTGTGTGTGTGTGGATAACCTGCTGGTCCCTCAAGGTCGCTGCTCCCACTTTCCACCAGGGCTCTATACTTAGAGCGGCTGGAGGTGCTTAGCTGCCAATTAGACTGCCTGAGCTGATTAGAGTGCATCTCCCCACCCAGCCTCGAGTAGCGCAAAAGCTCGGGATTAACCAGCACCAGGGAATACAAATCAGCCATTGTGTTTTAATGAAGCAATCACATGACTTTTATCCTGCAAAAAAAAGACTTCTTGGCAAGGAGGAGGATTGTAAGTCAGGAAGTGTGTCTAATCGTTTTCATTGTGTGTCGTTGTAAGACATTAAGATTATTCGGCTTGTTTATAGACTATACTTTTAAATTAGATCAATGCAGATATGAAAAACATTCGCACTCTTGTAACAGATCTAATGTTAGATATATTACTGATTAAAATAAGGTAAATAAAACCATGAGGTAACATTTGGGTGTCAGCTGTAGTTTGTCGAGTACAGTTGAGTCTGCGATGGAGGGTCACCCACCTCTCTTCACACCTAAAGCCCTCTGGTGACCCGATGGTAAACAGGGATGCTGCAGTGGAGCTGAGGTGAGCATCCTGTGTTTGGGTGTGGAGAGGAGATTACACGAGTTTTGGCTCTTCTCATTGTGGGGGTGGAAGTATTTACACTCAGTATGTGTTTATATAAATACATATATAGATAATGGATTGTGTTTGTGCAAAGGTCCTGGATACTCTACATCAGGTCTGGTTTGTACAAATATAAACAAACATTTGGCTTAGTGCAGCCAAGTATAAACCTCCACACCAACTACACTACTGACTGAATTCTGATAGTGGGACTGGTCTCACACAATTAAACAAATCACTGTTAATCCCAGGCTTATGTTTCTGCTCTAAGTGTTTGACTCTGCTTTTCATGTTATGAGCTTAAGAGAAAAGCTGGATAATCAATTAATCTAGCCTTGCTAATTATGTTATATTGCTGGATAAATGATATAATCAGCGTCTTCACACTGAGACATCAGGCTCAGTGTATCAGAGTAATCCATCAGGGCATAGCATAGTTTAACATGTTACTCTCCAGTTTGAGTGACTTTTAATATAATGTACCATGTCAATATCTTTCAGCTTAAAAATGTAACATCCACTCCTTAGTCCATATACTCTATTAGGTCTGTGCCATAGCGTTTTTATTTTTTTATCGATACCGTGATAACAGAGATATTCTAACTTGTTTATGTAATGACATTGTGCAGTTATGTGTGTATATAACGTATGAACAACTTCAGTCGTGTGGAGGTGGTCTGGTTATAAAACATCATGTACAAAAACATCATGTACAAAAACACATGGCGTTATGTAAGATATAAAAGAAGCATTTAAGAACAAAAAGGGGGAAACAAAACTAATATGTTTCACATGAGTATGAGGAAAGTCAAAAATTGTTTACAGTTCAGGGTCGCGGTGGGTCCAGAGCCTGTCTGGAATCACTGGGCGCAAGGCGGGAACACATCCTGGAGGGGGCACCAGTCCTTCACAGGGCGACACACACACACACACTCATACGACACTTTTGAGTCACCAGTCCACCTACCAACGTGTGTTTTTTGCACCGTGAAAACTGGAGCACCTGGAGGAAACACACGCGGACACAGAGAGAACACACCAGTCCTTCACAGGGCGACACACACACTCACACATTCACTCGCACACTGTGTTTTTGCACCGTAAATACCGGAGCACCCGGAGGAAACCCACGCGGACACAGGGAGAACACACCAGTCCTTCGCAGGACGACACAAACTCGCACATTAAATTGCAATATAATTTTTTAAATTAATCAGATATTTTGCAGTTTGTGATATCACTCAGAATATGATTATCACAAAAATACGCTTAAACAACATGATATTATTTCAGGGCCATATTGCCTACCCCTATATTCCATATAGAAAAAAAGAAAGTTATATTCACATACATTCACCTATACCCCCTAAAGCAGTGGAGCCACTTTTCTTGTCTTTTAAAAGGGTCATATTTGGAAAAAATGATATGCAAAAATTGTGTAGGACTTTGCCCGTGTCCTGCAAGCCTTTGTATGTCATGGTGATCAGTCTTTTAGACTACAATTTTCCTTCTTAATTGTACTTAATTATCAGCTTACACAAAGAGGTACTGCTTGCTAATTGCCACTATTCAAAGTTTTAATATCATTGCATGATGAAGTTAAGTGGGGTCATCTCATTTATGAAACCCAAGAGGGAGGAGAAAAAAAAAAGTCTGTCTAAAAATAACTGAACTAGAAAATCCGAGGTTTTTGATTGCCCTCGTTTAGAGCCCGTGCTTATCATGTTCCATATGTAAATGCTTGTAGACTTCTGTGGTGTTTTAGATTGTGTCAGCTGAACTGGCAGCTACACCTGGTGCATCACAATCAAGTGTTTCTAGTATAACAGTGCTGCTCAGCAGTAGAGAGCTGCAAGGGCCATTTTGTATCACATTGCAATTTGCAAATTGTATTCACTGAGCGCTGTCTTTAACTACTTTATGTGGAACTGATGTTCACTAATGTCTTTTGCTATTACTCAGTTGCTGTTCTGCTGCAATGCAGTGACTATAAAAAACAGCTATCCACATGGTATTGCCCCTTTGTCCCATCCATTTCATATGACTACACACTTTTTCCCATTGGAATGAGGGCCTGCCAACACAATATGCTGAATGTACTGGTGTGCGAAGCATTGTTCCTATGTTAGTAATACTATTACATCAGTGTGTTTTGTGTGTGAATTAAGATGGAGTAGTGGGAGAGACAGACAAAGTTGTCCACCTCAAGCAAAAGTACAACTACAGAAACACATTTTAAAATGTATTGGCTTCAGGAGTTTGTGTGGATCAGGTACAGTAACATAAAGCAGACTATGTACTGCAAATTCTGCAAAAAAATCAAGATGGAAAAACAGTGAAATTCGAAGACATGAAAAGTCACGTGATTGCTTTATGACCTATTATTATGCATATTATTATTTGACATGTAAAATCTATTGGTGACTTTTTTAAAATTGGAAGCCACTGGTTCTTTATGGCTGCACGGTGGCGCAGCAGGTTAGTGTCACAGTCACACAGCTCCAGGGGCCTGAAGGTTGTGGGTTCGTTTCCCACTCCGGGTGACTGTCTGTGAGGAGTTGGTGTGTTCTCCCTGTGTCCGTGTGGGTTTCTTCCAGGTGACTGTCTGTGAGGAGTTTGGTGTGTTCTCCCTGTGTCTTGCTGGGTTTCCTCCGGGTGCTCTTGTTTCCACCCACAGTCCAAAAATACACGTTGGTAGGTGGATTGGTGACTCAAAAGTGTCCGTAGGTGTGAGTGAATGTGTGTGTTGCCCTGTGAAGGACTGGCGCCCCCTCCAGGGTGTATTCCCGCCTTGCGCCCAATGATTCCAGGTAGGCTCTGGACCCACCGCGCCCCTGAACTGGATAAGGGTTACAGACAATGAATGAATGGTTCTTTAAGCTAATTTTTTGGCTGTAGCCCTGGAATGTTCACGGCCTATATCATAACTTTAATATATTTTGTCTCTCTCTCTCTCTCTCTCTCTCTCTCTCTCTCTCTCTATATATATATATATATATATATATATATATATATATATATATATATATCTCCCTCCTCTATTCTTCCTAACTATTTTATTACATTAATTTTAAATGTGGCATGTTTGAATTACTTAAGTTATTGCCTGCAATATTCATGGCATTCAAGCATGCCAACAGAGTAAGAAACCATGGCTTTCATCATTCCATTCCCCTCAATAATGAGGTGTTGGGCCTGAGTTAGTTTTGGTTTCAAAGCCTGCTGTGGATTGGATCACATTGGACTGTATTGTATTATTACAAGGCTATGCGTAATAAAATGATTTTATACTATATATCATTTACTATATTAGTTGCCTTTTAAATTTTCACATATTTAAGTATTTTAATATCAAACTTTATTGAAATGTTATAAAACAAAGTTTTCTTTTACTGCAGTCTTTTCCCTTGTTAAACTGCGGTGCCTTTACATCAATCTTAAACGCTCACAGTATGTGCATATAGTCTTCATTTAATAGTTTTGGGCTGCACCAATCAAATTCTTCCTAACACCTTTTCTCAGTTTTCAGCGACCTTCAGCCAGCTGTGCTCTGAATATTCAGGCCCTTCTGGGGGAGAACAGCTAGCCAAAGTCTTACACACTGCGTATTGCAGATAACACACGTACACACATCTCAAATGGCCTATTGTGCTCTAATAATGAGCTCTATGTGCTGCTGCTGCTGCTTGTAGATGGGATGCCAGTTCAGCCTACGTAATGGACATGAAGTCTTGACTTTTCTGGAGCTTTTTTAAAGGTTCTTGTTTAGGAAAGCCATATGAGCATCCAGTTTTTTGTTGGACTTGAGTGTGTTGGTCCTGTTGTGAGCTCCTTCGATGTTGGTATAAAAACAGCGTCCAACACAGCATAGCGTTATTGTCCCTCCAAAGCTAAAAAGTGCCCTATGCTGTTACTCTCAAACAAAGGCTGTTTTGATTCTGGTAGCCATAGAAACTGGACAGTGATGAGTATTGTTTGGCTCAATGCAGATTTTGTTGCAATGTGTGTAGGAGAGCGTTCATGGTAAAAGATAGTGTTTTCTTTTAATTGATAATGGAATCACCAGTGCAAGATCTTTTGTTGCTTAAATCTTTTGTCCCCTTCAACTTATGACAATATTGTCTGAGAGTTCAGCATATTATAATAAAGCAATGTGAAGAACTGTCTTCTACTGTGCTTTCTAAAACAAGCACAATGCTAGCTTTGTTGCTCGATGCACAGAATTCTTAGTCATTCTTAGCAAGTCTACACACATGTTTATGACAGAATTAAGATAGCTAATAAATCTTATTACTGACATATTCAGAGCACCAGTACGAGTGACCAGTGTAAACTATTTTCGATAACTCAAGCAAAAGAAAATCACATAGCTTAAAGTCTAAGCACCACTTAATGGACCTCCATGAATATTTCACATTATTTTAGTTACTGACATATATAAGTATGAATTAAAATGAAAATAGCAGCTTAATTTGCTTTAAAACTGACAATTTTATTAAATTGACGGAAAAACCTGAGCTCGCTACGGAAATTCTTGAACGCAACCGTGACGTCACTGGTGGACAACAGCTGAACAACGCTGCGGTAAAACACCGTTATGACCAACTGTTATGACAGTATCTAGCTAGCTAAATAACCAACATTATTCATGACAATAGCCTAGCAATAAGCTAAACTCAAATTTAGAGGTACCGTTATTCTTGTAAATGTGATCGAAGTCGAACTCTATAAACACTATAAACCTCCGTAATGCAGCTACGTAGCCAAGTATAATCTGAGTCACCGAGTTTAGCAAGTCAAGCTAACGTTAACTAACACCAACTAAAACAGGCGAAGTGAGTGTCCTTACCCTGTTTACCTCCATGTTACAGAGGCTCTTGAACACCTTTCGTTGGTGTCCTTACATGCCCATATTGTTGGAAGAGCGCCAGTGAAATGAGCTACAGATAACGGAGTGAGCGGATTGTCCTTTCCAAAGTGCCCATTTAAAGTTGACAAATTTAGTCCATTTTCTGGATGTTTTGGGATCTTTGGGCCATTTGTGCACAGATGTCCCACTGTACATTGAATGATTGCAGCCAAAAACAACACACCTTTTCGTCATTTTGCATTAAATCAAGTGCAACTTCTAGAGTTGTTGTCCACCATCTACGTCACAGGCAAGATGCCTATTAGAGTTTCCAAACACCGTTGGGGGGGGGCAAACCTTATTCCTTGAATTAGTAAGAAATAACGTTTTCTGACTATCAATAAACATAAGTTAGGAACTCAAATTCCACTGTATTTATTTGTTTGACACTTTCATATCGCTGGTGCTTAGCCTTTAAGAAGACTATAAAAAAAACTGCAATAGCCTATTTGATTAAGTAGAGGTTCTTTTGTATGTACACCGCCTGAGAGATGTGATCAGATACTGATAATCAATGGTTCCAGTTCCAACACTTTCTAAGCCTAAGCATTGCTTTATCAATATATCTATCATACTCTCTCCCAAATCCTTATTCGTGGGAACATAACAGCATCCTCCATTCTGAGACCTCAATAATGAGAGCAAGAGCACTGGGACCGGGTGGAACGAGTGGAGGCGGCAAGTGCATAACTGCGGTGAGTTAATTGGAGGCCAGCTATCCATGGTCAGTGAGAGCCAGCGTGTTTGGGTGTGGTTAGGAATTCTGCTTCTTCCTCTGTGTTTTTCTTATGGGTGTCACTAGCTGCACTTTTCTGCATTATTAGAGGAACCGTGTGCTTCGTGAACATACTTTTCCCAGGGACTGCAGCTTCAGCTTGACGGCACAGTTGGAGCCAGTGCAGTTAATTTAAAGTCGTTGTTTAGCGAATCATGCTGGAGCTGCTTTATAAACCCTGACGACCTGGACTGGGAAAGTGCTAATGTGATGGCCTGTGTGTGTGTGTGCATGCCAGTGGTCAGCAGGCTCGGGCAGTGTTTCTCCTCCTGAAGGCAACTTGCCCTGCACATTTATTGCTTTCCCTGCTCCCAAAACACATGATTATACTCATCAGTTAATGAACAGGCTCTTTCCGGGATGCAGTGGGTGTGTTAAGTCAGGGAAACCTCCTGGACCAGGGCTGAGCTAACACTGCACAAGGGTATGTTTTAGTCTTTAGCCTCGTTCGTCTCACTCCTGTTTGTGCAGACGTATGTTCAGGCAAGGCAGATCTTCTCTCTCTTCCCTCTTTCTGTAGTTAAGGCCAACACTCTAGGCTCTACTCAGCCTTTTCCCTCCCTCTTTTCTCTTGTTCTTTCATTCCTTCTTCTGAATCTCTGTCTCGGATGCTGGTGTTTCTGACAATCACAGAAGCACTATGATGACAGTTAGTGAACCATGGTTTTTAAAGGCTGGAAGTGACCTCATAATGTTTGAGAGATTGTTGTGAGCTGTCTAGACTGCACTAAAACTAAATATGTCTTGAAGTTTGTATTTGTCTCTTTTTAAGACATTCAACGTAGATTCGTTTGACTTTACTGATTTATAATTACGTATATTTGATTTCATTCATTATCTGTAAGCGCTTATCCAGTTCAGGGTCGCGGTGGGTCCAGAGCCTACCTGGAATCATTGGGTGCAAGTCGGGAATACACACGGGAGGGGGCGCCAGTCTTTCACAGGGCAACACACACACTCACTCACACCTACTGACACTTTTTGAGTCGCCAATCCACCTACCAACATGTGTTTTTGGACTGTGGGAGGAAACCGGAGCACCCCGAGGAAACCCACGCGGACACAGAGAGAACACACCACACACCTCACAGACAGTCACCCGGAGGAAACCCACGCGGACACAGAGAGAATACACCACACTCCTCAGACAGTCACCCGGGGGAAACCCACAAAGACACAGGGAGAACACATCACACTTCTCACAGTCACCCGAGGAAACCCACGCAGACACGGCGAACACACCACACTCCTCACAGACAGTCACCCAGAGGAAACCCATGCAGACACAGGGGGAACACACCACACTCCTCACACACAGTCACCCGGAGCGGGAATCAAACCCACAACCTCCAGGCCACTGGAGCTATGTGACTGCGACACTGACCTGCTGCACCACCGTGCTGCCGTATATTTGATTTATAAAAGCTAATTTCTTTCTAATTAAGTTATTGTTGCTAATGTTGACACAAAATACGTGTACAAAGAATGTCCTTGGTAACTTTTTAAAATGCCCACACAAAGGTCCTCTGGGATCTTAAGTAAATTCCTGAGTGGTGTAAAGTGAAAAAGCCTAATTTTGGATAAAGTTTGTATGTCCTTTCTATCTGTATTGGATGATGACATATAAGATCATGACCAAGTGGAAGCTAAAATAGCAAATAACAGCTGTTGAGCTAGATCCTCTGTATTTTTGCCTGTCGTATTTATTAAACTTGCAAACATTTACTTCATTGTCCCTCTAGCTCTAAAATGAATTTGAAAAATACTTTGTCTAGGAAGTTGCTACATGAAAACTAGGTAAAACAATGGGCAGATACTGAAGCATTTTCTGTCTTTTGTAGAGTAAAAGGAATAAAAATTGATGGTAATTGACTTGGCTGGGGTTTCTTATGACAAATGGCACATCATTGCTTTAACTGCTTGTATATATCAGCAAAGAGCATTTCCTGTCAGTCTGTCACATGACCTGCCATCCTTAGCTCTGATTGGCCACTCTCTGTGAGGTGGTGACTAGAAATAGGGTATGGCATGAAGTAAAGGTTACAGTTCAGGTCTTATCCCTAGTGGAAGACCATGAGCAGGCGAGGCACAACTGTGAAAATAAACGATTAAAGGGCCACTGTCTCCGAGACCTCCTCCCCACGGGACCTCACTCCAGACAATGATACCAAACCCACTGGGCCTATTAAATACACATCACTGTAACTGGACTCCCATCCCATGCCGGCGAGAAATAATGACATCCTAGTGGAACTGGTTCAATACCAAATGTGTCTGCCAGTTCCTTTTAGAGCACTGAGGATTGTCTACTAAATCGAGATGATTTAATTGCATCCATTCGTTTAAACTATTGGAAAAAAATGCATTGTTGTGACATGCAGTAACTCTTGCAGAATGACTCTTTCAGTCTCCTTACTCATCTCCATGTGTTTAGCCATTGTCACAATCTCTTTCCCTTTTTCATTCCCTGACCTTTTCATTCCGAGACAGTCTCTCATTAAGCATTTGAGGCATTTTCAGAGCGGAAGACTTTAAAAGCTGTATTCTCCAAAGACCAGAGTCATTTCCCATGACTCAGTGGGCTTCCTTCTTTGAAAAAAATAAATAAATAGCATCTCCGATACGATCGAGTTACCACATTGTTTCTACAAATTCTCTAGAAATTGCTCTGTGATGATAGGCATGGAACTACTTAGCCCAATTTGAGAATGCTCAGCGTGAAAGAGGTGGCAACAGGCAATTATTCCCAATTAGCAAGCTAGCAATTAGTTTTCATGTCGTATAGTGAACTGTATTCTGAAAAGCACATAGCTTAAAGTATATATCAAATGTTTTACTGGTGTTTGTCTTCAGTGGTGATAGCCTAGTCCTACACTCTAAAAAGGCTTTATCATTTTAGACCTCCTTCATCCTTCTGAAACAGGTTAAGGTCATTTCAGAAATGGAGAAAGGGCTGTTTTAAATGACCTGTGTAGGGAGCTGACAGTCAAGTAGTGGCCCAAGGCCAGGGCTCTCTATTCTCTCTTTCCATCTCTCTCCTGATGCAGGGTGAAGACTTCATCTGCCTCAATTATTCCAATCTAGATTCATTTTCAGCACTCATGCTTCATTACCTGGGAACAGAGGAGAACAGAAGAGTGGCTTTGTCCTCTTCCTCCTGTATTTCATCTGTTTCTCACTTGGTCTTTTGCACGCTGAGTTACCAGCCTGTCACTCACTTACTTTCTTTCTCTCTCTCTTTCTCTCTCTCTCTCTCTCTTTCCCTGGCATACACTCACTCTCTGGGCCTGGCATACTGCCCTGCCCTAGCATCTGGCTTTAGGGAGCGTTGTCTGGCAAATATGTTCATTCATATACAGGTTTTTGTGGAGTGTTAGCAGACAAGTGTATTAAGAAAAAATTTTATGGGCATTGGTTTATGCCATTTTTTTTCTAAAAACACATGCCCAATTATGCCAAAAACTTGTTTGCATGTTCACAAACCTTAGAGATGTTTAGCTCTACTTTTGATCTTCTTCCAGGTTGATGTCTCTCTGTCATCTATAGTTTTTGAAGTCTTTTTAATTTCATATAAACATTAAAATGTTGTACTCTATTCCCTATTCTGATTGGACATTCATTTAAATGTTCTCTCTGTCTTTTCTCCAGTAAGGGATTTGGATATTATTCACCAGTTAAATGCTACTTTCAGTTTGTTGGGACAGCTGCTGACTGTGTGTGTGTATCATTTCCATCCAAATAGATTCCATTTGCATTTACATTACTTCACCTAATGCACTGGGGCACTGATGCAAACCACATTCACTCAGAACAAAGCCCATCACATATTCTTAGAGCTGATTTTCCAAAAGCCTACTGGTGTTTTATTGTTCTGCTGAAAAACAGTGCTGGAGTACTTTCACATGGGAACATTTAGAGGAGAATGTTGTGAAGTTTGTCTCTGTGAAAGTGGATCAAACAGTGGCACAGAAAGTCGTTATTACTGAAGCTGAGCTGAGTGCCTTAGTGTTTTTGGGAAAGTCCCAGAGCAGCCTGACAATTTCACTCCTATAAATACTGGGAGGCCTTTGGCTGGCTCAGAAGAGACAACTGTTCTTCCTGGGTCATGTGACTCTCCGAGGCTAGGAGTCCAGTGCTCACATGCCCACTCTTATTTATTTATATTTATTACATTGCAGGCTTTTTTTCCGTGTTTTATTTTTGTTGCTTCTGAACTCTCTCTCTCTCTCTCTAGCTGTCTAGCATTCCTCCTTTATATCCCCTCAGACATGTCTCACAGGTATTGTAACTAGGGTATATGGCGGCACGGTGGTGCAGCAGGTAGTGTCTCAGTCACACAGAAACCAGGGACCTGCAGGTTGTGGGTTTGAGTCCCGCTCCGGGTGACTGTCTGTGAGTTTGGTGTGTTCTCCCTGTGTCTGCGTGGGATTCCTCCGGGTGCTCCGGTTTCCTCCCACGGTCCAAAAACACACGTTGGTAGGTGGATTGGCGACTCAAAAAAAAAAGTGTCCGTAGGTGTGAGTGGGTGTTGCCCTGTGAAGGACTGGCGCCTCCTCCAGGGTGTATTCCTACCTTGCTCTCAATGATTCCAGGTAGGCTCTGGACCCACCGCGACCCTGAACTTGGGCACAAAATTGTCAGACTGACATACTGATCAATCTTCACCGCTAATAACAGCAACACTTTCGCTCACATGTCCTTTGTTCTCAGATGTCAAATTTGAACATGTGTTTTCCTGTAGCTGGTAACAGTGCCTTTGCCATAATGGCTGAGCCCTTTTGATCCTGCCCCATTTATATCTAATGAAATTAGATACACGACGACTGCCCTGTGCTTTAACCCTGCGTGGCACTAATGTCTTTTTAATGTGTCATAACTAGCCATCAGGCATTTTTACGGCTGCCTTTGTGATTATCGTCTGCTGAAGAGGACATAAAAAGATGAATACAAATTACAGTCGTGCTTATATCTATTTATCACTGGATAAATTCTTATTATAAATTCTAATTTCTTAATGAGCTCCTCAATCTGCTTCCCAATGGAGGGATTATGGGATATCACCATGGCAACCCCAGTGGTAAAGTGTCTTTAATGGACAAACTGGTTGCAGTGGTGTGGACTGTGTAAATATGTACTGCACACTACTAGACAGACATTAAATCACCTCCCAGCTATTGATCACTAAGACGAGTCAGGAATGGGGACTAGGGGTCAGAGGTGGAACATCTGCATTTTTTAAGGCCATTTTTCACTTCTTTCTTCTCTCTGTACCTCATTCAGTTCCGCTGACTGGACTGGACCCTCTGCATTGCAGTAATTTCAGTGCCACTTTGTTCAGACTAACCTCTCTCAACAGAAATCATTAGTCATTCTCTTTGTTCTCTTTCTCTATTTTGCTTCACATATTACTTCCCTCTGTACCTTCATGTCCCATCACCTTTTCCCTTAGATATACTAGTATAAAAATAAATGTTGATATGATTTATAAGGTACAAGAAGATTCATCAGCAGAGAAATAAATACATTTTTCACAATATTTAAAACACACCCTGAATCCCTGTTTGTTTTGGTGAAGGAACTGAAGTAATAGCATTAGGAGTGTTAGTTATACAATGGTAAATATTAATATTTGTTTGTCAGAAAATAGACAATGTTGTGACACAAATTATTACAATCCACCTCTATCTTCTCATGATTTTTCTTTGCCCTACTTAGCCACAATTTTTTTCCCATCAAAACAACACCAGCTCAGTTTTTGACTCGAGGGCCTTCTCAATACACTTAAAATCGTCCCCAGCCTCTGGGAGGAACAAGGGCACGGGGTGTGGTTCCATGCTTTGACAGTTCCTCAGTTGGAGAACATGAATGATTCAGCTTGTTCGTGTCTGCCTCGCAGGGGGTGACCTAAGGGTAACAGAGTGGCATTGACACTTTACCTTGCTTTATGCGTGACTGAACAGAGACACTCAGCGCTGGGAGTTTTATGCCTATTATGGAGCAGACAGTCATGCACTCTTGTTTTTGGAGTCTTCGCCATCAGTTATAGCATGAAGACATATTTATAGAGGAGGGGGATGTGTGTCTGCATCTTAACTAAATGCTTTTCCTTGCCAGTGTCTGTATAGAGCAGTTCTTTATGGGTCTGTTTTGTCAAGTCTATTATGATGAATTCATTTCATTAAAAAAAAAACATCTGGTGCTGTCAATACTTTGTACTAAGCCTGACTCCACAATATTATTAGATATTGTACCTACTTTGATACTGGATGAAATATTCCTCAGATTCAACAGTTAGATAGTAGTACAGTGGAACCTCTACTTACGAACTTGATCCGTTCCGTGACCCGGTTCGTAGGTGGAAAAGTTTGTTTCTCGAGTCAATTTTCCCCATTTAAAATAATGGAAAAGCAATTAATGTGTTCCAGCCCCCACCCCGAAAGTCAACCTTTTTGCACTGATATATGTTTACAACACTCTCAAATTAGTAAAAAATACATGTAGCGTTACTAAAAATAAAAGAGAAATACAGTGGTAACAGTAGTAAAAAAGAAATTAATAAAGTTTTAAGTGGTTACACATCGCTACTTTGAAGACGTGACGACTGGCTGGAGGAGTAACACAGGCACTGGCTGTATGACGGGAGGTGGAGGGTGGGTGGAATAACGGAGAGTAGGTGGGTGAATGTGGGGAGACGAAGCGTAGATACGGCTTAACTTAGCACGAATTTCGATGTCTGCTATTTACACTAATACTAAATTGCTAAAGCTACAATTTGCTAATCTTAAAAGCTCACTCAAGTCTGGGTGCTGGGAGACTCGCCGATTGGGGTCAGTGGCCATTTCCAGCCGCCGGCTCAGCGGAGCCTCGGGTTCGTTTCTAGAGTCGTGGTTTGTTGGTGGAGGCAAAAAATATTCAAATGCCCGATTCATGCCTTGGAAAGTTCATTAGTATAGGCGTTCGTTAGTAGAGGTTTTATTCAGTAACTACTGTAACTTCTTTGAAACTTACCGTTATAAATATATAGATTAGAGTTAAGAACTTACTTAAATTCTGCAATAAATTTGTAATAAAAATAATCACATTGCACTTTTTTCTTTCTCAGGACACTGACATTCAGAAGAAGATTGACCATGAGATCCGAATGCGTGAAGGTGCTTGTAAGCTCCTGGCCGCTTGCTCTCAAAGAGACCAGGCTCTTGAGGCCTCCAAAAGTCTCCTCACCTGTAACTCCCGCATCATGGCCTACATGTCCGAGCTACAGCGCATGAAAGAGGCGCAGGTCATGCAGAGGGTGGCGCGCAGGTATGGGTTCCCACTGTTTGTTTGGGTTGAATTTGCCACTAAATAGTTTTTAGTTTGGATAGTTTTATCACATACATTTGTTACACTACACCAGTAACAGTCCTTGTGCAAAATTCTATAGACTATAGTGAGCCACCTGTGCACCATAATTAACAATAATAAGTCTCTCTGGACAGGGGTGTCTGCTACATATCTTAAATGTAATGGAAAAACCAATAATTTAGCATATTATTTAATCAGATCTCTGGTTATTGACTACATCAGGTTGCTTTGCTGACATCAACATAGTTCAGGAGGTCAGATTGTGCACATGGTTTAAAGTGTGAGCTTTAATTAGTTACTTAAAATTGCATCCTATTGGTTGCCCAGTGAAGGGTAGGATCCCATTTAAGAAGCATCTAAACACAGAGGTAACTCACACAGTTTACACCTTGTGTGAATATACACCTTGAGTGGTCTGATCACTAAGTGTAGTTGTTAAAGCAGAAACACAGATTCTTAAAACAGACACAGACATAGCAAAGACGAATGAGGAACTGTGAAGCACCTGACAAACACTAGTCTCAGTAGGAAAATTGTCCAGAGATCAGTCACAGTTGATTTGTTGATGGTGGTCACAATCTTCAACTAATCCAAACAGGGCAGACTCTATATACAGTTCCTTCAGGCTACGTTCAGGTGAGGAGTTGGTGTGTTCTCCCTGTGTCTGCGTGGGTTTCCTCGGGGCGCTCCGGTTTCTTCCCACATTCCAAAAACACACGTTGGTAGGTGAATTGGCGACTCAAAAGTGTCCGTAGGTGTGAGTGTGTGAGTGAATGTGTGAGTGTCTGTGTTGCCCTGTGAACTGGACTGGCGCCCCCTCCAGGGTGTATTACCGACTTGCACCCAATGATTCCAGGTGGACCCACCGTGACTCTGAACTGGATAAGGGTTACAGATAATGAATGAATGTACAATACATTCCTGGTTAATCATGATCTTGCATTTCTTATCGCAGAACTGAGCATGAGGATATGTACTGAACCTCTGATTAGTCAAATATTTTTTGCATGATGTGGTAAACTTTTAATTCAACAGAACCAGTTCATGTCCCCAATATGTAGTAATGCAATTGCAGTATGGCATTTTCTAATAAATTAGAGTTTATTCTGTTAATTTACTCTTTAATAATGTTGGTTAAAATGACTCTTTATACGTGCAATTGTGTTTCAGGTCATCTGATGCAGGTCCTATGGATGACCGATCTCCATGTAAAGGCAAAGTTGCCATTTCAGGTATGGTTCCATTAATAAGAATCTAAACACACCAGAGTTTACACCTTGTGTCAATGTACACCTTGAATGATCTCAAAAATGGACTGCTAAGTGCAGTTGTTAGTGGTCTCCAAGACACATTGTGACCCATCCATTCAAACCAAAGTGACACGTGGACAGGGACGTGTGTAACTCCATTAAATCATTATTTTAAAAGACTTCTCAGTCCAGGTTAATTGGCATTAACATTCATGATCCATGCAGTCTGTTTGTTTGTATATTTTACACATATAAGGAAAGGTTTCCAGCCATGAAATATTAAGTGGTCAATGGCAAAATATTTGAGACTAACAGAATTGCCACGTGTAAACAGATTTGTGTCAGTGTCCACTTGTCGTCAGATTGTAAGTCCTCTGTTGTGTTATTTAAATAGAAACAGCAGTCAGCTGGCATAAGCACCACTGTCTCTCAAAACAAATCCAGTTTTGGCGGTGGTGGGCTATTTGTGTGTGTGTCAGAGACAGAGAGACAGAGTGAGTGTGTGTGCGTGAGTGTGGGGCACATTTGTAATGCTTCATTGAGGCCCTTTGTGTTAAGAAAGTACCCTGCTGCTTTATTTCTTAGCTGTGCAGTCTGGTGGGCTTGAGCTACTTGAGAGCACCTCCCACTTTTTACAGTTTCTCCCCACCCCATAATATTCAAGTTTTCGTCATGGTTCCGAGCTCTGACCACCAACCTGTAGCTTATTCTTGCTCTTAATAGTTGGCTGTCTGCGTGATATAAATGTGTGTGTGTGTGTGTGTGTGTGTGTGTGCCGCTGTTGCTTTTTCTTTGTTCCCTCTTTTTTTTTTAATATAAATTACAGTCTGTTGGAGGAATGTGAATGTCTATAAAACCAAAGCTGTGTGCATATGTGTACATATGCATAGGGATCTATTGAATGTTTGCCCCAGGCTGTCCTCTTCTGTGAAAGGTATAATTAGAAAAGCATTGTCAGGGGCTTCAGCGCTGTTGACCCTCTATCCATTAATAATAAAGACATACACACTCCCTTATTGAACAAGTGGCAGCATGAAATAGCTTGTGTACTGTTTCTTTAATATTATTCACAAATGAACACACATGCGTGCACGGACACACACACACACACACACACACACTCAAACCTGATGATTTCTCATATGCTGCAGTGATTATACCCTTAATTTTCTCGTAATGGCCCTTCATCCTTTATTTTTTTATTAACTTGTGTGGCAGTTCTCTCTTAATTAGATGAAGCATGACTGTGAGGCTGGCTCAGGCTTGAACAGATTAGAAATGATAAGTGCTGCCTTAATGCAGTGGGTGGTCCAAAGGGTTGATAAGGTATTGAGGGGACAGCCTTCACATTTATTTCTCCTTAAACCAGGAGCCTGCTGCCTCTAAATGAAAGAAAGAGAGAGAGAGATTGGTGAAGGAAGGAGGGCCATGGATAGTAATCATGATTGACACTGCACCGAGAGCTGGCACCAGTGTTTGTGGCTGTGAATGACACTGTGTTTGTGTATGCACAGTATGTCCCCTGACCTTGTCGCTTTTTGTTTTTTTGTTTTTTTCTGTCACAGATCTTCGAATCCCTCTGATGTGGAAAGACACAGAGTACTTCAAAAACAAAGGAGGTAAGCTTTGATGCATTGAGTCACCAATCAGAGCTGAGCAAATATAACTAGGATTGCCACAGATCCTTAAAATGTATTGTAAAACTAATTCTGAGTTTGAAATTTTGAAATGTTTAAAAATGTTTTAATTTTAGAAGATTGAACAATTTTAGATGGTGCCTAAAAAGAGTTTGAGAAACTTCATTAAGAGTAAAACATCTGTTAAAACATCTGCACTAATATCATGCACTAATAATATCACGATATTTCAGGATGTTTATAACGATATTCTTGATAATACAACACAACACTGAAAAATACTTTTATTGCAATAAAATCAATGTTATATTAATAGGAATTACAAGGGGTCCTCGACTTACGACGTTGATCCGTTCCTACGCCGTGTCGTAAATCGTTTTTCGGTGTAAGTCGTAACATACTTTAAGCCCTTATCCTATCCTAACACCTATCCTCCTCGGTCCCGAGCTGCGTAACCGTGTATTCTTCCGCCGCGCCGCGCACACCAAACACGCAGTTCACATTACGACGTTTACGACACAAAACCACTTAAGTCATAACAAGGCTTCATACAGTAAATGGGAGATGTGTCGTAACCACGAAACATCGTAACTCGAGACTGACGTAACCCAAGGACCTCCTGTATGTTAAATTAAATATTTAATATATATTAATAATATTAAAGGCTTCTTTCATTTCTTACATAATATCACGGTGTATTGTGCACCTGATATTTCATAACCAAGCCACTTCACTTTTTTGGAGCAAATTTCTCCACCTTAAGGCCACTTTCCACCATACTTCACTGTGGCTAAATGACTCATATAAAGAACGTATGCTGTATTATGGGTAACTGCATGACGTCATTACGTAAACAAATATAAATATTACAATATTGAATTATTTTTTTTTTTTATCGTTTTGAAAATGATGATGATATTATTGCAAACGATACGATACGGCACAGCCCTAATCTGCACAAACTTTGATAACAATTAGTGCTGTCATGATTAAACATTAAAAAAAATATTTATTAAATATTACCTTCTTGATTAATCTCAATAAGGTTGCAGTTTGCATGAGGATATTGTGTCTAATACTTTCCTTCTCTGTCTTTATATTTGTAGTTATTGTTTGGTTTGCAGATCATTTTGACGCTAAGGTTGTAGTGACATGTTTGTGTTTGCTCTGTTAGTAGTGGATCAGACACAGCAGTGCTGCTGGAATTTATTTTTTATTTATTTTTAACATTTTTGGTGGACTGTTCTCAGTCCAGCAGTGACCCTATAATCAATTCACTATAGATGATCTTATTAAAAATTTTATTTATTTATTGAATGATTGATTGATTGATTGCCAAGCAACATTCTTAATCACACTTTGTGGTCTGTTTTCAAGCACTGCATGTGTCATTGGTACATTTAGAAAGACAGTTTTTAAGATTAAGTCACAAATGTCTTAAACGCACCCACAAACGATTCAGTGCGGTTTTATAAGTCTAAATAAAGAACACAATCTTACTAAAGATTCCATAAAGCAACAGAAATTCTGAGTGTTGTTTTCACGCATGATACTGACATTTACAGTCATGAATGGACCCCATATGGCAAGGCTTTGTTTAATCTGTAGAATCCTCATACTACACCAGTCGCCGGGTGTAGTATTATTTATATTTTGCTGACATTGTTAATGGAAAATGTATGAATAAACGCTACAATGACTTTCCCAAAACACTACATTCCCCACTCACGTCCAGCTGTAGCTGCATATTTGCAGCTTAGAGGAAGAATAACTCATCTTTGGGTTCCTCTTTACTCTGATGGAAGCATTAGAGTCTGTATGTGCTTCAAGCTGTTCCTTACACATACACATTGACCTGTGTACCAAGACCAAGTTATAAAGTACATAGTTATTATTGAGAATAATCACAGATTGCCAGTTATTTGTAAATATTTAATTCCCAGTTGTTGTAATTCAATCTTGATTGTTGCAACAAACAAGCTTTTAATTACGTGTGTTTTGAAGCTATTAGAGCAGTGCAAAATGCTAACGCATTATTTACGCAGTCATCCATCCATCCATCCATCCATTATCTGAAACCCTTATCCAATTCAGGGTTGCGGTGGGTCCAGAGCCTACCTGGAATTATTGGGCGCAAGGCAGGAATACACCCTGGAGGAGGCGCCAGTCCTTCAGAGGGCAACACACACACACATTCACACCTACGGCCACTTTTGAGTCACCAATCCACCTACCAACGTGTGTTTTGGACTGTGGGAGGAAACCGGAGCACCCGGAGGAAAACCACGCGGACACAGGGAGAACGCACCAAACTCCTCACAGACAGTCACCCGGAACGGGAATTGAACCCACAACCTCCAGGTCCCTGGAGCTTTGTGACTGCGACACTACCTGCTGCACCACCATGCCGCCCTGAACACAGTCATCTTTTTTTAATGTGGAACATCTCTGCAGCTAATTCAAAATCTTTGATTTGGTCTTCTGATTAGCTGCCAAGCAGTGACAAAGGAAAATGCGCAGGCATTGCACCCAGCTTGATGACATTTCTATCTGCTGTTGTTTCCCACAGGTGATATTGTAATGCTATTATTAGGATTATTCACTTTACATGTCAGTGGTCTTAATCTTGTGGCTGATCCGTGCATATTGTAGGTTTTACTCCTTTAGTTATGGGTTTCTAATACATGTTTCAGTGGGTATTTTTATTGAGGAAAAACAAGGCGTCAGCACAGAATTTACAAGCCGAATAATGTAAAGCGACAAAACTTACTTTAGCTTTGCACTTGTAGTCCTGGAGTGAATGTGTTTACCATAAAAATGGAATAAATGTTCCCATAAGATGCTGAAGGTTTGTTAACTTAATTTGCAATGTTTTCTCTTCTCTCTCACCTCTCTCTTTTCTCTCTCTTTCTCAGAGCTCCACCGCTGTGCTGTGTTCTGTCTGCTGCAGTTAGGAGGAGAGATTTTTGACACCGACATGGTGATGGTGGACAGAACCCTCACAGATATCTGCTTCGACAACACTATAGTGTTGTAAGTTATTTAGTAATGTACACAGTCAGTGTCCCTGCTCATGGAAATCCATATAAATCATGTATGAGGCCGTTTTATCATGGAGCTCTGTTTATATAAGCTGTATTCATGTTTGCACTGAAGTATTATGAATCACTTCATCTGACATTGTTTGTGGTTTGAAAAGCCCACTGTATAGCTGCTGTGTTCAGTGTGTATATGTGTCTGTGTTTGAAAATGACCTGTTTTTTGAGCCTGATCACTCCCGAAGCTGGAGCATTTTTGACAGTAGGTCATTCATTAAATTGGACCATGATTTGGGTTATAAAAGCAAGTTCTAATAGATTAGGTTAGGCATTTTGCCTTTGTCCTGAAACATGTATTTTTGATGAAAAGCATGGATTCTGAAAGCGCCAAAAAGATTATGAATACATAACTACATCTAAACTAAATTATTATTTTTTTCATTGATTATCTGTAAGCGCTTATCCAGTTCAGGGTCGCGGTGGGTCCAGAGCCTACCTGGAATCATTGAGTGCAAGGCAGGAACACACCCTGGAGGGGGCGCCAGTCCTTCACAGGGCGACACACACACTCACATTCACTCACACACTCACAGCTACAGACACTTTGGAGTCGCCAATCCACCTACCAACGTGTGTTTTTGGACTGTGGGAGGAAACCGGAGCACCCGGAGGAATCCCACGCAGACACAGAAAGAACACACCAACTCCTCACAGACAGTCAGCTGGAGGAAACCCACGCAGACACAGAGAGAACACACCACACTCCTCACAGACAATCAGCTGGAGGAAACCCACGCAGACACAGGGAGAACACACCAACTCCTCACAGACACATAATAGCGAAATATATGTTGGATACCTAGTTTATATCCCAGTTTACTGTTAATCAAATTTGAAATAAATACTCGCATATAAGAATTTTTCTTTATGTATTGTTTTGTAGATTCAATTCAAGATACAGTATGATGTGTAATGTATAATGTGATTCCTCGAAATTTGTTATAATTATGCACTGAATTCCAACGAGCACAGTAGACCAGGTATTTTATTTTTACAGAGAACACATTATAACTTGTTTTAATTAACTTTTCTATGTTCAGTAATGAAGCAAGCCCAGGCTTTGAACTGAGGTTGGAGTTGTATAGCTGCTGTTCAGAAGATGATTATTCAGCAGGAAGCACACCACGTAAACTAGCCAGCAAGCTGAGCTCCTCCCTAGGCCGATCTTCAGGCAAGAAGTTGCGGGCGGCTATGGAGCCTGGAGCCTCCAGCCCAGTCAGCAACGGAGGAGCAGCACCACTGCTGCTGCCTGTACCTCCCGTGCCGTGAGTGTCTGTCTGGAAATGCAATGAAGAAACATACCGTATAATTAACTAACTCATTAACTACATAAATAAAAACAATTGTATGTGTGTGTGTGTCCACAGAGGACCAAAGTATCATCTCCTGGCTCACACTACTCTCAGTCTCTCTCACGTCCAAGACAGTTTCCGCACACATGACCTCACCATTACTGGCAATGGTAAAGAACTATTCGCATTTATATTCTGCCTCTCCTCTCCTCTCCCTCTCCCTACTGTTTTCTCTTTTTCTCTGTTTTGCCCCTCTCTCTAAAATGCCTTTCCTCTCCTTCTTTTTCTCTTCCACTTCTCTGCTTCTGTCCTCTACTTTCCATTTAGCCTCTGCCTCCTTCCATACCTTATATTCAGGTTTGATTGTAAGATGGATCATTGTTTTTTTCTTAAGGAGACTTCAAAAAGCCATTTACAAGAGATTAGAGCTTAGTTTTACGGCATTCTTGTTATCAGTCTATTAGAGGTAATCAGGCATGGACACATGCAGCTAAGTTCTTTTGTGTGTGTGTGTGTGGGGGGGGGGGGGGTGCTTGTCGGATTTATGATGTCAGGGTCAGTCTCATAAAACTGATTGTAAATTGCTAATAAGGGCTGCTTAATGGGTGAGTGTCTGTGAGGAGGGATATTAAGGTAATAGTGCTGAGCTGATGCTATTGAGATTTCATTCTTTATTATTGATTTCACAAACCATTCCATACTTTTTGTAAATAAATGTACTTTCTATTTGAATTGTCCTTTGCCAACTTGTTTTATTAATCTCTCTTCCTCTCTATCTCTCTCCTCTCTCTGTCTGTCTGTCTCTCTCTATCTATCTCTATCTCTCTCTCTCTCTATTTCTCTATCTATCTCTCGCTCTCTCTATCTCTCTCTCTCTATTTCTATCTCTTTATCTATCTCTCTGTAATTCTCTATCTATCTCTTGCTCTCTCTCTCTCTCTTTCTCTCTATGTTTAGAGGAGTGTTCTTACTGGTTGCCTCTGTATGGAAGTGCATGTTGTCGTCTGGCTGCTCAGCCTAACTGTATGACACAACAGATGATGAGTGGCTGCCTCAGGGTCAAGGTGAAACACTCACTGTCCTGACCACACACTGACTTTTCCCACATTGCTCATACTCAGATTTCTCATGTACATCACTTTCGATCTGTCCAGCTCGGTGGGGAGCCACAGGGATGGACGAATGTTTACGGTGTCCTAAAAGGAACAAATCTCTTCTGTTACCACCGCCAAGAAGACACGGAGGCCAATGTGGAGCCTTTATTAACAATCGGGATCAATAAAGTGAGTGCCCACCAGTGTGTGTCGACTGAGGGTGTGTCACAGTTCTGGGAGATGCTGTTTTAGCCAGGACCCTGATGTGTCAGCTCTGTTCAGTTCAGGAGCGGGTAGTTTGTCTTAAACCTTAATTTTATTATTTTTTATGAGTCAGATGCAAGTAAATAGAGAGACTGTGTCAGTCTGCCTGTGGGTTTTCCGTTGCACAGTACATGACATCCTTCTGGAGAGCACAAAGCTGTTAGCCTGCTAATGAATCTCTACTTCCACCTACTGGTGAAGAGAGGAACTACAACGTGTATATTCCATTTGAATTCCAATTAAATTGTATTGTGGTGAAATGTGATATTTCATTTGTATTGAGCTGTTTTCTAAGGAATTGAATTAAAACCGGGCGGCACGGTGGCGCAGCAGGTTAGTGTCGCAGTCACACAGCTCCAGGGACCTGGAGGTTGTGGGTTCAATTCCCGCTCCGGGTGACTGTCTGTGAGGAGTTGGTGTGTTCTCCCTGTTTCTGTGTGGGTTTCCTCCCACAGTCCAAAAACACACGTTGGTAGGTGGATTGGCGACTCAAAAGTGTCCGTAGGTGAGTGTGTGTGTTGCTCTGTGAAGGACTGGCGCCCCCCCCAGGGTGTATTCCCACCTTGCGTCCATTGATTCCAGGTAGGCTCTGGACCCACCGCGACCCTGAATTGGATAAGGGTTACAGATAATGAATGAATGAATTAAAACAGTTATAGTTTAAAATGAAAATGTCTGTATTCATGTCTGTTTTTAAAGCTTTGAAGTAATTTTATTTGAATGAACTAGTGGCTCTTTTTTCAACAGGGGCATGGGTTGTTATATAGATTCACTTCAGAAGTCTTTGCCAAGTTTATAAAACCTTAAAAACTCATATGTAGTATTTTACTGTTCACAGTAAAACATTTATACGGCTGTTACTGCCAGATGTGGCCTTATTTGTCCTTGCCCTAAAGACTGTAAAGCAATACATTTAATGAGATGTTTCTGTTTGTGTGTGTTGTAGGAGACTAGAATACGAGCGGCCGAGAGAGACCCTCACAGCAAAGCTCAGAGTATCTGCATCAGTAATCAGTACGGAGGAGAAGAGGTCACACACACGTTAGCCACAGAGAGTCGAGAGGACACTCAGCGTTGGATGGAGGCTTTCTGGCAGCAGTTTTTTGACATGAGTGAGTGATAACCTTTACAGATGTATAAAGGGCAGTAGAGATGTATTCCTTTGTAAACCATTAGACTACCATTTATTCGTAAATATTCTGTATCATGAAATACCATAATTGTTTTTGTCCCCACTACCCTCCCTCTCTAGAACTGGGTTTTGAATGTACATGTGATTTCAAAATAATATTTATTTTCCCTTGTTGTGGCTTGGTTGACTGAGCAGTTGTCTCCCTCTACAGGCCAGTGGAAGCAGTGCTGTGATGAACTGATGAAGATTGACCAGCCTTCACCTCGCAAACCAGCTTTGGTTACAGCCAAGCAGGGCTCTCTCTATCATGAGATGGGTAAGAGACTGCAACACTGAACTGTGTTCAATTTATGGACTAGCTGTGTATTTCTAAATATCACTTATATCCTAAGAAACCATAGTTATAGGCAGTGAGAGTGTTAACTCATGTCATTTACATTCACTGGCCCCTCTCCAGAGCTACTTACAGTTTAAATTAAGTTACACTGATAGATGGGTAGTAGTTAGGAGTCTTGCCCAAGGAATGTTATGGATATTACATGGTATTTCTGCCAAAGGTGGGTCTTGAATAGTCATTATTAATGCTAGGTACAATAGATACACACTGGTTTCGGTTCCTGGTTTGGAAACATCTCTCCTAGTCGCTGTAGATGAAAGACATTCTATTTCTGACACACTGACATTTCTGACTTTCTCTGTCTCTCTTTTGTCTTTCCCTTTTTCCTCCTTTGCTTTTGCTTTGCTTCTTTCACTGTCCATTTTCCGTCACATCCACCGTTTTCTTTATTCTTTTTTCTTTTGATGTCTATTATTTTTATATTAATCTCATTAAAAATATATATCATCATCATCATAACAAATGTTCCATTTTCTCAATCACACCCTGATTTTGTTTTGGTTTCACCAAACAAATACACACCCCTCCTTTCAGCTCCCCCTCTCTCTGCCCCTCCGTCCTGCGAGGGTCTTCTGCTGCAGGATAACGCTGTTTCTGCTGAGATTCGTGCTCTGCTCTCCTCCTATTACAGCGACAGGTGAAGTAATCAGAGAGGTTGTTTTGAGCAGGTCATACACTGAGCAACCCCTTTCACTGCTGCTGAATCCCTCTGTAGTTTGGCCTTTATCTGTGTGCAGGGTCTAGACATTGATCTGACATTGTGCTATAGAGAATATAATACAGGCGCTGGTATATTTCTACTGACTTTTCTGCATTGTTTATTTATTGAGAAGAGAGTGAGTGAGTATTTAATACATTTTTAATTCTAATCTTAAGTTTAATTCTAATCACAAGTATTGTGATGATGTAATGCCAATGTGTTCCTTTGTGGAGCCCCCTGACGAGAATTTTCATGTGCTACTCACTGTAAAGCTTGGTGTTGCCTTCTAGGATGCACCTGGTAAAAACCATAGGTTAGGATTATAAAGGTGTAGCATGCAGCTAGGATTCAAGTCCCGTTTGTTCTGCATTGCTCTGCATTTATTCAAAAGTAACAGCTTTGTCCTGTACGTCCTCCTGTAGTTATTGACAGTTCTGATGACATTGGCACAGTCACTGACATCCTGACGAGGCGCCTTGAAGAGTTTGAGTTCCGAACCCAGCTGGACACCCCACCACACTGGATGTCACTTTTTGAGGAGGAGCATCCTAGAAGCCCTCAAAACCACCGTCATCATCATCAGCACCATACCTCACGCCTCTCCCCTCATTCCCCCAGCCCTCGCCTCCACAGCCGCCAACCCCGCAGCCCTTCTGGCCTCCTGTCGTCTGATGCCAGCCTGACTTCTGACAGCGATAGCCCCCGGAGCTCCAGCCCTCGCTCACACCGTGCCTGGTCCCAGGACCTCCGCTATCGCCCACGGACTCTGTCCCTGGATGCCAAGCTGTCCAGCCTCAAGGCCCAGCGGGGTTATAGGGGCTTCCAGTGCTCCTGTCAGGCTCCTTCCACAGGTTCAGTTTCTCCACGGCCCACGCAAACAGCCCTGTCCTGCTCCAGCTCCACCTCCAGCAATAGCTCCAGTGAGGGCAGCAACAGCCCAGAGACGGATCTGGCTTTTTCGAGGCCGTCCGGTCCCCGCCGCAGCCTGAGGAACCTCAGAGCCAAACTGGACCCTAGGAACTGGCTTCAGAGTCAGGTGTAGCTCTACTTGGTTCTCTCAGAATGGGTGGTTCTGGTTACACTCGGGCTTTCTCAGTTTTTATGCAATCTCTGGAGAGAACTGGATTCCTCAGGCTAAGGATGTGACTGCCCTCACCTGGACTGGACGGGTCTAAAGATGGTAATGGACAAATGCTTTTAGTTTATGGGAGATTTCCTTTGCAAAATGGTCACCACAATGGGAGATGGACAGTTATGTACACACAGCTCACGTGTTCTAAATGCAAGAACCTGTTTTTCTGAACATCAAAATGGAGAGTAGAACACACCCTGTAAATCCGTATTCCTCTACTGTGTGTTCCAAACACAGTAGATATCAGCATCTTGTGGGTGTGGCCTGTTTCACTGTCTGTGCTCATCTCACAAACAGGCATTTTGTAAAGTTCTCAACACTTATGTCACTGATTTGCCTTTACACATAAGCTGCTTTATAATTAGAAGATGTGTTTAAAAATAATAATCAGGTTTTAGAGCTCCATTGGTGTGTGTCGTTCAAAGGAAATGCAAGATGTAGTTATTAACTTCAAAAACTAAGGTCTGTCACAAGTTCCACTGAAACAACAATAAAAAAAACCTAAATCCCACAAAGTGGGAAACACATGAGGATCCGTTATAGACGACTAGTTCATGAAGTCTCTCAAAATACTTTGAAACACAAGCAAAGAAGGTGTTATTGTTTGTTTGTTGTATGTGATGCGCTGATATGGGCGTTGCGTTATGAACAAATTTACAGAAGTATCAGCAAATATTTAAAAATACATCTCTAAGTTGCTCAGATAATACATAATAAAATGTGACTCCATTATCACTTGTAACTGTGATGACCTCAGAGTACTTCTTTCTCAGTGTGAACCTCTACTGGTGAAAACAGAGGCTCTTCTCCAAACCGTTTTTTTTTTTTTTTTTTAATGCTTTGGTCCAGAAAGATGTGTATTTTTGGTCATTGGCGAATTTTATACCGACATTGAGTTTCTAACAAACTTTTCGTCTGTCGTGCTGAAAGCACACACGCACACACACACACACACACACACATATATATATAAATTAATTACTATGCAACAGTTTTTCCAATTTGTTATGGCCTTAATTTACTTTTGCATCATTGGTACCTTTATAATCTTCCCATTACGTCATTGACACGTTTTGCACTTTTACGATTTGAAAGGAATTGGGACAATTATGGGGAAGATTGCAGTGAATTATATAAGCAACTCTACCCTTTGTAAAACAAAGCAGTGGCTAAAAAAATATTAGCTATTGTCTAAGGTGACCAGATCTGAGATGGTGAAAAAGAGGACGTCTCCGGGGATGACGACGACTACAGATGTGCAGACTGACCAATTAAATGTTCACAGAGAAGGTTATCGACCAATAACGGTAGCTCTACAGTCAGACCGTCCAATCAGAAGATTTTAGGCAACTTCACCCCGCCCCCTTCTCACTCAAGCGAACCAATCCGAGTAGGGGAGGGCGGGACTAGCTTGTGAATGAAACTTCTCGAAGTTCTATGTAAGCTCTATGAAACTAAAAAAGAGGACATGTCTGTGTAAATGAGGACGTCTGGTCACCCTATACATTGTCTGCACCGTGACAAATTCAATACACATTATCAGAAGTTAATATGAATACAGTGTCATACACTATTTGATTCTCAGGAGTGTTCCCATTTCATTAAATCCTCATAACCACTGCAGTAAATGTAAAACATTTGAAGCAAACCAAGAATGCAGTGTTGGATCATTTTGCATTTTGTCTGAAAAGCTTGCTCAGTTTTACTGTAAAATAAACGTTTGCTCTGAATTGTCTGGATAGTAACAATTATATTAAAATGTTAAGACAAACATATTCAATAATATGGCTGTTGTTTCATCACAAGAGCTACGTCTTGTATCTAAAATGTCTGTAAATTCATCCGTGCAGTGTTTTCCTATTGTAAAGTTTTGTAATTTAACAGATGCTTTTGTTAAAACTGTATTTTATCATGTTGATTTTGTTATAAATACTATAATAAGATATTTTATCAGAAGAGTACAGAGCTAACCATCCTGGTAGATAGCTTTAAATATTAACCCTGAGATGAGTGTCGTGCATGCACATTGTCTTTGGAGAGGTGACTAATTAAACATGTAGAATATTAACAGTAATAGAAATGACATGATTAAAAAGCATTAAATAAAATACAAACTAATTCACTGTTGGTTTTCTTCTATGTTTTTACACACGGCTGGGAATGGCCTCAAAGCACTTTACTGAAGCAGACGGATTAATCTTTTAATATCAAAATTTTATTTTCGTGCAACAACATACATGTTATGGATATGGATTCAAAGACAGTCAAGAAATTCCAGGAAATGATACGATAAAGAGTGTGGATCTGGCGCTGCATAGTACGAGTGTCCAAAAGGTTAATGTGCATGGATTAAAAAGAATTCATACTGCATTAAAAAAAGACTCATTTTTAAACAATTCATTCGCTTATAACTCTTTAAATGACAGTGAGCTGGATCAGACAAAAGTGTGAAAATGTAAGGCACTGAATTTTGAATTAAAGGAAATGAACCCTGGCTGCAGAGGCCTGGTGAACCTCTATAAAACAGCACTTAACCAACCAAAAAATATCCAAACGTTAATATAGAAAGGTGTGCTATTGAAGTGTGTTGATAGATTACGATGGTGGTGATACACGTTTGTAGAGATGTATGATGTTACATAAAATTAAACAATCGTGGTTTAATAATGTGTACGTTTTACTCTAGCGCTTAGTCCATGTCCTCAAAAATACACTACAGAAAAATATAGCCTCTTAGGTAGGGGTTGGTTAGAAAAAGGATATCCTCACTGTTACAATAACAACAATGTATATATTTATATATAAAAGGATCAAACTCTGCTCAGCAGCACCATAGAAATTTTTAAAGTAATACAGGGAACATCCCCTATAAAAATCAGTGGAAAAAAAAAGACGTTCATACATGCTCTAAATGCAGCTGTAATGTAGGCGTATTGTTACTGTATCTAACATTAACATTGCAAAGTCATATATCAGTCAATAGCACAGTTCATGAAAGGGTTGTGATTGACAGATTACATGTTAGAAACATAACCAACAATCAGCAGAGCACATCAGGGAAAATAAAAAATGAAGAATGACGTATAGACCACGCAGGTTAGCATCAAGCAACCTGATCGGCTGACCTCTAAACTCCGCCCACAAGTCGGTTCTGTCGTAACTACTGCTGTGTTCGTGACCGTGGGGGAACTGGGAATGGGAACTTCATGTGGGGAGATCCCACAAACGTATTAAATCAGTGGCTGCACTCTAACATGCTCGCTCTTTGTGCAGGGTTAGGGTTAAATCTGGGTCCACAATGGGTGCCCTTTAAAGTATCACTGATTTTAAGGTTGTGTACCAAGTTTTGGACACAGTTCACCCACCGTACTTGGATGAGTGCTCAGTGCAAGAGTCCATTATTTCCTCAACCTCAAATAGCTGAAGATGCATGAAGGTGTTGGGGTGGGAAGGTACACTGAGTTGGAACAGGCCACACTCCTCCTCCCGGTTCTGAAGAATGTAACATATTTTTTGACTATGTTTAAGCCTTACATCAGTGGTCACCTGCTTAGTTCCAACACACAGTCCTTTCTACCATGCATCATGCATCAGATCTAAGAACTCCTGGACTCTGATTTGTTTCTGGTTGATATTAGACTTTGTAGGAAGGCAGATCTGAGCAGAGTGGGTGGCTACGACTTCACAGAATAGTGCTAATATTCTACTGAGACTAATGAGTTTGGTTTGGGGGGTCATCTTCATTAGACAGCACTTAGTTTCCAGTATAAAATTCTACAAGATTTTGGCTGAAATCTATTTTGCCGCTATGATACATAACAAAAAACGTCTGAAATGAATATTGTCCTTAATTTTCATTTTTAGACAAAAGCAGAGTGGAATGGGATTTTTGCCCACATCCTTTAAAGTGTGTCTGACCTCACAACAGTTACAACAGAACGAGGCATTTGTGAGTCAAAAAAACGCACAGAGAAAATATTCCGCACACAACTTCAGCCAAGCTCTGACCTCTGGCTTCTCTCTTATTCTCTTATAGTTTTTGATGTGTCTTTTGTTCGTTCCCTTGTTCTCCCAGTGCCTCCACTATGGTTCATCCAGTAGATCAGGAGTGCTCTTGGGCCCCCTCTCCTGGTCAGAGTTACCCTCTCCCTGAGGGCTGCTACTGAAGCAAAGGGCAAGAGGAAGAGTGTCTCTGAAGGAAAATAACGTTCTTAGATGGTCTCTACATAGTTGGCAGGGAACAGTCCTTGGCGGCCATCTTTGCTGAAACCTCGCCACCAGGCTTTGTCCACGGTTTCCACGTCACTGATGATGTCACCAGGCTCAAAGGAAAGCTCAGTTTCATCCTCTGAAGGAAAAGCAGGGAGAATATATATAAATACACACATGGGCATTATGACCATATATGTGCATTATTGTCCTATATTTGGTCATTATACATATTTCTGGGGAGTAGTTCTAAAATAAAGAATGGCTGTGAATATCAGTGATGTCAAGTCGTGTGTGTGTGTGTGTATGAGAACAAAAATAAGGCAATGCTGACCTGCTTGGTAATCATAGAGAGCTCGCACACATAGAAGCCGCCTGGCTGTATTTAACTGTTGGAAAGAAATGGCTTTAGTGTTTCTTGCTTCACATATTAAACTGCAATTCAGTGAACAGAAGAAAAAGATGGCTCTTGTAAACACACCTCTCCGTTCTCTGGAGCCTCTTCTATATGGACGTCCTCTTCTTCGTCTGTCTCTTCACGGTTGACGATGTACGTGCACTTCTCTGGTGTGCTTTCCTCAGAGTCTGTGTATTCCTTGGCTACATAGGGGACATACAGGGTACAGACAGTAAGTAAATGCCCACTATTTGTTTTTTGCCCTATACACCAGCGCTCTGGTTTTAGAAAGAGGTTAAAATGCAGAATATCAGCTTTAATCAAAACTATGTACATCAGTAACCCCCCGCAGAAAGCTCTGGATTCATAATATACACTGAACGATCAACGGATTACCTACATTGTATCTACACTCACTGTCCATTTTATCAGCTCCACTGACCACATAAGAGCACTTCTTTGCACTTCTATAATTACAGACTGTAGTCCACCTGTTTCTCTGCATATTTTTCTATCCCCTTTCACCCTGCCCTTCAATGGGACCCCCACAGGAGCACCACAGAGCAGGTGTGATTTGGGTGGTGGATCTTTCTCAGCGCTGCAGTGACACTGACCGGTGGTGGTGTGTCAGTGTGTTTTGCTCTGGTACAAGTGGATCGTTATCCATTATTCTAAGTGAATAAGTACATATACTCAAAGGCAGAATTTCCAAACCACCGGGCCACAACATCTGCCAAATACCACATGGAGAAGTAGCAGCAAACTGCTTGCTTTTTTAAACAAGAGCAAAGAGAAACTAGGCAAGCCTAGATTGCCGGACTGCCATTAGCCATATAGCCATTGTCACAGAGGTGTTTCTGGCATTTTAAAAACAGGAAATGCCCAAAATACATACCCCTGTCATTGGAAGGTCTGGGGAAGCTTTGGTGCTTTATATCAATGTCTTTGTTTACATGTGTTTTTTATTGTCGGATTGTGTTGTACAGAAAATATGGAGGGTAAGTCTAATAACTGCAGAAAGGAAAAAATCAGTTTTGTTCATAATATCTAACACCGGCATCAGTGTTTTTCTGATTTTATTTTCATTTTATTTGAAAATATACACTTGATGATCTTCAATGTAACAGGTTAAAGCATGTGACGTTTAAGTAGGCTGTGCGTAGCTATATGGGGTTTTATAAACACACAAACGCCACAAAATGTCTCCCCACCACTTCCCTTTACAATATCTCAGGCAAAGACACATACTCACGTGAAATAAGATAAATTCAGCAGTCATCATTTCCCCAAGTCGTCTTGCTAAATTGAGCCTGAGGCTAACATGCAAGGTGTCGCGCCAAACACAGCCCCAGAAACACACACAAATGGAGTGCGTTCCTGTCTTATTTCCTATTAATTAGCCACGGATTGCACTGAAGAACCTACTGTTCTTTGATTTCAGCTTGGAACAAATTTTTCTGGTCCTTGTCGGTGGAAACATGCCGAACATTTCCAAATTTCGCTCAAACAAACAGGATTGTGAACTATGACTGCACTAACAACAGATGGTGTAGTAGCCTCACCTTAAGTTTTCTCGGTGAAATACGGCTGAACTAATAGTTCCTACTCGTGCATGTGCATTTCAAAATAAGGAGTCAGTCCTTATTATATTTTAATATTTTATTTTTCATAAGATCTAATTAATGCAATTCAAAAAGTATTTTGTGAGAGCAGTCATGGACACTGAATCTGTCAGTGTGGAATCAGACTGGAGATGTGGGTGTGTTCATTGTACCTTTCTTGAGGAGAAGAGCAGCTGTAACAACTTCATGGGACAAAATACATAACCCTTTCTGAAAGGCTACTCTACTTTTACTTGCCAGTCTCTACTTTATTGAGAAGGTTTTACATGAAGTACAGTAACATATCTGTGAGTACTGGATTGCATTCTGCTACTTAAATATTAGTTAGTTCTGGATCACTAACAACCTCCATTCCAAAATGGAACCTAGAAAAGGTGTCTATGAACATTTGGATCTACAGCGTTAGTTAAAAATCACATAACGTCTCATAAAAACATCTTTACCTGTACCATTCTGAAGACACACACCATTTTGCTCTGGTTTGTTCTGAGTTACTCCATTCTCAGACACCGTCACATACTCCTCTGCAAACAAAAGACTGATGTTTAAAAAACAAAAACAAACCACCAATAGCTTCTTTATAATCTACCGCTCTACTCCTCACCTGTGTCATCTGTAATATCAGCTTCAATCTCATCTTCTGGGAGTTCCACCAGTGCTGGCTCTTCATACTCTGCTCGGGCCACTCTTGAATCTTCAGTCTGTTCAGCTACTTCCTGCTGCTGCTCCTCTGTTGGTTCCTCCTCCTCTGCGAGAGAGCTAACCACAGGCTGGACTCTGGCATCCAGGCCTGGCTCAGTGGGCTGCTCGGGCTCAGCTTCATCTGGACAGCTCATGCTTGTTTTGGTTTCTGAAGGTGGAGTGGAAATGGTGCATGGCTCCTCTGGTTCCTCCTCCTCCTCCTCCTCCTCTTCATCTTCTTCAAGCAGCACAGCCTTGACTGTGCAATCCATCTCTGGTTTTAGCTCACTCAACATGCGGGGGCTGGAGACAGACTCTGAGAAACAGTTTTAAAATCTTTCATTATGAGGAAATTCAAATGTGCAAATGCTTCTAAACATCCCGCATAATTAGTGAATTCAGTTATTTTAAGCTGACACAGATGCTGAATTGTGCATGTTCAGCTTTTAAATCTAAAATATAAATTAAAAAACATGAAATTAAATAGGATGCTCTGGAGCAGATAGACAGGAACTTATGATCACCATGCTCAAGGCCCAGGGTCAGCTAGATGGATATAAAGCCTCCAGGCATTGAGCCATTGGGCTGTGGAGCAGTGGAACTGGGTTTCTGAAGGGATTTAGCTCCAGTTGATACATCTGGAATGAGTTGGACTGGCTTTTGTGATTCAAAACTAATCGTACAGCATCGCTTCCTGACCTCAATAATGCTGTCATGGCTGACTGCCATTAAAGCTTCATAGCAGTGTTCCAATGTCTAATCTAAGACTTCTCAGAAGGTTAGAGGCTGTTATGAGCTCCCTCTTAATGCCCTTGAACTCTTCTATTATCTTTGGGCTCTATTTGACCACATTCATTGTGTATTTTTTGCTTTATACTTAATGATTTTTCTAATTTGAAAACCACTTCTAGCTGCTTTAAGGCTTTAACCTCTTTAATAAATATGGATTTATTTAATCAACAAAGATACACAAAATATGTGATGCATAAATCTGGTTAACAAATGTAATTCTAATCATGTTCTGGTGGTTTAAATTGTTGGGGTCAAACTGAGCCCTAGGGAAATAAGAATCTTTAAAGATAACAGGAAGGTTAATGTAAGATGCTATATGGGCTACTAGCCTCACAACACTATTTGAGGCTCATTGCTGATTATTTCAACAGGCTAATAACTCATTTAAGAACGTAATCACAAAGATAATTGGGTTCACCTTTAATCTGGAGTGGACTCTCAGGCAGAGGGGCTGTCGGAGCATTTGGAATGGCCACAGTTTCCTGTCTGTCTAAGGATAATTCACTCTCAATCAGGACTTCAGACATTAGAGGAGCTGAAGCATCAGAGATGGGCAGTCTTGGTGGGCTGGACTGCGGTGGTGGTGGTGGGCTGGACTGTGGTGGTGGTGGTCTGGCGAGTGGTGGGCTGGACTGGGGTGGTGTTTGTCTGGCGAGTGGTGGGCTGGACTGGGGTGGTGGAGGTCTGGCGAGTGGTGGGGTGGACTGGGGTGGTGTTTGTCTGGAGGGTGGTGGGCTGGACTGGGGTGGTGTTTGTCTGGAGGGTGGTGGGCTGGACTGGGGTCGTAGTGGTCTGGCGAGTGGTGGGCTGGACTGGGGTGGTGGAGGTCTGGAGAGTGGTGGGCTGGACTGGGGTGGTGGAGGTCTGGCGAGTGGTGGGCTGGACTGGGGTGGTGGAGGTCTGGCGAGTGGTGGGCTGGACTGGGGTGGTGGAGGTCTGGCGAGTGGTGGGCTGGACTGGGGTGGTGGAGGTCTGGCGAGTGGTGGGCTGGACTGGGGTGGTGTTTGTCTGGAGGGTGGTGGGCTCCTAAGAGAGGCCACCGGTGGAGCAGAGCTCTGGGCCGGTGATGTTGGGGGAGATCTTACTGGGGTTGGAGTTGTGACTGGACGGAAGTTGGGACTTGTTGGAGACAATGGCCGATTGAAGGGGCTAGTGGGTGTGCGAGAGAAAGGGGAGGTGAGGGAGGGGCTGAGAGGGGACGTGGAGCCGCTGGCAGCACTGGCCCGCTCGAAGATGAAGGCTGTGTCCGTCAGACTGCGTTGGTAACGACGGAATGGAGACTTGCCTGGGTAAGTAATGGTGAGGAAAAAAGCATATTAAATATAATGAATATAATGAATTCCTTAATCAGCAGTTAACGTGTTCAGACTCAGACAGAGGCCACGTTAAAAAGATAATGTGTACAACCCAACAAACCAATCAGATCTGAGTAAATCGCATTAGCGTCAGTCTGAATGCAGCCGTACCTGAGCGTGGGGACATAGGGCTGGAGGAAGTTTGGGATGATGTGGATGACAGCTGTCTGAAAAACTCCCGCGGGTTCATCGAACGCTGAGAGACCAGTGCTGCTGCCTCCTAGTGGTGAATAAAGAGAAATCAGTAGCATCTGAGCTTAAATCATTTGAAACTGGAATAAACCTTTTGGTTTCAAAGACACTCACAGCAGCCTTCTCGATGGACTCACTGCGCCTGAGACGAGCTCTCATCTCCTCTTCATGCTCCCTCTGCTGCAGCTCCTGTCCATCACACAGTTATCAGTGAAAACCTATACCTTTTCTATCAAAACATACAATCAGTCATAAGTGACAAGCTCAGAAACCAGATCCTAGTCCTTGGAGGAACCTTTAATGATTCTATCATGAAAACTGAGACGTACTCCTAGAATTCTGTGGTCATTTTTGTGGAATTATGTAGATCAATGAATTCAACAATCGTGAAGATGCATGTCAGGGCAAACGTACTGTTTTATGTGTGTTTATGTTTGGTTATTGGTTTGATAATGTATATGTTTACTTTATTTACGAAGGGCTTTCAATAAGTTTTCTGGACTGATATAATCTACTAATCCTCAGGTAATTTACATTGTGTCTCAGAAGGGTTTAATAAAGAGAACATCAGCTCTTTTTGATGAATCGTTTTGCAGAATCACTCTAAAAACGAAACGAGTAACACAAGTCTGAAGAGGAAAGGTAGGTTCTGTAGGTTCCAAGGCATTAGTCCTCCACCCTACAGCCCAGACCTATGCAGAGCTAACAAATGCAGAGCTAACAAATATACATCATGGAGGATTACATAGAAGAAAATATATAATACATTTCATATGTTTGGGCAGCACGGTGCTTAGTGGTGAGCACCTTCGCCTCTCAGCGCTGGGATCTTGGGTTCAAGTCCCATCTGGGTGGAGTTTCCATGTTCTCCCCGTGTCTGCATGGGTTTCCTCCCACAGTCCAAAAACATGGAGGGTAGGTGAATTGACTTCTGTAATAACTGTCCTGGTGTGTGAGAGACTGAGTGTGTATGTGAATGTATGTCTATATGTGTGTGAGCCCAGATATGGATTAGCACTCTGTCCTGGGTGAAACCCTAGTGCCCGATGCAGTCCTCCAGGTGGACGGTTGTTCCTGGTCGAGAGTACGCTGTGTGTGTTTGGCTGCCGCTTCTCACCAGTGTGTGTAAATTGAGCGTTCTGAGCAGTGTGGATTGTAAAGCGTCTTTGGGTGTCTAGAAAGGTGGTATATAAGTGAAAGATATGTGTTTTACTTCATCCCTGTTTCCTGAGAACCTTACAGAACACCCCTCGTATTGGTCTCGTGAAACATTTAGTGTGTCAGAAATAAGGCAGAGCCTATTTTTAATACGTACCCATCGAGTCTTTTCCTTTTTTCTTGATTGTTCTTCAATCTTAGCCTCCATTTTCCTGAGAAGTTTTATTAAATGTTATATTTCTATTTATAAATAATGTTCATTCCATATGTGTTTACTGTCTGAGGTCAGATAGTTGCTGACCTTTGTTCTTCAATCATCTGCAGTTTCTCTTCCATTTTTCTGTCTCTCTCCTCCGCCTCCTTCCTCTCCTGCAGGACTCTCTCTCTCTCCCTTCGTCTCCTGTCCTCCGCGGCCTTCCTCCTCTCCTCATCTTTCCTCTGCTCTTCCTCACGCTGGTTGGTTACAATGGGAATAGTTTTAAAATTAAATATAAATTGAGGTACATCTTGAACCATACATTTATATTTGGGTTATTCTATTGAAGACATACCATTGTTAATATCAATTACAATATATAATATATATTATAGCTATGTCCACAAAGTATGTCAAAATTGAAAAGCTTAAGAACAACCAGAGAACAAACACAGTGTGTGATAGCGTTATTCCCAGAGGAAGACATACACACCATTTAAAAATCGCACGTTCTAAAAAGCTTTCTTTTTAAAATGTTAATGCAAACTGATAAAAGGAAACAAGTACATTTATATAAAAGGTTTTGGAAATCTATGTTTTCCAGACTTGATGATACAGAGTACGTGCTCAAGACAGAGGGCTCATTAAGGTAAAAAATCAATAGCTCCTAAGTTTTGAGTGTGTTCCAAACAGAAGCGCGAGTGTTCGCTGTACCTCTGCTCGTGCCCAGAAGGAGTCTCTGTTAATCCGCTTCATCTCCATAGCAGCGTTGGTCTTCCTGTAGTTTGTGCCCTGTGAATCAGGTCAGTAGAGACGAGTGAGCAAAGAATTCACAGCAGCTGTTCATCATTTATTATTGTACTCAACGGAAGGAATATTTTAACTGCATGAGTTAGCCAAGGACAATATTGGAGTGTGCTCAGATACCACTGTCACTTCTTTCTCCGTTGGTCTGGAGTTTCTCCTCAGTCTCTCCATAGGTGCACGCACTTTTGCTAGGATGTCCCCAACCTTCTCATCAGTCACATCATCTGTACTCGAGGCACTGATAAACACATGGGCCTCCTACAAGAGACGGAGGATGAAGTGAATTAAATGAGCTCTCAATCTGACCTCAATCTGTTGGCCTTTCAGAATTTACTTCCATCTTCAAGTCACATGATCTGGAGGGGTGTCATTTAATATCCCACTGTAGCACTGATGAAATACATTAATAAGCATATTTACAACAGATGTAGTGATGTTTATTTCTTCATTTTGGTCAGAGTCCTCTTTAAGCGAGTAAAAAAAATCAGAAAATATACAATTAAAGTTTCCAGTTCTCATAGCCAAGTATTTAGACCCAATGCAAAAAAAGAAAACAACATTAACGTTTAAAAACTACCAGCATGCACCTGCACCAGTCTGTTTTCAAAGTTAAAACAGCAGACAGAGACCAAATAAAGAAGTGCCCTGTGAGCCAGGTGTAAAGATTTAAGGGCATTTTTTTACTGTTTTCTAGTGAAACAAATGCAGTGTTGTGTGTCTGGGACCATGCTGTGGTTGGAAGCTGTAAAAGCTCACTGAAAGCTCTGTTTGCTCTCAGCGAGCTTTTCATGCTCACACTAGAAGCCACTGTATTTACTTTGGCTTTGCAGGTCTTTGCGAGTAAAAAAAGTGTGAAATCTCACAGTAGAGAGAATATCAGAGTGAACGCTGTTTTGGGATCAGCTGCCATTTTACCTGCACTCCCCTCCACACAACTGCAGCCACTGGCGCACAAGCTGTGGATCATGAAGAAGGAATTGATTACATAGGCTCAAGCTGGCTTTAACGACTTTAGTTTTATATTGAATCAAAGTCTTACAGCTCTACAATGAATCACATGATGAGCGTTGATGTGTCTGACCCACTCAAACCAACACAGCACACAGCTGGAAGGTGTATGTAACTTCTAATCAGAAGTGCTACTTTAATATCTATAACTAGCTGAATGTAACTGTTGTTTAAAACTAGCCTTAAACAGTGTGGCTCTCCAGTTTACTCTGAAAGTTTCTAAAATGGCTGCTTTGGTCCCTCCCTCAGGCTACTAGCTCAAACAACAGATTTTTTCAACTGAAGACTACAAAAAAATTGCTAAATTGCTGTGGTCTGAATCAGAGACGACAGGCGATTGAGTAACAGAAAGAATGTGAAAAGCAAGACTAGGAGTGGACATTACATCAGTGTGTGTGTGTGTGTGTTTTGTGCCGCAGTGTGTTCACAGAGTACTGTTAGTTACAGTTTTCATTAGAGGGTCTCTATGATGGTGTGTATTTCCTGTCCAGTTACAGAGATGCAGAAGTACTTCAGGTTTACAGTAACTCGCAGTGCAGAGAGGTGAGGATTATGTTAAAGCTCTCTGTTGTTAATAAACAGCAGACGTTAAGAACCAGAGGAAGCATTGCCCATTATCCTGTCCACGGAGAGTGAAATTATCCCCAACCAATTCATCATAACTCGGCACACAATGCAATGTAGACTCTGTCCAGCGTGATCAGGCCTTGGTGGACGATAGGAGGAGAAGAGGGGATTAAAAAAAGGGGGCTGTGGGTGTGTCTCAGCCACACATCGCTGTGAGTGTTGGCCACAGTTCAAGGGCTGACAAACCACAGCTTCAGAGCAGATTACTGCACTGTTAGAGCGCAGCAGGCCCAGGCTTCTCCTTCCACACCCACTTCTTTCTCCACCTCTATAAAAACCTCTTATCCTTCCTACAGTCACAAAGCTATGGTTAGAGAGCAGTGACAAATTAAAACTAACGCAGTAGCCTTTGTTGTCAAGCGTCCTAGCACAAGAAGTACTTATCAAAACCATGAGGTCAAAGGGAGGTCCCTCTTTCTTTCTTTCCTCCCTCTCTTCCAGTAGGAGGAGTGCAAATGACTTAACTCTGTTATTACTTGCCTGGACGACAGTGTTTTAGTCTGTTGACGTACAGCACAGCCCCAAGGCTCAGGCTCAGCGATGCTGAGACAGTCAGCACAGGTAAAATAATATCCCACCAAAGAATCGCAGACAGAAGGAGAACACACCAAACTCCTCACAGACTATGACCTGGGGCAGAGTTAGAACCCACAACTCTAGAACTCTGGAGCTGTGTGACAGCAACATTACATGCAGTGCAACCTTGATGTCCTTTGATTAATTATGATGTTTGATATTAGATTCTCCTCACAGTCAATTCATGTGAAATTCATATTTGGAACAATTTGGATTTGGATCTGCATTCTGATTCTCTTGGTTGCTCTCTTGGTTGCTTTCATGACCAAGGGCCAAGCAGCTCTAGTCAAAGACACAATAGCTATAAACCAGAAAACCTAAGTGAATTACTGTAACCTTAAAACTCTAACCCTAACCCTGAACATGATAAGGAGTGTGGTGTGTTCTCTCTGTGTCTGCGTGGGTTTCCTCCGGGTGACTGTGAGGATTGTGGTGTGTTCTCTCTGTGTCTGCGTGGGTTTCCTCCAGGTGACTGTCTGTGAGGAGTGTGGTGTGTTCTCCCTGTGCCCGCGTGGGTTTCCTCCGGGTGCTCCAGTTTCCTCCCACAGTCCAAAAACACATGTTGGTAGGTGGATTAGCGACTCTAAAGTGTCCGTAGGTGTGAATGTGTGAGTGTGTGTTGCCCTGTGAAGGATTGGCGCCCCCTACAGGGTGTGTTCCCGCCTTGGGCCCAATGATTCCAGGTAGGCTCTGGACCCACCGCGACCCTGAACTGGATAAGGGTTACAGATAATGAATGAATGAATGAATTACAATTACAGTGTATTTAGGGGACAAATGTGAAGAAGAACTATAGTCTGACAACACCTTATATAAATGTGTACATTTTTCATCACCTGCTACTACACAAGCACGTATAATAAGTAATGGGTTTAGTGGGACATGATGATTGATTGGTGGAAAAACTAGGCCAAGTTGATTTTTCTCCATAAAAACACAGCTTCATCTAATTTAACATCATGTAAAGTAGCATGTTCCAAACGTTTCGTACTTGGCTTTGCACAAAACTTTTCTGAGCAACTCAAAAGGCACTCAATTCCTATAATTGCTTTTATTTGCTGGTAATATTATTTGTACATGATATGTTTAGTTTAACTGAGTAACACAAGTTCTTTCCATATAAATCAATATTCGTATTAAGCAGGCACACATGCCAGGCTCCTGTACTAGACGAGACTCGCTGTCCTGATAAAAAAAGACAAGTAGTGATAAAGTACGACAGCTAGACGATACAGAGAACTGGCTAAAGGGGATAGGGAAGCTTCTGAGTTGCCTCTTGCAAATCCTGACATTGATATTGTGTAGGAGAAGCCAGGGAGCAGACAGTGATGGAGGATCTGGTGTTAACATCCATCTTCAGCCCTCTCCATCCATGTCAGAAAAGGAATTGGACATGGATACTGAGCTTGGCCAACGGTATGTTGCTTGTTGGGATTGTCATAGCATCTTCCAATTGGTCTCGCAGATCTCCTCAAAAGCTTACTATATCAGCGGCCTTTGAGCTGACTCCAGTTCTGGTGCAGCTTTGTGGATGAAGGCCACGAACAACATGGCCCAAGAATCAAGGAAAATGTACTCCTTGCCGAATTACACAATTGTTTAATAAGTACTGTTTGTACTCAGAGTATGTGTCCAGACATGTCCCAGAGCTATGAATAAGACTGAAAGGGCAGGAACAGTAGCCAAAACCAAGAGCAAAGATAAGGCTTTTTCTAGAGAAATTCTAAATCAAACAGAACGTATCTGTATAAAAGTGAGTGAGTGTATAATTGAGAGTGGGAGTGGAAGGTAGAGCAGAGTGGCCTTTTTTTGCCCAAAGCAAGACCAGCCGTTTAGATTGGGACATTCAGTGTTGTTTATTTTACTAATTCTAAAATTCAGCCACCGTGACATGCTTCAACTTTAGTAAACTGAGCAGAACTTATAATCAGCTACAAGCTCCGGAGCAATACTCCAATAGGCCTGAGGAATAGAAGCTCATTTTTCACTGTTTAAAATTGCAAGGGTTATTTGGATATGAAACAAAAGCAGACAGAATTAGATTTAGAATCACGTTGTTGGACACAGAGCAATTTGTTCTCCGCATTAAACCCAATCCGTGCAGCGAAACACAGCGAGGCACATATGCCTGGAGCAGTACGCAGCCCTAGCCCTGGCACCCAGGGAGCAGCTGGGGGTAAGGCACTGAGAATCGAACCGGCAATCTTCCGGTTACAAGCCCAGTTGCCTAATCGCCACAGCTGGCCCCATTTATAAGTCTGGTACAGCCTAATATATCACTGCATATGCAAGTCTTTTTAAGAAACTTAAAGGACGAAGTAAAAAAATGTGCCCCTATATTGATAAGTACTGAAGATTACTCCAAGTCCGTCCAAAAACTTCCCCACTTTTAAAAGATGATAGCTGCCATGCCTCAGCTGGCATTAGACACTGGCCTCTATCACACCTCTTGGCTTCAGCAGGATCTGTCCAGCACTGCTAAGAACAATAAAAAGTGAAAGCTAGTGCCATACGTCTCTAGTAATAATCTATTAATTCCAGTTAAAGCTCCAAACAATGCCAATAGCCATGACCTCACCCTCAAACCCTGCACGATAAAAGCCTGCAAGCTTTTTTTTTGGAGGCAGCAGAAAGGTGACAGTGTGAGAACAGAGAGCAGTATGTGGGGTGGAGGGAGCTGGCAGATGTTCATGCATGAGAAGAATGCTACAAACCGGAGCCTGAGTCAGGCACTCTTGCAGGACTGGACATTGTCATATGGGAGTCCTGACCCAACACTGAGCAGACCCTGTTGAAAGAAGTGGTATCACTTTGCACTTGAGTGTTGAGTCTAGAGACAGGCTTCTAAATGTGTCATGCTAAAAGCCCTTAGTGTCAGGTCAGACTGGTGAGGCGCTGTGCCTACAGCGTTTTTATTTGGCCAAATGAATAACTGAAGAAATGCTTTCTTTAACTTTATCTACCAAATATCTGTATATTAAGGCCAGGTGTATCAGAATTAAACTCTCTGATGGCTGAAGGTCACCAGGACCAGACTTGGGCATCCCTAGATTATGCTGGTTGGTTTGTAATAATGTATTATAATTATATTGTGTTGTCTTCTCTTTTTAGACACTAGGCAAAGAACTGGTTTACAACTTACACAATTACTCACGTTTAGAAACACATATGGGGCTATTTCTTAGATACTAAGGTTGAGGGACTGCTGAAGAATGGGTGCTAATATACTTCGTATCCTGGGTAGAGCTGTGGCACAACAGTTAGTGTTGCTGTCACACAACTTCAAAGTCCTGGAGATCCAGATCTAAGATCTACGCCCCTGAACGCTTAGTTCTAAAATGCACATCATTGTGTAGGAACATTGGTTGGTCACGTACAGGTACTCTCAGTAATGTATGACCTCATTCACCGACCTGGTCTTGGTTCTTAAAATAACCACCATGTGTTTTGCACTATAAACATATTTACTCCCACTTCCTGTTACTCACACACTTGCGCTCATTGACCTTTTTCCACAGACGATCCATTTACCAGCACTGTTTGAAGATATCAGAGCACCCGAGGAGACCCAAAAGAACATGTGAAGAACACACAAAACTCATCAAAGACAGTGACCTGAGGCAAGAACTGAACCCACAACCCCATGGCTTTGAAGTTGTGTGACAGCCACTCTAACCGTTGTGCCACAGTACCAGGCCTCTCCAGTTTCTGTCAAATAACATTTTATTCAACTGACTTTCAAGTGTCTGGTTCTGTTCAGAACTATGTGTTAAATTTGGTCCTCAGATACTGTGTTAAAGACTGTAAAGCAGCAGGGGCAAGTAGAAAATGCTTTGATTTTAACAATAATTCAGAATAAATTAGGAATATATACGACAGAGAGAATCAACCAGAATCAATGTGTTTCTTTACCCCTAAAACCAAATCACTCTCACTCAGCACACACACACACAAACACAAACATTTACTCTCACTCAACACACACACTGGGATGGGACTTGATGGGGGTCATGAAAGGTCCCACTGCGTATCCTTCATTGCATGTCAGAAGAGTGGGAGTGAGAAAAGAGAAGCGATGACATTCTTCACATGCCTCTGAAGCTGACTGGGTGATGCCTTTATAAGGCAATAAGAATACGAGGGACCTTCGATAAACTCATAAACCTCTTCTTTGTGATTATGGAAATGCTAGGCAAACAATGTCTGGACACTAAAGCCATGGGAGACTATAGACTGTGTCAACACACTCGCAACAGCATTCACAGCTTGACTAACTGAGCTCTGAAATGAGGAATTTACTTAGGGCCACAATATCCTGGGACTGTCAACAGTGTGATCCAAGAAATTTGCTTTTTGGGAGCTGTTCTATAAGCTCCAAGCCAAAACAACATACACACACAATATACGTATTTTAATAATGATTAGGCATCATTAAATGTTACACAGAGCATATGCCCAGGCGAGTTGCAGCACCATGCAGAGGAACTATGAGAAAATGAAATACCACATTTCCTACAACTTTGGTGCACCCAAGCCCAAGACCTCTTGTGTCTCTGTAATCATTTAACAACATTTAGTGACAGTCAATCACCTTTGATTGATTAATTTATTGATAAATAAAACAATTTTTTTCTACAATGACACATTCCCGTTTTAGGACCACATGCTAAAATCTAAAAAAACATTTGAACTTCATGCTCCACCAGAGGGCTCTGTTAAAAAAGAAGAAAAGAGACCTAGATATCTCAGTTAGCCAATTAACCACTATCTACAGCTGAATAACTGGGTGGGTATGAATAAATTAATAATCAATTAATGACATGTAAAATCCATTATCAAATTCAAGTTTGACTGAGGTTCTAACACCACATCACTCTTTAACAACGGGCATTGAAGAAATACAATAGTTTAAGGGAAAAAAAACACCTCCAAATCAAAAAATGCTGCCAAAGGAAGTTGGTCTGTCCTGGTTTCAGATTTGTGTTTTTGCACAGCTCTGGTAATTAGATCTGTATCTCATTAAAGTGAACTGAACCTTTGCTGATTGGTTGTCTTTCCTGTTCACAATGTCCAGAACAGTTCACAATTCACATTATATGAAAAATTCCCCTATTCCTTCCTTCCTTCCATTCTTTCTATCATTCCTTTCAAAATGTGTGTGCATTGTTAGCACTGTGCCTGTCTGTGGCACTGCTCAGGGGCACCATTCGACAATAGAACAGAGAGGAGGAAGAGAGGATTTTAACTTGCCTGGCACCAAGAAACGGACAGTCACTCAACAGATATAGATAAAGGAAGGAAGCCAGCTGTAAGACAGAAACTTCGGCTAACAATAGAAAGTGTGGTTTTGCTTGTGGCAAAACACTTTTCAAATGACTCTATCAACAGCTAAAAGTGTTTCAGGAATTAACAGATGGGGCTATTTTGAGAGAATGACATGCAGAAGATCATGCCATGCCACTTTTGCATTTTGACTTGGTTCAAGAACCTGATTTCCCTTAGTTTCTAGACTATTCAAATATAGCCAAAGTACTGTCTTGTTATAATCAGATTTGAGCTAATTTTGTCATGCTACAGTTCTTTACAGTCACACAGGATCAAATACAAGATCCATAGCTAATTGGTTTATTCATTCATTCATATGTAACCCTTATCCAGTTCAGGGTCGCGGTGGGTCCAGAGCCTACCTGGAATCATTGGGGGCAAGGCAGGAATTCACCCCAGAGAGGGCGCCAGTCCATCACAGGGCAACACACACACACCTACGGACACTTGAGTCGCCAATCCACCTACCAACGTGTGTTCTTGGACTGTGGGAGGAAACTGGAGCTCCCGGAGGAAACTTACGTAGACACAGGGAGAACACACCACACTCCTCACAGACAGTCACCCGGAGGAAACCCACACAGACACAGGGAGAACACACCCCACTCCTCACAGACAGTCACCCGGAGGAAACCCACACAGACACAGGGAGAACACACCACACTCCTCACAGACAGTCACCCGGAGGAAACCCACACAGACACAGGGAGAACACACCCCACTCCTCACAGACAGTCACCCGGAGGAAACCCACACAGACACAGGGAGAACACACCACACTCCTCACAGACAGTCGCCCGGAGCGGGAATCGAACCCACAACCTCCAGGTCCCTGGAGCTGTGTAACTGCGACACTAAACTGCTGCACAGACAAGTCTGTTCCAGACTTAACTCTAATTGCACATTCTTTACAGTCGGCTAATATGATGCCAATCATAAATTTCTCACACAAACACACACACACACACACACACACACCGGTAGGTTCACACACGAAGCAAACTTACTGCAACAAATAACACCCACACAATGACTATATTAAATGTCAGGGATCCATCATCACACTTCACACCCTCTTAGCTGGATGAATAGTCATTTTATCCCAGCAGCACATGAGAGCACTCTGCACAATGATTTCACTATCATTTCATGTCTCCTACTTCTTCCCTCTTTCACTGCAATGTTGACAGCACTTCTGTTCCACACCCGTAGGCTTGTGCCATCTGCATTAGACACGAAACAATACCAGTTTCCATCCAAACTAGTGACTCCAAGCAAGGGCCAGGCCCAACACTGCATTGCTTTTCTGAGTTTTGCATGTATAAATACAGTCCATCAGCACATCAACTGCCATAACATGAACTACAAAGGGAAATCTCATATAAAGGAGTGAGAAAAACAATGATATAGGTAAAGAAATCAATTTAAAAGTGTCTGAAAAAGACATTAAAAGATAATGAGAATAAGGTCCATGAGAACTTTGCAAAACAAGTTAGTTTAGAACCAGGGCCAAAACCTCAGTATCACTGAATGTGTTTGGGATTACTCTGGTTATGATAAACAGAAAACTTAACATCCTTCTAAGACTTTGCATGTCTGGAAATTTATCCCTGCAGATTACTCTGGAAAAACTGAAAACAAAGCTTGGCTTCTTCCAGCTCATGGTGTCTGGCTTTTGTATTCACAAGTGCAGCATCAAGACTGTAATTATTCATTTACACAGAAGAAAGCAAAGCAACAGAAAACCCACAGAGAGTCAGAACACTCCAGAAGGATACAAAATCAGGATGTATGAGAGAGAGAGAGAGAGAGAGAGAGAGAGAGAGAGAAACATATGCAAGAAAGAAGGAACGAACGAAAGAAATGGAAAAAAGACAGAGGGAAGGAGAGAGAGGGAAAATACATTACTACCCTGTTACTCATGCTTGTCCTGAATACTTCCAAATGCTGAGAGCGCAGTGAGCTGTAGCTGGCTCTCAGAGTGGATGGAGGGTGGTTGAAAAGTGGCACACAATCCAGATCCACACACTACAGTTACGCAATAGTACTGCAAACACAAACCTCACTTACTGTTAGAGCACTGTGTGTTTCCGGGCAACAAAGTCAGAGGCTACTTCAGAGCAGAAAATCTCATTGATAGATATTTAACCATTACCCCAAACATAGTTAAACAGCCAAGACCTCTTTCTCAGAATCAGAAGTTTTTATATAGTCGAATTCAGAAGACTGGGCATCCCTGGTCACATGACATTTTACTAATTAACTTTAAACTGTATATATACACACAATTATAAATCTCACATTGGGTCCTACTCCTTAAATAATATCCTGAGTACTTTCAAATACTATCTGACACTCACTCATTTCCTCATTCACATATTATTACTCATATTTTACATGTGAGAGAGCGTGACAGACTGTGTGTGTGTGAGAGAGAGAGTGTGTGTGTGTGAGTGAGAGAGAGAGAGAGAGAGAGAGAGATAGAGAGAGAGAGAGAGAGAGAGAGAGAGAGAGGGAGAGGGAGAAAGCGAATAAAAAAAATGGTAGTAGTTTACCTTGAAGAAGTTTTTAATAGCTGGAACATGACTTGCACATTCGTTCTGGCGAAACTCATCCACATCCTCTCCAACCTGTAAGTCCAAATAACATGGGTTAATTAAACATTTCATCAGAAATTACAGATTCAGAAAATTACAGGAAATGAAGGAGAAATCTGCTGATTTTTCTAAATTTGTGAGATCAGACAGTGGTGGTGATAGGAACCAGAAATCTGAACTTCGGTTATGAAATGAAAGAATACTGATTACTGAAATCCTCCCACAGTCCAAAAACACACGTTGGTAGGTGGATTGGCGACTCAAAAGTGTTCGTAGTTGTGAGTGTGTTAGTGAATGTGTGTGTGTGTGTGTGTGTGTGTGTGTGTCGCCCTGTGAAGGACTGGCGCCCGCTTGACTTGCACCCAGTGATTCTGGGTAGGCTCTGGACCCACAGCGACCTTGAACTGGATAAGCGGTTATAGACAATGAATGAATGAATTATTGAATTATTAGTGATTACTGAAAAAGAATAGTTCTACAATAGATTTTGACCTAAATGTACAACAGTGTATCTTCAAGTAGCTTTAAATTTAAAACGTTTAAAATGATTACCATAGTTTAAGACTCAGTGGACAGCACAATGATGTAGTGAAGGAGTGTCACTGCTGCACAGCTCAAGAGTTTTAGGGTCCTGAGTTTGATCATCTCAAAGTGTGAGAGTGCATGATTGACCATATGCGTGAGTGTGTGATGCCCTGGGATGTATAGCTGCCCTATCTAGGGTGGGCTCCTTGGGTGTGTCATTCTGCCACAGCCTTGATTAGGAAAATGTGGTTACGGAAGACAAACAAATAAATAAATGAACGAACGAATGAAAGAATGAAAGATTCACTGGTAATTTTGAAAAACAAACATAATGGCTACATTTGTCTGGTAGACATCGCAACCACTTGGTCCAGTCAAAACATCTAAAAATTTTGGAAAACCTGTGAAATTCTTCCCATGTAGCCCTTACCAAGGCCAGAAATTGGGACATACATTTATATTTTGCAATATGGCACTGAGTAATATGGCATGCAGAACTGAATAAACATCACTTTGCATATTCACAGGCATAGTACATACTGCAGACAACAGTTCCATTCAAACCTGTCCGACCTGCAACTGAACTGATTCTAACAAAAAGATGCTGGTATGACCTCGGTTAATGGGATAGTTTCAATAAACTGGAAATTCAACATAACTGTTAAGCCAAGGAGAAAACTTAAACAAATATTAAATTCTGAATTCACTCATTTTTTGGACTGTTTGAGTATCCATGGGTTGCAGGTGGCATTGCTGTGTAGACACAAACACGCAAAATAAAACTGTGATGTTTAAATGGTTTTATTGATACTTTCTATGAATTTAGTCCTCATTTAGACATTAAAATTGAACTATAAGTATAGATCCCTGGTCCATTTATCCACATCACGTCATAAACAGAACTCTGGTTGTTTATGTCACTCAGTAGAAGAGCTCGGGCCATATCCCCAATTGCACAATGCTCCTTGCATAGTACATATCACAACCAATAGCTCATACAGATTTGGTCAGAAGAGAAGTGAAATGCATTAGAATCCTAGAATTAGAGTTTTCCATCAGAACCAAAATTTTGAAATATGACAAAATAAATGAAATAAGTGCTACAAGCCATTTTCAAAAGATTGCAGCAAGGCATAATGTGCATAGTACCACAGTCAGATCTGTGTAACAAAAACTAACAAGAAAACAATCCCTTGTGTTTGGCTCCAGTGAAACGTACGGAGGATCAGACAGTCCGCTTGGTTTTAGAAGCCACTCTGAAAAACTAAAATGCTAATATGGCTAACAAGGAATAACAGTCTTTTCCTCCTCATTATGCAACACAGTGGGATCTTTTACCTCCTGCCTTTGCTTCTGAGGTGAGCTTTTGTGCTTCTGGGTGTAGTGAGACTCTCTATAGTGAAAGGAAAGGAGCTGTGTATCAGATAAATCTGTCCATTCTTCCTGTTTCATCTGTTTATATTTATATTTTATTGGGTCAGTTTTAGACAGAATTTTATTGGTCTCTGACTCAAAACTTAATGTTGCTATTTAAATTGTTTTAGCTGTAGCTTTAAGGTCAAACCATGATGCTGTTTCAGGTCACGGTGAGCTCTGACAGATAGTTCTCAGACTGTTTACATATGGACTGAAACTTCAGACCTGATTAAAGCTCTACTCTGTGTTTGAGTTCATCTGGATCATGAGAGGTTTCTAATTGCTCTGTGAACAAGTCACTAAAGCCACCCCTCCTTCTTCTCTGTATCGCCTGACTGGCTACAGATGCCACCTCTGACCTCAAGCACAACATTCCAGCTTCGTCGTCCTGGCAACTGGTGCTGGGGAGGTTACTGGGAAGGTTCCCAGCATGCTTTGCTGTGCATGGATTGGAGCTCCTTCGGATACGAGCTGTCTGGGGGTCAAAGCCCTTTTGTGGGACACGGCCATTGACACATCTCATCAACAGGAGCCTCACATACATCTCTTCTCAACACATGGCCATTACAAAGACCTCCTGCACCAACAGCAACCAATGAGAAGCCACCTTAAGCTCACTCCCCATCTAAGGAGCCAATAAGAGCGGACCATTGAAGTTTCACATTCAACAGAATGAAGCCAAAGTGACCTCATCCAAATGGAAATGTCAACAGAAGGGCTTTAATGCTGAGGCATACTGCCTACACTACTTTGGAGCAAGTAAAGGTAGCTCCAAATCTACATTTAGAAAAGGGTTGTCATTAACACGTATCTGCTGATTACCTGGATGATTACACTATAAGAGCAAGAAGGTAGTAGAGCATTAATAATTAATTTAAGCATGCTAACGACATGAATACATATATTTTATTTGTTAGCTTCCTGCTTTTATAAAATTCTAGCGATGTTTTCCACTCTGCTTGAATTCTCAAATTTCTTTACAAAGCCCCAGTGTTTGCAAATGGGTAAAAAAACTGTGTCTCTGTCTGGTATGCTAATCTTTCCTTCTCTCTGCTAACGGCAGAAAAAAAGCATCTGGAAGTCTTTAGACAACAAAGAGACCTCCAAACATTGAAAAGCATGAACTGAGATGAGGATATTGCTCTATTTATGCTCCATAGATGAGTAATATTGACTTATTTTTGCTCTAGATTGAACTGACTCTAAAATGGGGAGAGTGCTAATTTGAAAGTTTGCATGAAAGTAAACAGAGACCAAGTTCTAAACAACTCAAAACGGAACAACTCAAGTAAAAAATTTGTTTCTTTGGTAATTTAAACAGTGAATACAAATTTACAGACAAGTTAAACCTCAGCCACGTGCATCCATCCATCCATTATCTGTAACTGCTTATCCAATTTAGGGTCGCGGGGGGTCCAGAGCCTACCTGGAATCATCGGGCGCAAGGCGGGAATACACCCTGGAGGGGACGCCAGTCCTTCACAGGGCCAGCCACGTACAATTAACAGTAATTTTTTTCCCCAAACATACTGTTCCATTGTAAATGACAGAGCTTCTGAACAGAAACAAATAAGAGAACCGTGTTTCCCCAAAATTGTAGACGTTGCCTGTGCGTCCCTTGTAAACATTCCTGATCATAACCTACAGAAGTGCCTCGAAAAAAATCATCTGGTTTAAAGACTATAACCATCCCATTTCAAATGACTTATTTTCAAGCTGGAAGTGGGAATGGTGTGGCTCTTTAAGGACAGAATGCTGACTGGTAAAAAGTTGGTAAAAAGTAATAGGAGAAAATGTTAAGGAAATGTCTAACCACTGCTGATTCATTGATACGGTAAATATTGGTGAGTGACACTGATTAATTCTGATAGCCCCACAGGCAGCAACAGCTAAATCTCCAGCTGGAAGATCTGGTACCACTAAGGTGATGTTTTTAATCTGGTTTCATTAGATCTTACCCAGCAGATCATGACTATCCGTGGCTGTCCTGACTCGGTCACGCCAACCCTGCAGAGGCCATACATGGGTTTGGCGGCATGAAACTTCTCTACCAATTCTGACAAGCCTCCAGCTAGAAATAAGAGAGAGAGAGAGAGAGAGAGAGAGAGAGAGAGAGAGAGAGAGAGAGAGAGAAAGGAAAAGAGAGAGAAAGGAAAAGAGAGAGAGAGAGAGGGAGAGAGAGAGAGAGAGAGAGAAAGACAGAGAGAAAGAGAGAGAGAGAGAGAGAGAAAGAGAGAGAAAGAGAGAGAGAAAAAGAGAGAGAGAAAGGAAAAGAGAAAGATAGCAAGAGAGAAAGAGAGAGAGAGAGAGAGAAAGAGAGAAAGGAAAAGAGAAAAAGAGAGAGAGAGAAAGGAAAAGAGAGAAAGAGAGAGAGAGAAAGAGAGTGAGAGAGAGAGAGAGAGAAAGAGAGAAAGGAAAAGAGAAAAAGAGAGAGAGAGAAAGGAAAAGAGAGAAAGAGAGAGAGAGAAAGAGAGGGAGGGAATGGTTAGTGATTAGAGCCATTTTGACTGCAAATAACATTTTTATACACAGAGAGCATGCTTTTTATATATAACTGGTGATCTTACCTCCAGAATCTGAGAGTTTCAGGTTGTTGGTGACACCATCATATGTAAATAATGCCCTGGAGAGAGAAGGAAAACAAATCAACCAATTAAACCAGTTATAAATATTTTATAAATTGTCTGATTAAATTTCACATTAATACTAAAGCGTTTGAAAAACTTATATTATACAGAAAACTTAACAGAACAAGGTTTCTAATTCATGTTTTACAGCCATTATACTGACACCCAGTGGCCTGGCTGCACTAAATGAGATATATAAAGCAAGGCCACCCTCATGTAGGGGAGCCCCTCTGTGGAGCATAATGTGGTTTATACAGGGACATTTTCAGAAATGCTGATGTCTTACAGTTTGCCTGTCTCTGGGTGAAATGCAAATAGCTCTTCTCTCTATATATAGTGAAGTACATAAGTCATTAAACTACAATGGACATGCAGCTAGCACTAAATTTCAGTTTCCCATACGTATATCATGACTTGTGTAGTGCACTTCATAGGGAGTATGGAGTGATTTGGATTAAAGCTCTGTGTTTCTCTCATACTTTGTGGTGTTTTGATGTCTCTTTTAAATAGATACTACTGCCCCCGACTGGACTGACATGATAATGCAGCTGCATTCGTATTCGTCTGGACGGAGATTTTTTTTTTTTTCAAAAACGGAAAAGAGGAAAATCTAAATTTTTAAAAAAATAAACAGATTTGTGTGGACGTGTTTTCAGTGGAATAAACTATTACCAACAAAACAACGCTGATGATGGCCTTAGAAACTGTTAATATCAACAAGAACTTCAGTCTGGTAAGCATCACTGACTCTCCATGAAATAATGGTCCAGTAAGCATAACTAATGCCCCATCCTCACTAACGTCAGCCCCCTGGAATGTAGTGAGTGGGCAGGCAGCTGTGAACACCATATGCTTCTACATACACACACACACCCCACACTATCCTCAAAGTTTCTGACTGTTCCACACATTTGGGATTTAATCATGCATACCTAAGGTTAACCCCAACAAAACATCCATATCCCACAAAGTTATGGATAACTCAAATGTTCTCCTAGTATTCAGACGATTTTTCTTCTTTTAATAACCAGACATAATGGTACATAAAAAGCTATTGCTGTTGTTTTTACCTAAATTACACACTCTTATATATTTTTATATGTGTACAGTGTGGCATTCAGTGTCAGAACCCACACAAGGACATCTGCTTGACATTTCTTACAGGGTCCTAATCACAGAAAGACACTGAGCGTCACTTATGTAATAATTCAACTGTAAATACGGTTTGTCACCTTATTCAATGTTGTGTCTAATTAAAAGAAATCACTCCTTTACAAGATCAGAGGTCCACCACCATATTTCCCAACGACCAGATCCCCTTCTGTTTGTTGCTTAAAAATTTCTGGCAACCCTTCTATTAATTAGCTGTGAGCTGAAGGCATCAAATTGCAGTTTTTGAAGACCTCGGGATCTCCTGTAACATTCTGATTATACTATCCTCAGTGCATTTGGGGACTAAATGTACTCACATCCCCTTCCAGGAATCCTTCTGTTTGATCCTTCTTAATTATTGCCCTGGAGTGGAGACGGTTACATTCAACCATGGAGCTATTTTTGTAACCCGTGCCGGATTTATGAAAGGCCTACAACTTTTTGTCTCCTTACATTTGTGGATCCTCTGATCTTGTCAATGTTGATGAATGAGTCCGAGTGTCACCTTGCATTCATACCCCAGTGAAACAGGAACTCAAGAGGGGCAAGTCATAATACAATATATATACAATTTTAATTCTATTAACAACCTGCTGCAACAAAAACAAGACAGAAATCAGATATAACAGAAGATATGGCCAGCTTCAGATTATAAAGTACAGTGGCACTCTCGGCCAAACCGCCTTGGTTTACTCCCCATAGCTTATATATGTGTTTCTTTGGGCAGTAGGTAGTAGTTAATGGGACCAAGCTTGTAAATCTCTTTTCGGTGCCTTTTTTTTGTTGGTTTCATGGCAGCGTTCTCACCGCTGCTGTCTGGCACTGAAGGAGAGCAAAGATTAAATACATCGAACATAAATTAATCATTCTGTTTGGGGATATAGCACTTTAGTAAATTGAAACACCAAGAAAATACTTGAACGGAAAGAAAAATTGCACCATTGCATCAATAGCCGTTTCTTACATTTAGTCCCAATTTAGTCCCAATTAATGCCTTTTATAAATGTATCAGCACTGTTAGATAATAATAAATAAAGTATAATAACAGCACAGGAAAATACAGTAGATATAATAATTATTAATAACAAATGCTAGGCTAGTCCCAGAAAAACTAATTAAACAGGGCCCTAACTGGAGGAGTGTGTCATATTTCATTTGGAATACATAATGAATGAACTAGACACGAGCATATCGTCATTGTTTTCCTATTGTCCACTAAGCCTGTGATCAGTGGACGCCTTCCAAACTATGACCCTTGCCTTTGACACAATGCCCAGACACAAACAAAACCAAAAGCCTTTAACACCACTCCTCTGACCACACACACACACAGCTTGTTGTCTGTTCCGTAAAGCACAGCAAAAAGAGCCACTGATCAGTTGGCAATTAGGCTGCAGTTACATCATTGTTCTAGATCCTTCCACCATAGACAAATGGGAAGATAATAAGTATATTAGGTTTCTGGTCGTGTGTGAAGCAGGTGGTATTTGGGAAATTGTAGCTTTTTTATCTTCTTATCTAGTCTTATCTTGGGCTGGGGACAGTTAAACAAGGACATAGTGTTGTCGATGTGACATTCCTTAAATCTGAATGCGAGTATGTGAGTAAGCTGTTTTTAGATGTGGCGCTTCACATCTAAAAACAACATTGTTGAAAATTTGACTTGAAAAACAACTCCTAAACAATGAGACCTTTGTTCTAATTACATTGAAATACGACATTCTGTAGTCAGTGTCACACCCAAAATAGTGAATCTACAGGGGTTGGACAATGAAACTGAATCACCTGGTTTTAGACCACAGTAATTTATTAGTATGGTGTAGGGCCTCCTTTTGCGGCCAATACAGCGTCAACTCGTCTTGGGAATGACATATACAAGTCCTGCACAGTGGTCGGAGGGATTTTAAGCCATTCTTCTTGCAGGATAGTGGCCAGGTCTCTACGTGATGCTGGTGGAGGAAAACGTTTCCTGACTCGCTCCTCCAAAACACCCCAAAGTGTCTCAATAATATTTAGATCTGGTGACTGTGCAGGCCATGGGAGATGTTCCACTTCACTTTCATGTTCATCAAACCAATCTTTCACCAGTCTTGCTTTGTGTATTGGTGCATTGTCGTCCTGATACACGGCACCGCCTTCAGGACACAATGTTTGAACCATTGGATGCACATGGTCTTACTGGTGCAATGTGCAATTAATGAAGATTGGACACCAGGCTGCTCCAATTTAGCCATGAAACCTCCCACACTACAATGACAGGTGTTTCAGCTTCATTGTCTAATGAAATTGTGTTGTTCAGAACTCTAAATACAAATAATGCTGCGTCTATGGAGTCATCGATATTTAAAGCTCTAGAATTCAACTTTCAAGGATACAAAGAAATCCCGTAAGACTAATGTTAAGGCAGTGACAACAGTATATAGCTATTACAACATGCACCATGCATTAAAACTAAGCAGAGGCTAGCTTTAATCTTTATGGGTGTTTATGTAAATCCTTTGTGAGTCTTACTCACATGACGGCAGAGGTCAGTGAAGTTTTAAATGCCATGAATCACAATCAATCCTGAAGAGAATGTCACGCTTGATATAGTAATATTAGCTGAGATGTAATTCATGCTAGGCTCTAACACGTGGCATGTGAACACCAGCTAATTGCTCTTTAATCCTTGGTAAATCTGGACCTCATTCTAGGCATGCTGTTCTAACTAACAGTGTGCCTTTGGGGGCTGCAGTGGTTCATCCAGGGGTCAGGCCAAAAGAGCCATGTTGTGATTAATGTACACTGACTAAGGCAACAGTACACATTTCTCTGACTGTTCTCCATGTCACGGTTCATTACTAAATTCACCAAAGTCTTTTGTTGCAGGGACCACACACATCCACAGACAGTGACGCTGCAAAGAAATACGTGCAAACATCAGCACGCTCACTGCTCTTATGCTTCTAAGGTGAACGTATTTTCTCAGAGATCATGCCTATGACTTTATCAAGGTTATGCATAGCTAATTTGAATGCACAGATAAAAGTCACATACATTCCTTTCAGGACCTTACAAACCCACTACAGCACAAAGCACTTTGAACTTAACCATCATCAGTGACACATGCAGAGGACATTCAATATCACTGAGATGAATCATCAAACATTGGTGCCTGACTTTCTTAAAGTTCTCATGGCTGATTGCCATCAAATCTTCACAGGCGTGATTCAGCGTATGATATAAAGCCTTCCCAGAAGGGTTACTGCATCAAAGGAAAGGACAAATAAAAAAAAAGGCTCACAATCCTCATCACAGCTTCCGGGATCATATATTGTTTGCCAGTCATCTCCTGATACCCACTTGCTTTCTGTTTATGATGTGGATTCAGTCACATTGTGGAAATGCAGTATGTTCTTCCGTGATGGTGGGATCTGGGATTGAGGACTGATGTTCTTTACATGTCCAAGTAAGTGCAACACAAACCTGAAGTCTGATCTAGAGCAAAAGAGTGATATTCAGAGATGCACGATATGAGACATATGGGATGCTGGTGATAGCTGATGTCATGTGCATATCTGTTTATTCAGAAACATAACATCTGGAAGATCACTGGCACCAGTATTACTGAGAAATGGAAGCAGTAAAAAAAGCACAATAACCAAGCATCATATCTGTCCAATGTTCAATTTTAAAGCAAACATCCACTAATACTGATAACACTGTCATTGTGCACCCCTGGTGACTTCAGAAGTTATAACTGAATGACTGAATGATGATGTTCATCCCAAAAACATCTATAATGGGGACCCTGAAATTTGCAGAGGAGTTTTTCTCCACCCTTTGCTTCACCAGGGGAGCGAGCTGCTGAGGATCAGATACAGCTGTGCAGGCCTGCTGAGGCCGGGCGTTTCCATGTCATTACCTCATCAGAGTTAAAGCTGGAAGACATTGTATAGAATGAACACACACACACACTGCACAGAGCTGACAGATGCTTGAGGGCCAGGATTAAATTTCTCTGGAGTCTGGGAGCCTGGAAGGTTGAGTGGAGCACTGAGAGAGCGAAGGGTGGACAGAGATGGAGCAGAAAGCATCAGCTGAAAGGAATGACCTGCCGTATACATGCGTTTGTGCATGCATGTGTTATTAATATCTGCATGATGAAGATGTGCATTTGCCTTTACTGAAGACCATCTGAATCCACTGTGCCTTGTGCTCATGTGGTGTCTACAGTGTCTTTTTCATGGTTTTAGTCTCTATGCACCATGTGGAACACTCTACAACTCTCTGTCATTCTATTTGACTTTTATAATTCAGTTGCAACAAGCTAAAAAGCATCATGGAACTTGTTTCTCTCTCTCTCTCTCTCTCTCTCTCTCTCTCTCTCTCTCTCTCTCTCTCTCCCTCCCCCCGCCTCTCTCTCTCTCTCTCACTCTCTCTCTCTCTCTCCCTCTCTCTGTCTCCCTCTCTCTGTCTCCCTCTCCCTCTCTCTCTTTCTCCCCCCCCTCTCTCTGTCTCCCTCTCTCTCTCTCTCTCTCTGTCTCCCTCTCTCTCTCTTTCTGCCCCCCCTCTCTCTCTGTCTCCCTCTCTCTCTCTTTCTGCCCCCCCCTCTCTCTGTCTCCCTCTCCCTCTCTCTCTGTCTCCCTCTCCCTCTCTCTCTCTTTCTCCCCCCCCCCTCTCTCTCTCTCTCTCTCGTCACATTTATCATAAGTGCTTACCTAGAGATATATTTTGTTTTGTTGTCTTTAATTATTTTATGATGTTGTTGTTAACACATATAATCACTGTCTTAATGGTTTGTATCTCCAAAATTATAGTATTAATCTCATGTTAGTTTCTGTGTATTCTTCATTTACATTAAGACTAAAAGAAGCTGAAAGAAAAACAGCGAAGTGATTATTTTTTTTCAGCTGCTCGTCAGTAGGAAACCTGGAGGTGGTGGAGCTCTAGATCGGACGGCATATGGGGCAGGAGATGGAGGTCGTCTGGCCGAACAGTGGCCCACACCTCCTCTCTTCACACATGCACACACAGCTTTCCTGTGTGGTGGGCTTGATGAGAAAAACACAGAAGCTCCTGTTTCGCAGGAGCCTCCCCCAAGCCGTCCAGCTATGAGCTCACACAGAAAAGCCAGGGAGAAAAAAGAGGAACACATGCAGGCCATAAGCAAATGAGAGAGAGAAAGCAGCAGCCGACAGGAAGCGGGGTAACCAAGTAGAGGGAAGACAAAAATGTAATGAAGAGGACAATGTGGGAGCTTAATGACTGGTTTTATGATTTGTGGCATGGTGTAAATCTTTGTTGTGGAGGGTGCATTCAATTTGAAAAGACCATTAAACCGTACAATTAAAGGGGTATTTTCGCAAAAAACAAAAAAATAAAAACGCCACCCGCCCCCACAAGCACAAATGTAGCTAATCACTCAGAGCACTAATTCTGCCCAAGGACGGCTTATTTTAGCTACAATGCTAATGTAGCTAAGATGTCTTGGAAGAATATACCGTTCAAAATAGCACTGTGAAAAAACACATGCTGAAGTCATTGTACTGTTGCTTCAAGTTGTTAATTAGCCTTAAATAGTCTTATGTTGTTTTGACTTTAAAACGTTTCAAGACACTGTAATCTAAGAAAATGGTACCTCGCGTTGCTAAATTTTGAAGCTAGCATATTGTAATTTTTGCAGCAAATTATTATAACAAGTATTTACATTCAATTATACACGTGTGTATCGTATACTGCAGGAAATATGATACACAGAGTAAGCCAGTGATTTTCTAATGCATTCTACTCCAAATGATACGTGTCCTGCATCAAGATGTTTTCTTCCTTGCTTAAGTCTGTCCTCTTAGAACTGTTCGTAAAATCTTGCATGAAATAGTATACTACCATCATTGATATGTGATAATCTTGTTTTATCACACTCCCACATCAGCAGGGACAACAAGCATGGTTCGAACCTTATCTGAACATTTTTTAAGGCACTTCAAAAGCAATAAACAGGATGAAACAGAGGATATTGTGTTATATGGTCGAATGATTGGATATTGGAACATCTGATGTGTTCTGAAATCAAAAGTATTTGATTGTGACCTCATGTGCACCAGTCAAACACATTCTCCACATGAAAGAACAATATTCTTTATTGGAAATTACAGCAAATGACCAGTCAAACAATTGTCTACCTGACTTGATCTAAACATCCCGTGGATCATGAAGAAGACACTGACAGCAGACGTGACTGATCCCTTTCTCTAGATATAATGACGTGATAAATTACTGCACACGAGCCAAAATGTATCCTCCTTGGCATCCGATGTCTCAACACTGATCATAACGAGACATCGCTCAAGACACATTGCCGTCCATTCCTTGTTTAATGAGGTTGGCTACAAAGCAAGACTAAAAGGTTATGTTGTATTCCTCTTCGCCCAGAGCCCCCCTCCGGTCATCTTTCAGCATCAGCCTCTGGATCCTGTCTCAGAGCAGTTGTAAATTAGCGTCCGCTTGCCATGGTGCTGACCTGGGGCTCTGGCTGCTATTTATAGGAGTCTATCCCAACACACAACTCAGAGACATAGCATTCTGCACCACTCATTTCCTCTTTTCCTGACCATTAGGCCAAAAATGGGCAAAACAGTCACCCCCCTCCACTGTAGGCTTGTTTTTCACACAAGCTCCTTGTGTCTCTGGTAGACTAGGTTGTTTTACTGAATGTTTTTTTTTTTTTTTTTTTTTTTTGCATAAAAGCACATTACCACACTTCCAGAAATCATCCAACTCATCCTGGACATCAACACTGTGCGGTGCAGAAAGCTGGAAAACAGCTGCCTCAAATACTCTGAATCAAATTCTGCTGATTCAGCACCTGTCATAAAAAAGAAAGGAAGGGTTTGCCCCCGCTTAGACCAACATGTAGAGAGGAAACATGGGTATTTCGCCAGGTAGCTTTTAAAACTGTCCAGGCATGAAGCATGAGTCTAGACTCTTGAGGAAGGTTTACCCAAGCACCTGAAATATCTCACAGCTCAAGAAAACAAATTCTTTAACACCCCATGGTTTTGACAGAGCTGTCTCAGCGTCTTGATTTTTGCCATATTTCTTTGTGGCTCATTGTGTCCTTTCTTGACCAGACATGAGCGTTAAAAGCAGTGCCCAGTTTTGACAACACTGCAGGTCAATGGGGTAAGATCATTAGGAGATGAAAGGGGGCAGTGACTGGAAGTGTTTATAAGAAAGCTGTTCCTAGTCCATTAAGGCAAATTATATGAGCTTAGTTGGGACCTGGGAACAGGGTGTGGGGCATGGCCTTGTTTTAACCAAATCCAGCCTAGTACCCTGCAGAACAAGGTTCATAATCCCTAACAGGCACAACACTGCCTTTAATAATGAGGCAAAAGTGCAGAAAAAAAGAAGCTGCTAAAGCTTGCAACAGTATGTTTGCGAGATATAGTCCCTGCCTAGGGCATGTCTCTATAGTAATTCCAATAACTGCTAATAACACTGCATCGCACACTGAACCCAAGATTATGGTGCAATCATGTCAGAGTGAATGAGAGTGCTATTCTTCTTGCCTAATATGGTATACAGCATGCCAATCCTTGAACCAACAAATAAAAGCATTACAGATGGAGTGTTCTCCAAAAACATCTCCTTTTCTGAGAAACAAGACCTCCTGAAGTATGGGGATCATAATAGCCTTTGCATGGTTGGGTGAAATCCCTTGACTTGAGCTTCGCTTCTGGCTACGTCCCCAGGAAGGCTGGCAGGACTGTCCTCCTTCCCAACTTTGTTCATGGAGCTCAGCTTCACGGCAGAGACAGGACTTTCTAATAACCTTAGCAGAGGCTGCTAAACAATTATGAGCGCATTGCCATCTGGCTCAGTAACCTTGTCCTGCCGAATGCAGCATGCCAAGTGCTATTCATTTGGGTGTATGCAGGCTTGGAGAAAAAGAAGTGAGCCTCTACAATTCACTAAATTACTTCCACAGCCAAGAAGAATGAAATAGCACTCAAACCCTCTGACCTACGTCTAATGAAGAGGTATAAAACACAACACAGGATCCGCCTTTGCCGTTCCTATCAACTTTATTGTACCTAAGACTTGCTGGTCATGGCAAACTTGGTGGTCCAGTCTGGTTTTTACAGTTAATCTTCACATCTATATGGCTATACTGGCCTAAATTTGTCTGTCCTTGTAGGGGAGACATCTCCCCTGGGTGGCAATTGTGTTAAAATAGCAGCTATTTGAAGAGCATAAAAGAAAAGAATGGGGTCCGAGGCTTCCTGTGAGGGGGGTTTCTGCTGGATCACAAAAGACAAAGAGTACCCTGACAGAGGAGATGTAATGGGAGCAAGCTGCAAGATTGGGAACAGAGAAGAGAGGCTGGGTGTGGGAGACTGGAACAAGGAACCAGCAAGATGAGTTGATGACATGCAAAGAGTGTGACAGTGGCAAAACAAATGGGCAAAGAGGGAAAAAAAAGGAAGGAAATGGGACAAGGAACATCAAGACCGGCAAAAAAAGGAGGGGGTCAGTAGGTCCAGCCCTCGACAATCAAACCAGACCAAGTCAGAAGGAAAGCTCAAGAGATGGGGAGGGAAATGGAGCTGGAATTTGGTATGAAGGGATGAAAAGTTTGAGCCAAGCCAAATAAGCTTAATATAACAGACAGGAAGCGAGATGAGAAATGAGCTGGAGATGAGGAATTAATGCAGTCCACTGAAGGACCAACAGCATGCACCTCAAAGACATGAACCTCAAACTGTCCGTTTCTGTAACACCCAAAAGTGAATAAATAAAATGAAGTGATGTAACCAAACAGGGCAAAGTCACAAATCTAACAGTTCCAGCCCTTCAGCTTTGAGAGCCAATGATTGAGAAACCATATCAACAATGACAAATCGATCCTTTGTGTTATGCCAAAACACAAGGCAGAGTGGCAAAGGTGTGGAAGCAGACTGTAGTTTAAACTCGTTTACACACTTAGTGTTCTGTTACAGCGAGAAGAACAAGACCTGAGCTATGTGACGAAAGGAGAGGAAGTCTACAGTTACATATATTGATTAAAGTCTGCATAGTGTCACAACACACAATGAAACCTGAAACGCTAATGTGTAACCTGCCTATCACATGTAACACAATACGTTCATAGTTGTTTGAGCCAGAAAGTGTTACACTAAAGTTTTTGAGTAATATTTCTGTAAAACAGAAACACCACTTTATTTTTGGGTCAACAAGCCAAGTTCAAAAGGCTAGTTTACTTAAGGGTGGGCTATATTGACAATATGAGGACAATGTAGGAGTATGTTCTTCCTCTGAGACACATGATATCAGCCACCACCTTCTTCTCCCACCATCACTAATATAATCTCACTTAAACACACTAGGGTTAGGGTTAGGAGAGTGCCAGCCGCCCAGGTCTGTCACACCAGCTGACAGACGTCAGTACTGGCTGACATCGCACTGTGTGATGAGGGGAAGGTGCCTTATATCGTCTCCATTTATCTTGTTACTATTTCTTCTTCTTTAAATTCTTTAAAATTCTTGAGGTAGTAATGTCCCCAGAATATTTTCAGGACACAAAACACAGATAACAGATTGCTGATCTATGGTAAGAAAATGGTTAGAGCTGAGTTTTTAGGGAGGTAATCAAAATGAGTTACATGGTTTCAGTCACATGAACCAACAGAAAAATATGGGGCATTGTAGAGGTGAAGTATAACACTATTGGTGCTTTTCCACCACATGGGTCTGGCTCTACACGGATCGGCATGCTTAAAGCTTGTCACTTTTCCACTGGCCGGGCTCCCTCAAAAAACAGAGATAGTGACATTACAAAATCCCACCTCTAGGAATTGCTGGCGTTAAAAACCACAACAACAACGGCGGTAAGTTAGGCGCTGTTTACTCATCATATATTGGCGTGTTGTTTTTGTTTTTGGACTGAACATGGCTCCATGCCCCAATTCTCACAGATCAGTTTTACTTGTTGCACGTTTGGCCTTCACTGGAAATTTTCGTCGGCCATCAGCCCAAGGAGCTTATAAACCTCTTCAAAACACCTTGAGGTAAAGTTACAAGCTGCCGCTTTGATAAAAATAAATGTGAAAGCTGCTGTAATTTAAGAGATTTAGCTAGAGACTGTTTGTGCTCTTTGATTTGGATGAGCTCTGCATTTCGTGGTGAGATACATCGCTCTGGCCAATCAGTGCTCTGCAAGGTTTACAGGTCACCATTTAGTACCTACTTGGCTCGGCTGGAACCCGTAGCATTCTGGGACTGAAAATTTACCCGGTTACGGGGACCTGGTACCAGATTTGGCCAGTGGAAAAGCAAAAGAGCTGTGCTGTGTTGAGCAGAGTCATGTAGGTTCCATGCAGTGGAAAAGCAGCATATGTCTGATCAGAGTTATTGTTCTAATTACCTGTCCAAACCATAATTTCTGGCTTGTTGTTTTATGGTTATTATCTACTTAAGTGAGATTTCTTCAACTATCTTTAAACCCCTTTTAACTTTGAATCCCAACTCCCTGCTGAAAGAGTGAGACACTTATTTCTCCAATTAAAAAAGCTGCAAGGAACTACCATAATTACCGTTCTTTTCAAGCAGTTTCTCCTTGCAAAGGCCAGAGAGTTACAAAGCAACCATTTACTCAGAACCTCCCCCAGCTTGCTCTCTCTAAACAGACGGTGATGAGAGTTTGAGCCCCCAAGCCATCAGTTTTCTGTTGCTCCACAGACTTCCTTCATCATTGTGTAGAAAGAGTGGGTGCCTCCACTATGGCAACGAAAACTACAGCCATTGATTTAAGGCTAGCGTCTATTCTTAATTACAATTTCTAAAGTGCAATGTAAACAAGACAAACCCTGTAAGCTTCAACAGCCTGAATGCGCGGAGATGAATGCTCAACAGGTCAAGAGCCTTAAAGCATCGCAAAGTGTAGCTGTACAAATATGTGCAGCCAGTAAGAGTTCCCGATGGAAAGGCCCTGAAAATATGGTTCCCCTGACTTGCTTCAACATTTGCCGATAAGTCTGGGGCCTTCAATGTTATACACTCTGTGGATTATGACGGACTGGGTGGCTACTGGGCCTCTCCAAGGGAAGACTCCTCCAGGACCACTCTGGCATTTCCTGTAGAAAATGTCCCACATAACTCCCACAACACAGACGCCACTCATCTACACACAATCTGATACATTAAACATATTCGTGTACATTCTGGTCTCTCAACTGTATTACATATTGCATACTAAGAATTGGGTATGTCTCTCCTTTCCTCACAATCATGCAGAGGCTAATACAGTATTCAATCCATAAAACCTCACTCAGATGACTGTTGTGGTACAATAGCAGTAGGCAAGTAGACACAGCTTCATCAAATGCTAAAGCTAACTGTAGGCTTCCATTACTAATTCCATTACTAAGTACATCATACATCTTCCTTTTTTTTTGGCAGCTCACACCCCGTTGGTCCTTTGCAATCTGTCTGTTCAAACTGGCACAGGTTTGTTTTATAGGCCTGTCCTGACCTAAACTAACCTAACCCCCCATTTATTCAGGCTTAGGAACAGCACTGTGAGTGTACGGGCACCTCCAGTGGCTGAGACACCTCACACACTCACATATGGGTAATTGGACTTAGCAGATCGATGTATCATGCAACATTTTGGAACATGTTTGACACATGGTCAATAAACCTAACCCCTCACAGACAGTGACCTGAGGGGTGGATCGAACACAGGACCTCGAGACCCTGGAGGTGGGTGGCAGCTATACTACCTGCACTGCCACAGCGCCATCTAAGCTTCAGAAGATAATTAATGCTGCAAATTTCTGACACCAAACATAACTTGGTAGATTAACCCCTTATGTGTTAAAAGAAATATTGTGTGAATTAATTTTGTTGCCAAGTAATCGCCTTAAACCCAGGCTTTGCCCAACATTTCTTTTGCTTTATCATCAGGGTACACATATATCCTCATGCTTAGGCTTTCTATGTGATTCTTCTTTTTGTAAACTTGCATTTTACCTGATCCCTGTATGTTATAAAAAAACAAAATCACTTATAGGTATGTAGTATTTTGTTACCTATCATTACCACCTGGCTTATTATTTTACAAACTGAACAAGAACTCACTTGTTTTCATTCCTTCACTTTTTTCCCATCTAAATCATTGTTACACAAGCATTTTCTGAATCACACAGCTCAAGACATCAGCCACACCCTGGGGTCAAAGTAGGACAGACACATCTGTGCATTACGAAACAAAATACCTTAAATCGTTTACCTGATGGGCCATATGTTAAGATTACATTCCCATTTCCAGTGGATTCTCAAGCCAAGACTAGAGCAAGTGGGAGATGATCTCATGAAAAGCATATAATTAATATCTCAGTAATTATTATCTCTTAAACATAGAGGAACAATAAACTGCAGGAATTTAACAGCTCTGTTGGCCTATGTTCAAGGACCACTCCAATGGAGCTAAAAAAAAAATCAAAACAAGGCAAGGGCTTCCAAGTTTCAGCAGGTCTGAGATACTTATCCCCATCAATCATCTCATCACCTCTGACAACAACCACCCTAATGTTTAGGGATATTCATTTATGTTTTCACCAAAGGCTTTCCAGAGACACTTGCATGTTTGGGCAGCTTAACAAGACTTTAAGATTAAGGTCCATCTGGCCGGTCATTAACCCCTCCTCTGATGATGTATGAGCTTGATCATTACTTTCACTAATAAGCAGCGGCCTGTTGTAAGTGCTGTTTTTCCAACTTAGAGTTAAAATATTTAAGAGCAGACATTAAATGGCCAAAAATTAGTGAAGTCAGGTTCTGATGCTGGTTGATTAGTTATAGATCCCAAACAATCCAGCTCTCCCAAAAGGTAATGGATCGTACTCCAACACTCTAAAGACCACAGTGAAATTTTCAGACACTTGTCTTTGCTGGTTTATTTCACTTTTGTTAAAATAAACTGTCCGTTTTACTTCTTGTTGGAACATTTTTAATGCTTCTATAAGGGTCTGAATTTAGGTCTGAAACACAGCAGGCTTGGTGCCAAATCCCCCTCAGTCCTGTGGAGCTAAAACACTGAGGTCAGTTTGCAGTAGGTCAATGGATGCTGGGTGACCCCTCAGCGTCCCTGTGTGTGCTAAAGAATGCAAACTGTTTGTTGTTACAATCTTTCATCGGCTCGTCTCATGTCTGTGATGATTAAAGAGTTCAGTTCTCAACAGAGCCAGACTGCAGTTTGCTAAACACACACAACACAACAGACTTTCAAAGAGTGGCCTCAGCTGCTCCTCAGCCACAACTAGTAAACCATACTGACCCTCCTAGCAGGTCCCAGGAGATACTGACCATCCAGATTTTGGGGAGACCTTGCTTTGAAAACTAGTTCCTAAAAAACTAGCATGTAATCTTGGTTTTGTGTTAGAGTGGGAATAATTTCAATAACATGTCAGCACTCAAAACTCTCAGCCGAATAAACCACATTTAAAAGATGAGTTTGTCACCAAATGTAGTTGATTGGCCTAGACATGTTTGGCGTTTAAATTTTATTTCTTAAGTTTAGAGCTAGAGCTAAGATGCTATTGTTGCTAACAAACATTGGAAGTTAGTCACCCCAGCAGCCTTTGTGAATGCATGTCCACAAACACCCATCAACTGACTCAGACGGAATACAGGTCTTAAATAAAGCAGAACATACAAACTCAGTGTGAGCTATAAATCAAAAATAAACCTTCACAGTGTAGTTGAAAAATGAGACATTATGAATTAGCTAGATACATATTTTTTTAGCACCATTTACGTAAGTTAATGTTGTGAATAGGTTCTAATTTTAACTTAAATGTCTAAATAAGATCAGTGTGTGCAGGTTTACCATTTTAGCAAGTATATATTAAGGCTATTTGGGTTACTTTTGATTGTTGGTGTTTGTTAGCAATGTTAGCAAAGCATTAGAATTACAGACACAAAAAACATATACCATCGTTTTTTGATAAATTATTAAATTATATATGTGTCTGAAAGTGCTTTTTGTTCTGATGAAATGGAAGAACACTGGATTCAATCACTTAAACAAAGCTGCTTCTAATTTCACAAGAAACTGAACAGTGACCACTGTGGCCACTCTGAGGGGCCAGTTCAAAGCAGGAGAGAGGAAATCTGCAAACAGCATGTAGTCTGCTCACAACAGCCTGAGAGGCGGATATCAGCGGCGTGGCCCTTTACAGATCACAAACACATACGGATCTGTTTGGGGTGAGGGGGCTGGATTTTGTTCATGGGACACAAACAACCTGACCTCTAAAGGTATGTCATCCATCTGGTCATTCAACAATGTGTGACCAACTCTAATGTGCACGTGTTTTCTATGGCAGCATGTGGAAATAATGTAAAAAAGAAGAAATCATTATGTTTGCTTGACACTTAAATTTCCAGACGGAGTTAAAACTATGAACATTTCTAGCCCATAAGAGATGTGTTGGTCTTCCTGATACAAAAGAGGCCTTTGAAGAAAACAATTCCATTTAATTCTCATTTAAATAAACCATGGTGGGACAGCAAAGTAACATAACAAAGCTGTCCTCCACCTGGCAGATGTGTGTTCTGTTCCATGCTCTGGCAATGACCATAATTCATTAGACACACCTCCTTACACTACATTCACCCATCTGTAACACAGTTCAAATTGCATGACACTCCAGATAAAAGTCCAAAGTGCCATAAATTTCAATAAAAATGAAACCGATTGAAGAATGGCATCATAAACTTGTACCCCTCATTCAGAAGAAGTGAAAGATATTGTCATGTTAACTAAATTCACTAAACATCCCAACAACAGACATCCCTTAGCCAGAAGAGTCCAGGCCATCTGTGGAGCACGTTGTGGCTGAGTATACAACACACTGTATTGTCTATGACTCACGCCTCTGTTCATGCAGCTCGTGGAACTGAGTGTAGGAGTCTTAAAGGAGTTTTTCCACCTAAAATGAGGCAAGTCAGTTCCCAGCTATTAAAGGAATTCATTGGTAAATGACCAACAAGGAAAACTGTAGCACAGTAAACAGCTGACAAGAGTGTAATAACACCTACTAATGCTCATTTTATATACACATTATACATATATATATATATTATATATATAAACATATACATATATATATATATATATATATATATATATATATATATATGTGCAAATGTTACAAAATTAATAATTGTATGTCTGTTAAAAAAAAAACATAATGAAGGCTCTTGAGTTTCTGCATGAAAAATGATATGTGACAATCCGACTTTTTAAATGAACTGTGGCAGATTCTCCAAGACGCTCAGTAAAACTAACATGTAATATCATTATAAAACTGTACAAACTTTACCTAGGACTAATATTAAATAAAAGAAAAAGCAAATGGTCGTCACATATAACACTGACTTTCTTTCGTTTATTAATGTTTACTGCACATTGTTGTCTTTTTCTTTCAATAAATAATCCATCCATCCATTATCTGTAACCCTTATCCAGTTCAGGGTCGCAGTGGGTCCAGAGCCTACCTGGAATCATTGGGCGCAAGGCGGGAATACACCCTGGAGGGGGCGCCAGTCCTTCACAGGGCAACACGCTCTCACACATTCACACCTACGGACACTTTTGAGTCTCAATAAAAAATGATTTCCATTATTTTATAAGTCATCTTTACTTTCCAATATTTGCACGTGCCAAATACTCTGCACAGAGTTGCAACTAATTTTTCATTATATATTTATTTTATTTTGATAACTCTGTTCATGTACAAATGGGATTTTAAAAATGGAACCAAAAAGGATTTTGCAAATGATCAGTTCTGAGAATCCGCCAATGACCCTATTAGCACATTTAAATGTATATAATTATTTTGTATAAATGGTGCATAAGTCTAAATTTATTGTTGGCTTACCAAAAAGCATGACTGATTTATATCCCTTTTCATGTGTTTTCTTGTTAAAAATGATTAACATATCAGTTAAATACAACAGCACTAAAAGATCACGAAAAGAGCAGATTAGATTGCAGCCAGACAACCAGGAAGAAATAACCACAGTAAATATATAACTTCAGAAAGCATTCATAAAATGTTCATCTATTCAGGCTTGAACACCATCCATTCATCTACTGGACCTGCTTCCTCATGGTCAGGGTTGTGGGGGTCCTGAGCTTTCCCAGAATCATTGGGCCAAAGGCAGGAACACTGTTAAATAATCCAATAAAATCTATTAAAACACACTCAACTAGTAACTCAGTAATGATCTACCACCTTGTGTTTATGGATTAGACAAAGTAAGGGTCAAACCCAGACCCCAAGGCCCTAGATCTGTGCAGATGTGACAATACCTGTCGCACCACATTGCCCCACGCAAGAATACCATGCTTCAACAATAAGAGTCTATGGGCAAGACTCTTAACTCTACATTAGCCTCCCTCTGTAACACGAATAACATTATTATTTGTTTTGGATAAGAGTATGTGGCAAATGCCCTAAAACTAAATGTAACCTTTAAATTCTTCTTTTATGGTTCAATAAAACAAAAGGAGCCACAACACAACAAAACTTCCTCTGGTATACGTGCAATCGCTCCACAAGTTTTCATAATCATCTTTGGCAGCTTCGCTGTTTTTTCTGCAGGCCTAGTCATCATGGGCTGTGATGGGAAGAGTGAGAACTCACACCCAAGATAACACTCAGAATCCTGAGTCACTCTGTAGCTGGGCCAGGTTCAGCTCCCTTGTCTGAGTTGGGATGGCAAAGTTGGCGACACATACACACAGCTGCTGAACCCAACTGTCTGACACACCCCATCCGCTGAGTGATGTCACCAGAGTGTGGAAAAAAGTATAGACCACCACATGTTAATTTGTCCCTCCCAATAATTTTGCAAAGCCATCTGGCATACCTCAGTGTAGCTGTTCAAGAACAACAGACCTCACAAGTGTGGCTTCACAAGTGTGTAATTAAGTGCGCACTGACTTCCACTTTACCACACAGGTAGAAGATCACCAACAAAGCTAAGGAAATGCCTTCTTTGGTAAACATGGCTTCAGCTAAGTGGTTTTGTCCATTTCCATTCACTTACACTTATAGAATTGTTATAAATGTTGCTAGTAAGGGTTGAGCGATAAGTCGGCTGGCTGTTAAAACTGTGGACACACTTGCTAGCATGCTAGTTAATGTAATGTAAAGCTGTTGCTTCACTTTCAACTGCCTCTTGTTAGGGATTATCAAAACAGGTCAACCATTCCACACAGTCATCCAAGTACAGCATCCAACACTCTCATCCCACCCATACTTGAAACCAGCACTAGAAGTACACTGACCATCAGTGAGGTGGGGGCACACAGTGAACACACAGACAGTGACCTAAGGTGAGGATGAATCCTGGACCCCCAAGCCCAAGAGCTGTGAGGCAGAGACCATCACCATCACACCACACTGCAACCCTGGTAATGTAATGATAAGAAGGGTACTCACAAGCAGCATGTTTTCATACAGTGCAATAACACCTTCAATCCTTCTGTGAAGGATAAAGACTGGATTTGAGAACATTTCTTTGAGGACTGGATGGAATTCAGCCACAAGAACATGAAGAAAAAAAAACAATTCAAGCAACACTAGGTATGATTTGTAGTTTTAAATTACAGCTTCAAATCATTGTGATGCAATAGGGAGAACAGAGCTTCTGTGATTACTACTCTGGGCTCAGCACTGCAGAAACAGCACTATGTAAGTTTTGGAGAAGGGCAGGATACCATACCCCCTTCCCCCCTTCCCTTTATTTCTGGACAGTCCTGTATAAGTGAATTACAACTGTTGGGGGAGCCCAGGAGTAATAATACCAAATCGTACCTAGTGTTTCTTTAAATAGCCTGTCATTTACAGAAATACCTGAAGCCACTGCAAATGTGGAATTTATATTTTAAACACTTCAGTTTCTAATGTTCTGTTCTGAGAATTGATAATTACATCAGTCAGAAAATACCCTGCTTTAATAGACCTATGGTAATCTTTTAAAGCTGTTGACCAGGTAATGTACCTATACTACCTATACTACCCGGACTGCGGGTAAGGGAATGCGGCCACATCCCTGCTTGTGCAGGCATCAGTGGCTGGAAACAAAGGGCAGTTGTGAAGGAGTCGTCAGAAACAGTTGAAAGGTCTAGTTATAGGTTGTGGATAAGGAGAGCACAAATTACTTGGGGAAATGCACTGTAGAGGTGGTATTGTGGTTGTTGGTGATGTAGCACGTAAAGTTCACATGGAACTGATGGCATTGAGCATTAACGGTGCCAGTGGGGCTAGGTACAGCCTTAGTCTTCAGTGAGGCCAGTGTGGATTTACGGTTGTTGATGGTAAAGGGTAAGGTAGGCCTGTAAAGCTGGATTGGAGGGGGGTGGATCTGGGATGCCTGACTTCACTAAGGGAAGGCCAGTGTGGATTTACGGTTGTTGATGGTAAAGGGTAAGGTAGGAGTGTAAAGCTGGCTTTGAGGGGGTGGATCTGGGACGTCAGACTTCACTGTTGAGCCTTCTGGAGGTGTTGTGGGCTTAATTCAGTGAAACACCAACGAGAGGAGGTGCCTACATGATGACCCCTGTGAAGAGCTAGTGATGTAGTGGGTGGCTTAGGTACTCATGGGCTGGGCTCAATGAGGATCCGTACTTGTTAAGAACAGCTGGATGCTGATCGGATCATAAAGTACCACAGCAATCTTAGAGTTGAGGTGTAAGCTTCAACAGAAATGTTGTGGCTACAGGCAGGAAGACAGTGGGGTGGGCCCTATGTGAAGCTCTAATGGATTTGGCATAGGATATTTTACATCTTATCTTGTGTATGACTATAATCTATCATAATCATAGCTTCTTAAAGTGGGTATGGGTTAAAAACATTCAGGACGGCATGGTAGTGCAAGACGTAGTGCCGCTGTCACAAAGCTACAAGGACCTGAGGTTGTGGGTTTGAGCCCTGATCCATGTGACCCTCTGATTGGTGTCTTCTCACTGTGTCCATGTGGGTTTCCAACCAAGTACGAGAATGTGTATTTTTGTACTTGTCGAAACCGACACTGATTCTTACTTAGAATTAAGAATTTTGTTTCATTAAATACTTTACTGAAAATTTCTGGAACTGTCCATTTTTATTTAGCATTTTCCCACATTAGACCAATAAAAAAATTTAATTTCCCTCTGGGATCAATAATGTATCTATCTATCTATAAATTAGTAACATGAGCTGCAATAAACTGTTGATATGCATTTGCACAGTGTTGTGCATCTTTAGTAAGAGAGTTTCCATTAATGCGATAATGACTGGGGAGTTCTGCACTTGGGAGTGTTTGTTTATATGCAGCGTTTATTTAAAAGCAGTAGCCTGATCCATGGCGTTGGATCCAACTCAAAATTTACAAGTGGAGAAAATAAACCACGTCAGGCAACGAACAGTGCTCTCGCAAACAGGAAAACATTTCCCAGGAGGAATATACACTTTGAGTGAAGAAAAATCAACCTTGTTCAAGGACGGTTAAAAGAGTGCTTGGGTTACCTTCACTGATTGTGAAATAATTCCAGATCGCCGACATTTTGAGTTGTCTACTCATTAGCACAGCAACGAACGCTAGGCACAAGGTATCGGATATTGGTATCGTAACCTTGTTTGTGATTACGAGTACGAGTTAAAGAACACAGTATCAGGCAAATACCAGACACTAGTATACGTATTCATGCATCTCTAGTCAGGAACTATATTTCTAGGTTTGCCTACGTTTATAAAGAAATGTATTCACTTTTGTTATAGTTATGCTGTTGTTTACATAACTGGGATAGAGTGAAGTGCCTAAATAGCACACTTCTAATGGCTACCCAGCTTTCATTTGACAGGATGACAGGATACGTAACCAAACCTTTGCAAATATTCTCAGAAGTCATGCATTTTTACTTTAATCAAGTTAATTGTTATGTACTGAACTGGAAGTAAAGTATAAGTAAAAATTCCTCATAGTTTAATATGTGGAGCCGCACTTCCCATGACAAGCACTGATCAGTCAATGAGTGTTTCCTTGAAATGAAGGCAATCCCTCAGGATCCTCAGTGTATGTTTTCATTAGAGGAAACTCAAGAAGGCTACTCCTTAATCATGCATTAGCCTATGCTCAAACGTCAATCTGGCAGATAAGAGGGCAAAACACCTGAGCCAGACTGAAACTGATCCCTGCTATTTTCCTGGGTTTCAATGAGTCATCAAAGAAGACTCCAATGACCCACCTTGTGAGGGGGAGCTAAGGAGAAGTGAAGTTCTTGTAATGAACAGAGAGATACAATGAAAAATACCATCTTTCACTACCTCTACAGTACGGTTTTCGATGTCAGCTGCATTTTTGGCATCTCATGATCCAAATTTAGAAATCACCAGTCCACAAAGTTTTCAGTCATTCCAGTCTTCATTTCCTTTTCTCCACAACACCTTCTTGACAGTTCCACACCTTTTCCAGACCCAGTGTGTTTTCTTCTCACAGTGGAAAGATGAAGAGAAATATTTGATTTCAATTCTGCAGCAAGTGTGGCTTGATTTTCTCTTCTCCCTCAAATACGTTTTAAGTATTATCAGATAACCTGATTTTAGTGACCTACCAGATCTTGGTTGTTAGGAGTGCCATTTTGTTCATCATTCATTCAAACAGCTTCATAATGATCAGGGTTATAGTGGGTCTGGAGTCTATCCGTATTCAATGGATGCAAGGCAAGAGCACACTCAGGACAGGGCATGAGGCAAATTGAGGGATGAACCCATGACCCCAGAACCCAAGGACCCTAAAGCTGTGGCACCACCATTCTTCCCAGTCTTTTATTAATCTTTTAACCATTTTCTCTTATATTACTTTGATTTTCCCCTTCCTCTTGTGAGAAGATTATCTGATACAGTCTCCTCAGAACTATTTCCATTCAACGTTTTCAAAACATATGCAAATGAAATAAGTGTTAAGCTGCTTAGGCGTCTATGTGTAGTTCTTTGCATTAGTTTCTGTAATACTGCAGTGTTCTGTAAGAATAATGAAGGCCAATAATGTGATAAAAATAAACAGCATATTGTGCATTATTGTGCAGAGGCCATTACAATCTCACGCTAAGTTTCCAAAGGTGGAAAAGTTTGGGGGTTGGGGACAACAAGTCTTTGTGTGATGCCAGATTTGTGAAGTGTGAGTTTCAAAAGTGCAACGACTGAGTCATGAGTTTGGCTACTGACGATGACCTCCTACAGTTGGAAGGAAAAGAATTTCACCATGTAGTAAACCACGATATTCACAAAACGTGAACGATCTGTGCACTGAGAAAAACGGGACTGGCTGGAACTTTATCAGCAACTGAAGATATGAGCTTGTATTGGATGAACTGATAAGGCCATGATGTATTATCTCATCAAGACCTATTCAGACTACAAACACAGTGGGATGACCTCATGTAAGAATGTTTTTATCTCTCTTTCAAGCTTTGACACTGATTGTATCAGCACTGATTGGCTTTTGTAAGTGTGCCATTTCGAAAGACCTTGAAACTAACACCTACACAAAACAAAACAGCTGCTACGAAGAAAAAAATGGAAGGCTTGCCAATGTTCCCAGTTTGAAAACATCAGATAATTGGACACATCCATCCTCCACCAGATGCTGCGAAGGCCTTGCTGTATCCAGAACATACTGTTGTGTTAAACAACTGCAAAAAGAAAAACATTATACCATTCAAAACCCTCTGAAACTAACAACAGCTAAAGAAGAGAATAGAGTTGTGCAGATCTGTGGTTTTGCATTAACACCACATTAATGAGGAATTTTGAGTCTGGCAGGACACAGGTGAAGAAAAAAAAATGATTCTCAACATCTGACACCAGGCAAAGCACATAATGCTTCTGATCTTTCTCACAGTGACGTCAGAAATTTCACTGAGGAATGCAATAATCAAAGGTGAACTTTCAGCCCAAATTTAGTCCTGGCAGCTTTTTTGGATTGGAGAAAAAAGGAGATAATAAGCTGGGAGCCCTATCAACCAGCAGAAGATTAATGCTACTATTCACAAGCTTTGCATTGTGGTATTGGTTCCCAAATCTATTAGATGAGAATATTTTCAAGCTTCAAGCACACACATAAACTCTGACACATACTGTTTGAAACTGTTTGCGTCCAATATCTAACCTCCACTATAATTTATTTTAAACATTGTAATTCATACAAACCTCCATGTCCCCTCTAGGGGGCACACCCCCACTTTGGGAACCACTGAGCTAACTGAGGATAACACAAGAACACCACTGATTTGTTAAAACAACTGTGCACAGGGCTCTGATCTAAAAATCCATTTGTGGACAAACTGGTGAATTAAGCTAAATTCACATGCACCTATTATTAAAACATGCATTCTACTGCACACACTCACACACACTTTGTGTACTCTGTACTCTCCAGAAAAAGCATTGAACAATAGAAAAGGACACTCTGGAGCAGTTGCACATGCCTTAGGTCAGAATGCACATGCCAAGAGTGGGCAAAAGGGATATAAAGCCTCCAGCACTAGGGTGTGGATCAGTGGAAATATGTTCTCAGGAGTGACTGAGCACCAACCAGCCCTTAACAGGGCAACACAGACACACACACACATTCACTCACACACTCACACCTACGGACACTTTTGAGTCGCCAATCCACCTACCAACTTGTGTTTTTGGACTGTGGGAGGAAACCGGAGCACCTGGAGGAAACCCACGCAGACACAGGGAGAACACACCACACTCCTCACAGACAGTCACCCGGAGGAAACCCACGCAGAAATGAGCCAGCAAGCTTTCAGAAACTTAAAAAAAATGTGGGCTTGCCCTTTTAAACAGCAGTTAGGACACATAATGTGATGGTGTTGACAGCAGCTTTCCTTTACCTCATTAAACGCTGTACCTAATTAGTAAACCTGCAGATATGAAGATAAAGGACAAGGCACACATTTGTCCCTTCAAGGGTCTGTATGACGGTCCATGCTTCCTTTATGAGGGTCCACATTCCTCACCCTCACAACTACCCAATCGTTAAATGTATAACTTACCTTTGAGTTTCCAAATAATATATAGTAGTCGTTAAGTATTTAATATTAAATATATTTATAGTGAATTAATGGTTGTAGATGTGAAGTTAAATTTCAGAATTAGGATAAGTTCAAATCCAAAAACTGATTATTAGTTTGACAAATACGACCCCGAAAGTGTTAAACTCTTGCAGCACGGGCTCTCTGGCAGCTTTTATGAGGGGAAAAAATGGAGACATGTCAATACTTAGAAAGGGAATGTTCCCATTTAGCAGTTTCATGAAACTGAAAGTTCAGAAAGGGTTTAGAGTGTGTAATAAAAAATAATCTCCTTCATTTATTTAATTTACAGGCAAATGTATCCTGGAGATATTTCTGAGCAACCCAGAATACTAAGTATACTAGATGAAAAAGAGGCATTCAAAACATTCATTCATTCATTCATTATCTGTAACCGCTTATCCAGTTCAGGGTCACGGTGGGTCCAGAGCCTACCTGGAATCATTGGGCGCAAGGCGGGAATACACCCCGCCTTCACAGGGCAACACAGACAGACAGACACACACACACACACACACACACACTCACACCTACGGACACTTTTGAGTCGCCAATCCACCTACCAACATGTGTTTTTGGACTGTGGGAGGAAACCGGAGCACCTGGAGGAAACCCACGCAGACACAGGGAGAACACACCAACTCCTCACAGACAGTCACCCGGAGCGGGAAACGAAACCACAACCTCCAGGTCCCTGGAGCTGTGTGACTGCGACACTACCTGCTACACCACCGTGCCACCCCATTCAAAACATAATCATTACAATATATATTATCAATGCAGCTGCTGGGATTGTAAGAGAAATGGACTAGCCACCCCAGAACCAAGACCTCAACATCACTAAATGTGTTTAGATTACAAGGATTATGAGCCAATGTGACCTGGAAACTGAAAGCACGTCTCTGGAAAAGAACAGACACTAGCGTAAATGCAAAGGTGGACACAGTTAGTACTGGAAAAAAATGTCATATGGAGCTGTTGATGCTGTTAACAGGAAATAAAAAAGGGTTTCTGACATATGCACAATACTGTGTTGTATGTTTCAGTGGCTCTGTAACTGAAAGTGACGCAGAGATGTTGCCGTGCAAAAAAGAAAGAAAAATAATCCGAGTGTTGAAGTTTCCAGCGGATGGCACTCGTCAAGAGCAGCACATGAATGGGCTTGATGGACTTGAGCAGCTTTGAGTGTCTGTTTCCCTGAGTGTTTCCACGGAGATTAAGCGCGTGGAAAAAACAGACAAGGAGCGGCCCAGAGCGCTGGGGCTTGGGCTGGTGGGACGTCCGTAGGAACGTTGCCTAAAACGCTAAGAGCACATTGACTCTTTTGGAGATACTAGAATGACGCTATTGAATGTGTATTTCAGGCCTTGACTTGTACACTGAACAATATGCTCTGGGACTGCTCAGTCTGTGAAATCTGTTAAACCCATACATTCATTTCACTCCACTAACATAATATGTGTGTGTGCGTGTGTCTTTATGTACTGGGTTTTTGTTGTGTTGTTGTTGTGCGGACCTGTTTACACACTCACATTGTGAAGACGTCTCTTCCTCGTGGGGAAAACAAGCCTGTCCCCGTAGCCTACCTTCAATTATTAAATTTTAAGGTGAAGCTAGGGCTGGACAATAATTCAATATCAATATATATTGCAATATTAAATGTTTCAATAACAATGATATGATTTTTAAACACGTTTTTAATATTTTAATATACATTATTTACAACATCTCGCACTGACTGACTGTCATTACAGGGCATTGTTGTCAGTTCAGAACTCAATTAGGGTTAAGGTCAGGCCAGTAGTTGTTATGGCTACGTTAGGGGTCAATAGAGGTCTAGGTAAAATAAAGACAATGCATGAAAAATGCTTTCTCCCTGTGTGTACAAAAACATGTTTACACATTCATACTGTTGGGGACTTCTCCTACTTCTCCCACACACATTTTATACGGAAAGTCCTCACAATGAAAGGAAACAAACTTGAATGAGTATGTATGTGTGTGTGTGTGTATGCTGTCAAAATTGTTAGTACTTCTCATTCATTCATTGTCTGTAACCCTTATCCAGTTCAGGGTCGCGGTGGGTCTAGAGCCTACCTGGAATCATTGGGCGCAAGGAGGGAATACACCCTGGAGGGGGCGCCAGTCCTTCACAGGGCAACACACACACACACCTAAGGACACTTTTGAGTCGCTAATCCACCTACCAGCGTGTGTTTTTGGACTGTGGGAGGAAACCGGAGCACCCGGAGGAAACCCACATGGACACAGGGAGAACACACCCCACTCCTTACAAACAGTCACCCGGAGCGGGACTTGAATCCACAACCTCCAGGTCCCTAGAGCTGTGTGATTGCGACACTACCTGCTGCACCACCGTGCCACCCCAGTACTTCTCATCTAGAAGATATCATAAAGCAACTATAAAAGACTGTCCACACTGTTGCTCAAATCTAATTCCCAACACACAGGGACCAAATATACAATGTGGACCATTGCAGGACCACCCTGAGGACTGATCTAAAGGTTACGGTTATTTAATGTACAAGCATGTCTTTAAATTAGGGACTGATGCAATTTTAGTGCCTGCTTTAGGCCCTACATCTAAATACTGAAGGTAAAATACAGGTAGGTAAAGTTTAGTGAAATTAATCTTTTGATTTTGACCTAAATGAACACATTTTGCATTCAGTAGTACTCATGGCAAGTAAGTCCATGAAAAGAGGATCTCAGGCTGTAGGCTTATATATAACGAGCTCTGATAACAACTAAGGAAAGGTAATAGCAGGTCAGAAAACAGTAATGAGAGACATGAAAGAGAGGGGGACTAGGCAAGATTTAAGCTAATGAGCATTAACCCACACAAACACAGCTTTTACAGAAATGCACATAGACAGACCATATAAAATGATGTCATTGTGGTCTTGTTATAATGCACAGCTATGAATAAATCCAGAAGACTAGAACTGCAATATCATGAAACAATGGTGGAACAGCCAGAAATTAAGTCCAGGGGTGGGTGAGGAAGTATGTCCAAAAGTTTATGGATACATCTTATAATTAGTTAGCATCCAGCAGCAGCAAAAGAGGCATAACCTTACATTCATAAAGTATGGACAGGAAAGTGTCTACAAACATCTGAATATTTAGTATATTGAAGGTAAATAATATTCATTCATTGTCTGTAACCACTTATCCAGTTCACGATCGCGGTGGGTCTGGAGCCAACCCGGAATCACTGGGCGCACACTGAACACACCCTGGAGGGGGCAACACACATTCACTCACACCTACGGACACTTTTGAGCCGCCAATCCACCAGTCCATGGACTGTGGGAGGAAACCAGAGCACCTAGAAGAAACCCATGCGGACACAGGGAGAACACACCACACTCCTCACAGACACTCACCCGGAGGAAACCCACACAGACACAAGGAGAACACACCACACTCCTCACAGACACTCACCCGGATGAAACCCACACAGACACAGGGAGAACACACCAAACTCCTCACAAACAGTTACCCGGAGGAAACCCACACAGACACAGGGAGAACACACCAAACTCCTCAGAGACAGTCACCCGGAGGAAACCCACACAGACACAGGGAGAACACACCAAACTCCTCACAGACATTCACCCAGAGGAAACCCACACAGACACAGGGAGAACACACCAAACTCCTCAGAGACAGTCACCCGGAGGAAACCCACACAGACACAGGGAGAACACACCAAACTCCTCACAGACAGTCACCCGGAGGAAACCCACACAGACACAGGGAGAACACACCAAACTCCTCACAGACAGTCACCCGGAGCAGGACACGAACCCACAACCTCCAGGTCTGTGGGTGTCGCTGTGTGACTGCGACACTACCTGCTGCACCACCGTGCCGCCTCAGGTAAATAACACACAGTATCATATAAAAACCACAGTATTCAGTATAATAACCACCCTATAATATTTCATCCAGCAGAAACAGGAACCACAGAAAGAAGCCCCTTTACATGCCAGTAAACATTTGCCCATGTTGGATCCCATAATGTATGCCACAGTTCGACTAGAACTCTCACCATGTGCATCCAATCCTGTCAAAAAAAAAACCTCCAAGCAAGCAGCCGCAGATAGCTGTTCCAGTAAATGATCGCCTCACCGCTTCAACAGCCACACAGCATCCATATGCCTCTAATGCTCACTGTCAAGGCAGTAAATGTTGCAAAACCACAAAGTTATAACACAGTTATACAATAGCTGCTTCACTGAATAGGTGAATAAACACTCCTTTCAAAAAAGTACTGAAGTAATACAATAGGAATCTGTAAGAGTTCTACAGGGATGTTATAACTACGCCCCCTCCTTTGTAATTCTTGTGCAGCAAACAGCAGAAATCAATCTGTTTGAAGATGAAAATAGGCATCTTATACAAATTCCTGTAACATGCTGCAAATTCTGCAAAGATAAACTCATACTGCTGACTTCCAGAGCTGGGTGTTCTCGCTCATGGTGTTGTTTACCATGCTTTGATGCCACATGGTCCACTCCAGTGAAGTGATATGCTGGGTATTAAGTTTCGAAGGTTTGTCCTGCACCACACAATAAGCGTAAAGCGAAAAGAAAACAATAACAGTTACAGTGTTAATCAACCTACTGCCACTCTGCAATGTTTAGCTGCAACTAAATACCACTGGGTTTCATGAAAAAAAAGTCCAAAAGTGCTCTTATACTTGTAGACAGCATTATTAATGCCTTTTATTGTGTTATTGAACATAATACTGCAGAGCTTTCAGCCACATCAAATAAAAATGAAACTGCACAGTGATATATATTTTATTTATACAAATATGCAAATGTCTATTTATAAAAAGTCTGTCGGATCACTGATTAGAATCCAAAACTTTGTTGACACCCCTTCTAGATTATGAATTCAATTCCTTTAAGCTGCACACAGAAAAACACCCTGACAAAACCCTACACAACATCTGATTTTAGAAGAAACGCAGGACCAAGGGTTGTCCAAGAACTTTTGGCCATGTAGTGTAACGCAAGTTCTATCAACTCCAGCAACGGCAGGAGGCTGGCAGTGGCCTGAAGCTGGAGAAAGCTAGGAACAACACTGCATTATGTGAAGGTTATGAACGGATACTGTACCAGTTGGTGGATGCCTTGGCGTTGAGGATGTCCTCTTTAGCGGTCAGCAGGGACAGGCTGTATGTGTCCAGGTTTATCGGTTGCATCGTGATGCTCTCGGAGCTGGTCTTTAGAGTTTGTGAACTCCTCGGAGTCTGTTTACAAGCGGAGGATTCCTTATCACTTTATATCCACGCGCACTCACGCACAGGCCCTACTTTTCTAAGCGGGAGGTGAACTGCTTCAGCGCGGAGAGATCAGTCTCACTGTGCCGTGCCTCAGTTTCACTCTGAAGCTCTGTGGAGAAGCGGAGGTGGAGAAGTTTCTGAAAGAGTAAAGCCCCACCTCCCGACAGAGCTGCACAAAACCAACCGCTGCACAACACCGCTACGGAGCCCCGGAGTGGACAGACACAAGAAAATATAATATCTTGGAAGGGACAATTTCGCAAATTGAAACGTCCTAAAAGTTGGTAAAAGAAAGAAAGAGTTGGGGGAATGAGGGAAATTCTGTTTCCTTTACCTCAACATTCACAGCTAACTAACCCCCAACTGCACCACCTTCACTGGGGCTGAAGAGGTTTCACACTGGTGACGTGTGTGTGTGTGCGCGCGCGCTCATTGGCACAGATGGGTTAAAGGGAACATCTGTGATTGTGGGGAAACGCTGTTCTCTGGTTTGTTTCGGTTCAGAAGCTCGGCGCCATTTTAAGGCAACAATCGAAATTATAATCAAAACACAGTTTTTCTTAGGATATTTCCGTTCCCTCTACTGCATATGGAGCAGGAATACAGCAGTATCCTCATCTCGGTTCATGATTTTCAAAGTTTGGAGGTTCATACAGTTTTTCCACCTTGAGTAGAATGAGAGAATGCCTATCACATACTGGACAGAGACACTATTGTTGTTTTAATCCATTTACAGACAGGGCTTTATGAACACACAAGGCCATTTATTAATATTATTTATTTATTAATATGATTAATATTGTAAATATTCATTCATTCATTCATTATCTGTAACCCTTATCCAATTCAGGGTCATGGTGGGTCCAGAGCCTACCTGGAATCATTGGGCGCAAGGCGGGGAAATACACCCTGGAGGGGGCGCCAGTCCTTCACAGGGCAACTCGCACTCACACATACGGACACATTTGAGTCACCAATCCACCTACCAACGTGTGTTTTTGGACTGTGGGAGGAAACCCACGCGGACACGGGGAGAACACACCAACTCCTCACAGACAGTCACCTGGAGGAAACTCAATGCGGACACGGGGAGAACACACCAACTCCTCACAGACAGTCACCCGGAGGAAACCCACGCAGACACACGGAGAGAACAGCGGGAATCGAACCCACAACCTCCAGGCCCCTGGAGCTGTGTGACTGCGCCACTAACCTGCTGCACCACCATGCCGCCCTATTGTAAATATTGCCTTTAAAATATGAATATGAGAGTTAAGCCTGTTCAATGAGATGGTTAGCACCTGAAAATCATGTGCATTTGTTTACAAATGCTGGCCCTAATTCAGCAATAGGTTCCAACTAATTTAAAGCGATTATCTTATTATTTAAAAAAAAAAAATCATATCCATTTTTTATTATAAGAAATGATCTCTTCAGGCACCATACCAAGCAGCGCCTGGGTTTTTTCTCATCGACACGCACAGTGAGTAATCATGCTAGATGTGGTGAACAAGTCACTTGTAGGTTATGAAATACACATATGAAACAGACTTACACCTAAGAAATACTTACACCAGAAATACACCTAAAAAAAGAGACTCATTACAAATGCATGTAAATCATTAAAGGTCCTCTATGCTGTGTTTTTTTTTGTAATATACTTTGTCTGAATTCATGCACCAAAAGCAGCCATAGTTCATTTTACATGATGATTTTCTATATCAGAATTAAACTGACTTATTTTTACTGTGTCTTTATGACTGATCTACTGTATGTACATCACTACTCTTCTGATTGGCATCACTCTACTGTGCTTTATTAAAAAAAAAAAGCAGTCTGCATTCACACACTCCTTATAACCAATGTCTTAATTCATTTTGGGGGACTCCTAACCACCATGCAAGCCTTCACCGAAAATGACCACCAGGAAAACAAAACCTAAAGCTTCCAATAATCAGAGCAAATGAAATTTTATTCTTGCTTCAGATCAGAAAGGAAAGTAGAGCTGTCAAGAAGCAGTTACACAGAAAAAAAGATAATAGACAAAACAAACAAACCAACAAACAAATCAAACAAAGAAGATCACTAGACTGACACTGACCTCCCCAGAGCCCAGACCTCTACATCACTATATATATTAATGTTTTGTATGTTTTCAGGGAGCTGAGTGGGGCTTAGTAAGGGGATTCAGATTGTCCACTTATAGGCCATTGAGATGCCATTCACTATTTGTGTAGTGTTCAGTGGGTAGCTCTCTGAGCAGTTGGCAGCTCTTTACAGCAGAGAAGCCCTTTACAGTGGACATGATCTGGAGAGACCCCTGCTCTGTCCACTGCACAAATTTCATGGGAACTGAACTTTCAAAGTGGACTTTAAAAAGAGCAATGGACGTGTCTCTCCATTTTCGGAAGGGGGCCACAAAACCAAGCCCCCCCTGCATTCTCTCGCTCACTCACTCACTTACTCACTCACTCACACACAGTAGTCCTCACCTATAAGCCTCTAGCTTAGCACTAGGCCTGAGGCCTTAGGGTCAGGTTCAGCTCATCCAGAGTGTCTAATTCAGTTGATAATGCTTCTCTATGGAGATTACACAACACCAAGTGCAGAGTCGAACACGTCTGAACCCTTAAGCAGCTGAACTCACTAATTAAAGTGTATTATAGTGTATGTTAAAATACTGATTTAAAAGTCACACAACAACCAGAGGATGTGGCTCTAGCTGTGCCTAAGCCTATAATAAGTATCTATCCTTATACGGACCCAATTGAATAGGTCTCCAGAAAGGAAGAAACACAAAGGACACCCACACATATTTCTGCAGCTGTTTTGAAGAAGACTGAAAATAAAACCTGAACAAATGAGGGTTCTTCCTGTTGTTCTTTTTATGCCTGTGAATGGGAATGGGAATTTACAGTTCATGGTGGGTCCTGATCATATCTTCCATGTTTTCCTTTGTATCTTGTCTCTCAGATCTGATTCTTTGGAAATTCATTGGGGGAACTGTGAATCCCTCGATGTGTGGGACTGCGCCAGAGGTTTGCAAGTCATTAAAAGAGGCCATAACGGCCTCACAAAGACATAATGAAAAGACATATGAGGTTGCTCTCTAGATAATGAAAATGTTTATTCTCCATAAATCAACTCTATGTCATCTTTACTTTCAGAGGCAGATATATGTCACAGAAGTTGTATTAAACCATGCTGAGTTCATCGTTTGTGTGTATTACGTTTGTGTGTTCATAATTTTCTGCAGATTTGCTTTTATTCATTTCATTATCTGTAACCCTTATCCAGTTCAGGGTCGCGGTAGGTCCAGAGCCTACCTGGAATCATTGGGCGCAAGGCGGGAATACACCCTGGAGGGAGCGCCAGTCCTTCACAGGGCAACACACACACTCACACACTCACACCTACGGACACTTTTGAGTCGCCAATCCACCTACCAACGTGTGTTTTTGGACTGTGGGAGGAAACCGGAGCACCCGGAGGAAACCCACGCAGACACAGAGAGAACACACCAACTCCTCACAGACAGTCACCCGGAGGAAACCCACGCAGACACAGGGAGAACACACCACACTCCTCACAGACAGTCACCCGGAGGAAACCCACGCAGACACAGGGAGAACACACCACACTCCTCACAGACAGTCACCCGGAGGAAACCCACGCAGACACAGGGAGAACACACCACACTCCTCACAGACAGTCACCCGGAGGAAACCCACGCAGACACAGGGAGAACACACGACACTCCTCACAGACAGTCACCCAGAGGAAACCCACACAGACACAGGGAGAACACACGACACTCCTCACAGACAGTCACCCAGAGTGGGAATTGAACCCACAATCTCCAGGCCCCTGGAGCTGTGAGATTTGCTTTTAGTTTTTCCATTATTTTTTTGTGTGGGGGGGAGTTGCCACTTGGGGAACTGGACAGTGATGATATGTTCATGTAAATGCTAAGACAGAAATTTATTATGGCTACATTCGGCACATTAATTCATACGAATGTTATTAAATCCTTTATAGCTCTTTATTGAATTCTAGCATTGGAAACTGCTCAGTTTTTCTGCATGTTTTTTTACTTAAAGGACTGTCTGACTGGAAATGAAATGAAGCAAAGGTGGTCCCTGACATTTGCGTATTACCGTATATCCAAGAGTGATGGTCAGTTAGTCACTGGACAGGTTCTCAGTCGTGCATGTTTCCTCGAACATGAATTAGTCCCACAACTCCCAGGGCTTGGCAGCTTTTACATTACAACCTCCAGGAATGTTGTGTCCAAGTTCCTGTCGTTGTGATCTGCTGGTCAAGGGCCAACCTTAAACGCAGTGCCGCCCGTCTGAAGCTCCGCTCTCTGGAGGGAGAAACACTCACGTGTGTTTACTCAGAAATCTCATTCTCAAACTAGTCAGCAATTCCTGTAGCTCCTCAAACGCCTCCCCACTCAACAATCTGCTGACTTTATGACACAAAGACTGGGAAACCCAGGATTCCAGATTCAGTGCATCATCGCAGTGTCTTCCTGTCATTAACCATAAACCATTATCTCTGCCCAGTCGTGCTTGTTTTGTTTGACTTTACACATTTCTTGGAATTTTCTTTAGAAAAAGCTGGATTTTTAAAGCCCCCTCCAGGGTGTATTCCTGCCTTGCGCCCAATGATTCCAGGTAGGCTCTGGACCCACCGTGACCCTGAATTGGATAAGTGCTTACAGATAATGAATGAATGAATGAATGAATGAATGGATTTTTTTTTTAATTGTAATGTATTTGAGGTGTGCACTATCCAACTGGGGTGGCACGGTAGTACAGCAGGTAGTGTTGCAGTCACACAGCTCCAGGGGCCTGGAGGTTGTGGGTTCGATTCCTGCTCCGGGTGACTGTCTGTGAGGAGTGTGGTGTGTTCTCCCTGTGTCTGCGTGGGTTTCCTCCGGGTGACTGTCTGTGAGGAGTGTGGTGTGTTCTCCCTGTGTCTGCGTGGGTTTCCTCCGGGTGACTGTCTGTGAGGAGTGTGGTGTGTTCTCCCTGTGTCCGCGTGGGTTTCCTCCGGGTGCTCCAGTTTCCTCCCACAGTCCAAAAACACACGTTGGTGTGAATGTGTGACTGTGGTGGTATCCAGGGTGTATTCCCGCCTTGTGCTAGGATTGAGATTGGGGTCAAAAAGCTTGATTGGGACATCCCTAATTATAATGGTGTATTAACCTACATCTGTAGCATGATTATTATTATTATTAAATGGTTCTAATGTAAAAGCTAATGTTAGACTAAATCATACTGCATTTCTAAATTCATACTGCTATTGATTTTCTTTTCCATCTGATATTACCACAGTGTGTTCGCTCTCTAAACAAGTATGGAAACATATATTATTAAACATTATTGTGTTTTGTTGGACTTGCACAGATTGCACCCAGAATCATGATCAAAATCCGAAATCCTTTGGATGAGTGACAGCAAAAATGTGACAGCTATTCAGGAAACTTTTTTCAAAAAGAAGATAAGCGTAAGACAGAGAGAGTGATGCAACAGACAGAAGAGCTGAGGGAAAGGAGAGAAAGACTGCTGGAGGAAGTGAGACAGTTGAAAGAGGAGGGGAAACTGGAGGAAGAAAGACAAAGGAAGGAGAGACAGATGGAGAAAGAAAGACAGCAGGAGCAGGGACAGCTGGAGAAAGAAAGACAGCAGAAGGAGAGACAAATGGCAAAATACGGAAACCTGAAGAAAGAGGGAAGACTGAGTGAAGTGCAGAATGTAAGGAAAGAGTTCGAGCAGTTTCTGCAGGTGTTAAAGGCAAGTCAGGTGGAGAAGTCAGAGCTAAACATCAGAGTTCTGTAAATGTTATCAGTTACCAGTGAGTGGACAGGCTCTTTTTATTATACGCCGGGCCGAAAACCAGATGAGACACTTGGTTTTACGAGCTTTCTACATTCTTTTTTTAAGGAATGACCTGCCTCCTGCTTTAGAATGTCTCCGTTCCCAACCGCTCCCTTCAGCACACATTTGAAACGTTACCAACTTTAGTTTAATTGAAGCTTTGGACTCTCCAGCATGTACTGCCTGTTAATTAGACATGCCTGTGATTTGTAGAGCAATGAGGTGAGCATGGAATCAGAGGTAGTCAGAGATCAGGACAGCGAAGAAGACAATGTGCTGTTGACTGAGGTGCCAACTGAGGGTCAGGAGTATAACGATCCAACCCAAGAACAGACACTGAGGGCATCCGTAGGCTTGAAGGAACAGCAGAGTCTGATAGAGCAGCTCAGGGAGGTGATCTAGCAGCAAAAGCTTGAAGAATGAGAACAAGCGCAAAGAAGAGAGCTGGAGGAGCTGAAGGAAATTATGGCCCTGAGAAAGTGAGTGAGAGATTTGGAGAGAGATCGTGAAGGAGAGAACAAAGCTGGCCATGCTACAGGAGATGGAGAGTAAGTGAGAAGTGGAGAGAGATGAGGAGAATGAAAAGCAGTTTGGATGTCTGCAGCCTTTCGTGGTTTTAGCCTCATTGGCACGGCGCCCTGCTGTTCCTCCACCAAACAGTAGATTTGAAAGAAGAAGAATCAATTTGGTGAAGTTGGATATCATGGCATCTAACAAACTAGAGAGTAGTAATTATATTTTTATTTGAACTACTAAATTACTCCTAGCTTACTTTAGTAAAATATCAGCGATCTGTTTGACTCTGAGGGGCGGCATGGTGGTGCAGCAGGTAGTGTCGCAGTCACACAGCTCCAAGGACCTGGAAGTTGTGGGTTTGAGTCCCATTCCGGGTGACTGTCTGTGAAGAGTGTGGTGTGTTCTCCCCGTGTCTGCATGGATTTCCTCCGGGTGCTCCGGTTTCCTCCCACAGTCCAAAAACACACACTGGTAGGTGAATTGGTGACTCAAAAGTGTCCGTAGAGGTGTGTGCGTGAGTGAGTGTGTGTTGCCCTGTGAAGGACTGTCGCCCCCTCCAGGGTGTATTCCTGCCTTGCGCCCAATGATTCCAGGTATGCTATGGACCCACCATGACCCTGAACTGGACAAGGGTTACAGATAATGAATGAATTAATATTTAAATGGAAGATAATTTTGCTTATGTCAAGAAATAATGGAGTAAGTCCACAAATGCATTAAAATGTACTAAGTTTGCATTGCCTCTTTATATATATATATATATATATATATATATATATATATATATATATATATATATATATATATATATATATATATATATATAGGGTTTCCATAAGCCTCCAGAAAGAGAGTGGCCTGCCACTGCTGAAACAGTATAATACCTTTAAAAACAATATAACCTGAGTCAAGTTTAGAGTGAAGGTAAGCTGTGACTCTGTAAAGGTTTAGCTCAGTTTTGCTGGTATTAATTGCATTGCATTGATCTTTTTAGTTATGAAATATGTAACATAATTTGTATGGTTGTTTTTCAGAATATACACCAGATGTAAATGTGATTGGGACTGTGGAGAAAATCATGGTGTATTCTGTGGAGCCTCAGAGTGCCATGACGACAGGGAGTTGGTGAAATGTGTTGAAGGCATCTATCTGCAAGCATCCAGAGTCTCTCACTTACTGCACCTGAATACCTAAAAGCCTTAAATGGGTAAGTCGAAAAAGTTTAGTGAGGATAAGAAGAAACTGTCAGACACAGCAGGGTCTTCCCAAAACCAGAAACATACACTTCTCTTCAAAAATACACTTGCGTCATTCTGAAAATGTGAATCACCTCAGACAAGATATGGTTGTATATGACACCAGGAAAAATGTGCAGCACTGTGCCAGGTCCAGAACATTGTGTCTGTAAGTACATAGAAGAGTGACACTTGTTGTTTAGATCCGTGCAAAGTACAGTAGAGCTTTAACTGGTGAATACTCTTCACGCTCCTGTGGGTAGTCAAGCTGAAACATATGATTCAGTTCATCAAGAATCAGAAGCTCATATCCACTGTGCTCCCTGGAACCTATGTTTATCTTCTGTGGGAAGAGTGTACCCAACACACCACATTCCTGACGATGAGGGCATTTGTCAGCTTTGTCCAGGAGCTGCACAGTGAAGGCCAAATGTAGTTTATTCCTCTTAGTATTTTAATCTATCCATTTTCTTCATTGTTCCTCACCAGAAATCACTTTCATGATAAACAGTGTATTTTATTCCACGTTTTCCACGCAGCCACTACATTCTGGATAGTTATCCTACATGTGTATATGGTCATTAATTCCTTATATATGTAATAAGATCTGCCCCTTCCCCACCCAGGATTAGACTATGTGACTATGACTTTTTGTACTCATAGTAGGTGTCATGCCCTTGTCCTGTCATGTCTGTTTTCCCCGCCATGTGCTCTTGCACATGGCTCTGTTTGTTATTGTTCATGTCTCCACCCTAGTCCCGCCTTTGTTCCTCCTCCTTGTCCGTGTCTCATTTGTAATCCTGCCCCTTCATTATCTGTTTCAGGTGTCCCTTGTCTGTGTTGTATATTTAAGTTCCTCCTTCTTTGTTGTACATTACACCTCTGTTTGGTGCTCTATGTCTCATATGCCTCCCAAGTCAGTCTTTGTATCTCTCTTGTCTCATGTCTGTCTGTGTCCAAGTTTAGTCTGTTTAGCTTTCTTTGTCTGTTTAGTTCTCCCTGTCCAGGTGTCTATTTAGCTCTGTCTAAGATTAGTCTGTTTAGGTCTCTGTCTATTTAGTTCCCTCTGTCTATGTTTGTCAGTCCAGTTCCCTTTCTCTGTCTAAGCCCCTCTGTCCAAGTTTCAGTCTAGGTCTTTATTGGTCTAAGTATTCTGTCTTTGTTTTGTATCTTTTGGTGTAAATTAGGGTGACCAGACGTCCTCTTTTACCCGGACATGTCCTCTTTTTTAGACTTAAAAAAATGTCCGGGCAGAATTTCACAAACGTCCGGGATTTTGTTTTTCTAGATCTTACATAGAATTTCGAGAAGCGTTTCGTTCACAAACTAGTCCCGCCCTCCCCTACTCCGATTGGTTCGCTTGAGTGAGAAGGGAGGCGTGGTGAAGTAGCCTAAAATCTTCTGATTGGATGGTCTGACTGTAGAGCTACCGTTATTGGTCGATAACCTTCTCTGTAAACATTTAATTGGTCAGTCTGCACGTCAGTAGTCGTCGTTCCCCCAGGGAGACGTGTCCTCTTTCTCACCATCTCAGATCTGGTCACCCTATGTAAATAAAGTCACTCTGTTATAGCGAGTGCGTCCGCCTCCGTCAGTCCTGACTGTAGGATACGATTATGTGCGACTAAGTTTGCTTTTTGTTGTTTGGAATTTACTTTTCTTTTCCCCCCATATTTTTCTGCTTTAGAAAAATGTCTTATTTTGCCTTATTTGTCATATTTACAGTTTTTTTAGATGGACATGTCTTCAGTTTGAGAGTGGTGGTGTGTCCTTTTTTGGAGCATTGAGACAGATGGCTATGTCATCTGACCTGAGAAGAGATTTCAACATTCTAAAAACAAAATTGATTAAAGATGGCTAAACAGCTTTGTACAAGTGTCCAATAGTCTCTTTAAATTCAGGATTTTTATATAAAGAGCATCTTCACCATAGGAAGCGGGTGGAGAAAACTTTTGTGCAAGTGATTATCCAGTTATTTTCCACACTGCATTTTAATTATTCACAAAAAGTGCAGCACTGAACCTCATCACCACCACAGTGAGGGCAGTGAGGATGGAAGGTCACAAAAATTTGAATACGGAATTAAGATTTTTGGACAAAGGCTGATGATCAGGAAAATATATTGCTTCTACATTGGCCAAGACTGCAGTACGAATCTGCCATAACAGACCATGTTCTTATGTGTTTAGACCTGATGACTGGGTCGTAGTGCAGCATAACAGAGATAAAACAGTAGGCCAGGGGTCATTGTCCAACCTTCCTCCTGTCATCGGGAGGAAGTTGTTTTCATCTGTTTTCTGTGACCTGCAGTCTGTTAAAAATGCCATACTTTTCAAGAACTATGTTCTTGACTGTGGACGAATGCTTTCAGTTTAATTTCATGGGACCTACAGAATAGCCTTTCCTGCACCGTTCTCAGACACAGCCTTGTTTTTCCATGCCAAGGACACGCATACAGCTGCTATTATACTTGACAAATCAAGTGGTACACCTTTTGTCTTTTCCCCAAAAGGTTTTATCCTAGAAAACACAGATTAGAATTAGGTTTATTTCCTCAGTACTCCCACTCTGACTTGGTCATGGCTTATCTCTTAAAAAACAATGTATTGTTCCCACCAAACCAACAAATGATCTCATGACTAGCAGGCATCGGGATGAGCTCAGTGCAGTCTGTGGACAAACATCTGAAGTTGACGGTTAAAATAAGGTCACCTTCCACGGTCTGAGTGTCATGTCCTATGTGTGGTGGCGTGTAGTAATCAGTAGCTGTCTGATTTCAGACAGAATGAAAATATTTAGAGGTTGCTGCAACCAGGATGACGTTTAACCACTGTTCTGACAAAGAAATGGTGGTAACTGTCATTGCATGGTGTAGCAACACTGTCATTTCCCACACTTAACCATGCATCTGCAGTGAATTTCCTTACCAATATGACCATTCTATAGCACGGTTCCTAACCCTGGAACATGAACTTCTGGTGCCTATTATCATGTGAGGTGTAAACAGAATGTGTGGAGACAACTATTTTCAAATATGGGCTAAAAGTAGATGGAAACCCAACAGTGGGAACAAATGGAGTCCAACATTTTGCTGGGAAAGGACTAAAATAGTGCAGTCCGATGGACAAAAAGCATGGTGTTAGCTCTTGGATTTAACATAAGATGTATTGTTTTTTTATTGCCCTGGACGACAGCATCTGCCAAAAGCTTTAAATATAAACGTAGCTCATCTGTCTCTTTAGCAGCACTTCCATTACTTGTGATACTTTTATATGGATGTTTGGTTTAGTGAAATTCATATCTCTGAGAGATGCTCACCGATGAAGGATTGGGTGCTGCTTACTTTTCATTAGCTTCCTTCACTACAGCAGAGACCAGGGAGTGGATGACGAGGGCAGTGTTATTTTTGGGAGAGTTGTTTACCATCGGCTGTGGGAGAGATGCTGACAGTGTGATGAGTGCATTTCTTCAGTGGATGAAGTGTGAGAAGAAGCTGAAGCTGACCATGACAGGCTCTCGACAATAGGGCCAACACTGTTGCATCTCTCAGGAGCATCTGTGGTTATTGACCGTATCAATCTATTTGGTGTTTTTAACTATATTTAAATGATCTATAACTGTGTGTATTGAAGGAACACAATCATCTTTATTCTGGTTTGGCATGTATATGTGCAACTTACCAGTGCTGCACAAGACTTCCATTTTTTTTTCTCATGACCAAGCAATGTCTTGCAATGGTTCCTGTATTTACCAAACATGACAAAGCAACAGTAGTCTGAAAAAACAATAGAAAAAAAATGTTTGTTGATGTTTCAGTGTAGGCAAAAAGGGAATGATTTTGACTTTAATAAAGAAGCCTCCTACACACATTCTAAGGCAGTGCTGGAAAGCTCCCTCATCTGTGCACCTTTAGCAGTTTAACGCTTTCAAGCAGGGAATATTATCCTCCTCAAGTGGTAAGCTGATCAGGGGCACACACATTTCCCTCTAAACTATATTTTTCTCAAGAGGTAGAAGATCTGCCACTTGGTCTACGGCGCCCCTATGGTGACACAGCTAAAAAAAAGTATAAAAATATTGCATACCTTCTCACATTGTGTTTGCTCGCTGTACTGAGGCTAAGCAAGTCACCGTTTGCCAAACACAGTTAAACTAGCTGCACATAGGATTTTTAAAAAAAAATACCTGAAAAAAAAGCCCTTCGTGAAATTAACTGCATTATAATAATGTAATTTAAAAAAAACATGTTGCCTCACAGTTTTAAGCAAATGGCATGCACATTTTCCATAATTAATTTTTAATTAATCATATTATAAACCTGGGCGGCACGGTGGCGCAGCAGGTAGTGTCACACAGCTCCAGGGGCCTGGAAGTTGTGGGTTCGATTCCCGCTCCGGGTGACTGTCTGTGAGGAGTGTGGTGTGTTCTCCCTGTGTCTGCGTGGGTTTCCTCCAGGTGACTGTCTGTGTGGTGTGTTCTCCCTGTGTCTGTGTGGGTTTCCTCCGGGTGACTGTCTGTGAGGAGTGTGGGACAGCATCCGTCTCAAGGAACAAATTAGAGCTGTTATCTGCTTTGTTTGTGTAATACTGGTTATAAGCCCACATTTTAGTCTTTCTTTTTATCTCACGACATTTACTTCTGTGGTTTCAGTGCATAATTCTTGGCCCAAAATAATATAATAATACAAACCTCATTATTGCTTGAGACAAACAGACCAAGGCTCCTCTGAACAGTTGTATCACTGTGCAGGTCGTTGTTCACAATGCTACAACCTACTCATGCCATTCATCACAAGTAATGTAAACCTGAATGAACATCTTCTAAAGCTTAGTCCAGCAAGTGGCAGTTGTCGACACATTCTAGTGTGAAACGACCAACTCGGTTAGTGGTAATTAATAACCGATGTAGGTGTCACATAAGACTGTGTGAACAGTGGCCTACAGGTACGTATTAACCTTGTATTCCATAGATTCATAGAGCCTTGAAGGCTTGTCAAATGGGCAGAGGGTTCTCGTTAGCTTTTCTTGAGTCAGAACATCTGGGGCAGTATTTAAAGGTTTCATTTTTGGCCAAGAAAGATGTAACAAATCTCCAGTACAATATCTACACACACACACAAAAAAAAAAAAAAAAAAAACTAACAACAGAATTGGCTCTAAAAACAGCTAGAAGGTTTCTGGGAGGATTCTTCTGCAAATCCTCTCGTCTGACCTGACCTTACAGAGTATAAACACAGAAATTTATTGCTCAATAAGCGCTCCAACCATAAGCAAATAAAAGAGGATCACTAACAAGAAAGGACAAAAGTAGATAAGCAGCTCAGGTGAAAATAAAGGCGCTAATAAAAACAGAGCTACTGCAGCAGACAGAGAGGCTGCAATTTTCCGTGTTGTGCAATCCAAAACCCTTAAAATAAACAGAACCAGGAATGACAAACACTCACATACAAAAACAATGAGTGTTTCACTGAGTATGTTGGAAAAAGACAATACAATAACTATGAAAACACATGCAACTGGGTGAATTTATAAAGTGTCACGCACAAATCAGCCATAACATTATTATCACTTCCTTTTTTCTACACTCACTGTCCATCGACTGTGTACATGCATATTTCAGCTCTACAAACTGTAGTCGTCCTCTGTTCTTCAGTGGTCAGGACCCCCACAGGAAGACTCCAGAACAGTGGGGGGGGGGTCACAGTCTAGCAGTGATACTGAGTGTTTCAAACTCCAGCAGCACTGCTGTGTCTGATCCACTTGCAGCTGCATTGAAAATGATCTACCTCCCAAATCATACCTGCTCTACGGTGGTCCTCTGGAGGTCCTGAGCACTGAAAAACAGGGTGAAAGGAGGCAAACAATGTATGGGAAACAACAGATGGATTACTGTCTGTTATTATAGAACTACAAAGCACATCTGTATGGCTAGTGGAGCTGAGAGAACGGACAGCTACTTTAAGGTGCATTTGTGGATATCTATATAGAGAAGCATTTCCTATATATTTAAGCATGCCCAATGCCAAGCGCTGGTTAGAAGGGTATAAAGCCTCCAAGCCCTGGGCTGTGCAGCAGTGGAGCCATGTTCTCTGTAGTGAGGGAGAACCATCCAGTGGCCTAGGGGTGAGCTACTGAGGTGTTTGTGGTCCAGAATTAATTATTTATCATCTGTACCTGACTACACTAATGTTTATGTGCCTGCATGCCATCAGATCCTCACAGTCTGGAAGCCTTATTCACTCAGGTCCTTCTAATTCCAGCTCTGTACATATGCAGTATCAAGTAACTCAATGTAATATGACACCTATGATATTATTTTATCTTGTTCTTACTTATGTAACTATGTGAATGATTTGTCTATGGAATAACATTACTAGCAATGGTGCAATGGTCAAGCTCTGTGAAAAGCACAGGGATCCCAGGGCCTCCTCTTTCTGTAGGTATGCAATACAGCTGAGGAATTTGTTGGGCTTGCACTTGGGGCAATGCTCTAATGGGTTTGGACTTAAGGCGACATATTTATGGGACACAAATTTAGGAGAATTATGGCTTTTGCTGAGAGAACTCTACATTCTCGTGTTAGGCCCCAAAAACATGAAAAATAAGATGTGCTTCGAGCAACCGGGTCCACCTATAGACCCCTGAGACTAACATTCACAGCACAACAACTGGAGGGAATTATAGATTTATGGGCGGACATTTCATTATCAGCCAGGATTGTGATTCAGCAGAACCAAAGACTAACTAACTGGAAATCTTTGCCCTGTGATATCCTCCAGACTATGACCCCCTGGACAATGTCGTACACATGCCTTCAGACAACCGTTGACACATTTATTATAGTTTAACGAAAGCAAAACCTCAGTCTTCCCAAGAGTGATTTCAAGCAGAAAGAAATGTGCTTCAAATAGAACAAGGCCGTGATCACATGCTGAAGGAATGCAATGTCGAGGTCAAGTTTGTTTAACACTTTTTTATTTTGTGCAGGGAAAATTGAAGACATAGATCAAGGGGTTCAACAAGTTTCAGTGATAATGATTTTATCCGACACTGATGAGGAGAGTGGCTGTGGTTTGTGGTATGCATCTATTGGGGCGGCACTGTGGTGAACCAGGTGATACAATATGGCGTCTGAGCAGTCTCCTACTTCCCTGGTATTCATTGCACAAGATGCAGATCAGGACGTTACACGATGGACCACAGGATTCCCAGTTGAAAACAGTGGGATCACTGGGTCCAGTTTATACATAATGTCAGTGAGTAAGACTCTCCAGCGCAGAGAGAGAAGTTCTGTATGAGATGATTTTATCCATCTTTTCCATCTGTTTACATTAGTGCTGTGTTCCGAAACCAGGGCCGTTTACAAGTTGTTCTTGCGTGTTCTTACTTGGCGTCAACTTCCACAGCCGAAGTTACATTCCAATTCTTAAGAACACAAACAGCAGTTCAAAAACATGGATGTTGTTCTCAGCCCACCCAAAATAAGGAGGATGCTGTGGCTACCTGATTTGCACGACCTGCCCGATTTGGACCTTGATGCGTGTAGCTTATAGCAGCAGAGAGTAGCTTTATATTCAAGAGGAACTTTAAACACGTATAAACATGAGTTCGATTTTCCTCACTGTCCTTTGCACTTTAAATGATTTACAGGTGAAGGAAGATATCCCTGAATTGCAATGTGGGACACACATGGCATTTAACCAAAGAGGGTTGTGTCTGTTTACATTCACATTTACATTTACATTTATGCATTTTATCCAAAGCGACTTACAAAAGAGGATCTAACATTCGAACTACAGCACAAATTATACAAAATACCTTACATTGAGTGCAATATGACAGGAAGTAATAAGTGCATTAAAGAAAGACTCAGTGCAAGAGATACTCTCGGAAGAACTGGGTTTTCAATGATTTCTTGAATGCGGAGAGGGTTTCTGTTGCTCTGATAGTGCTTGGAAGCTCGTTCCACCAGCGTGGTACCAGAGATGAGAATAGCTAGACTGACCTGTACAGGGGGTGGGCCGTGTTAGTTGGCGCTCCTTTGAGGAACGGAGAGGGCGGGCACTAACATATGGTTTTAAGAGTCTATTGAAGTAGATGGGAGCAGAACCAGTGAATACTCTGAAGGCCATCATTAGTGATTTAAATTTGATGCGAGCAGCTAAGGGTAGCCAATGCAGCTCAACTAATAGGGGCGTGACATGTGCTCTTTTTGGTTGGTTGAAGACCAGGCGTGCTGCAGCATTCTGGATCATCTGTAGCGGTCTCACAGCACAGGCCGGAAGACCTGTCAGGAGGGCGTTGCAATAGTCTGGACGGGAGATTACTAACATCTGAACAAGGAGCTGTGTTGTATGTTGAGTAAGGTATGGCCTAATCTTCCTTATGTTGAATAGGGAGAAGCGGCACGATCGAGCTACTGTGGTAACGTGATCTGCGAAGGTCAGCTGGTCATCAACGTTATGGTTGAAGACAAAGGTAATAAGGTATCAGAGCTGTCAGCAAAGTGTACACAAGCATGATGTTATGCGCATGCGCAGTCCAAATTGAGCAGCTGCATCGGTTCATTCAATCAGTCCCCAATATGAAATAAATACATTGTTAGAAAACAAAGTTCAGTCAGTTTTACACTATTCCTTACTTCCTCTGATTTTATCCTGAGGTGGGAAATGTGTTTTTTATTAAATGTAATATGTAACTGAAGCTATGGAGGACAGAAAAGGTGTCAGTGATCTCATGGAAGGCTTTTGTTATCTCACCAATCCAAAGCCTCTGGGCTGTGACCCTACACTACGACACCAAACACATCTGCACCGTTGACGACACCAGCTTCAGGGCTGTAATCAGCGTTTACACACACAGCCATATGTGGTCATATGGCCACCCATCCACTTGGACACATCAATGTGACCCACAATTTATAGCATGGCACTCCCCAGGCACTGCAGAGTCAGTTTTGAAACATATGTTTTAGTCTCCTCCATTCAGGCTTTACTGGATGCACTCTGTGATGCGTATTCCCCCTATATCACACACAATCGTCATGGTAACCAGAGTCAAGCTTCGCCTGTTTATGGGTGACTGACCCGTAAAATAACACAGTGACCTCCAAGAACTGGAAAGTTTGCTTCTGATTCATCTGTGCCACGGGAGATAGACAGAGAGAGAGAGAGAGAGAGAGAGAGAGAGAGAGAGAAACTATAATACATCATGTGAAGACACACTCAAGCCAGACTCCACTCACATTGTGCTGACTCAGTTCTATGTCTGCAGCGTTGAGAGGAAGAGGACATGGAAGATGAAGACAGGAAGATATGTCTGCCAGATATCTCAGCAGACTTGCAATCTGAGGAACGGCCGAAAGCTGCAAACACAACTGGAGAACAAGAAAACCCACCAAAACACAGGGCAATGCTTTATTTGAAGACTGCCTTCACAGGGCCTTCACCACAAAGACATAAAAACCAAATTAACATTCTATAAATCAGCACTTGAACATACATCAACAGCCTATGTCTGTTTACATTAGATGTTTTATGACGTGAATGATATTCTGGTAAAAGGTATCATTTCAAAATTTTAAATATAATGTAATTGAATATAAATTTTCAGGTAAAAAATGTATTTCATTAAATGTTATTTAAAGTTATTAAATGATACCCTTTCCAGACGGTAGATTCTTTTTGCTTGTGATTTTGCAGATTATATTTATATGAATACACACACACACACACACACACACACACACACACAACAATACACTGTATATCAAGTGGCTGTTGTTTTCATTTAAAGTTCTTTTGTTAAAGCAATAAACCCTTGAACTTTATGACTGTGGATTTCTTAATCTTCCTGATGTCAATTCTTGATAATCTCTTGTGAAGTTTGTGTTGAGGATTTGGTGGTTGGCAAATGAAGGCCCAGTAGATAGGCAGGTTGTTGTATGTGAGGAATGAGTAAAGCAGACTTATAATGCAGTCTTGTTGATAATGAAGCTCTTTTTTAAATCCCACTGTGGTGTGTCGGGGCCTACGCTGAAAAATCTAGAGGCGGGCTTGGTGGGACTGGTGGTGGTACTGAAAGCTGAGACGAGCACTCAGACATATACATGCTCTGACTGCGTTAGGACTTGTTGTTATTAAGATAGCATCTTCAGTTAACTTATTTGCCCTTAAGGAAAACTCACCTTTCTTCCAAGACAGTGGAAGCATTGGCTTTACTGTGAGCCAAAGCCATACTGTAAATTCAGGCTTTTCTTAAACGGTGACCAGTGCTGGAACTCCCTCTATTGGTCAGTCATAGTAAGTGTTTCCGGAAAAACTATTCGGCCTCATTATTGTTGTATAAGACAATAACCACAGTAAATTTTATGAGAAAAGGAAATATTTTTGACATGTCAATTCCCATAAGGATAAATTTTAACTGTAGGCTATATACATGGAACAACCCTGGGATTAGGAACACCTACCTTGTATCTACATTCACTGTCCAATTTATCAGCTCCACTGACTTTGTATTTCTATAGTTACTGTAGCCCACCTGTTTCTCTGCATACTTTCTTACCCTCATTTCACCCTGCTCTTCATTGGTCACTGTTAAAACATTCCCGCTTGTTGGTCCACCACGTAGATGTAAAGTCAGAGACAGTAGCTCATCTGTTGCTGCAGTTTGTGTTGGTCGTCCTCTAGTCCTTCATCAGTGACACAGAACACTGTCGGCTGATTAAACGGACAATGACTGTACATACAACACAGGTGTTCCTAATTCAGTGATCATTCCATGTGTATATCAGAGTATGATGTTTTTATTGCCATTATACAAAATGTTAATGTACTGATAATTTAATTAATTCATTCATTATCTGTAAGCACTTATCCAGTTCAGGGTCGTGGTGGGTCCAGAGCCTACCTGGAATCATTGGGCGCAAGGCAGGAATACACCCTGGAGGGGGCGCCAGTCCTTCACAGGGCAACACACACTCACACCTACGGACACTTTTGAGTCGCTAATCCACCTACCAACGTGTGTTTTTGGACTGTGGGAGGAAACCCACGCAGACACAGGGAGAACACACCAACTCCTCATAGAGAGTCACTCGGAATTGGACTCGAACCCACAACCTCCAGGTCCCTGGAGCTGTGTGACTGTGACACTAGCTGCTGCACCACCGTGCCTCCCCCTGATAATTTCAGATAATGTTTATTTGAAAACAAAATCCACAATAAAACAGATTGGTCAAAGAATTCACTTAAATTTTATTAAAAGCCAGGTCAAACATTAGAATACTGAAACGGCAATGCTTTTTATCTACTTTTTTTTTGTTCCATTTTGTACAAATCACAGTGGTTCAAAAAGTATTACAAAGAATTCATTAAAACGTTTTTGCAACAGCAGCAGAAAAAAACCCCCACAACATTCTGATTGTTGTCCTAAAATAAAAAAGCCCTTAATGTGTCACGTGTGTGCTCTTTTTTTTTTTCAGAACATTAATGGTAATTCTCCATAACAAATACAAGTTTAAAAAGATTAACAAGATTAACACAAAGTGCATAATGGTATAATAGTTGGGTATAAACAGAAAAAAAGGGTCACATTAAAGCCTTTGTAGACAGTTGCTGACCACTTTTTAGCATTGGAAAAGCCATGTTAGAAAGGAGAAATAAGGCTAAATCATCAGAAGGTGTGAGTGGTTACCAAAGCACATCTGTTATGTTAATATTGACCCCATTGAGAAAACGCTGGTTCTGTCTCAAGCGATAGAAATCAGTTTGTTTGTGACTGAACATCTTTTCCTAAGATGAAAATCATATTTGGAAGAAAGTGTTGGAAGGGGATCAAGACAAATTAGGCTGTGTTTTTATATTAAAACCCCCCAAAGCAAGAATCCTCTTTGAAAAGCCAAAATCAAGCAGAGTTTTAATGACCTTGTACTTTATGCACACAATAATTGGGACCTTATCATACAACCAAACCTTATTTATTTCAAACATATGCTGCATAATGCCTTAATTATAATGCTTTTGTGGTTACCCTTGATGTAGGACAGTTTTCATAAGGCTACATGTCACCTACATTAAAAAAAAATACAAATAATAATAAATACATAAAATCACAAAAAAAAAAATTCCTGCAGGTGAAATTTCACAAAAAGACAGCTATTTTCCAACGTAGAAATCAAGTTAGGAGGCATTGTTTGGAGACTGATGTTGTTTAGCTTAGCATAGAAGGAGCATAAAATCATTGAGGGGAAATATTTTAAATTAACTCACATTTAACTCAGGACCAGTGGTTACTAATCTTAATAAGCTTGACTTGATAAGCTCTGACATGTTACAAGCATTATGTCACTGTGACATGTGTGAACTATGTCCTTCTAGAATGTTTCATGACAAATTAGCTTTTTAGCAAATTAGCTTAGCGTTTAAAGACGTTGATGTAGCTCTGTCAGCTGCGAGAAAGGGCTTATGTACATGTCACGTAGTCTTAAGAACACTGTCCTGGAGCACAGAAGTATCAGATTTTGCTTGGGTACAACAGTACAAGGTAAAACTCAGCTGGATTTGTTTCTGCTGGCCTACAGAGGGCATCAGCCTCCTTTACAGTGAACACTGCAGGGTGGGCGTGTGAGCGTCCCACAGATCCACCTTTCTCTCCCACAGTCAGACCAGCATGACCACGGCTCTCAGGTTAAGTACGGATTCCACTCGGCTCAGCAAAACCAAGAGAGCAGGACCCCTCCGGTTTAAACGAGAACGCAGCGATAAGAAGACAGAACGGTAGACTTTGCTACATAATGTCCACAGGCACTGACAGTAGAAGAAGGAATACGGTGGTCAGCTGCCTGGTGTAAGAGTGTGTGAATGTCTACGTTACAATTATCCAACACCTAAAGGCATTTGTAAGAGGCCCCTCTTGAGAAAGGCAACAGGAGATTTTTTTTCTTTCGAAAATTAAAGGCACAGGCAATGCCAGGAGAGGACAGCTCGAGTTTTCTATTTTAGCTGATGAACTACTGAGCCCTATGGAACATTACTATTGCAACCTCTGGGGAACAATGGTGGAAAAAAGGAGATTTCTGACCAAGAACATTATGGAGGGGGGAAGAAACAATAAATAAATTAAAAAAAAGAACTGTACCACTGGTCATTGGGGATACCCCTCTAACCTAACACTCAAGTGAGCGATCCCTATTGTACACAGGCTCATGAAAGGAGAATAATTATCTAATGTCGAAGTGCATACCTGATTCTCAATACAAGCTTTACTCGAATACATGCAATCATGTTTTGCAGACCGTTCCTCATGCACATTTCGCTTGTAAACGTGCATCTCGTACAATGTTGCAATGTAAGATTCAAGGCAATCATTTCTGAATCAGAAAGAAATCTTAACTTCTTGTTTTACCCACAATTTGGACTAAAGTGCATAGGTTGTTTAGTAATTATATTGTGAACAAGGGCCTGTCAGTTGTTAGTGCTATTGAAGAGGTCTTCAAAACAACTCAAATCTTACACCATTTCCTTAATAACAAACGTTACTCGTAGTATTAATACAAAACCCATAAAACCTTCCCTGCACCACAAAAATACACCAACCCACCCCCACCCGCCACCAGTGTCCCAACATATCCAAAGTTAGCAAAGGCATAACATTAAAGCATGTGGTTAGTTTACAAAAACATCTGACCCTTCGTCCACAGACACTGAGCACAAACCGCACGGTGCTAAAAAAAACACGTCCATCAAGTTCAGGAAGAAAAGTCATAACATGCTACAAAATTGAACTATTTAAAAAACAAATAAACAAAAAAAAAACTTAAGAAACAGTCGATGCCATGCACCCCACAGGCCAACCCAATGCAAGGGCATACTGAAAGAACAAGAGAGAAAAATACAAATATCAAAGCGCTGTCTCACCCAAAGTCACCCAGGAGCTAACACCATAGATGTGTCAATGAGTTTGGCTTCTGCGTTAGTGGAATGAATGGAAGCTTGCATGTTATTCTCTGCAGTAAAACATGACATAGCTTTCATTAATCTAAACCATGCTGTCACATATGTACTATATCTATGTCAATATCCTGCTGAACATGGTGTAAAATATTTTAGATCTGTAGCCAAGATCGTTAAGACTCGTCGTTTGGGTCTTTAGTACAGTTCAAAAGTCTGAGAGCAATTTTTTTACATTTTCAATCATGTAATTATGAAGTAATCCACCTGGCCACCCCAAGCTCAGACGTCAATATCAGTTAACATGTTTACAATTACTAAGACTGTGAGAAGCAAAATATTCAACCAACCTGAAAGGTGTGGATGCTTGAAAGGAAGTCTCTTAAAGTCAGTCTGGGCTGTAATTTTAGTAAAAGGGTGGACACCGTAAATACTGATAATTTTATTTGAGGTTTAGTTGCTCTAGTTTTCTGTTAAATACGTATTCTTATTTTATTTGTGATTCAGAAAATGAACGACTCTTCTGGATATTAATAAATGAACGGCAGTTTCAAGTGTTTTCAAAAAAATGTTATAGTCAAATTATTTATTTCTGCAACGACTGAAGATCTTACTATTTTTTTTTTGTTCTTTCATTGCAAAGATCAGCCTCATTCACACCTGGGCCCAGTGAGATTCTCTCACGCATCTATTTCAGTAGCTGCTGATGATTCCAGCATGTCTCCAGAGAGGAGAAAGACTTCCACAACGTCTTCCGTTAGCTACCACAGACACCTGTGTGCAGCCTTTAGGCGGTGGGAAGAAAAAAAAATAATCAAAAAGCCAGAAATAGAGGAAAGTGCCAAAAAAAAAAAAAAAAGTTCACCCAACATTTTGCCGCATTCACATTCACTTCTAAAATGTCCAGAAATAGTCCTCCTGTAAGACACTACCTACGGAACCATGCTTCATTAGGAATGTAGCTCCCTTCTCAACACCATCTCGAGCAAAAGAACAACTCCAAAGAACAAAGGGGTCTATGCAATACACGTAACTGTGAATGAAAATGGAAACATTCTTTCACAGGCACTCTCTCGATTTGAAAGGCAGTTCCAAAACACGCCCCGTTCTCATGATTAGCTCAGCTAATTTGTAAAAAGGTAGAAAACCAACAGAATGTACAAGTACTCACTGAATGACAGTGCACTTTTGGATGTTGGAACCATGAGAAGTACTTCTACAGTTAGCTATGATACACTATATTATTACATCCACGACACATATCAGCTACTGCCACACATCCCAACTTCAATTTTGCTACAAGCCTTAAAACTCGATATTCATAAAGCTTCTTGGAAAAAAAGGAAATCTTTCTTTAACCAACACCTTTGTTTTCCTGAAAAGTCAGGAGTTTTGTTCATTTACGATTGTCACAAAAAAAAAATGTATATATAGAGAAGAGCAACAACTACGAGAAGTAAAGAACTGGATCGAAGAAATACTGTTACTGTTGCGGTTAGATATACTGAGCACCATTTTCTCTGCATGAAGTGGAAAGTGAGGCTCCAGCTGTGTGGCCTTACATTTCAGCTTTGTAAATAATACAGCACATAATACAGCAAACAGACTGAAAGATACACTACTCCACCACCAGCCCTCTAACGATTTTCTTTTCTGTCTATCTGCAGAGGTAGAAGACAGGAAGTTATACTGAGGATTGCTAATTTTGTTCTTAGCAGGGGAAGTGGGGTGAGAAATATCACAGCTTAGATTTGGTTACCAGGCAGATATTATAAGCTAAAGCAGTTAAAACTCTACCAGAAAAAAGAGAGAGAAAAAAACCTTGTTGACAACAATAGACAAGACAACTGCAGCTTAATTTACCTGTTGTTTGTATAGTTGCTCATATATTCCACAAAAGGGTACAATCGGGAAGCAAAACATATGCCCCTAGTGGCTTGGAGATGTAAAGGCAAGTACTTTGAGAAGAACAAATCCTTGCTAATGGTCAAAATGTGTTTAAAAACTCAAAACCCTAATCATAAATGAAGCTTTACTGACATTTGAGAATGTTACTACTCTCATGGCAGTGGTACAAAAAAAGCCCTAAATTCAAACCTTACTTGCTGTGAAGGTTTTTTTTTTTTTTCTCTGCGCTGTGTATTTTGGTGAAGCATTGTCATCATCTGAACAAGCCCGAGTTGTCGCTCTGGTGCTTTATCAGAGCCTTCTTGGGCGAATGACCTGAGCTATGCACCACTTGTTTATTTAGTGTTCTGTTTCGGGCCTTGGCCCACTTCATTAACAAGTCCTAGCAACAGGGATTCTTGAGTGGAGTTCCCCCACACAGCGCCTCACGGGAAAAAAAAACACACAAAAGAAACAAAAAAAAAAAAAAATTGCCATGAGGAGCCAATATGGGGCTTAGGGAAGATCCAAAACAGAAAATCATAGTGAGAATATAGGCAAATGTGGTTCATTACTGAGGCAAAAAGCATGAACCACAGCTCAACAGGATTTATTTTTCTAGTTTGAAGAGATAACAAATCCCTGCCGCTCTTTTAGTTGTTAGGTGCATTCAAAGCATAAGGTATTTTGCAGCTTTCAAAAAAATAGGTTTCACAGAAGAAGCTCATCGCAACTGCACCATGCACTATGCATGCTTGGGTGCCAGCACCTAGGCCTGGTGCAGGGTTTCTGTGTATGTGTGTGTGTGTGTGTGTGTGTGAGAGAGAGAGAGAAAATTTTGCAGTTCGTGTATAACAATAACAGTCTTAGGAGGTGAAGGCAGACCATATGCCAAGACGACATTCCCTACATGGTGTTGTGGTGAGGCCTCAAACTTTGCTGGATTAGCACAGTGAAACGCACAACACAGAGTAAGAAAGATCTGACGCTTTCTCTCAACCTTCTTCCATTCCACAGGCTCTGGTGGGGGCCACAGCTTTTTTTTTTTGTTGCCTCAGGCCGATTTAAAAGCCTGACTTAAAGAGGGAAGGCTGGAGCTCTGAGGCGAAGTGGCCCCAGACTAATGTCCAGCAACCAGGATGGACAAACTGGACACAGACAGGGCTCCCCAAACTTGGCTGCATGCCTCGAAGCCAAGGCGGGGTGAGGAGTTTGGGGAGGGGACTGATGGACAGGGGGCGTGGCCTCAGGATATATGGGGTGCTGAGGAGGATGGGTGTCTCCAGAAGCACCAGCCTCGCTTGGTGTGCTGCTTGCGCAGGATCTCCTCCTCACGCTCGCGCTCCTTCTTAGAGCGGTTGTAGCGATCCTCCTCCTTCAGGAACCAGACAGGCGGCCAGCGCTGCTTCTCAAAGTGCCTCTGGTTCTCTGTAGGAGACATTGGAGGAGACACTCAGATGACAGTAGAGTTGAGGACAGATACAATATTCGTACAGAAATTGAAATCATATTTTAATTTATTTAATTTTCTTTCAAAATCAAATTGGGGTGTCACACACTCTTTGGGATGCATTTTGGTGAAAAACATTGGCTGAAATTGTACTAACACAATTGACAAATTCAATATTGGCAAAATACTTATTTTGAAATTATTTGTTTTCTTCAGGCTCATGTGTTTGTTACATAAAATTATTTCATATAATCATTCATTCATTCATTGTCTGTAACCGCTTATCTAGTTCAAGGTCGCAGTTATTTGATGTACAGGGGGTCCTCGACTTACGACGTTGATCCGTTCCTACATCGCGTCGTAAACTGATTTTCGGTGTAAGTCAGAACATTCGTACATACTGTACGTAAATAACATACTGTATGCACTTATCCTATCCTCACACCTATCCTCCTCGGTCCCGAGCTGCGTAACCGTGTATTCTTCCACCGCGCCACGCACACCAAACACGAAGTTCACGTTACGACGTTTACGACGCAAAACCATTTAAGTCGAAACAAGGCTTTATACAGTAAATGGGAGATGAGTCGTACCACGAAACATCGTAACTCGGGACTGACGTAACCAGAGGACCTCCTGTATTTTATATTTTAATTTATTGTTCGAATCATTTCTTTTTTTTTCAGCTGATTGTGTCCTGAATTGTTTTAAATTACGCATATTTTTTGCATGATTAACTGCTTTTGACTGGAATTTAATTTAATGAAAGTGTTCTCCTTTCATATACAGGCTTCTGTGTATGCATGTCAAAGAGGATTTAGTGGACAATTACCTGAATATAGGCAAGGGAACAAGTCAATAATTAAAAATGCACACATTTCAGATCTGTACCTGGAGACATGGCTTTCATGTCTTTGGGGAACTTGCGACACACACTGTTGTAGTTGGTGCAAATGTGGTGCAGACACCAGGCTGAGAGCTGTTTGGCATTGTGGAACTATGGAAGATAGAAGGAAAAGGAGATGAAGTAGAGTTGGCACAAGGCATCAAACAGTGATTTCCAACAATGGGGCTCATTTGAAAGGCAATATCTGATCATCCTTTGAACTGGAATTAGAGTGAGCTATGAATAAATGGTAATTCAGGGGATTATTGTGTTCCCTTTGTTACCTAGCCACTTCAGTATTCAAATCAGTGTGTTTAACTGAATAATAGGGCTTTGTCCGTTAAATAAGATCTGTATAGCCATAGAGATAAATTAAATAGATTACCTGGGCCAACTCTAGGTAAGCCAGCACCTGTCCATCAATGTCTGCTCCTTTAACAGCCCACTGCAACAGTTCTTCAACTGCATGTTGCTCTGTGGAACGCAACAACACACCGTCATACAGACGTTAATGTGTAAGCCTTAAGCTTAATGCTCAAGCTCAAACAATATGGCAGTTAACATGCTGGTTAAACTGTTGGTGCATGGAATGTAAATTAGCTTTATAAACCATTTTTTTCAAATTTTTGAGACGTAAAACACGATGGAAAATATTCTTTCCATTTCTCCATATTTTTGTTGAGGATCTTGTTTAGTCAGAGTTGATATGAATCACGTACCTGAATCTAACATCTCTAAAACATAGCTTTGACTTATTAAAACAGCAGGGACAACTTTCAGAGGTTTAAACAGCTGTAGTTGTATAGTCTAAATGTTGCTCTATGGATCTGAGTGTAGTTAATGTCTAAATCCAGGATGAAGGGTGTATGATTTCACACTTATTAAGTACATAAAACATCACCTGTTCAGTCGGTTAGAAAAGACAACAGCAATTATAACACAGTTTTAAATATCAGTTGCATTTGTACCATAGCACTTTATCCTGTGTAGCAGTTGCTTGTTATTTGCTTGATAGGTAGCTATATTCCAGTACAGTGGAACCTCTACCTACGAACTTGATCTGTTCCATGACCCGGTTCGTAAGTGGAAAAGTTCGTTTCTCGAGTCAATTTTCCCCATTTAAAATAATGGAAAAGCAATTTTAACGCGTTCCAGCCCCCACCCCGAGAGTCACCCTTTTTGCACTGACATATGTTTACAACACTCTCAAATTAGTAAAAAAAAATACATGCAGCGTTACTAAAAATAAAACAGAAATACAGTGGTAACAGTAATAAAAAAGAAATAATAAAGTTTTAAGTGGTTACACATCGCTACCTTGAAGACGTGACGACTGGCTGGAGGAGTAACACAGGCACTGGCTGTATGACGGGAGGTGGGGGGTGGGTGGAATAACGGAGAGTAGGCAGTGAATGTGGGGAGACGAAGCGTAGATACGGCTTAACTTAGGACTAATTTCGATGTCTGCTATTCACACTAATGCTAAATTGCTAAAACTACAATGTGCTAATCTTAAAAGCTCACTCAAGTCAGTGGCCATTTCCAGCCGCCAGCTCGGAGGAGACTCGCGTTTCTACAGTCATAGTTAGTTGGTGGAGGCAAAAAATATTCAAATGCCCGGTTCATATCTTGGAAAGTTTGTTAGTATAGGCGTTCGTTAGTAGAGGTTCCACTGTATACGATAAATATGGTCCAGGGTGGCTGCTAATTACCTAAACAAGACGTACCTGTGAGAGCCACTAGACGCGGCAGGCAGAGACGGTTTGCCAATATTATAAGGTCCATTGGCTCCAGCTCAGGACAGGGGGTCAGAAAGCCACAGTACAGATATTCCAGCACGGCTCTCATACAGGCCATACTCGTGTTGGGGATGGACACCTGAAGAGAGGGAAATTAGACAGAAAGAAATATCCACTGTTACCCAAGTGCTCAAATCTGCATAAATTTTAAGGGTCACCAAAACAACTGAAGAAAAATAGGACATTATGAATGCATGAGAGGAATCTTTGGGAACAGTTCATGACGGGTGCTGCTGGATGTTTATTCATAGCTCAGCTCCAGGATATGGAAACTTGAGAGGCAGATTTATCCAGTGATGAAGCAATCTGCTTTCCACCTCTCCCCTACGGAGGCCTGCGTGGTCTTGGCAGCGGCCCATGAGAGAGGGCCTTCATGTGGATTCTGTTGGACTTGAAATGGGTGGGCAAATGGTCAAGGCAGCTGAGGAGGGAGGTATATGTGATGGAAAGGGCCCACACAGGAAAAAGCTGGGGAGAGGGCAGGGAAGGCCATGGCCAGTGGCCTCCACGTGGGGTCTTTCATCCTTCAGGAGATAAAAGCACTGCATGAAACTGTTGGCGCTTTCAACTCCAAGCTCTGGACAAACAACCATGTGGGCTTGTCGCTATGGGAGACCTGGCCTCTGCGTACATGAGCGCCAACAAAGCCAGCCCACGGGACGATAACGTTGTCATATTGTAGCGTAGGACACAGTGCGCTTTGCAGATCTTGCCCACGCAGAAGCAACACTTTTGGAAGGGGAAAACGAGTGAATCTGGATTAAACTTGTGTGATCTGCTAACACCCCCACCCCGGAAACCACATGACATCATCTGCCCATATTCCTACCCGATTTACACCCAAAATCACATAGCCCAAAGGTCAAAGGGAGGAGGGCTTTTCTCTGTGCACTTGCTTTTGGCTCAGAGGTAAGTGCAAACAAAGGCACGCTTATTCCACCAGCTCCAAGTAACGGCCAAGGAATTAAGAGGGAGCTTTTAGAAGGGACAAAGAGAGTGCCGGGCCTACAGATTCAACCACGGCAATCTTCTCTTCATGCTGTCACTTTTCCTCGAGCCCAACAGTGGCTCCTCTGTAAATTAGGGCAGGACACAGAGGGTTTAATTGCCTCTGCTCAAGGACCAAGAGCTTCACAGCAGTCCGGGGAGCAGAGCCACTCCAGTGGCCATCACTGCTGCTGGCACCACAATGACAACCACTGGCTTGCCAAATAGATCTTTAGAGAAGACACCAGCTTCATCCTGCCTCTGCAACTGTCCTACATCAAAGATGTTAACATTATATAAATGACTGGCCATGGTTCAAATGGGGGCGGCACAGTGGCTCAAGAGCTAGTGTCGCTGTCTCACAGCTCCAGGGTCCTCCCCCCAATGTCTGCGAGGAGTTAGGTGTGTTCTCTCCGTTCCTGTGTGGGTTTCCTCCCACAGTCCAAAAATCTATGCTGGTAGGTGGACTGAATTTTGCTTTAAGAACGTGCGAGTGACTGGGTGAGGCTGTGATGAATTAGCGCCCCTGTGATGGACTATGTTCCTGCCGTGCAACCCAGTAATTCCAGGTATCAGTGAAGCATCATGATTTTAAAGCTCTATTATTTTAAAATAAAAACATTATGTAATGTTCCTTTAATTCAGATTTCTGTTTATTTAACACAGAATCTTTAAGAAAGCTGTAATTTAAAAAATATATCAGTCACTTCATAAGATATGTGCTGACAGAAGAGGCCAGATGATTCCTCTAGTCTGAAAGGGCAAGTGACACAACAGCTCAGGGGTCCTTCTGAAGCCTCAGGAGTGCCCCACACCTGCCTGACTCTGGACCAATTAGCAGAATGTCAGTCTGGCTGTGACCTCTAATTAAGACTAAAGGGCAGAGTTAAGATGTACACCAGGAACACAGCAGGTAGCTTCCTGTCAAAGATCCAAAACCATGTTATAGAAGTACTTTAAAAAGATAATGATGTAAGCAGCCCCTTGAGCTTTGACCTATAAAGGGTGATGGCCATTATCAGAATATTAAACACAGTATTATTCATTACTGAATGCATTATGAGCAATTGCATTGATTTGGTGTCCTGTTTAGGAAAGTAAAGTGCCAATGAAGAACCATAAAAAACAATCAAAAAAGGAACTGTCATAAGAGGAAACTGGGTCAAGGGACAAAGCTACAAAGAATATAAAGAGGAACAGGTGGCCAGCGACTAAAAAATGAGACTAGCCTCAGTCTGTATCACGTTAAATCTCGTTCTACTTAACCTCCATTTTTTTTTTTCACTTCATCTGCCAGGTTTTCACAGCTGAGCATCTGAGCTTCCTCTCACTCTCGCACATATCAGCTCTGCTTTCACATACAGGCTGTCAGCGAGAAGCTTTTCAGCGCCTGAGCGGTGGCCGTATGTTCACAGAGCAAGCAGTCACATAAAGTGTAACCAACAGAAAGAGATACAGGAGCTCTGCCTTTCAATCACATTACGGCTTGAACTTCAGAGCGCTGATATTTCAACTAATGTTACTCATTAAAAAACTGGTGGGCACAATAGACAAATTCATCCATGTTCTCTTAGACAAAGTGTGATGCGTGGTAGTGTGAAGAAATCATCCATAGAAGGAAGTGGTAGCTTTCAGGAGCTTGGAGTTATATATAGCTAGAGCTAGACTTGGGCACGGCATTAAATTGGGCTAGAAAATACAACATTCAAACTTTCCAACACAGAACATTCAGTTCCCCCTCCAAAGTCTCAGACACAACAGTGCTGCTTGGAGTTTTTAAACATGGCGCCCATTCACTGTCCACTTTATACATTCAAAAACAATGTCATGAGTGTTTGATCAAAGGTTAATAACTATTCTATATACCACTACATACTATGTTCCGCAGTCCATGCACTGAATACCTTTTAATCTTAGTGCATTAATGCCTCATTAATCAGTTTGAACACTCCAGAACCTGCGCTATATATGTCATGCATCTCTGCAAGTAAAGACTGTGAAATAGATTTAGTTTAGATGCTGCCACCTAGTGCGCATATTCACATTATGTTAATTATGGTGGCTGGCATCTGAAAATAACGCCCACACCTTTACGTGAATCTTGTATGTGTATAAACCAGTATGCGATTGCTAGGATGAACCATTCCTAAAAATGACTGGGCCTCTTGTCTGGCTTATATCGCTCTTATTCATCTAGCTCCCATGCTTCACGAAATGATTATTCTGCATACAATGATGACAAATGGGTGGGTCGAATGCTGTCACTAAAATGTCTGTTTACAGCTATGTTTATCAGGTACATCTCTGCCACTTTTAAACCACTACTCCCAAGTAATCAACCTCTCAACCGCAGCTGCACAGCTGCAAAATCTGACAAACTCCATTTTACAGCTACTGCATTTCGCATGGGTGTGATTTGCTGTGACAAATCCATTTCTCTGTATTTGATTATTTTGCATATTAATCAGAGGGCCCTTACTTGTCAAAGTAGACAGCACTTCACCACAAAAAACACACCACTCTCTCACTGATGACAGAAGAGTGGCTTGTAAAATGATTATAACATAAACCTTCAAAATTGTATTCAAATCGTTTGTAAATCTGAAATACATGTCACTGCCTTAAAAGAACAATCTCCTCTTTTTTGCTCCTCTTTTTCCAACCTGCAGTTTTGTTTCCAAGGTTGCCAAAACACAAAGCAAAAGACAGATTTATAAATAGATAAGAAAGTGGCACAGATGTGCCCGGGTATTGTGAGGTTATTAAAAATAACTGAGTCCAGTGTGAAAAACACGTGTTGCCTAACACAGATGCACTTCAAAATCCTAGCAGATTACTGCACAGAACTAGAATAGCAACACAGCGCTGCGATTGGTTGATCTGGGAAAGAAGCCACTTTGCTCTGCCAATTATAAAATGTTTTTCAATTCCATTTTGAAACCACTTGAGCGCACCTTTTGTGTGCCCTCCGTTTATTAGTGACTACGGGTGAACTGAATGGCACTTCTAAATAGTTGCAGCTCTTTAGGCCTCTGAGCGGCATTATGTCTTGTTATGCAATGTCCCGTGTTTTGCTTGCCACATAGACAGCTACAAGGTCTAGATCTATTCAAACCATTCTAAAAATAGAGCTTGATTCGCTGCAGCCAGTTGCCACAGTGGCTTATGCCAGGCAGACAGTGAGAGGCTCAAATGAAGTCCTGCTGAGCGTCTACGTCTGGCTCCACGTCATTGTTATTGACCAGTGAGTGGTACATCCCCAAGTGTGCCGTCAGTAGCCAACAAAAGTTACAAGGTGAGTACTAGCGAGTCTTTTTTCTGGACTTAATTTGGAACTTTAATATAATAATCACAACATTTGTGACATCAAGAATGAATGACAACAAACTGATCCTTCAGTTTGTTCTACTAGTTGGGCCTACAAGAATAGTGGTTCTGGGACAACAACTTTTCTAAAGCGTGAACGCACATAAACAACAATGTACCAAATCCAGAGGAGACCACTATATGATGTATATGGCTGTGAGCAGAATTAGACAAGGAGGTAACGGATGGTAACAGACGTGCTCTGCACCAGAGCAAGCCCTGCTCACCTCATTTATGTCTGTTTTAACCTGAGCTAGTATAAGTAATAAATATTTTTCCAGCTCTTGGGCACGATAATGGAGATAGTAATATCGCTGCACAAAAATAGACAATTCAGTTGATATGTCTCTGATATTTTGATGGGTGGTGTCCTTTATTTTAGATTCCCTCATAATGGTTAACTATTAAAAATGGTTATATTAATTTGTATTTAAAAGAATTCATGAAAATGTTCAACCCTATTGTAATGCCTCATGAAGCTTTGGCTTCCTGCCTTCTAATAACTTGAGGTCCTGTTCTCTACTACTTCAGAAACATCTTTAAGTATCTTTAGGCGATGCTGTCAGAATCGAAAAGTGACCAGCATCTTATTTCTTGCATCCGTTCCTGGTCTCACTGTAAGTTAAGCTCTGTGTAATGTCTGTAATGCTATACATGGTGATCCTATTCTCTTGCTGTTCAATGGGTCAGGATGCCTTGAGATCCTCCAGCATGGCTCTGAACTCTGGCCCTGTCCTGGGGCTCTGCCCTTAGGGAGTTCATCTTTCCTGAACTTGAGCTGACAGCTGGTTGTCTAGGGAAACTGGAGAGCAAGGAATACTGACCTGGATACACGTATATGTAATGTTTTAGAATGGAATACTGTGAAATCTAACCTGACTAATAAGATGCTAAATTCATGAGAGATCATTTTCATATGTTGGTAATGCTGATCCACATCAAGGCAGTCAAGGCCAAGAGGGATGTGAAAAGCAAAGCCATGCAAGTAACTAGATGTCACCGTATAAATAAAAGAAAGCGGAAGGCATAGCATTGTGTACGTATAAGGATGCGCTCAAGTTTCATTTGATCATATTTGATAGTAAAATGAGTGCACACTGTTTCTTCCGTGGTAAATATATATTATAAATTTGTATATAATTGTTGGACATACTTGGGCGGCACGGTGGCGCAGCAGGTAGTGTCGCAGTCACACAGCTCCAGGGGCCTGGAGGTTGTGGGTTCGATTCCCGCTCCGGGTGACTGTCTGTGAGGAGTTGGTGTATTCTCCCCGTGTCCGCGTGGGTTTTCTCCGGGTGCTCCGGTTTCCTCCCACAGTCCAAAAACACACGTTGCAGGTGGATTGGCGACTCAAAAGTGTCCATAGGTGTGAGTGAATGTGTGTGAGTCTGTGTTGCCCTGTGAAGGACTGGCGTCCCCTCCAGGGTGTATTCCCGCCTTGCGCCCAATGATTCCAGGTAGGCTCTGGACCCCCCGCGACCCTAAATTGGATAAGCGGTTACAGATAATGGATGGATGGATGTTGGACATACTTTAACAAAGTGAACATTCACTTCACATATTTAGAGGAGTAAAAACATCTAATATACTGCAATAATAAAGTGTTAAATCTATTTTTGTTTAGTTAGTTTATGATATTTTATATTTTCCAGTCATCGTAATAACAACCCTTTACAGCTTAGTTAGTAAGGGGACCATTACGGTCACTCCTCAACCCAAACTCCACCTAAGAGCTCAGCCACTGGCTAATGACATGCTGAATTCCATGTTTTCATTGGCTCACTAGCACCACACAGGTGCAGAACACACACACAAAAAAAAAGAACACTTAAGAAATAAGACAAAATGTCCGCACAGTGCTTTACCAAAGACGCTTCAGTGACTTATCGCAGTGTTTCCTGCTCTGCAGTCTTCATTCATACTCAAATGCCTCGTGTAGTCTCAGCTAAAAATGAAAGCTAGGTTCAGGGAGGAAATGATTTGTGCTTCCAGCTCAGGAAACAACAGAACATGCACACTTCCTGCCAAAGCAGTCTAAACTATGCACCTAAACAAAAACAGATGACGGGTCACATGGAGGCCACCTCATATAGTCTGGGATTCTATTTAATCATTGCTTTGTCAAGTACAATCACAGTAAATGGGTAAAACCATAAACCGCCACGAGATGTGTAAAAATATACAATAAAATACACTGGTATGTAAACTTGCATGCTGTTGTTGGTACATTTATTTTATCAGTTTCAAAATTTGGAACCAAAGCTCTTTGTGTGTCATTTTACTAATACACAAACTTCAGGGGTTGGACAATGGAAGTGAAACACCTGGTTTTAGACCACAAGAATTTATTAGTACGGTGTAGGGCCTCCTTTTGCAGCCAATACAGCGTCAATTCGTCTTGGGAATGATATATACAAGTCCTGCACAGTGGTCAGAGGGATTTGAAGCCATTCTTCTTGCAGGATAGTGGCCAGGTCACTATGTGATGCTAGTGGAGGAAAACGTTTCCTGACTCGCTCCTCCAAAACACCCCAAAGTGTCTCAATAATATTTAGATCTGGTGACTGTGCAGGCCATGGGAGATGTTCAACTTCACTTTCATGTTCATCAAACCAGTCTTTCACCAGTCTTGCTGTGTGTACTGGTGCATTGTCGTCCTGATACACGGTCTTACTGGTGCATTGTCGTCCTGATACACGGTCTTACTGGTGCAATGTGTAATTAATGACGATTGGCCACCAGGCTGGTCCAATTTAGCCATGAAACCTCCTAGTTTCAGTTTCATTGTCTAACCCCTGTATATACTATACACATCTCTTGACACTATGTGGGAAGACAGAAGCTGAAGCCACTTCCTGTTATATTATGTTATGTTATTGCCATTAAATGCTGTACCTCTAAAGAGTTCAGCTGGGGAAACCATTCAAAATATTTAACTCCACCAGTATGGCTACACTTGACTGAAGAAGTGCAGCAGTTAACAGCAGAAACTGGGTGGTATCTATAGTGACCTATCTGCCAGATGTTGTCTAAAAACATCTGGTCAAATGGCACAAAATCTAAATTTATGAAGTTTTAATTAATTAATCATTGGAAAAATGTACCATCTGTCTGAATTCTCATTTTTTTTTCTTTTAAGGGTCTTTATATCATTATCAAAAGAAGTCTGAGAACAAACTGAGAAACGGTAGCGACAAAGCTTACAAAAGAAACCGTGTTTTCTAAAGACACCATATAAAGGTGCCATGGCAGGTCTTTTTGTATGTGTTAATAAAAGCAAAATCCACAAGCTCTCACGCAACAGTGCCTTTTAAATGCACCACAATCCACTGGCAATATGATCCTCTAGGGAATACTGTACTCCCTGTGGGCCGTCTACTGCTTCAATCATAGTGCAGCTCCTTAATGCTCTCAGCAGTGCTTCAAGACCTCCAAACTAGACAAGTTCATTCAAGAGACAGATGCCTCTCATTCCTTCCTCTGACAGACTTTCAGGAGCATAGACATAAAGCAGACATCTCTCTGCAAGCAGACTGTGTGCGTGTGGTGTGTGTGTTCCCACTGGCCCGTGACCTCCTCTTGTTCGTTCTGAACTGCTTCAGTGGAGCCATGAGCCCAAGCGCTCGCCTCAGAAGGTCGCAGAGTCCAGCAGGCTGCACCACTCATCCATATGGATGTGATGATCTCCTGCTGCTGGAAATGCAATGTGGGTCAGGTTGCCGTGGCGGCGGCCTACTTTCAAGTACCTGTACTAGTTCTCTTTGAGCCCCTGGGAACAGCAATCCAGGATAAAGATGGCCTTGTCTAATCACTGGCTTCATAGGAATGTTCAACCAAACTCATGCCACTGACATCTTGGGGAAAGTTGAGCTTGAATACACGGTGGTCAAATTTCTAGTTAAAAGGAAATTATTCCAGATATTTCATCATATCTACAGAACTGAGAGACTGAAAATGTGATAGTAAACAAAGCCTGAGTGGCTTGATGGGAGGTGGTGCATCACAGGGAAATGTCCTGACTCATTTGTTTTAGAGGCATTAAACTGTGCAGACATCTGGTTCCTGTCTCCACTGTTGCAAACAGTTCTGACTATGTTTAGGAATAGAAAGTAGAGTATGGATGGTTTCCTGACATATTTACTGTTAAAAATATGAGATTACAAACTTTACAATTCTCCAGAAATCTTTGGATTTGGACTAAAGTGTACTGCCAATGGAGATTCACTATTAAAGCTAATAATCCAGGTATAAATCCCAGTTTTATTATATCCAGATGCTTAGCATTCAGTAGCTACATGGAAAGGAATGCTACGTGGACAAGCTATTCCTAAAAGCAATGTGAAACAAATAATTTACCTGACCATGGGTCCTGACCGTTAAATTATCATTGGGATGCAAATGTCAGCTTACTTCCTCAATGTAGCTCTCCATGAAAGACCCACGGAACATGGCGGCCATCCAATCACAGCTGGAGATTAGCAGAGGCTTGTGGGCCGGCAGGTAGCCATCATCCAATCGGAACACCACATCTAAAACCAGTCGGAAAAGAGCACACAGCTTGGCGTGTGTCACAGAGTCGGGGCTACAGAGGGGGAAGACAAACAGACGAACACAGAGAGACAGACGAAGAGACAAATAGACAGACAAACAAATAATAAATAGACAGATAGACAGGGCTTATAAGAAGACAGAAAACATTGAGGAAGGGCTCGGTATTTGGGGCTACATAATAATATAAATGTGCAGGAGAGTGACATTTATCTCGTTAAAAATCTGTGCTGTTTCCAATAAAAAGAAGCAATTATCAGAAACCAAAACTGCTTGCTAATTGGCAAATATATAATAAATGACACTTATGATTCATGATACACCACTGAGTTTTTCTGAGGAATGAGATAAAAGTACAAAAAAGAAGCCACATTTATAAATATTATAAAAATAAATATATAAATAAAGAATACAAACGTTGACTTACTATTTAACATACTGCATGGCACTAAATCCAGTTAATCAGGATTAAGAATGCTCTCTTTGAGATGAAACATGCAGTTGGTCAGTGTCATTTAAGTACAGACAATAAACAATATGCTTAGAGAAGCATATTGTGACGTAATGCGACATAAATTACAATGTTTAATGTTATCAGTTGTCTGAACTTTTAGCTTATTAAAATAATTACCAGCCATTATTGCTGCTCCAAATTAACGTGAAAAAAATTGCACACTAGAATTAGAACATAACTAGATTACGTACTAAAATGCACATTAAATATTTTGATCAAATGATTGCTTCATTTAAATATGACTTGCTTTCTAACATTTCAGTCGCTTAATTCAGATAACGAAGTAATGCATTGTTGAGTATTTCCCCACCAAATATTACGCAAATAAAAACGCTCAAGTAAATCGATAGCGCTGGCATAAGTAATGTAATAAACATTAATTGATTTATTGGATCTATACAGTAGTGTGTGTTACCCATCTAATTTACTGTTGCTGTTTTTGGTGCCCCTCCAAATGAATTTCAAATTAGTGACAGTTGGAAATGGAAAGTGCAGAAGTGAAAATGGGAAAAACGTCACAAAAAGCAGGTTAGGAGGGTTAGTAAAAGCACTATCAAACTGTAGTGAAAGACAAAGATGGATGAGTAGTTATTTCCCGATAGTAGAACACAAACATGCACACAGAGACATGAGCATTGCAGAAACAGCAACACAACACATAGCACATATACAAACAGCGCACATGGAACAGGAACAGAAACCTCACAAATAAAATATATTCTCACAGTGTAATACAACAAAAACATAACGGATTAACTTTATGGGAGAGAACAGAGTAAAGACATCACCAGTAACACTGCATTATACGCAATTCTATTCAAATTCCACTCTATAGGATTTGGAAATAGAACTGCAAGTCCCATATGTAAACATATTTGGCACATAATGCACTTTTATTCAGGATGAAAATGAGGCTGGACCCTCAAAGTACGCAGTAGTGCTTTATAAAAATAGACTACCTTAAGCGGCATGACATAAACACAGCTTTAGGATACATCTAGAATACATGGAGTCATATGAAAAGTTTGGGCATCCCCTGGTAAAGTTTTATGTTTTGTTCATTTCCTAATTTAAATGAACACATTCTCTAGAGAGAACAAACCTCTGAATACTGTAATGTGTTCATTTCAACTAAGAATACCAACAAAACATTTTGCATAGGACTTCAACAGCTGTTTGTGTAGCTTAATATATCTACCTCGACTGGCAAGCACTGAGCTAACAAGGTAATAGCGAGGCTGGAGGAAGTCGGCTGCCTACCAGCAAAGGTGCCCTTGCACAGACACTCTTTGATGCGATTGGCGCGGCGCACATGGAAGGCTTTGGTGATTTCCTGGTTCATGAAGCTCTCACGGTTCAGCACATTTGCCACCATCATGCGTAGGTCAAACACTTCCAGCAGCTCAGCAATTGTGGCCACTTGCATCAGGTCACCCCGGCCCTCATCCAGATGACCTGTGTACAGGTACTGCAGCACAGCCTGAACGAAAGAAAACATACTGTTGTAAAATGCATCTGATGCAAACCTATTCATTATAGAATACAACAAACTGGACACGCACACCCAGACAATTTCTTCACTAACCCTGTCTCTAAGGGAGAGTCCAGACACCCAGAGGAGAAAACTCATTTCAGCCGTTTGTACCCACGATCTCGTTCTTTCAGTCACTACCCAAAGCTCGTGGCCATAGGTGAGGGTTGGGACGTAGATTGAACGGTAAATCGAGAGCTTTGCTTTTCTGCTCAGCTCTCTCTTCACCACAACGGACCGGTACAGAGCCTGCATTACTGCTGACGCTGCATTGATCCGTCTGTCAATCTCCCGCTCCATCTTCCCCTCCCTCGTGAACAAGACCCTGAGGTATTTAATCTCCTCCACTTGAGGCAGGATCTCACTTCCAACCTGGAGAGAGCACTCCAGGAGGTCCCGGCTCGATGAAGCCAACAAGACCACATCATCTGCAAAAAGCAGACATGGAATCCTGAGACCACCAAACCGGACACCTTCCGCCACTTGGCTACGCCGAGAAATTCTGTCCATAAAAGTTATGAACAGAACTGGTGACAACAGGCAGCCCTGACGGAGTCCAACTCCGACTGGAAACCAGTCGAACTTACTGCCAGCCATACGAACCAGACTCCTGCTCTGTTTATACTGGGACTGGATAGCTCGTAGCAAAGAGCCCAGTACCCCATACTCCCCAAGCACCCCCCACAGAATACCCAGAGGGACACGGTCGAATGCCTTCTCCAGATCCACAAAACACATGTAGACTGGTTGAGCAAACTCCCACGGACCCTCCAGGATCCTAGCGAGGGTAAAGAGCTGGTCCTGTGTTCCACGACCGGGGTGGAATCCGCATCTGATCCTCGGTTACTGAAACTGGCTTTTGGAACATGGTAGTTTTGATCTTGTGAAACTTTCAAATCCAAACAGACAGGTTTATCATAATATTATACCTTTTTTATATAATTGTACAATTGTTAATTATTTGTGTGCTAGAGATGGCTGGTATACCAAATTTGTTATACTGTCTCAAAATATTAACACGGTATATGGTATTTCCGTGTGGTGGGGTTGGGGCCTGCACTGTCACGCTGCATGAGCCCATTTGTGAGAGAGCAAAGTTTAGTGAAAGGTGCTGGAGGAACAGAAACCTTCGAAAATAGTGAAATAAGATGGTTCTACACTGTTTAGAAGCATAGCAGACCACAGCAGATGGTTTTTAAGCAAACTGAGCATAAAGTAGAGTGGAGTGTCTTCTGAGTATTTTGTCTGTTTTTAGCTTCCTTCCTCTCTCTTTTAACATGAACTCAGCACTAAACTCACAACTGTGGTGGGCTAATGGGCTTGTTTTTTTTTCTCCACGCGTTTTCAGAGTGTGACATCACCAATATGTGAGCTCCCAGTGTCCCCTTCCTGTGGCTCTTTTAAATGCACATAAACTATTTGGCCTTGTAATAGTTATTGCAACTTTAAATTAACTGCCCTATCATTCATTCATTTTCTGTAACTGCTTCATCCAATTTAGGTTTGCCATGGGTCTGCAGTCTACAGAGGAAACCCACACAGACATGGGAAGAAAACAGACAAGATGGGTTTGAACCCACAACTCCAGGGCCCTGGAGCTGTGAAAGTGACATTACCTGCTGCTGCCACCACTGCCTTATCCAACCTACCTTAAAGGTAACATCTGCAGTTTATTTATAGTTCACTACCCGACATCCTCATCTGCTCTTTTTGCAATCTGTTTGACACATAGAGAATTATCTTCCTTATTATGTAAAATGTGTTAAAGTTAGCTGGCCAATTAAAAACATATTTCAAAACAGCTCAAACCCATCTCCTCTGTTCTGTGTTCAAACGATCCACATGGATTCGGCTTTCCCACAGCATGACAAGCAGAGACCTCTCCACAGCTTTAAGAACAAGCCTGTTCATTATGATCTACCCTCTGATCATTTTTAAATGTGTGTCCCTCTTCAGGAGAAAGCTACTGCTTTGATTTATGCTAATTCTAGGTTTTATTTCTGCATTTTTATCTTTCCCAGAACTGACCACAGACTACTCTTCTACTTATTATGGTCTTTCATTATGTCACAAAAATGCACATTCGATAAAAGAATCTGAGAGTACACTCACTTTATTCAAATGCCAATCAGACGCTGAGATACATAACATATGATTATGTTCAACTTGTGCGTATTTCATATGAAAACGTGTATATTAAACAGATTTTATTTTCTCAGTAACAGCTCTTATACTCACTCGGAAAGGCGCCTCCTGAATAAGTTCATCCATGGACACAACCGTCATGAGTCTTGGCCGACCGGTTACTGGATCATCCACTCTCTCCAGGTACACACCAAGGAACCCCCGGCCCCACCCAAGAAGGGCACGGCCAGCTCCCAGGGGTCCCATGGGGCAGTGAGTCCTGGCAGGCAGGGCGTTATCACTTTGGGAAGTCCTCAGTGAGCCTTGCTCCAACAGAAGGGGCCTCTTAGGACCCCTGGCACCACCCTCACCGTCTTTATCAATGTCCAGGCTTTTGGTGCGTCCTGCTTGCTCTTTGGCTCCTCTTCGACTTTGTTCCTCCTCCTCACTGCCCTCCAGGGTGTCTTCTCCGTCCTTATCCTCCTCTGTTGCTCCAAGGTCCATGGTGAACAGGTCATAGAACTTGGAACAGGAAGTAGCTAGGTAGACTTTATGAGCGAAAACACGAATGGCGCCACCCTGGAGGAGAAAGAGTACGTCCGCACACAGGGGTTGGCAGAACAGAGAGTCTGGTCCTTCTCCGTCCATGGGTGGGGGATCAGGGATGCCCACCACCGGCCGGGGGGGCCTAGGAGGCAGGAAGGGAGCCTGGAGGAGCGGCCTCTGGACCTTTTTCAGATGAGACTTCCAGAACTGGAGATGGCGGCGGGAGATAAGGGCAGCGCGGATGGCATTGTCAAAGACGTCCTTCACGCCAAACTGAGCAACGATGCTCGTCTCGTAGTAGGGCACACCCAATTCTTTAGCTACTTCATGGCCTCGCTCTGGTGGAAGGATGTCTGTGGGTTTTATGGGTCTGAGGAAGAAACATATATAATTAATGAAAGGCAAAATCAAATGCCTCAAAATAAAATGAAAAGCTAACTTCAAAAAATATTAACCAATGTTAATTCCTCAAAAGTGTTTCCGAAGACGTTCCCAAACCTTTGGTTCTAATTCCCTAATCATGTCTTTCACTACTGAAATCCAAAGGAAAGAAATTCAAAAATTTGTTGCTGTAGGTTCCCTACATTTCCCAATGCTTTAAGTTCAAAAGACCTTTCCCAGTCTTTCCCTAATGCCACTTTTTCAAATCCTGAATGTTTTACCAAAACCTTTCTAACATTTCATCAACTCATTATATAATTATTAAACTACTAATGAGCTAAAAGACATGTAAGAACAGAGGAAATAAAAAAATGCTCATCCAAGTGTTTATGAGGAAGTTCTGTGAGGTACTGGTAATTACACAATTTCTAAAATGTGCACTTCAGAATGCTCTAGAGTGAAATTTCAGCAAGAGAGATAGAGAGGGTGTGGGCTGTACTTGGCCAGGGGGCGGCGAGCCCGGTTGACAGCATCCAAATCAGCGTATCGCAGGTCCAGCTGGCAGCCCACCAGGATGATGGGGGTGCGGGGGCAGAAGTGCTTAATCTCAGGGTACCACATGGTGCGGACGTGGCGTAGGGAGTTGGGGTTGGCCAGGGAGAAACACAACACCACCACATCAGACCTGAAAATTGAGCAAAAAGCAATAAATAAATAAATATTCACTATCACTTTTGAATGAATGAAATATTCAGATGGCTACCCAGTCACTGTTAAAACAAAATTTATTTTAGATGGATTTGACTCGTCATAAAATGCTCATACTCTCAAGTGGCATTTTCAAAGTGTGTTCGAAAGTTTTGGTTATAACAAAGATGACATTCTCATACATATTTAACAAATGCAATACTGTGTTTTTATTATGATTTAGTGATTCAAGATGTTAAGAGCATAACCGTGGCAATCCCCAAAGAGATTTTTCATTCTGCAGTTCACGAGGTCACTGCACACATAGAGTGCCTATTATTACGCTGACAAATGGCGGCTTGCCTATTCCTCCCCGAGACATAAATTAATGAGGTGAACACACAAAGCTCTGTGCATGCTGTGGGCAATAGCGAACGGAATAATTTTACTTTGTGTGTGTATATCCATAGACTTCCTGTGAAGGTAGGACGAGAAACCCCTCTGTTACGTAAGTTTCTAAAGCCCTCCAGGAAGCTACTGCTGCTCTCAGAAGTGTTCTTTTCAGACTGCATTGCATTGTGCAGCTGCACCACACGACCATATTTTTCTTGTCATAACAAAATCTCGTTTCACCAGGAGTCCTTACATTTATAAGACTTAAAATATAGCATTGTTATGAGTACTTCATAAAAATATACCTTACTAATAAATCCGCAGTGATTTACTGGCAATTTGCACAAAGAGTCTCCTTCAAATTTACAAAGAAACTTTTCTTTGGATTAACATAGTATTTTTTATAGTTTTAATCAAGTTCTTCATTTCTGTTTTTCAGGTGCAGTATTCGGGCACACCTTTGAAAGGCTATGTATGGTCAGGTATCTGGAGAAGGCATTCGACCGTGTCCCTCGGGGTATTCTGTGGGGGGTGTTCGGGGAGTATGGGGTACTGGGCTCTTTTCTACGGGCCATCCAGTCCCAGTATAAACAGAGCAGGAGTCTGGTTCGTATGGCTGGCAGTAAGTCCGACTGGTTTCCAGTCGGAGTTGGACTCCGTCAGGGCTGCCCGTTGTCACCGGTTCTGTTCATAACTTTTATGGACAGAATTTTTCGGCGAAGCCAAGTGCCGGAAGGTGTCCAGTTTGGTGGTCTCAGGATTCCATGTCTGCTTTTTGCAGATGATGTGGTCTTGTTGGCTTCATCGAGCTGGGACCTGCTCTTGCTGGACCAGTTTGCAGCCAAGTGTGAAGCAGTAGGGATGAGGATCAGCACCTCCAAGTCCAAGTCCATGTTACTCAGTTGGAAAAGGGTGGAGTGCTCTCTCCAGGTTGAAAGTGAGATCCTCCCTCAAGTGGAAGAGTATCTTGGGGTCTTGTTCACGAATAAGGGAAAGATGGAGCGGGAGATTGACAGGTGGATTGGTGCAGCGTCAGCAGTAATGCAGGCTCTGTACCGGTCTGTTGTGGTGAAGAGAGAGCTGAGCAGAAAAGCAAAGCTCTCAATTTACCGTTCAATCTACGTCCCAACCCTCACCTATGGTCACGAGCTTTGGGTAGTGACCGAAAGAACGAGATCGCGGGTACAAGCAGCTGAAATGAGTTTTCTCCGCAGGGTGTCTGGACTCTCCCTTAGTGACAGGGTTAGGAGCTCGGACTTCCGGGAGAGACTCGGAGTGGAGCCGCTGCTCCTCCACATCAAGAGGAGCCAGTTTAGGTGGTTCGGACATCTGGTTCGGATGCCTCCTGGACGCCTTCCTGGTGAGGTGTTCCCGGCATGTCCAACAGGGAGGAGGCCCCAGGGCAGACCAAAAACATGCTGGAGAGACTATATGTCTCGACTGGCCTGGGAACGCCTCGGTATACCCACGGAGGAGCTGGAGGCGGTGGCTGGGGAGAGGGAGGTCTGGGTTTCTTTGCTCCGACTGCTTCCCCTGCAACCCGGACCCGGATAAGCGGTGGATAATGGATGGATGGATGTAATAATAATAATAATAATAATAACAACTAATAATAGCCTGTATATTAATTATTATTATTTGCCACTTAGTGGACATGGTTTGAACTGCTTGTTTTAACAAACACTTTCAAAGGAGTGTTCAATTAGGAAAATATTAATATTGTTTTTCAGGATATTTTAAGTACAAACATTCAGAGTATTTGTAAAAATCAAAGAGTATCGCATGTATAATGTATGAAAACAGTTATGCAAGTCTGCATCATCTGTGTTTTCCCTGTGATTCAAATGCATTCAGCATTTTGCGATTACATCAACTGCTTCATTTAAGGCATTTACAAACACATGCGTGCACTCGCAAAAACACACAACAACATTCACATAAGAATTCACTCTGAGACTCATTAGTAGAATGAGGCTGGCCTTCAGTCCCCATGAAGTGCAGATTTTAATGGTCCCATGGACTGATTGACTATACAGTTCAATGTTCATCTACGTGTACGTGTGTGTGTGTGTGTGTGTGTGTGTGTGTGTGTCTGTCCATGGAAAATGTGAAAGTGCAAAGACAAAAGAGCAAAGACATATACAAACACAAAAACACATATGTTTCTATCATAGCAATGATTTACCATGTGCCATAATGAATAACGAATAACTGCAGTAAAAGCACATCACAAAGGTCAGGATTGCTGTGTTATGTAATTAGTGTCTGGCTTTTCAAAAAGAGAGGGAGATGTGGACTGCGGCAAAGTTCAAACTCCTGCCACTCTGTCACCCTTACTGCACTGTACACACAAACACACACACACACACTTGGACTTGGCCCCAAGATGAACATCTGTGTTAACCAACGATGTGCCAGACTGCTGACTATGCCCTTAATCAAACACACAGGGTTTGCATGAATGGTTTGAGCTGAAAAAAACGTGTTCTCCCCGTGTCCGCGTGGGTTTCCTCCGGGTGCTCCGGTTTCCTCCCACAGTCTAAAAACACATGTTGGTAGGTGGATTGGCGACTCAAATGTGTCCGTAGGTGTGAGTGTGTGAGTGAATGTGTGTGTGTTGCGAATGTGTGTTGCCCTGTGAAGGACTGGCGCCTCCTCCAGGGTGTATTCCCGCCTTGCGCCCAATGATTCCAGGTAGGCTCTGGACCCACCGCGACCCTGAACTGGATAAGCGCTTACAGATAATGAATGAATGAATTTAGTATATTATTGGCTCTCAAACTTGCCCTTAAGGCCTTAGCATTGCAGCAAAAATGTGGACTGTCTAGGGGACGTAGAGGACTTGAAAAGTCTTAACTGAATATTTTACTCCGATAAGAAATATGAAGCATTTAAAATCACTTTATAAATATTTGTAATGTACTATTACATGTAAATTGTCCATATATTTGTATAAACATAATAAGTGGACAATTAAAGAAAATAACAGTGATCAGGCTACATGAGGTCAGGATTTATACTGGCATTCAACCAAGTGAGCAGCACGGAGGCTTCATCTGTCTCTCCATTTATTTGAGGATAAAACAATATTGTTTACCCTTATAACACACAAGGGCAGTTAAGCACATCTGAATATACTTCCAAGGATTTATTGCCCCTTGATTACAACTGAAGTCAGCGAGACACACTGGCTGAGGTGGCTAGTGTGTTTGTGTGCGTTAGTGCTAATAAGGGAGGAAGGATAGCTGGTGCTGTTTCCACAACAGGACAGAGACATTAGCCCCGCTGAATACTGCCCAGCCCATCCGGGAGAGGGAGGAACAGCTGAGCTGGCACTGACACTTATCAGCTGACTGCAGTAGCCAGAATATACACACACACACACACACGATGATACATTGTCTATACTGGGATACAAGTACTGATGTCACATAAGAATAAATTATTACTTTTCAGAGTTATTTATAGACAGCAGAAACCTAGTTAATTGCAATGCATATACATTTTTTCTCTGGTTAACTTTCAGAATGCTGTGTGAGGTTCCCTTTAGTATAAATTCCACAAAGTAAGCATTCTCCTCCAAGCGTGTTGAGCTGTCCAGTGAGGCTGAGTTTACTGCAGTTTGAAAAGGTACTCAGTCCAGATTCACATTTCTTAGATGAGGCGTTAATTAGCCTCCGCCCTCCTTTACACACTTTATGAGCATAATCAGAGGAACATTTCTTATATAGGTGGTCTCTTGAGCACAATAATAAAGTAATCCAGTAGCACAGTAATGCAAAGCAGCTACACAGAATGTAGTACAAACACTTTACTATGACATCACAGCTTAAATATGAGAGTCTGAATACATAGAGCAGCAGATATATAAATGGTATGTGAAACGGCTGTGGAATACTCAACAAAATCAACAAATTCAGGACCTGCTTCATTCTCTACTCCACTGCCTAGGGATGTCATCTCAGACTCAACATCTTTATCACAATTTATTGTGCTTTTTGTGTGTATTATGTATTGTTAGTATGTATAAAATCCTAAACAGTTGTATCATAAAAAACAAATACAAGCCTGTAATTAACAACAACAAGGACAAGTGTACAGAAGCTCTACAAACCAGGGGTGTCCGATCTTATCTTCAAAGAGTCAGTGCGGCAACAAGTTGTCAATCCAGAAAAGCAAAAGCACAACTCATCAGCAGTTTGAAGAATGAAAAGATGAACCAATAAGGGGAATCAGATGAGCTTTGGCTTTTTTGGAATGAAAACCTACAATTATGTTTGCTATTTATAGATAATGCTACTACACCCTTGCCATAAACTGCATACTAAAAAGTAGCCGATTGGAGGTTATGCCATTATTTTCTTGTTTTTCTCAGATTTATCTAGGTTCAATGTTGTGCTTTTATATTTTCCTATATTGCCCACTGCCCTGCCTTTTCTCCTTGGCTCAGTTCTCCTCTGAGAACCCTCTCTAACAGCCACTGAGCCAAAATAGCAATGCTGATCTACTGATCCTACCCCACCCGGCAAATAAGAGCCTCCACGCGGCCCAATTGGCCCTGCTTATGGTACATTAGTGAGCCAGCCAGGAGGATTAAGCTGGTAACCAAACCTTGGCAGGACTACAAGTACCATTAGCAAGAGTGAGGGAAGACGAGAGGATATGACTGGGTAAGACTGAAGATGGAATTGCGGAGTGTGAAGCGAAAAATAAATAGGTTAAAATCTATGAAGATTCCACTGACCTGCCATAAGCAAAACGTCTGTCTTTATGATGATCTCCGAAAGTGTCCCACAGCCTGAGGGACACACTGACTTCATCCACCACATCTCTGGACCTTTCTAACACCTGAAACAAAAAGAACACATCGACATATGTCCTTGCTTATGTGAAAGCATTAACCCCATTAGGGTAGCAGTAGGGTAGCAAACTTAGATAAGTGACCTGTGAAATAGCTGATCATATAAATCAACAATAGACAATATATCAACCATATAAATGGTTATGATCTGTAGTTTTGTTAATGCACTTCAGACCACACGTTGTAATCGCTGATAGGTATGGGACTAGATGGACATTGAGTTACAACCAGAGGCAGCACTGGCCTTGAGATTAGAGAGCTTGAGGTAAGAGGGTCGCAAGTTCAATTTCTAGTTCATTCACAGCTGACGTGCCCCTGAGCAAGGCGCCTAACCCCCAAAACTGCTCCCCAGGGGCTGAAGTGGTTGGCAGCGTGTTCACTGCCTGGTGTTTGAAAAGAATTGTTCACTGGTGTGTGTTTGCGTGTTCACCACCATGAATGGGTCAAATGCAGAGAAATAATTTCCCTAAGAGGATAATTAAAGGTGTTTCTTCTTCTTCTTCCTCTTCTCAATTAACTACCAGGGTTTACAAAATCCAAGAAACCAGATTCATTGTCTGACCTGTTGTTTAGACTAAAATGAGATGATTAAAAAGATTAGCCATCTCTTTGTCCCTATTAAAGTATGTCCCGATTTCAGTCACTGGAAATTAAAGCCATCTTATTTATCTTATCTTCACAATCCTTTTTGAATTGATATATATATATATATATATATATATATATATATATATATATATATATATATATATATTCTGCACAACATATTGGAACATACACAAATATAATATAACACGTTGCAAGATTACCCACCTCCTGGCACACACGGTACTGATCGATGGCCCAAACGGTTGGCACGTGGGTGGCTAGCAGCTGGTACTGGGTGAGGGTGGCGTTGCAGGCGCGGGCGCAGATAAGGCGGGTCTTACCCACAGCGTTATCACCCACTACCACGCACTTTATGGTCTCCACATTAGGCCTTTCATAGTCTGTGTCAATATCCATGGAGAGGGCCCTGAGAAAAGAAAAACATCAGAGTCATGCATCAGGAAATATTTTAATACCCGTTTTCATGTGAACATTGCCCTAAATATTCACAGAGTACGTGTCAATATAATGCAATGTGTCCTCCATATATTGTGCATATGGATCATAGACTGTTGACTAATAACAAGGCACCGTAAAGCCTGACTCTCCTTCCACCAAATATTTACAATGTCAAAACTCAAATCTCAATCTGGGTGCTATTTCTGTCTTCATAAGGAAACCATGAAACATTTCAGAGAACTGAGGGCTTCCTTATACACACTTCCAAGAGTTGAGGTTCAAAAGCAACACAGATGAGTACATGATCTCCTTTATTTTTGCAGAGCTACAGAAAGACCCACCTGAGGATCTATGGCAGCAGAGGCTGCTAGCAGAGAGCAAAGCCCACTGGCAGAGTTTATTTTGGAAAAGTGTGCATGGCGCCCGTCTGCTACAGCAGATCACAAGACTGCCTGTACCTTAATGCACACCAACACATAACCACCCAGGACAGGCATCCACACCAAGGCTCTTATTGTACAAGGACAAAACGCCTTCATGAAGGATGTTCTCGGAAAGGACTACTGGGCAGCCTGCATGACGGTACATACTGCTGTAACTCAATATCCATGACAACAACAAAAAAAAGCCCTTTGCTGGCTCTAACACGATTAAGCAGGGAGAGGTAGTCCGTGTTCTTTCTCATGCCAAAAAAAGGATGGAAGTGGTTACAAAGGTGTTTGCAGAAGGAACTGACTATGCTGAGTCATTAGGTCAGTGTGAGTAGGCTCAACGCATTCACCAAAAAGCATGGTGCTAGAGTGTCAAGATACAAGGAGAAGACTCAAGCTCATGCTGACTGTGCATATTGTACGAAACAACTACTGTAAATTTAACATGTCGTCATGTGTAACTGACCTGTATTGGAGAGATTATAGCCTCTGTCATTGCTACTTCGGGCTCAGCACAGCAGACACTGCACCATGTAACTTCTGGCTGCAGGTAGGAAACCACCAAGCCCCAAAATATTAAAAAACATACCAAAATAAAAGCGACAACAGTACCTGGAAACCACATTATTACATTCCTCCACGTTAAATGACTCAAGTGTGAATGCTTTTGAAATCTCCTCATTCCCTTCAGCAAAGGACACCGCTATCTGTATCAGTAGCAGTGACGAGCTCAGTTATCCAGCTCTGCAGAGGTTCCATAAAAAGCAACTATGAAAGATTGATAGGGACACTGCTTATTATTCCATTGACAAAGACGTCATTGGTGTGACCTCCGATGCTAGGCTGGGGGTTGTCTAAAAACGGATCCTATTCAAAGGGACACATGAGCCTTCAACAATCGCCAGCTCCTCCATTTACCTCTCTCGTAGACCATGCTGGCTCAGAATCATTTACTACAATGCTGAGAGCAGAATGAATGAAGGACAGATGTTCCATTCTTCCATCAGTGAGTCTTTTCAACTTCTACTGAATGTAAATTAAGATGTGCCCATGCCTTCTTACCTTTCACGTACATATAAAGAACACAAGCATATGGAGAATTTGTTTTCTTTTAATCACATTTGTAATCATCCGTGCTAAGGATAAGCAGTCCAAGTTGGTGCTTCCATTTCAAGAAATAGCCTCTTCCAGGCGTTTCTCTGGACTTATAAACACAGTGGTATATCCTTTCAGCAAGAGGTGGAGATTAAAACATACTACTATCATTAAACTGCTCATACAGATTGTGTAGCAAAAGCAAGTTGTAAAGTTGTGATAAGTGTTGGAGATAAGGTTTTATAGCTTGCATGAGAATGTACAAAACAGCATGTGGAATGTCATAAGGTATACAGCTACATCTCACTGTACTATGTAATGATCCCTTGCTGTTACTCTGACTTAATCTAGGTCTGCCTGGTCAAAATGGTAGAGGGATTTTTCTGATTTAGCGCTTATAACACAAGATGGTGCACGGGGTGGTGTGTCTGTGAGCTTTGACCATGTTTATTCAGAATGGAAGCACACTGGACACACACAGTCTCTTGCTTTCTCTCTCTGCAGGCCTGTAATCAGCTTAGAGACAATGTGATGTAACCTCAGAGCAGACAGTTTTTCAAGAGTTCACGAGAGAGAGAGAGAGAGATTCAACCCTCTCAATTCTGAGTTTTACTGTGCGCCTCTGCCGGATGGTAATCTGTGGCAGCGCGTCTGGGACTGACCTGGGAAAACATGACATCCTAGAGGTCACCTAAGGCTTTTAGGCATTCAGGCAGATTCCAAACTGATTCCAACAGTGAACAATGCCATTTGTGCGCTTCAGTGAAAGACCTACGCCCAGCTGCACCAGTGGCACATCAGGTCAAACAAATGCATTACAATGTAAATGTTTAATTTAGAAATACATGAATCAAAAATGGGCCGCATGGTGGTGCAGCAGGTAGTGTCACAGTCACACAGCTCCAGGGACCTGGAGGTGGTGGGTTCGATTCCCGCTCCTCGTGACTGTCTGTGAGGAGTGGGGTGTGTTCTCCCAGTGTCTGCGTGGGTTTCCTCCGGGTGACTGTCTGTGAGGAGCGTGGTGTGTTCTCCCAGTGTCTGCGTGGGTTTCCTCCGGGTGCTCCAGTTTCCTCCCACAGTCCAAAAACACACGTTGGTAGGTGGATTGGCGACTCAAAATGTCCGTAGGTCTGAGTGAATGTGTGTGTGTTGCAAATGTGTGTTGCCCTGTGAAGCACTGGCGCCCCCTCCAGGGTGTATTCCTACCTTGCGCCCAATGATTCCAGGTAGGCTCTGGACCCACCGTGACCCTGAACTGGATAAGCGTTTACAGATAATGAATGAATGAATTAAAAAATGCAGAAAATGTGGTCCAGTTCCTTAATATTGACCTCCACCTCAGCAGGTCAAATGGATTGTTCAACTGTGAGGCACCACAAAGATAGCACAATTACCAAAATAACTAACGGCTAAAGTCATTTTTTGTTTAGATAAGGTCGCTAATATGGAATAAATACTCTGTGGTATGTTTTACCTTTCAGATCAATGGACCTCTAAACCTCATAGTACCTGAGAACTCGAGAGAAAATTCCAGAAACCAGACACCTTAAGACTAGCCTTGAGTTTCGCTTCCATCAGCTGACCGACAAGAGAGGGCTCACACAACAGAACACACACTCACTTACATTGTGTACAGTACAAAGCCATGTCACCAAAGGTATCAGCGTTTCCTTTGAGGCTTTAACTGCTTCAGTAGGCACTGGCATATCAGCAGTGGGTTTTGTTTTTCTTGTTTAAGTGTAGACTCAATAATTTCAACATTTATTGAATATAAAATATATGATATTTGATGTGATATTTATGATTAACAAAAATGGTTAAGATTCCCAGTCTTAAGGGTGTGAGCTGGTATCATGCTGTTGCTTTGTGTCCATCATTTAAAAAAAACTATGATCCCACTATGTGATCATACATGCATGGGTTTACCTGTAATATTTTATTACCATGAGTTTATTAACTAAATGGGAGGGGGGAGACCCAGGGATAACGGGTCAAAACGAGAAATACTTGGGTCGATAGCTCAAAGCAATCTGCAATGTCAAAGAACCCACTACAGATACAGTGCTGAAGATGCTGAAGAAGAGGGCTATTGTACAGAGAGGAAGAAAAAGACAGAGCGCACATAGAACAGGCATGAACTGAGAGGTGAGGCGAGAGTGTGTGTGGGGAGGAGAGAGGAGGGGGGGGGACGCCTACTCCATTCACAAACATTCCGCAGCCCACACAATAGGCCTTCTGCTCAAATCAGCTGAGCCAAGCCCTGTTCCTGAAGGCTATATGGGTGTCCACTTAGGAAGAGTGGGAAGTATTATTTCATGAGGATGGACTGAAATCTTTTTGTTTTTCTTTCATTGTTTCAGCAGTACCCACAAAACAGTTTTTTTTTTGCTGTTATTTGACAGTTTTAAAATGTAAATCTATCATTTGTTTTCAGTTGTGATGCGCAGGATGCTGAAGAATGATGGTGGAATCATACTATGACCAGATTTTTGCATTTAGTTCATTTCTTTGGAATCCTCTAAACATAAACTATTATGATTATGAGCGTTGGCAGATATAAACATGAAAAACATTGGATATTTACATCATCTCAGAACACAACCCTATCCATCTGTCTCAGATTTAGCAGAATTTCTTCAACTGTGTGTTATTTTGGCTGTTTTTTGCTTTCTGCATCTCTCTGCTGCACCTTTTTCTCTCACTTCAAAAGCAGGACAGCAGATAGACGGAGGAAGACTCACACCCTCGCTGGTGCAGGGAGCGTGTGTGTGTGTGTGTGTGTGTGTGTTACATAACAGCTCCAGTGGCAGAGACTGATCTGGCCCTGCCACCACATAACCAGGATCCACAACTAGCATTCAATACCAAAGCACAGCCGTCTGTGTGTGACCCTGAGGGGTAAGACTCCAGACATAAACGCGCGAACACACGCGTGCGCGCCCACACACACACGTCAGATTATGGCATCCACATAAATACACCGATTCTATGACATACACACAATACACATATACTTATGATACAACACAGTAACACTCATAACTGGCCAGTGCACTACACCGGTGTGTAATAAGCGAATTAAGTGGCTGGCCAACTTGCGTTCATGCCATGCGTATACCGGCCTCAGTTTGCAGAGCCGAGCTCTTCAGTGTTTTGGGAGAGGATACGTAAAGACAGCCGCTGCCATGGGCAAGGCAAGTGCAGACTGGTTACATAACCCAGTAGCCTGCTAGTAAACAGGTTGAAAGGGAAGCATCATGCTACAGAGCAAATAGGATCCTCACTGATTAATCAGTGCAGAACAACAGAGGAATATGATTATTTGTCCTATATTTCCTATTAAGAAGCGTTTGAGGCTAGATTACCAATGTCGCACTAGGTTACAACTGCGACGTGATTCTGGATAAGAGCGCTTGCCAAATAGGATAGATAAAAGTGCGAACTGTATGGAAATCTGGCCGTAGTCTGTAATTACATCCCTTTAATATTTCTTTAGTTAAAGCAGGAGCTAAGAAAACCACATTAATAGCTGTACCCAACACAAACCAGAAATGTCATATTACCACATTTTTTTGTTCTGATATCAATATTGATACATTGACAGCTGAGAGTAATCCAATATTTCAACTTTTTTGAATAGCTATGTACATGTATATACTATGCTCAGAATGCTCGATCATTCCAGTTATCAAGCAATATTTTCATATGGGTAGCAACACAACAACTGCTGCAACTGTGTAATTTGTGACCTAAATGGATGCATTCATTCATTATCTGTAACCCTTATTCAGTTCAGGGTCATGATGGGTCCAGAGCCTACCTGGAATCATTGGGCGCAAGGCGGGAATACACCCTGGAGGGGGCGCCAGTCCTTCACCGGACAACACACATTTGCAACACACACACATTCACTCAGACCTACGGACATTTTGAGTCGCCAATCCACCTACCAACATGTGTTTTTGGACTGTGGGAGGAAACCGGAGCACCCGGAGGAAACCCACGCGGACACGGGGAGAACACACCAACTCCTCTCAGACAGTCACCCGGAGGAAACCCACGCAGACACAGGGAGAACACACCAACTCCTCTCAGACAGTCACCCGGAGGAAACCCACATGGACACAGGGAGAACACACCAACTCCTCTCAGACAGTCACCTGGAGGAAACCCACGCAGATACTGGGAGAACACACCAACTCCTCACAGACAGTCACCTGGAGGAAACCCACGCAGACGCGGAGAACACACCACACTCCTCACAGACAGTCACCTGGAGGAAACCCACGCAGACAGAAGGGAGAACACACCACACTCCTCACAGACAGTCACCCGGAGGAAACCCATGCAGACACAGGGAGAACACACCACACTCCTCACAGACAGTCACCCGGAGGAAACCCACACAGACACAGGGAGAACACACCAACTCCTCACAGACAGTCACCCGGAGGAAACCCACACAGACACAGGGAGAACACACCAACTCCTCACAGACAGTCACCCGGAGCGGAAATCAAACCCACAACCTCCATGTCCCTAGAGTATAATAAATCATTTAAATTTTAATCAAACAAAAAATAAATTAATTTTTAAAAAATATGTAAGAACCTGCGGGATGGTTTCAGTCTGCAAAATTTACACTATTCCTAAATCAATTCACAAAGTGATGGATGAACCTCAATCTTAATAAGATTTTTAAGCAGCTAAAATCAAATGAACCTGTTGGATGTTAAATATTCTTTAAAAATGCACTGAGCGGAGACAAAGAAAAATTATTCTCTGCCCTTGATTCAAAGTGAGTTAGAGACTGAACCTTCATTCTTAAACAATAAAGTTGCTAAATAATTCTTGTCTTGATGCCTGGTTCTAGGAAAAGCCTTTAACTGGTATTGAAGAACCTTTGCATTAAACTTTAAAAAGGTGCTTCACACTCACATTGCATGCACATCTCATTTACACAATCAAAAGCTGCTGAAGTTGACACATTAGGGATTCTACAGTGGTTCCTCTAAGTATTGCTCCAAAGATCCCTTAATAGCACCTTTATTTTTAATGGAGTGTTAGAAAAGACTCACTCTGTTTTGAGAATTCTTCCCACACCTTTGGAATATATCCATTAAGCCTAACATACAAAAGACCACTGTCTATTTTGCTGTTGCCCCACTCCCTCACAATTGCACACTGTAAATGACTCAAAATAAACCAAGAAGAAGGTGATACACAACAATGTATGTCCACAAAACATCTCAGCTACGTGCACAAATGAGTGCATGCACCAAAAGCCGGGATCAAGACATTGGTGTGAGTTGTTGCAACATGCCAAGTAAGCATTCTCCAATGTTTAACCAGCCAGCGCAGTCCCACGGGCTCTCTGCGGACCTCAGCTGTCAGATGCTCTCCAAACACAACAGCACCTTTGCTCCCAAAGGGAAAGTCAGCCAAGGACAGAAGAAAGGCTTGTTAAGGCTGGCCCTTGGCCGAGACTCTTCCTTCACTTCCAACGCCAAAGTGAAGGCTTTCAGACTGCGCTACTGAAGGAGCAGAATCTGAGATCAGTCTGGATTGCCTTTGGGAACTGGACATAGTTAGGGTTTTACAGAAAAAAATCAGTGCTAAATCAAACCTTAATTAGACTTCAAAACAACAACAACAAAAACACTAGATTTTATACATGCCTCTAGGTGATGAATAAAATGGATCATTTGCAGATTCCAGACTGTTTACGTCTTCAGAAGATTTGTTCACAACAGCACAAATAATCAATAGGGATACACTGGTGAGATCTATTGGCTTATGCCACATCATCAGTCAAGGTGTGCGAATTTATCACGTAAGAATATATAACATTTGTATACACTAACAAAATAGATACCTATAAATTGTTACATATGAAGTAAAACACAAAAACTCATACAGTTCAGCACAAACAAGACATTCATTCTTTCATTATCTGTAACCCTTATCCAGTTCAGGGTCGCGGTGGGTCCAGAACCTACCTGGAATCATTGGGCACAAGGCAGGAATACACCCTGGAGGGGGTGCCAGTCCTTCACAGGGCAACACAGACACACACATTCACACCTACAGACACTTGAGTCGTCAATTCACTTACCAACATGTGTTTTTGGACTGTGGGAGGAAACCGGAGCAGCTGGCGGAAACCCATGCAGACACAAGGAGAACACACCAAACTCCTCACAGACAGTCACCCAGAGGAAACCCACGCAGACACAGGGAGAACACACCAAACTCCTCACAGACAGTCACCCAGAGGAAACCCACGCAGACACAGGGAGAACACACCACACTCCTCACAGACAGTCACCCAGAGGAAACCCACGCAGACACAGGGAGAACACACCACACTCCTCACAGACAGTCACCCAGAGGAAACCCACGCAGACACAGGGAGAACACACCAAACTCCTCACAGACAGTCACCCGGAGGAAACCCATGCAGACACAGGGAGAACACACCAAGCTCCTCACAGACAGTCACCCGGAGGAAACCCACGCAGACACAGGGAGAACACACGACACTCCTCACAGACAGTCACCCGGAGCGGGACTCAAACCCACAACCTCCAGGTCCCTGGAGCTGTGTGACTGAGACACTACCCGCTGCGCCACCGTGTCACCCCACAATAAGACTGACACCTAAATATTTTGCTATTCCAGAATACAAAAACCTCAGCTACTTCAACATGGCACTGACAGAGGGTGTCATCTATGACAAAAATAATTTCATTAAATGTATGCCCTAGACTTGGCAAATATACGAAAGTGTTGTTATTGTTAGCTCAGCCACAATGTGGTGTACTACCTAAACCAAGCTGAAAACACAAAAGTACTGAATTGTGTTGCATGTAAAAACTCTTGCTGCATCTGCATCACACATCACAGAGCTCCAAATAGTCTCTGGAAGCAACAATGCCTGGAAATGTGTTTCCATGGCTGAGCAATTGTGCACAAGCCTAAAGATCACTACGCACAATGCCAAGCAACAGCTGGAGTGATGTAAGGCATGCCACTATGCCACTGGACTCCATAGAAATGTGTTTTCTGCAGTGATGAATCAGGTTTCACTATCTGGCGGTCTGCTAGATGAATTTGGGTATGCTGATTGCCAAAAGAACACTTAAGCGGAACGCAAATGGCTACGAATAAAGTTTAGTGGAAGAAGGATAATTGTCTGTTTTCTACATTTGCCTAAGGGCCCTAAGACACAATGAAAAGCTCTTGCAATTTTATGAAATGGTGAATAAAAGAAGGATCTGAAACTTAAACAATATTTCCATACATTAAACTCTTTTTAGTTACAAAAAGCAAGGAAAAATATTTTTATGTGGGCTCTTCAAATAGCTGCAAATTGAAGTGTGTCTCCATAACAATGAAGACTCTCCATTTAAAATGCATTAATAAAACACTAGACTAAGAAGAATCATTGTCTCTCAAAGCAATTATAAGTTTTCTTAATGATGTTAGTAAATAGAGCAAGGGTAGCCCTAGAGCAAGTGAATGGAAAGGGTGGATGTGGAGATATTAGCATGTAAAGATAATGGCATGCTTATTCAATAATGCTTGATAACAAAGTACATTCAGTATTTTCAATACACTGACAATATGAATGCTGCTCTTAATTTTCATATCACTGTGAAGTCTTCTTTACAACATCTTTAAATTGTTATAATAATCACTGAAGTGTTGTTTCATAGCTCAGAATAAATAGCTAAAGCTAACCCGAGTAATGTGCAGTATTTCAAGTGATTACATCAGGTGAATAGGTGTAATGGGACGCATCTGTGGGCAGCCATTGATAAACCCCCCCACCACCACCATTCATATTTCCAAGCAGCAACAATCCTGTATTCATAGAGAAGGCGTTTCATTGAGAAATACTAATGAGAAACAAGCTCTCTCGATAAGAGGATTTCTCGCCTTAGACATAGAGAAAGCTTATACAAGTAAGCAGTAACGAAACATTTGGGGTTTCTTGGTTAAGTAAATACTGTTCCAATGCTGCTGTGGGTAAGAAAGGAGATGCAGCAAAGCGGAGCCAAGCCCATGCGCGCGAGCGAGGCGGGAAAAAAAGGGAAACAGAGGGGATAACGCACTGGTGTAGGCTGCTGTACCTGTAAGACTAATTCTACATTAGCGCAAAAGAGACTCTTAGATGACAGAATAATTAGTTTTAGGAGGCGTGTTGCCTAATATTTTCACACAATGGAGTTTCACATTTCTCGAGGCTGAAGTTGGCATCTTATTCGCCAGTTTTTTTTTATTAGAAGACTTCGCTCCACCTTAAATGATGCAGCAGTTGTGTGGAAGAATGCCAGTGCCTGAACCTAACTGCTGCACCATTTAAGGTGGAACGGAACGCAAGAAGCGAATAAGAAGCTGAAGAGCGGGATGGAACTGAAAATCCGAAAAAGAAGCTGCTGGAACGTTCTCAAAGGTAGCCGGAGAATGGACCGAACTCGAATGGACAGAATGGAACCGAGCTGAGCATTCGAATGGAACGGCAGGCTACGTAAAATAATCGAAAAAGCGAATGAAAAGCAATAGAAAATACGTATGAAAATTCAACTTCAGCTCCACTTCCAGCGCTGTTATAGCCGCTGACTGTTGTTCTGAGATAAAACATGTGACACTGACATTTCCCCCAGCCTACCTTCCGACGGTTCCGGAGTTGACCCACATGCCAGTCCGCTCTTCTTCCGCTCCTTGCTCCCGTTAAGCCGGAGCGGAGGAAGTCAAAACAAAAGCTTGAAACGACTTTAAACACAAACACATACAGCGCTGTGAAGACACTGAGATCTGCTTTATCTCGCCCCTGTCACGAAGGAAGGAGGAGGCATCTCCGTAGTGCTCGCTTGCAAGAAGTTATGCTTTTCTGCAGAGAAGTGTACCTTCTGCTCCACCTTTGCTCAGCTTTAAGCTCCTTTACTTTCCAATTATACACACTGCTTTATAAACATGTCGTTTTTTGTGTGTGTGAGGGTCGGGGTGTGTGTAAACGGGGTCTCGTTTAAGTGTTATTGTTTCCACAGCTGATTTCGCCTACCGGACACGCCCCTCCGTCTTGCGTCACAATGGCCGAGCCACAACCCAAACCTTGACGCAAGAAAATGCTTAGCCAATCTTTTTGTTCGACCCCGCCCACCAGGCGGAGAGGCACCGCCCCCTTCCCCTCTAGAGACCCTAGCTCACTGTTAACCCACAGCGTGCCGAAGCCAAGCCCAAGCGCGCGCTTGTTACAAAACACTAAACCTCACTCCTCTGCTCCACGTGGAATGCCACAACTCGATGGATGTCATACATCACATTTACACGTACGCAGGTTTATTACATCAAACTCGTCTGCAAGTCTAAAAATGATTAAGCTATGTTATTTATTTTAACAACTTCTCAAATGCATTTGAAACAATATGATTAATAGGGAGGTTTTGGAATGGACATACTGCATTTTATATGACAACATTTTTCACAAAAATATATCACATCAGCCTCTAGACAGGGAATAATCTTAGATAGTTTGTGTTCTCAATGTCACTTAAATACACCACACACAGGGCATACAAACATTATTATGACAGTATAAAAGCCTCTAACTAATGGAAGACCTATAAGCAAAGTGCTGTAAAGCACGTAGGGATTCACTTCTGGAACAATCCACAAACTCTTGTGCATCCGAAGAATTAAGCCTCTTTTCTGGCCACCGAATTTGCACTGACCCAGAACTGTGGCGTTTAAAACAAAAGAAACATTGAGCTCTTCCAGGAAATACAAGATTCCAAGAAAGGCAGATGATTTAAATGGGAACCTTTTGTGTAACCTCCAAAAATTATGAAAGGAAGATGGACCACAGCCCTAGTAAAAGAGGCTTTGTAAATGTTTTGCATGCTGCTAAAAATAGCCCACACTATTGCCTGTCTGTGCCACTGAAGCAGCTCAGGTTAAGAACACTGACCTCTACTGGTCTGCCTGAAAAGGATAGTCCTACATTGAAATCAGTTGCAAACTACTCCACTGCTGAGACGATAAAACAAATAAGTCCTTTGCAAACCGTAGGCACTTATTTAAATGTAAAAAAGAAAAAAAAATCTAACAAAAAACTTTTAAAAGTAAAAAAATGTCTGAGCTCAAATGTCCACTGTGAAGCAGGGTGAACAGGCATGAGGTCATAGCTTAGTGAGGGGCAGTGGTGGCAGTCCCAGGCCTGTTCCCACACTTCTTTCAATGCAGGCCTTTCTGCTGTCTGTCTGAAACCCAGCTGGACTCTAGCAGGCTTGGCAGTGCCAATGCAGCAGCAGACCCTGAGAAAGTGAGGGCCCCTGGCCCTTCAGGCAAGCACAGAAAAACAAGTGATGGAGTTGGGGGATCTGGAACATTGTTTGAAGATGGAGAGCAAATAAAAGTAGTATGGGAATTTAAGGCTGTCCATAAGAAGTGATTATTTGGTATGGTCTTTAATTTATGTCATAGGCTTTAAAACTAGGCCATGCAGGATGTGAGCTTCTGTCTGTCTGATACTTTAAGACATAGTTCACACTGCAGAAAAAAAAAAAAAAAATCAGACTAATTTTTTAAAATTATGCAGTGTCCACATTAGGGTGGCACGGTGTCACAGCAGGTAGAGTCGCAGTCAGACAGCTCCAAGGTCCTGGAGGTTATGGGTTCAAGTCCCGCTCTTGGTGACTGTCTATGAGGAGTTTGGTGTGTTCTCCCTGTGTCCGGGTGGGTTTCCTCAAACCGGACTCAAAAAGTGTCCATAGGTGTGAGTGTGTGAGTGAAGGTGTGAGTGTGTGTTCGCCATGTGAAGGACTGGCGCCCCCTCCAGGGAATGTTCCCACATAGCACCCAGTGATTCCATGTAGGCTCTGGATCCATTGCAACCCTGAACTGGATAAGCGCTTACAGACAATGAATGAATGTATGAGTGTGTCCACATTGCAAGTTAAAAGTGACCAAGTGACCTGAGGGTTTGAAGGCAAAAAGTGATGCACTTTGAATGGCAAAAATTAAATAAACAAATTAATTAATTAAAAGAAATATCTGACAATCCAATCTGAATCAGATGTGGCTTATATACAACTGAAAACAAATATCAGCTGTTTGCCAATAAATCTCAAATCAGACACACACACAGAGGTGTCTTTTTCAAAAAACACGGACCCACATCTGAAAGCAAAACAAAAACTCTAAAAAAAAAAAATTCCTTTCAATCTAAACAAACCAACTCTAGAATCCATTACATACAAAAAAAAAAAACAACCAAATCCTTCTTCCTCAGACAAACATCATCATTCAATCCCCCATTCTAGGCTCCCCAGGCTCAAAAGGAGCATGCAGGCCAATGGCAGAGTTGTTGGCCAAATCAGGCCTGACCCCTGCTGGGCCTGATCCACTGACCCTACATCAGCCCTAGACCACAGCAGTCCGAGCAGATTCCTACATCCGTGGTCCTCACAGTCTGGTATTCTCATATTAGGAACACAATTCAAATGAAGAAAAATGACAAATAAACGTACAATTTTGCCCCCTAACAACAACAGAGCCAAGTGGCGGGAACAGTGTTGCAGTAAGTTGTCAAACACTGCTAATTATTTGCAGTGCAACAATTAATTAAATAATAATGTATTTGATTTAATGGAATGTTAATTCTCCATGAAGCATTTTCACCTCTATGTGATGCACAATTGCCATTTCCAAAACTGCCCTATGTGCTATATAGTGCACTAATTTGAGGTTACACCATTTTGTAATAGTGTCTGAAACATAGTGGACAATTTTCAGTGCACTCAAACAATCCCAAAATGCACTGCAAAAAAGTACTGTACAACCCATGTACACCAGGAGATAGCAGATAACCCATAATCCACTGCACTGTTTGGTAAAACTCCGGTTTCCTCCCACAGTCCAAAAACACACGTTGGTAGGTGGATTGGCGACTCAAAATGTGTGCGTAGGTGTGAGGGTGTGAGTGAATGTGTGTTGCCCTGTGAAGGACTAGCACCCCCTCCAGGGTGTATTCCCGCTTTGCGCCCAATGATTCCAGGTAGGCTCTGGACCCACCACGGCCCTGAACTGGATAAGCGGTTACAGACAATGAATGGATGTTTGGTAAAAGCTGCATGAGGTTGTGTCCAAAACCATTAAGTACCCTCCTGAATTAGTTTCCCTATAATAGTGCACAATATAGTAAATAATGTAGGGAGTAGTGAATAGAGAGGCATTTCGGATAGAGGGAATGTCACAGTTTTTCACTGTAATATTATAATATTGTGATGTGTTATTACACCACTATGGTAAAGTATAGCTAGAGAAGTATGCCAGTATGTACTTGTCCTGCATCGTCCAAGTTCAGTCTCACACAAGTAGGTCAGGCCCTTTACTCGCACGTGAAGAGATAATTCGGTGAGTTCAAATTCAATGAGGTAATTTGAGGCAGGCACGTTGGTTCTGTACCATATCAGTGGGTCAGCAGACATGTGATATGACTGGAATGGGTACATCTGTTATAGTGCTCCACACCACAGTTGAGGTGTTGTTAGTGCTAATTGCTGGTGTCACCACAAGAGGAGAGCAGTTTTAGCCTCATAGCACAGAGATATCAGCACATTTCCCACAGCACACACGAGGCCGTGATACGGGGAAGAGGAAGACGTTTCGTCATATCGCCGGCATGTTGCTGCCCATGTGAGCAACTTGTGAGAGTGTGTGTGTGTACAGAACATCCGAGCAAGATAAGACAAACAAAACAGCCCAGATAAATGAGGGAAAAAACGATCGGAGGATAAACGAGGGGAGAAATATTTTGAGAACTGAAATAGCTGCAGAGAGAAGAAGTGACAGCAGAATGTGAGGAATAGTGAGGGAAGGAGAATCAGAAGGGAGCAGAGTAAGATAGTAAGGAGGTCCACACCAGCAATGTGAGGGAGGAACAAAGGAGGTGTAAAGTCAAAGAGGAAAAGGGCAGCTCAGTAGGGGAAAGAGAAAGAAAGAGAGTGGCGTGAGACAAAGAGAACTTGTTTTTTTCCTGGTTTTATCTCTGAATGACTGAAACGGTTTTATCAGTGATCAATTTCAAGCTCTCCAAGTATGTCAGGACTGTATCCTTACTAGATTTCATGCACATTATCTACTCACTGTAACTATTCATGCAGTGTTTCAACCACAGCATGAAACATCATGGAAGAATGTTACGTAATAAATACAGTATATAATGTATGACATTGTTTTTATGCTATTCATGGTACTATAGGGCGGCACGGTGGTGCAGCAGGTAGTGTCGCAGTCACACAGCTCCAGGGGCCTGGAGGTTGTGGGTTTGATTCCCGCTCTGGGTGACTGCCTGTGAGGAGTTTGGTGTGTTCTCCCTGTGTCCGTGTGGGTTTCCTCCCACAGTCCAAAAACACACACGTTGGTAGGTGGATTGGCAACTCAAAAGTGTCCGTAGGTTTGAGTGAATGTGTGAGTGTGTGTTGCCCTGTGAAGGACTGGCGCCCCCTCCAGGGTGTATTCCCGCCTTGCGCCCAATGATTCCAGGTAGGCTCTGGACCCACTGCGACCCTGAACTAGATAATAGATGAATGAATGAATGTTACTGTATTGCAGCTTGGTTATGTTGTCATAAAATATTAATACTACACAAATCATCATCATCTTTTCCTCTTAATCCATTTCAGGGTCACTGTAATATTGCACAAATCCAGGAAATTATTCAACTGTACTAAGCTCATTGGATTTAGAGTGATTTTTTTTTGCAATCCATCATATGCAGTCATAGACAGTGAAAACTATAACCAACGATCCAAGGTCCGTTTGCTCCGTATTCAAATTAGGTTAATGTCCAAGCATTCATTCACTTTCTGTAACTGTTCCAAAAAGTGTGGGTCCAAAGCCCATCAGGAATTATAGGGCGCAAAGCAGGATACACTCAGGTGTCACACAGTCACTCACACACTCAACTGTGAGCAATTTCCTACGGCCAATCCACCTACCCGCTTAAGAAACAAATCCGAGGCACTTGATGATTTAGACGTGAAGTTTTAATAATACTAATTGTTGATACATATTTACCACATAATATTGCTTTAAGCATGTTTTTTTTCCTCTCTCTGAGACTCATTACTGTTATGTCATACAGTCAGTGTAGGAACCTGAGTGTGGTTTGGATCATTATTTTCCCCGGGGCTCTTGTCAGGGCTGGAGAGCCATGTGCTTCTGAAATGGGTGTCAATGCATGCAGCAGAGCAGTGGGGCAGATGTGTTGTGGAAAAGTGCCTTTGGCCTCAGTGATATGATGCAGGTCCCTGAGAGTACTGTCAGCGCAAACACAAACAAAACACACACACACACACACACACACACACACACACACACACACACACAGAGATAACAGTAGCATTCAAAAAATCTTGCTCCCTGTCAAATGCAAAGATTCAGATTAATGGAACCCCTGCCAAAAGACCTTCATCTCCAGACCCCTTTCTCCATTCTTAACAGTCCTCAAGTGCATTCAGACAGATAAGACTTAATTGTTCAGAGCACCACTGTAGAGAATGGTGTTCTGCTGTCGCTCATACAATTCATTGGCCTCCCTGAGCCCCAGTGCTAATAAACCAGCATGGGTGATGGACATAAGGATATGCAAGGCTGGAGGTGCACTCGGGTCAGCGGATGCACTGCATTCTTCAGTGGCATAAAGCTGTTCTGATGGATATGGAGAGAGTTTATTGGAGCTCCATGGATGGCAGGAGATTCAGGCTCATTTGTTCATCAGGGCTTCCTGAATGCCTGAACATTAAAGTTCCACTGCTTTATCAGTACCTGTCAGTTTTCATTCTCAAGGGTTCAAGGGCTGTAGTAGAGCAGGACTTGGACTTGGTTAGCTGACTTAGTATGTAGTCTTCTAGGGACAGACATAACAAGTATGTCTTGGGATAAACAGGAGATATTCTGGGCTCCATGTGGATGGGAATGTAGACTTATTAGGGTGGGAACAAACTGACTGAAATTTCTGATGAAAGTCTGATCAAGGTGGATCCAAAATAAGGGGCAAGATGTCTAACATTGTCTGACAGAAACTATTCTGCTGTTATCTCATAGATGTAGCATAGGTTAGCTACAATATGGTTGGCTAACTAGTCCCCACACTTCTATACAAGCTCCTCAGACGTCTACAGAAGTATATGGCAGGACCCAAGCTACTTAAAATGTCAATTAAAAGTAATAATTAGCTCATACTAACAGTTTTAATCATAATCACTGTTCACTGAATCAGACCTGTATGCTTTTTTATTCAACTGAACAGTTTGCTTTATCAAAATCACTTCTCGTCAACTTATCGGAGGTCAGCTCTCACAGTTACAGTTCAAGTTTACCTGCTGTGAAGGAAATGCCAATGTCTGATCTCAGATCAGATGACACAAGGGCATGTACACATTAGGTAATGTTCTCAGCAGGATATCCCCAGAGGTTGAACATGAGGCTCTTTAAGCACAGCCAGCTAAAGTGAAGAGACTAATCTCATTAAGGCTTGATCCAGCTGCTCCAGCGCCAAGGATTAATCACAGGACTACGCCACAGCTGAGTACCTGAACATCTGATTTACAGGGCAAGTGTCTCTCCAGATAACAGCAGATTAGCTCATGAAGGAGGTGTAAGGTTTTGCAGGTGACAGAGGAGAGTTTTAGAAGGATGGCAATTAAGGGTCCAGAATGTGTTCTTCAATAATCACTATGGCATTACTAGCCTTTGAAGTATGGCAGAAGGCTGAAAAAATGCAAATAAGTCTCTTAACAATCACCGCATTTTTGTTATGTGCTGTACGCATCATTAACCAAACATCAGCAGATCCAGATTCAGATCCTTTTACATGATAAACCACATTAAAATGAGTTGGTCAAAAAAATAGCGTGGGCCATTAATCCAACATGCCAAGGAAATCAGATATCTCACAGCCCGGCAAAATATATATAACGTCTCTAAAATAGGCACAAAACATGTTGTTTGATGTGATTGTGTACTATTTTAAATGCCATGTGATGGACAGCATTGCACTGGACCGTTTCAGGATTCACTAAAGTCATGAGGCATTTAGAAAAACTATAGTTCATGCAACTGATCACGATTCAGCCGGACAAGGCACCTGTTATTTAATGTACTCATTAATCTGTCTCAATGAACAGTCTGGGCTCCTTCAGCAGGCCATTACCAGGCATTCACACCCATGTGTTAGTTGTAGGAATGTTGGAATCTCCTTAAGCTGTCAGAGGTTTGGATATATCTTCACTTGTCCTCACAATGTGATGTGTAAACACTTCAGACTAGAATAGCAACAGAAAAGCTCCATGAAACAGAAGAAAAGAAGTTTATACTGTACTTGAAGTCAGATATGGGCTGATAACATTATGAAAGTGAAATATAATGCTACAGATCTAAATAGAGTATTGAAATCACTGTGGTATTTAAGGTATTGCTAAATTCAGAGACAGGCCCATTCTAAATAGCAAAGTAGTAAAGCAATATTCAATAATACATTAGTTTCCATGTTTGGTGTCCAATTTCAAACGGACCTGTTTAAGCGGTTTGTGTCAGCAGCCAACTTTTACTTTTTGCATTTTTTAATCAAAATGGCATGTAAGCACAAGTTGTCTACCTGTCAGACATAAATTATGACCATTGGGTGGTTTCCCAGACAGGGTTATAGCCTAGTCCTGGACTACACAACAGACTGAATGGTAATTTTTCATTGAAAGGAAGATATAATCCAGGACTAGGCTTAATCCCTGTCTGGGAAACTAACCCAATATGTTCAAATGTCTGTAGAATTTGTGAATTCATCTTCTTTTGTCAGCCATTGCAGACAAATATGTTTAGTTGTTTTACAAACTGCTGGTAGAAACTAAACATTAGTTTCTGACCTCATTAATGTTTATGAGGCTAAATCTTTATATCGTTTAACATGTAGCGATTTGCCTTCTCAGGGAATGAGAAGACGCTACTGCAGCAAAGGTGGACCAGCAATTTATTCATACCTTGAATGGGAAAGAGAGAACTGTTGGCCATAAATTATATAACATACCACTAGTGTTTGGTCATGTGACCTACAATTGCTTATTATTTACAGATGCGGTATATCATTAAAGCATTATTCTTGTGTTTAGTTTGAACACAGCCTCTCGACGTGGATGAGGCCTCATAACATCACACTGCTAGCACAAAGCATCCTGTATACTTGTATTATGTAAAGAAAAAAGGTTCTGGAGACAAGAAGGGTGGGTGCGGAGAGGGTGAGGAGGCTGGATTGGTCAAACAGGCTGATCAAATACAAGGCCCTGCCAAGCCAAACAGCTTTGGAGCTCAGGCTGTGGGCACAGCAGGCAGAGCCCGGATCAGACCGTCCACCTCGGGGCAGCAGGGAGAGCAACAGGGTTACAGACACAGCCCTGCTTTTTTTTTTTTTTTTTTGGCTTCTACAGCGCTTAGAGCCAGAGCGATACCTTGTTTCCCATTGCCTTCTTTGGCACTGCTTTTCCCTCTATTCCAAGTTGATCATAACTTTCAGAACAGCACAGAAAACCTAGCTCAGGTTATTTTCCTCCAAACAAGCTTAGCATAAATATGTCACTAAATACAACACTAATACTAAACAGAAGTGTACCACTCATTAATTTATTGTTAACTGTGAACTGTTTTCCTGAAACCTAAAACTCATGTGGAGTTGACTAAATGCAGCGCATTTCAGCACTTTCTAAAGGTGCAACATGAATACAGATTTTTTTTTGGCAACAAGGCAAGCTACAATTTAAATATTGTAAACTCCTCAAATAATTAGCTTGTTCAAATAACATCAGAATAACAATCAAATTAAGCATTACAAAATGCCCAACGGGTCTTTTATTTTTTATGTAAATATATTAGAAGTATTAATAACAGCACCCTAGTGCACTAACAAGACATTTCTTAAATTAACTGATACTGCAGCTGTGTTTGAGTCCAATATCAGCTGATTCTGGACTTGCATCATTACTTAATATCATATGAAAATATCTTCACATACTGAGATTTTAAATTTTTGCCAAATCATCCTCCCTTTCAAACACACACTTTGTACAAGGAGCTGCCTATATATGGTATCTCTCGGATTCTGTCTGTTGTCGTAGGCTGGGGAGAGATAGCAGAGATTTCTGGACCCTGGAGGGAAGAGAAGGAGGCCACTGTTTGACTGGGGTCTTGCGTTTTCAGTCACATTCTTGTGTGTGTTGATCCCTTTCTCTCTCTTGTTCAGTCTGTCTCTCTTGCTCTCTGTCTCTGAGCGTGTCTGACTCCATTTCTCTTGGGACATGGGCTTTCAGAGCAAACAGGAAGGGGCTTTGTTGGGACGACTGTGGAGTGTTGACTGGGTGATGCTGTAACTGCTTTGGTATGCATCTCCATACACTGTTTAAAAATGTGGAGGAGAAACACACGAGATAGAAATAGACTCAAACATGTGGACAAACAAGCATATATGCATGTTTTTACAGTCACTTCGAATGCTCTATTTTTCATTTCCCTTTGTTTCTTTAGACCTTTTAAAAAGGGAGGTTTATCTTTAAAGTAAATGTTTAAATGATTCAGTTTATTTGGAATAAAATCTTTTAAGCTAATTTTACATTTACATTTAAGTAACAGGACACCAGAGGGGGGCGTTACCTGGCACAACACTTCTGCAAACTAAACCTACAATTTATATCTTGTTACATCTTGCCTAAAGACTCTTATTGGTATAATGTGGTGTTTCTCCACAAACTGGAAAAAGAACTCTAGTCTGGCAATTTGCGGCCAGTGTTGCTGTCCACTGCAGTACACAAGCTGCTGCTAGTCATCCCAGAAGATTGGATCTAATGTGCTTTACCACAAGTGATTCCTATATAATGTAATCATATGAATGTAATAGCCTTTACATTCTGGAACATCAACAACTGTTCAGCATTGGCCATACAATCACATGGCCATCTGCACTAGATATGGTATGAAAAAGCTAATAAACATTTTCTGCTATAAAAGTAACAATTTGGAATTTACGAGGCTTTGCTACAACAGAAACAATAAACAAAATGCACAACAAGAAAATGGAGAACTGTCCGTCTCTTGCCCTGTAAACAGTTTCCAGGGGCCACAACCAAAAAGCAATGGAAAAACCTATAGTGGTGTTAGCTCTGCGCATGTGCTGCCTTGAGCCAACTCACACTGGCTATCACAGTGATAATGGTTTATCAGTGATGGAACAACATGAATACTGAGGTGTTCTTTGAAGAACAAGCCATTTGCAAAAAGAGAATATGCTGTAACTGTACAACTACATGATATCCTTGCTTTTGTGAGAGTGTTTTGTGTAGGTTTTAATGGTACTTTTGGAACCGACGTGTTTTTATGCCACAGTCAGCTGATCCCTCGCTACAGTTAATGTGAGTCAATAAAAACAATGTTCTATTTAAAGCACCAGGCAAAGTGCAATTTAATCATTAATTTAAAGCCCCATTGTGACAATGTGTACCACCTAATGCCACATCACACTGGCCAACACTACAACCTGCATGAAAAAGTACATAATTCCATTGTATCCCTGGGACATTCATGGGACAGAAATGCAAAGCAGTTAAGGAGTGACCCACCGGTTTCAGTGAGGGAGTGTTACAGACATGCCACAATACCAACACCCAACTTGAAGCAGCAGGCCAGGCAACGTTTGAGGCAGCACGTAGATGCTGTGGTTCAGGGATATCCCAGTGACTCATGGGGTGTCAGCATGGTTGCATCAGTGCTTTATATTTTCAGTCTGGTGAGGTCTGTAATTTCTATTTCCAAACACGAAGCCCCACTCTAATTTTATTACGGTGAAATTTACACTCTGGCATTGGATCAGTGGTGACTACAAGTGGTCTCCATTGCAAAGACCACACTTAGAGTCTATGCAAGAAAGATGCATGACTTTTGGCCATATACAGGGTGTAAACAAGCCAGATTTAATGGCTGAGCAAGATGCCAATATAACTACTGCCTCTAATTAAGTCAGCTAATTTAAGTCAGCAGCAGTAGTTAAAACTGGTTCTTTTAGACTGTCATGCAGGGTGATGAATTCCTTTCATAAAATCAGGAGGGGTGACTAGTCTTGTATTTTAAATATAGAAAAAAGTGTACGTGAGTCATTCTTCTTTTTTTTGTCCTACTTCATTCCGGTTCCACCCTTTTTGTCTCTCATGCTCAAGCACAGGCAAACCATTAATGTGGCTTCTTAATTCTGATTTAATGAGTCCCACACTTTCCCGAAAAAGCCTCATGAAAAAAACCACAGAAAAATTTCAGACTGAAATTTCCGCACCCTCTTAATTCTTGGCCTTTGTAAGGAGCCCATACCAAACACTTCCATCAAACATTTTGCTTGAGCAAATCTATCAGTCAAACAAAGCTGGTGTCTATTTTACCTCCTCCTTTTGACTAAAACTTATACAGCCCTAAAACACCTTGGTCTGACAGCAATTCTGTGGTGTTTCAATGAAGATGTTGTTTTCAGTTCTGTGTTGATTTTGGATCTGGTTCCTCTCTCTCCCACTGACCTTAAGTGAGCACTGTAAGTCCAAAACTGGATACTTGATCTCAGGCTCCGTCTATTCCCTGGAAGTGTCATGCAAGCTGCTCTAACATGCTGTGTTTCTGGGTCAGTATCAACTGTCGGTGCCCCGTCAGGAGGAGTGGAGAATGAATTCCTCCAAATACTTAACTACAGAGAAAGAAGAGGGCCATAACACAAACCCAGAAGGTGACGCCAAACTTCAGATTCATTCAGATACCAAAGACGCTTGACCTCTTGGGCATGGACGTATCAAAAAGAAGCAGAATATAACACACAACCTAAATTTTCAGACAAGATGCAGTCCACAGCTCCAAGGATCCAGATCCACAGTAAAGATGCTGGGCAGTCCCTACTGCTGCACAACTCATTCATGGGTTTTGAAAGGATGTAGAACTGTCGAGCATGATCAAAAATGAATAATGGACTGGCCATTCAATGTCACTGAATGTACAGAATTTCAAGAGAAGCAGAAAGCAAATTTCTTCACAGTAGTTCCTTTTCATAAGAACTTGATAAATTTCTGCCTTTACTTTCTAAGAAATGCTTATGTTAATAGAAAACTGCATATTGTGGCAAAGCCTTGTGAGACCACCACAGACATTTTCATGAAACTGCTCTAACCTTGATCCCAAAGCACAGCAAAATAGCACACTCTTCACATTCTTAACGAAAGTTTAGGTTTCAGATTACAAGTTTGAAGCTCTGATGTCATTCATATTACAGTACATTAAGCCAAATTTTAGCTTTCAGTCACAGCTAATAATTCCTCCTGAATGAGAACATTCCCTGTCTAACATAGATATTTACTCTCAAGACTCATGCCATGATGTGTAACAGCAGTGCAGATCTTGTTGGATGTTAAAAAAAATCCAGAGTAGCCAGCACATTAGAAACCTTTGGTCCACAAAGCTTGAGGTCATTACCCCTAAAAGTGAATCAACAGTTGTGCAATAGACTATCCCTATCTGCACTGTCACCATGGGCTTCAGAAAGGCATTTCAGACATGCACGCATGCACACACACACAATCACTGACTGGCTAGAGGAGACAGCTTAGGGAATACAGGTGCAGACAGCAAGAGGACCCATTATTGTGTAGCATAGCTTATCACTTCTTCTCCATCCCTACATCACACCTTCATATCCTCATATTTTTCAACACTTGACACAAGCTTCTTGCCTCACAATATCAATCTCTCTCTCTCTGTTTTAAAAGTGAGACTGGAAATGTGTGTGTAAAGTTTTTTCTTTTATGGTGTAAATTACATATCTCATCTGTTTCTAAATTTGGGGTTCATTTAGATCTCAATCGCAAAAATGAACATTCAAATATTAAAGCTTTGTATATGGTAATGTTATAAATATGGGCAAATGACTCCAACCTGATCTTAATTAAAAGTGGCTTAACTGGGCAAAATTGTTATTAATTCATCTCTATCTTCAAGAGAATTTTATGTTCAATCTCCAGTGATCCCTGGCCTAATGCTACCCAGTTCTACAAGCTCTTTGGAAGAGCCTCAATATTATATTACTCTGTAGGTTTAGTGCTGGCACTGTCTTTATTGACAGAGATGAAAACTCAAAGCAGGGCTGGGTCATAGCATCAACAGACAGAAAATTACAGGTATGTCTACAGAGTCTTTTGTCAACTTTTATAAAGGGCTTAAGGTTGTTCTATTTATAAAGGAGATCCAACAGCGTAAATCATGTGGACAAAAACCACCAAACCATGGGTCTACCACAGTGTTTAAAATTCTTCAGAAACACCTTAAATGCACTCACTTAAGTTTTAGATTGGAACATCCCAGTCTGTGACTTGAATAGGAAAAGTCTTCATTAGTCAGATCTGGCAAATTACTGAACCAAAAACTTTTTAAAGGCTAAGCACCACTTAATGGACCTCCATGAATATTTCACATTATTTTAGTTACTGACATATATAAGTATGAATTAAAATGAAAATAGCAGCTTAATTTGCTTTAAAACTGACAATTTTATTAAATTGACGGAAAAACCCGAGCTCGCTACGGAAATTCTTGAACGCGACCGTGACGTCAGTAGTGGACAACAGCCGAACAACGCCGCGGTAAAACACCGTTATGACTGACTGTTATGACAGTATCTAGCTAGCTAAATAACCAACATTATTCATGACAATAGCCTAGCAATAAGCTAAACTCAAATTTAGAGGTACCGTTATTCTTGTAAATGTGATCGAAGTCGAACTTGAATTCATCCGACACTATAAACCTCCGCAATGCAGCTACGTAGCCGAGTATAATCTGAGCCACCGAGTTTAGCAAGTCAAGCTAACGTTAACTAACACCAACTAAAACAGGCGAAGTGAGTGTCCTTACCCTGTTTACCTCCATTGTCCACCATCTACGTCACAGGCAAGACGCCTATTAGAGTTTCCGAACACCGTTGGAGGGGAGGGGGGACCAACGGTCTTTTAAACCTTATTCCTTGAATTAGTAAGAAATAACATGTTTTCTGACTATCAATAAACACAAGTTAGGAACTCAAATTCCACTGTATTTATTTGTTTGACACTTTCATATCGCTGGTGCCTAGCCTTTAAGGTAATTTAATTTTCTGACTGCTATGGGCAGAACTTAACAATGAGTACATCCATCTGACTGGTTTTATACATAACATTGCATCTCCTTGCCAAATCCCATTCTTTATTAAAAGGAGTAATATATAATTTATTTATTGTACTAAATTATAAAACGATCAGGGTGTGTCATTGGAGATTACGAAATATGAAGCGCTGGCATTTCTGACAGAAGTGCCATACCCAGTACTTTCTTCTTTGAGAAGTGCCTGTTCCAGAGCAAAACTTCGACCCACTGGCCAATCCCCAGTACCTTTTCCACAAGCCAGGTATGATACACAATATCAGACAAACAACATGCTACAGTCATAGAAGCAAGCAAGCAAGCAGACATACTGTTAAACTCTCCTGGACCTAAAAAGCCTCTGCATCCTTCAAAAAAGCTCCATGACCACTATGTTAGCTAAAGTTAAAAGTTTAGAAGTGCATGTATGGATTAAAGGAGAACAACTCCAGGGATTCTGTGCACTAAATGAAGAAAGTGTGGAATAAGGGATGTGTTTCAAAAGTTATCTTCAGCCTCACAGTTTAAAAATCAGTAAGAAAGATAACATCAGCCTCATCTAGTGAAAGGATGAAACTATGGAGAGCCAAATATGAAGCTGGTAAATACAGGAAAAAGGACAGAGTGGTGCAACAGGTAATGTCATTCATGCTCCTTTAAGGTGTAACCTGGAGAAACTAGGTGGATCAACCCCCATTCTTAATTGGGTTATGACATGTAACACACATGCTTCTAAAGTTCAGAATCTACTTACAAACATGATTAACAAGATCAACTGCGGTGATCAATGTTGAACGCTGCAAGACACACCTCTAAAAGCAGGCCATGCAGGAAATGTCATTAATAAATGAAATGAAATCTATTGATAGTTCCTCATGCAAAGCCTTTGTTCCCTGAGTCACTGTTTGAATGACATGTATATTAATATTGGATGGTGTAGGAATACAGGCATTTTCTCACAGCTTTATGCACTGTAACACAATAGTTTGTGTTGCATTACAGTATTTTGTGATGATCTTCATATTTCCGCACACTCCACCAAATGTATATACACTTTCTCAACCTTGTAGCATTTTGAAAATATATTCATGTAGCACTTGTATAATTTGGTACTTGTTATAGTCAATTTAGTATAAAAGCACCTGAAAAATAAATAAACGAAAAGACTACGCATAAACACAGATGCAGGTTGCATTAAAGACCAAGTTTGTATTATTATTCATATTATTGTGAATGAGGCGGCACACTGGCGCAGCAGGTAGTGTCGCAGTCACACAGCTCCATGGACCTGGAGGTTGTGGGTTCGATTCCCGCTCCGGGTGACTGTCTGTGAGGAGTTGGTGTGTTCTCCCCGTGTCCGCGCGGGTTTCCTCCGGGTGCTCCGGTTTCCTCCCACAGTCCAAAAACACACGTTAGTAGGTGGATTGACGACTCCAAAAGTGTCCGTGTGTGTGTGTTGCCCTGTGAAGGACTGGCGCCCTCTCCAGGGTGTATTCCTGCCTTGTGCCCAATGATTCCAGGTAGGCTCTGGACCCACCGTGACCCTGAATTGGATAAGCGCTTACAGATAATGAATGAATGAATGAATTATTGTGAATGGGCTATTACACCAATTAGAAACAACCAAAGATTGATGTGCTGCATATCATCACTGTCCAAAGAAACGCATTTTTAGTTTACCATATTATTTGGACACAGCAGCTGTCCTTCACATTGTGTGAATATTTCATGATGAATGGAACAATTTAAATGTTCCAAATGGAACTGGAATAAAACCTTTTTTACATTTACTTCAATGGTAAGTTATGAAGGTTTGTAATTTTCCTATAAAATTACTATTTTGGAGATACATAATTTTAAACATTTGGAACTTAATTTCTCAAAAATAAACTGCAATCACAAAATTGCTCAAAATTTTTCAATTAGATATTTTATAAAATTTATTCAGTCCTGTCAACATTAGCCTTCATTTCATTTCTCAGATCTTTGCATTTCTCTCTGGTCTTCCTTTGGTGTCTTCTTTTTCTTCTTGCATTCTCTTGAAATTCTCATTAATAATTATCCCCTAGTTTTCCTGTAACCATCTCTCTCTCTCTCTCTCTCTCATTATTTTGCATGCAGCTGGGACTTGATTTGGCCAAAGCACCCCCACCCTGCCCCCTTTTGCACCTTCTCTTCAGGATTTGCACTCCTCTCCCCGTGTTCTTTATTTCTTTCCTTCTTTCTTTCTTTTTCTACATCCCTCTTTTCCCACTATATCACCCAATGCTGGACTGGCCTTGATTTCCCTTTGTACACAGGCTCTCCCTTTACAAAAACAACTCCAGGAGCCGCCAAGAAAGAAGGGAAAAGATAGAACACCCCACAATGGCTGTCCCTCTGAACTGCCATTGCTCTGGTGCAGATAAACATCATGTGGTTTGGGAAGGAACGACACATGTTTGTTTTCCCCTGAGTGTGGGCGCGTGAGTGTGTGAGTATGTGTGTTTGTGTCTGCATGCATGCGGGTGAGTTTGCAGGACTGTTTCTGGGACAGCAGGGCGGCATCTGTTTGTATTTCTAGTGTGTGTGTGTGTATACAGTATGCATGCTTACCCATCTATTTGTGTAAGAGGGTATTAGGGTGCATTACATGTGTTGGAACATGTGTGTGTGCCATGTTTGTGTATATGCAGAGGTCAGTCACCCCTCCTGCACACACATATGCACTTTTCCGAGGGCATCACAGTATACAGTTTGAGGGTAGAGTGATATTGCTCAATGTTCAGAGCCCCAGAGTCTTATAAGGTTCCCAGCTGCGCTGAGCTGGCTGGCTCCACTGTACTCAAGAAGCCTGGAATGTTTGGAGTGCAAGCTCTCTGGAAAGCTCAAGTCACCAATAACAAATCTCTCCAAGAAAAAGAGACACACAGGGTCAGTGGGACATGCAGTGAAGCCCATCAGGAGAGAGCTGCCCCACCCAAGTGAAAAAAAAAAGCTATCATACCCATGGAGAAAAAAATCAAAGCCTTACAAAGTCCTTTGAAAGACTGCACAGATCACTGACCAGCCAGTGATTTACATTGAAGATCATTGTATTGGTATAGCCACAGAGTTCAGCTGCAGACAATTTTCCCCATCAACAAAATAACACTCTTACACTGCAGCTGACATTCCATGGTTCAATTAATAACAGAGGAAGTTGTGAGTGATATAAACTGTAAAAGGCTGCATATTTTAAAAGTGGAGTGGACTCGGGCCAGACAACACTGTTTATACAGCTGTGTCAAGTCACCACCCCCAAAAAAGAGTATACCATAACCTAGGGGTGTGTAATTGGAGAGATATATTATGATAAAATAAGGACAGATTAAATAAAAAAATATGGGCGACACAGTGGTGCAGCAGGTAGTGTCACAGTCACACAGCTCCAGGGACTTGGAGGTTGTGGGTTCAAGTCCCACTCCGGGTGACTGTGAGGAGTTTGGTGTGTTCTCCCTGTGTCTGCGTGGGTTTCCTCCGGGTGACACAGTCCTCCCACAGTCCAAACACACACATTGGTAGGTGGATTGACGATTCAAAGAGTGTCAAAAACATGCATTACTGTGCTTTTTGTGGATACTGTTCTGACAGGAAAAGCTGCCTATTTCAATAAAAAGAGAGCATAATCATCCTGTATAATGGGATTTTGTAGAGTAGGTATGTATTATTGCATTCGAATTACATTCTAACACATCAGACATTACTGTTCACTTATTTTGTAAATTTAATCTGAAGTATTATTTAATGCTGTGATAATATAATTTAGCAACTTTGCCCAGTATAACTATGGAAAGCCTATCATTAATTAATTGTCTTATGATACTAAAAGGGACAAACAGAACTCACTCTGCTTGTTTTCAACACATCGAACAAGAAAAGTAGCTTCAAAAATGTGTCTATGCTAAACCTATCTGGCTAAAACAACTGAATTTGGGGAATGTCACCCTGCTGAAAGCCCAAAAACTATAGGAACTGAAAATGCAACAAGTATCTTGAATATTTAGAAGCTGTTTGGCTTGAGGTCAAACCCACAGCTGCTGGAGTTGAACCAGATTTAGAGTATGAGATTCTTCTTTTTTTAATGGTACATAACTGTTGAACAAAATTTTGCATACATATCTAAGAAGGGTTACTCCAACAAGTGATAGTTATCATCAGAGCTGTTTAGTCAATCTCACCCTGTGTTTACAACTGACATTCTTTGGAGTGAGCCTTATGAGAGGCTAGAGATTTATGTCAGCTGTCTTGTAAAGCTTATGCAGGTGTCATGCAAGGTCCTATAACCTTATGAACGACAAGTAGTATTACAAAACTACTTAATTAAGGATTGCTACGCTTTAATCTGGGGGTTGTGGCTCGTGATGATTCCCGGGAGAGAAGCGCGAAACAGCAACAAAGACAGTGCGTCTTTTTTCATGTTAAAGGCATAAAACGAGTAAGAAAAAAATAACTCTAAACTAGTGCGAGCGTGTTTAAAATGCGGTGTATTCTACTTAAGCGTTAGGCAGTGCCAGCACGCGCACATGTGTGTGGACTCGAGGACACAACACACAGAGCTTTAAAAGTTACTAGGAAACTTACCTTTAGTGTCTCTCTCTCTCGTAGTTCTGCTTCTTGTCGACACGCTTCTTCTAATTCTCGCTCTTTCACTCACTCACTCTTCCCGGGGAACAGCTAAAGAGTTTCTGTCGTCCATGAAGATGAAGGCGGTCGGAGATAACTTTCCCTCCCTCGGAGATCTGAGTCGGAGTTGAAGCAGCTAATTTCACCAGCTGAAGATCCAGAATAAAAGACGCTCCTTAAGACTGCGACTGAGGTTGGGAGGCTGTGGCCAACACGGTAACGTCTCTCCAGAAAGAAAGAGAAGCCTGGAGGAATGCAGTAACTAAGGGGAGGAAGAACACAACACAAAGAGGTGTTGGTCTATAGTGTCTTTGTGTCCTCTCTGGTCCTGATGCGAGCTGCTTCGTCTCCTTTTGTTGTTGCTTGTTGTGTTCTTGAAAGGGAGAGAGCGAGAGAGAGAAAGAAAAAAAGAAAGTGTTTTTAGCAGTTAGCACGCAAGCATTTGAACTTCGTACAGCGCCAGTAAGAGCAACTGTGTAGCGTAAATACGTCTGGTAATAAAGCGTACTTAAAGAAACACAGCTAGCATCGTGTATTGTTTATTAATTTGCTCCTGTTAGTGGTACTAAGCTACCAACGTCTGCTTATAACTGTCTATAATTCTCTCGACGAACCCCTGACTCGTCCCTGTTTTCTGACAAAACTCGAGCGCTGCCTGTTATCCCTTTGTTATCTCCCTCCCTCTCTCTAAAAAAAAAAAAAAAAAAAAAAAAAATCCACCGCCCCCTTTTTCTCCACACAGTCTTTCTGGTGCTATGTGCTTCAGCGTTGTTGGTCTAATGTGCAACCTGGTGGTCGTTGGCACTCAGAATCAAGAAGCATGAAACTGAATGAATAAAAAATAATGTTTAAAAGATAGAAAAATCTGCCCGCATTGTGAAGCTGAAGCCACCGGCCGCTCGCTCTCGCCACACCCATCCATTCATAAAGAAGAGAGCGCGGGAACAGAGAGTGGCACGCGCGCCACAGATTGTGCCCGCGCTCCATGCTAACCGCTAACCTGAGGTAAACCTGAAGGGAAAATATTTTTGAGTGACTAGAGCTTACGAAAAGCCCAATCTAACCTGCCTTGGGGATGAGTAGTTAGAATAAAAATTTTACATGTGTCATCAGTTATCATAAATGGCAGAATATAACCCATTCAGCTTTGAAATTGTGTATACACTCTTATATACATATGGCACAATCTTATAAAGGATCAACAGCTAATTGTACCATGTACGGAAGAGCACTAGAACATTATGACCTGTCTCAGTTTCAAGAGGCGTAAGATATAATGTCACTGAACAGTCATTAATTCTAACTTTGATTTATGTATTTGATACTTCTTACTTTATACAGAAGCAGACATTTATTATGTGACAGTTAAACAGCTAAACTGTCTCACACAAATCAAATATGATTCACAAAGAAAGAATGAATACATTTTTTGTTTTAAAATATTAAACATTTATTTAACATTTTATTTCAACATCTTTAAAACAATTAGACAGACCCATTTAATAGTTCAAATAAAAACGTTATCACCATTGTTTTATTTCTTTATCATTTAAAAAAAATATGTACATTCCAGGTTACAGATAATCCTTTTTTTTAAGTCCAGAAATGATAATGACTTTGTTGATATGTTTCATAGTTGCGGATGTTTATGTATTTAATATATTTGATCAAAACAGGATTTAAGAGCAATGAGGTTATACGGAAGTGTTCTAAAATGTTTTTCAGTTCAACACAGTCTCATATTTAACGTCAGTTTCTTTTGTTATGGTATTGTGTAAAATTTAAAATAAAATAATATTGTTTTTCTGAAAGCAATGTCATAGTCATGCCTCGAGAAATCACACACAGTAGGCTATGCGGGATTTTGATTTCACTGAAAACAGTGACAGTGTAAACAAAGCAAGGTGAGCATCAAAACATGCTTCTTCAGCTTACTGACTACTGAGTACTAAAATAGTGTCTTTAAATGAGACACACAAGTTTCTCTTTACATTTACATAGATATACAATAAATGGCACTTTTGCAGAAATCACAGATTGCACTGTCAGTATGTCTAAACATAGGACGCATTATTGAAATAGACCATATCATATTTTCTTGATGTTTCCACCTGCTGAGCAAAACAATTGAACTTACATTTTTGACATCTATATCCTACACCCACATGTACCTCATGACTCAAGCAGTGTAGCTGCATTCCATAAGAGCAGTGGTGAAATAGGTGTGTTTCTCCATAGTTACCCTTCAAAAGAGGTCCATTAGACAGTATGATTTTATTTCTGTGGCCTCACAAATATGATCCCTCTGAAAAAACCAAGAGATATGGACCATTTAAAAGGGTTCCCTTTTATATGTTCTCTGAATGTGCTGTCTGTTCAGGCCTGGCATCAGAGAATTATTTAGTGGATCAATGCCCCACCATGTCCCACTAAAATATTCCCCTATAGATTATATGGGGGAAAACTTGTCCAAGTGCAACTAAACCGTGTGCCCACTTCTGCACTGCACAACCAAGCCCAACCAGTAAAATATCTTGTGTACTCTCAATTAAATGCAATTCATTTTTATTTAATGGCATATTTGTTGAGCGATAAACAACAAAACCACATATAGCCCCAACCTACCCTCCAGCCTCTCTGTGGTTTTCGAATGCCCAGCTCATGATTTATTTCCAGGGCTGTTTTATCTGTATCCATACTTGAATAAAGCCATTCTCCACATGATAATCTCTTGTGACCCAAGACAATCGTTCTCATTGTTCTCTTCTGACATCCTTTTGTGTTACTCAGAATGATGTAATTCCACTAATACCAGCACTAACTAAAACATACAGTTGCCAGTCATCCCTATGTCCATGGTAGGGAACTTTCACACAATGTACAAACATCATGGGTCTTATCTCCATATTCAGTATGTGTGTTGCACATTATCATAAAATCTATATTTATGAACACTATGATATGTTCTGATTATGAGTAGCAGAAACAATTTCCAATTGGAAATGAGCTCAGTTTGGCCTGGTAGCTTACATGATTTCACTTAAATTAGACAACAAAACCTTTTTAACCAAGTAGCTGACTTGCTCAACCAGTTATTCAGTGTTAAATGACATGGTGGATTATGTGGAATTGCTACAATGTTTATTTTAGGTGTTCTTTAGGTGCCTTGATGTCTACCCACATTTACTTCTCTTTTTCATGAAGTGGAAGTGTTTGCAGTTGGCAAGTGAGATGTGTCCGGACTTGCCCTTCACAAGCATATAATAAAGTTTTACTAAAACACTTGCAACATCTGCTTTCTCTGGTCATCAAACCAGACACTACTTAAGTCTGGCTATTTTTGTTTTTACACACAACAGGCCAACAACTCTAGTTTTAAATTGATTAATTAAAACACAAACCCCCAGACATTTCTGTTATTGTACAATTGTATGTGATGAAATGCTTCAGTTTTGCAGGCATCAGCTCCCACCAAGGTGTCTGTCAGGTATGTGACTTCACATAGTAATGCCCGCTTGATGCATGGACGGGCTGCAGCCTCTTTTGTTTCTGGTTCCCCCTGGTACCATGCACCCATGACAACTCTCTTTATCCTAAAGTGTCTTGCCTAGCACTTTTTTTTTTGCCCTGGCTTCTACCCTGCGCTATTGATGTGCCTGGGGCACAATAGAGAATAACGACAATTTCAATGCAGTTGACTGCCTCTCTCTCCTCACAGGGGGGTAAAGTGCTGATCAGTGGGACGGAAAGGCCTTGCGTAGGCTGATTCAAACAAAAAAAAATAGGCAGGCCTATGGCACAGACACATGAAAGGCTTGGGGGTGAAGCCCAGCCAGATCAATTTCACTCAGCAACTCTTTATGTCCCAAGCTCTGGCCTGACCAAACCCACAATGCCTGGCTTTTGGTGGCACAGAGCCACTCCATTCTTTGAACTGATCCATCTTACAAAGGTCTGATACAGAAGTGCCAATTGAGCTTGAACATTCGCTCACAAAAGCACCACTGGCCCTGACCCCGCCCTGGCAAAGCTCCACCTCTCACCCAAAAAACATGGGCACAGCTCGTCGATCTGACTGCAGCTATTTTAGCCAAACTATTATTTGAAATCACATGATGTGATATAATTGATTCTGCCTTAATAGTGCACCACCAAATGGCTAACACTGTAGTGCCTGAATGAGTCATTTTCAAATTTTCAACCCGTAAACGAAGGTGATGAGTTTCTGGTCGAAAAATTTAGCAAATGTTAGAGGTATTTTAGTGGAAAAACTCATTTGATTGGATTATATAACATTTTTTTGTGTTTTGTGATCATTTATTAAGAGTGTTCTCCCCGTGTCCGCGTGGGTTTCCTCCGGGTGCTCCGGTTTCCTCCCACAGTCCAAAAACACACGTTGGTAGGTGGATTGGCGACTCAAAAGTGTCTGTAGGTGTGAGTGTGTGAGTGAATGTGTGTGTGCGTGAGTGTGTGTTGCCCTGTGAAGGACAGGCGCCCCCTCCAGGGTGTTTTCCCGCCTTGAGCCCAATGAATCCAGGTAGGCTCTGGACCCACTGCGACCCTGAACTGGATAAGGGTTACAGATAATGAATTAATGAATTATTAAGAGTGTTGTAATATTGAATGTACATTTTAGATGTTATTGTGTAAGCCAGTTACAATATTCAGCGGGCCTATGCTTGCTGGGTTCAGTCAGACTGCTAAGAGCCAAGAAAACCCTCGCATGTAAGTTGCTAGTTTAATTCTTTAGTAGTGACTCTGTGATGGAGCATTTGCTTTAATTTAGTAGTCAGTTATTAAAAGGTTTTTGTGAAAATCGAACATAATATCTGAACGATTATGCGGAATCAGTGAGATAAATCAGCAGAGAGAAAGAGTGTTCAAGAAGAGAATGGCAACAGATTCTCTAATCATTTCCTTCAATGTCCAGCTGTTTGTTTCACTGATGATTGTAGTTTACAACGAGTTATTGTTGATTAATTTTCCTTTATAATGTTTATCTGCAAAATGCATAAATCTATAAAACAGTATTGAGGTTTTGTTGTTTATTTTATATGTGATGTACTTGAAACACAGATGTGTTTGGTTTGTGCAGTAAACACAGTAGCAGGGCAAGGGGAAAAAAACAGTAAAAATCAATAGTCACTGAGATGATGTAAAAGTCTGCATAATGTATTGACTACCCCATGGGACAGTGACACACAGACTGTTCATGATGTTGCTGTACTATGATGCCTGCAAGCGAGCGTGAAACAACAATGAATTACCTAAGAGAACAAAAGCTCTCCCAGCGAAACAAATATGAAAAGATAGTTTGAGTCTAGGGAATTGTATTCAATGCAGCCTAATTCAGAAAAGAATATCTTTGTAACACATGGCTCTCTCTGGGAAAATCTGTGGCATGGCACTTGACCCCTTGGCTTTGGGGTGGATGGGCATCAGGTGTGATTTAGACTAAAACAGGACCACAGAGAGCGCAGATGTCATGCTCAGAACAGATGCACACCTGCCCTCGGCCAGAACGCTCATTCTCAGCCTCACGTGCCTATCCCTGGTCAGGGAGGAAGGGTCGAACAGGGCAGCAAGGAGCATCCCATGCTTAGTCTACCACAGAGAGCTATGAATAGCAGCTCAGCAAGAATGAGAGTGCCTAAAAGGACAGATAGAACCAGAGGGAAGGGAGAAAGTGAATGCAGATAGAACAAGATTGAGAGCCAGAGAGAGAGAGAGGGAGGGAGATGGAGAAGGAGAGGGAAACGAGGGCTTGAATGAGAAAAATAAAAATGGAGAGAAAGGCAGAAAAGAAGACACAGAGAGGGAGGGAGAATGAGAGACACAAGAAAAAGATGGTGAAAAGGGGAGAGGAGTACGGAAGAAAGAGAGAGAGAAACAGACAACAGGCTTTGACATGTGCTGCACTCCTAGCAGCGTCACTTATCCCAGCAGCACTTTGGGGTCGCCATGGAAACAGGGATGAGTACAGCTACTACGGCCCCTGGCATCCTCGTATTGCACCAACTCAAGATTATTCATATCATACACACACCCCTTCTTTAACCCACACTTCAGAGAGGACACCTTGGTATAGAGAGCAGCCCATGTCTGATGTCACTTATTGGTGTAGTAGACCTACACAGTTCTTACAACTTCTTTAATCTGTACACCTCAAAAAGTCACATGAAAGCCACAAACAAAGGTGCAACTTTCGAGCAAAACCTCTGGGATCTGTGTAATCACAATAGTTCCTGCCACAGCCTCAGATCAGACAGGATGTGTGAGTATACAAGAGCATACAGTTAGTTCTGATTTGTCTCAGGGTGAGTGGAATGAAATACTATCAGAATGCAAACAGTACATTCTGCTATAACTCTCTATAAATCTCAAGTTCACTGAAATTATCTATGTTCCTGAACCTCTAGATCTGCCTATAGACCCTTTATCTAATGGGAAAGCAAATCACCAATGTCTTCCCTAATAAACTGCGTCACTCAGCTCTTAAACAATTCTTATTTAAAAGTCAAAATACATCCAGTTAGAAATAAAAGAGTAGCTGGGTCAGAATAATAAAAAAAATAAAACGAGCACACTTTTCATCCACAAAACCCTGCCTTTGTAAGCAGTGATGCAAACTGTAGCTGCACTAATAAAATTCAGTGCAGGCCAAGTGCGTAATGAGCACAGCTGGAAATATTTCAGTGTCCATGGGTATGAAATGGAGTCATAAAGGATTCGTGCAGGACCTTAACCCATTAAACTGCATATGTGTCAATGTGCCTTTGCTGTCATTGCATACCCCAACTCATTCAGCACGTATTTGCTGTTGTTCTGTCACTCCAAAAACTGATGACAACTGAGACTTGGGGTTAAAGTGCCCCACCTTTTAGGTCCTAATTTGGTTTTCCTCTTACTGGACCTCTTCCGTGATCTTTACACATCATTTAAATGCTTTAGTTAATGCCAGCTCTCTGAGGCGCACTTAGAGACCCAATCAGACAGACTGAGGGGTTTGTCTTTCTGCTCCATTTAGACCTCAGTGTTTGATCACCTCTCTGCATTAAGAAAGCCACGCAGGACCATCTGGAGAGCACGCTGTTTGTTGGCAATGTTGGTCATAAATGCAGCAGGCTACACGGTGGTCTATTATAGTTACAGGGCATTCAAATGCCACATTAACAGGGATTCGGTGGCTGTGTTGTTGTTAGGGAGTGTGTTATACGGATAGGGAGTGTGTAATGGAAAATGGAGAGAAGAAGTCAATAAGCTGGTGTGGTTAGTGGACGGTTCTCTTGGTGTATGCTATCGTCATATGACCAAGAATATGTAGTAAAAAATTGTATAAAAATATGCAGAGGTTGGGGGGTTATGAGAGAACTTACTTATGGTTTTAAATAAACATCCCTGCCAGCCAACTATGGCCCATCGTCCTCACTTTTGGAAGCGCTGATGTAAACACATCACGGTAAACTGTATGGACTAATAGAAACTACTTGGAACCAGCCTGTTTCCATTAATAAACAGTACAGTGCAAAGATCAGAGACCCCCCTTCATTCTACCCCGTTATTTAATTTTACCATCAAAAAGAAAATGCAACTTCTAAAGATAAACTTTGGAGTGTTGTAAAATATTGCTAGACATTATCTGGACAAAATACAGTGTCTTTAAGGGGAAAATTAATTCAGGGATCTGTAGACTACCAGCCCACAAACTTTGAATAATAAAAAAAAACTCTGTTTTTGTGGGTCGTGTAATCAATAAACATTTGGTTAAAACAGTGGTCCTGCCATGCCCCCCTTTTGTAATTAAGAATATTTTCGTGCACACACACACACACACACACACACACACACACACATACACATACAAATCTTAGGCTGCAAAACTACAATGGAATTTACAACCCCATTTCCAGAAAAGTCTAGATGCTGAGTGAAACATAAATAAAAACAGAATGCAATTATGTACAAATATTGGGCTTAAATTAATTGCACACCATTGTATTTTGTTTTAGGGGTGCAGCAGGTTAGTGTCGCAATCACACAGCTCCAGGGACCTGGAGGTTGTGGGTTCGATTCCTGCTCCTGGTGACTGTCTGTGAGGAGTGTGGTGTGTTCTCCCTGTGTCTGCATGGGTTTCCTCCGGGTGACTGTCTGTGAGGAGTGTGGTGTGTTCTCCCTGTGTCTGCATGGGTTTCCTCCGGGTGACTGTCTGTGAGGAGTGTGGTGTGTTCTCCCTGTGTCTGTGTGGGTTTCCTCCGGGTGACTGTCTGTGAGGAGTGTGGTGTGTTCTCCCTTTGTCCGCGTGGGTTTCCTCCGGCTGACTGTCTGTGAGGAGTTGGTGTGTTCTCCCTGTGTCCGCGTAGGTTTCTTCCGGGTGCTCCGGTTTCCTCCCACAGTCCAAAAACTCATGTTGGTAGGTGGATTGGCGACTCAGAAGTGTACGTAGGTGTGAGTGAGTGTGTCTGTTGCTCTGTGAAGGCTCCTGAATGTGTTCCTGCCTTGCGCCCAATGATTCCGGGTAGGCTCCGGACCCACCGCGACCCTGAACTGGATAAGCGATTACAGATAACGAATGGATGAATCAATTAATGTATTTTATTTTTATTTATATTTTGCACAATGTCCCAACATTGCTGGGAATGAGGTTGTATTTTTAAACAATGTAATTCAAACAAAACTGCAAGGGAGACTGGTCATTCCGGACAGGGTTGTTTTGTCCAGGGGGAGAAAGGTTCTGTGTTGTTTGATCCTTGTGGTATTTTTACCAAAGTATGTCACAGAAGCAAAGGGTAAGCGCACTTAGCACTGGAAACATATTCTGTGAATTTTACTGTTACTCCTTCATTATTTGCTGATGTTGAAAATAAGTAACACATCTAATGAGTTTTTTTAACTGGAGATAAACAATGTGTGGTCATTTGAACTGTTCTATTCATTAAAAATTGAGAGTATTGCCCTCATATAAAGTTAGTATTTTACAGAAGCAAGATTTGTTAAAGCCTTCCGTTATATTTATCCCACTTCTTTTACTTTGGTTAAAATAATATAATGAAGTGACAGTTTTCAAGCTGAAACCTTGACCCTGGGGGAGAGAGAGAGAGAGAGAGAGAGAGAGAGAGAGAGAGAGAGAGAGAGAGAGAGAATATGAAGAGAGAAATTCAGTGCAGCATATTCAGGTCCACTTGGAGTGCAAGGTTAGTGTGTGTTACAGGTGCAGCTGCTGCAGCATGAGTGACAAGGCTACTGGGACGTGTGCTCACACATGTACACAGATATGCATGCAGCTAGCAAAGCTGAGAATTACCCAGAGTACACCAGCTGTGCTAAACACATTCCGTTATTTTCTCTGCCTGTTTTGACTGATAATAAGTGAACTGCTGTGTAAATAAAACCTGCCAGAGAAAGAGATTCAATGATTAAACCCATTTCAGCAAATAGAGACATGAGCCAAATATGCTGCTTTCGCCTATTTTTAAGTTTCTGCACCTGTTCCTTTAAACGAGAATGAGCCACAGCTCAGCTGAGCACAAGAGACCAGGAATGAGAAGCGAGGAGCAGAAGCTGTGGTTTCTAGCCTTTTTTTCCTCAGTTCTCTTTTGTTATCGGTTCTTAAATATTTTGCCATATTTAACCGGTTAACCTTCTTACCCACTAGAATTTTATTTTTCCAAAATATGCCTCTTTAAAGCACCACTTATTGGACCTCCATGAATATTTCACACTATTTTAGTTACTGACATATATAAATATGAATTAAAATGAAAATAGCAGCTTAATTTGCTTTAAAACTGACAATTTTATTAAATTGACGGAAAAACCCGAGCTCGCTACGGAAATTCTTGAACGCAACCGTGACGTCACTGGTGGACAACAGCTGAACAACGCCGCGGTAAAACACCGTTATGACCGACTGTTATGACAGTATCTAGCTAGCTAAATAACCAACATTATTCATGACAATAGCCTAGCAATAAGCTAAACTCAAATTTAGAGGTACCGTTATTCTTGTAAATGTGATCGAAGTCGAACTCGAATTCATCCGACACTATAAACCTCCGTAATGCAGCTACGTAGCCAAGTATAATCTGAGCCACCGAGTTTAGCAAGTCAAGCTAACGTTAACTAACACCAACTAAAACAGGCGAAGTGAGTGTCCTTACCCTGTTTACCTCCATGTTACAGAGGCTCTTGAACACCTTTCGTTGGTGTCCTTACATGCCCATATTGTTGGAAAAGCGCCAGTGAAATGAGCTACAGATAACGGAGTGAGCGGATGGTCCTTTCCAAAGTGCCCGTTTAAAGTTGACAAATTTAGTCCATTTTCTGGATATTTTGGGATCTTTGGGCCATTTGTGCACAGATGTCCCACTGTACATTGAATGATTGCAGCCAAAAACAACACACCTTTTCGTCATTTTGCAGTAAATTAATTGCAGCTTCTAGAGTTGTTGTCCACCATCTACGTCACAGGCAAGACGCCTATTAGAGTTTCCCAACACCGTTGGGGGGGGGACCAACGGTCTTTTAAACCTTATTCCTTGAATTAGTAAGAAATAACATGTTTTCTGACTATCAATAAACACAAGTTAGGAACTCGAATTACACTGTATTTATTTGTTTGACACTTTCATAGAGCTGCTGCTTAGCCTTTAAGGTTAGTCTGCCTCCAGTAAAAGCATCTTAATTTTTCTTAACCTTGCTTGCATTCAAATAAATTTACTAGTTACATGTAACACATAAGAGTCATATCCTACATTTTACAATACGTTACCTATTACATTATCCTATATATTACTTGGTCCATCAAAATCAGCCATAATGCATGTTTACATGTCAAACAGCCTCTCTGTATTACTCTGAATAAATCAAACTGAGTTACATTTAAAAGCATACTTTAAAATGAGTGACATGGCTTACTTTAGGGTGCATCTAAAAGTTTGACACAAACTTTCAGCATTCAGCTGCACACACACAGTTTGAATGAGCTCCACAGAAAAGCATGAAATAAAATGTAATCCTCTGGAACAGCCGAATGTGAACTTAAGGTTGCCCATGCCAAGCACAGGCTAGAACACTATGACCCCTCATCACTGGACTGCAGTCAAATCTTTACAGAAAATTTCCAATGACTATGCAGTGATAAATCTTGAACTTAGCTTTAGGTTACTCTACCCACGTGCATTTACAGAACCCAATAGGGGCATCTCACACAGCAGTTGACTTGGAAAATTATTCATACACTGGTCTTTTTTCCATGCTGATCTGAGAGCAGTTTAAAACTCCCCCCTATAAAGATTTGGGACATGAAGGCTGATTCTTGATATGTTGAACCTTGCCAGCGTTGATCTCAATCTCCAGTGTGTTTGAAATGAAGACATGAGGTCTCTCATGTGACATGGACCAAAATATATTGACACTAAACTTTGACACATAATGCCAGGTTTGAACGTGGTGCTCCGAATGCAGTGAGAAAGTCTGGAAAGACCTTGCTCTTCATAAACCTTGAGAGTTTCACGTAAGCAGGCAACTGGTCATTTAGATTTCAAACATGAAGTTGTGGAGAAGTTGATTTATGGGTGGAGCCCCTGGTTCCAAATCCAAGGACTAGACAGCTGCATTTGAGGATTAAGGCAGAGTGAAATTTGTCTCTGGTGTAGCTAGATGTGCATGTGTGCACAGACATTTTTTCCACTTCCTCTCGCTTGTTTTTCTTTCTCATCCCCACTCCTTGACACCCACAATGCTTAAAAGTACCATTTTTAGTAAAAGCAGAGAGCTGGGTCAAGTCACAGCAGTCACTGCTTCACTTTTCTTCTCTCTCTCTCGAGCCTGTTCCCAGGCCTGTGCTCTTTGTCTTTTCTTGCCAAATCTGTTGCCCTGGTCTCTAACAATCCTGGCCCGTATTCCATCCAACCTGGCAACACAAGTGCATCCAAAGCTTGATAACCAAGATGTCAATGCCACCCAAGGCATAGTTTGAATTCAGCTTAATCTCAATTTTTTTTTTGCACTCCTGACAGGTGCCCTGGGCTTCTGGCTGGATGCTGCAGCAGGGTTTTCTCATTGGACATATCCTTTGTCTATCTGGCTCTTTTGGCTGGGGATGCCCTGTGATTGGCTGCCTCCCTCTGGAAGACTCGACATAGACTTTGCATGGTCACAGCATCCCGTCCTGTGTTGTGTTTTGCCTAGCCATCCTTGATTTAGTATGTGCTAGAGAAATTAACCTTTGTGGTTATTCAGTAGATGTCTTGGACAGGTTAACTGTCTTTGTGCTAATTCCATTTTGTGGTGTGATGCCATTATATCATTGTGTAAACTGCCCTTAACTTCTTTAGTATATGATAAACCTGAAAGGATTTAATGCTTCTTGTTTTTAAAGTTACACTCTGTTTAAGGCCCTTAACAACAAATTATAAAAACAATGAATTATCTCTTTTTGTAGTAAAGGGGCGGCATGGTGGTGCAGCAGGTAGTGTCGCAGTCACACAGCTCCAGGGGCCTGGAGGTTGTAGGTTCAATTCCTGCTCTGGGTGACTGTCTGTGAGGAGTTGGTGTGTTCTCCCTGTGTCTGCGCGGGTTTCCTCCGAGTGCTCCGGTTTCCTCCCACAGTCCAAAAACACACGTTGGTAGGTGGATTGGCGACTCAAAAGTGTCTATAGGTGTGTGAGTGAATGTGTGAGTGTGTGCGTTGCCCTGTGAAGGACTGGCGCCCCCTCCAGGGTGTATTCCCGCCTTGCGCCCAATGATTCCAGGTAGGCTCTGGACCCACCGCGACCCTGAACTGGATAAGGGTTACAGATAATGAATTAATTTTTGTAGTAAACAATTGTTTGGAAATTATTCGTTTTTTCTTGTCACATTCTTGTTAATCTATAGATGCAAAATTTGTAATTTAAGTTTATAACAATCTTTGACATCACAATATGCCCTAAGGATACCAAGATGTTCAACATCAAAGAGCCAACAGGGCAGGATTTTCAAGAACTGCCGATCTGAGGCAAGCAGGTCTGGTGGCAAAAAAACATTAGGACAATAGGAGGAAGGTCTTTCCTACTTGAGGGCCAGTAAGGCCAGTATTTTCAAGGAGGACCAATGGTAGCTTAAATGTTCATTCAATCATTTTCTGTAACTGGAATCATTTGGCACTTGGTAGGATCTCACCCTGGACAGGGCATCAGTCCATCACACTCACACATTCGCTCACAATTGTGGACACTTGAACAACAAATCCACCTAATAATGAGTTTGTTTGTTGTTAGAGGATACCAGTACACCTGGAGATAACCCACACAGACACAGGGAGAATACACCAAACTCCCCACAGTGACTCAAAGTGGTGTTGGAACCCACAACCCAATAACCCTGGAGCTGTGTGACAGCAACTCCACCTGTTAAGTGACCTGTTTACCTTTAATATCACCTCCACTATTGGTATTAATGAGATGGTATAGTCTTTTGCAGGCTAGACAAGATTATCTATCAGCATCCCGGACAATATGAACTCATGTGGCACTGGGAAGACAGCAGAACATATTTTTCAAGGACAGCCAAGCTTGACATGGCAAATGTCATTGTGTAACTGTGACAGCATTGCAGCACAACCACAGCAATGATGTTATAGCAAGGGTGAGGTAGAAGACAAGAAATTCTGTACTTAAAGAGCAGAACAAGTATTCATCAGCAAAACACGAACACATAACAATATGGAGATAACCAGGCTTGTGACCACATATTACAAATAGATGAGGTAAGTGACATATCTGACCACTGTTTTCCACGTGGTTTCATCAGAACACAGTCATTTAGTCTCAGGCTTTCTCTGCCAGACTCATCTCAAGTTCATTTCCTGTTTATTGTGACATCAGCACAATGAAGAGACACCAGCAGCTTTATCTGATTCAAAATTTGTGAATGGGCAAATATAACAATAGGCAGGATGAACTTTAAAGAGACAACCACAGTTATTCGGCAGTCAAATCCAGGCGCAAATTATATTGGTAAACTCAGCGTAACAGAAAACTTCACAGTACCGTAACATACCAATAACGAAGGACCTGAATTAATTAATTAATTCATTCATTCTCTGTAACCGCTTATCCAGTTCAGGGTCGCGGTGGGTCCAGAGCCTACCTGGAATCATTGGGCGCAAGGCGGGAATGCACCCTGGAGGGGGCGCCAGTCCTTCACAGGACAACACAGACACACACACCTACGGGCACTTTTGAATCGCCAATCCACCTACCAACGTGTGTTACTGTGGGAGGAAACCGGAGCACCCAGAGGAAACCCACACGGACACAGGGAGAACACACCAACTCCTCACAGACAGTCACCCAGAGTGGGAGACTCCAGGCCCCTGGAGCTGTGTGACTGCGACACTACCTGCTGCGCCACCGTGCCGCCCAACCTGAGTTAATCCAATAGTTAATTATCAATCTCGGCATGAGTAAAATTCAAGCTTAAAGTAGAACACTGCTGGAAGAACTGAGCCAAGGTGGGCTCCTTTAAAAAGATATAATCGAAAACAAATATAGCTTACCTGAAAGACCTGTGTTTGAATTCCACCCAAGTCTAGTAAAGTGATTACTGATTGCAGTGGGCTTTGAGGTTTACATGGAACATCTGTTGCAATGTAATCAAGACCATCTTTAACCTCAGACTGGTCTTCAGAGAGCACTGTGGGTGTCATTTAACATTGGCCCCTTTGTAATAAGATGTAAATTCATATTAGTGCTTTAGTATTAAGGAATTGCACCCCACATGTACCGTAAATCAGAGATGTTTTGGAGTTTACCTGGTGGAGCTGTGTGTGTGAATACAAACAAGTCCTGGTAAAGTTAGAGTGAGCACATGTGTGAACAGAGCCACTAATGTTCTGGAGAATCATGCGGTATCTACTGCATGCACCGCACAGGTGCTGCTCCATTCTTAAAGCTCTTGGAACATTTCAAGCTGCATGAACGTATCACACACAAAAAAAATCTCAGGATTCTCACAAGCTTCTTCGGAGTTCATATGTGAAAACTCACTATACTCAGTCATCCTTAAGGATCAATAATAATTGGTGATATTGTGCTTTGCATCAATGACAGATTAGTCTTTTTTCCACATGGGCATAGTTCAGAGGGGAGAGTATCATATATTTTTTTGGCTTGATTACTTAACAGTTCTAGTGTAAAGGCTTAATCACGTAAACATTCACCGATTGGTTCCACATTTGTGTTACTCCATCATCGTCTCTGCAATTTCTTTAGGAACTACCTGATTTCAAACACAGATTCAAACAGAAATTGAAACCAGGCTTGAGCCAGAACTCATGTGAAATGGCAGGATACAGATACGTTAACTGTTCAGCTGTGTCCTTGTTATTATTTCAAGATCATTTCTTCATGACGGTTTATCAGTCAAGTTAACATGATGTTTTTTCAGTAACAAGCCCATAAAGCAACAGTCAGCCAAATGCCCATTTACAACATGATGACCAAAGCAGATCAGACAGAGTTAGTGACTAATTAAGGAAGAACAAACAAATCCATCAACAACATGCTGTTCTCTTCCATTTCAGAGCCTATTATCTCTGTCCCATCAGTAGCAGGCTGCTCAAACAAGGACGTCGCGGCTGGCAACCAAACCATTTCACTAGAGATGACGGAACGTCAAAGCATGTTTCTGTTGAGATGCTCCTTGTACCTGCTAATTGTCTTTAGTTCACTGAGACTTGGGAACACTCAAGCAGGACTTCAGGGTCTTGCTCTAATGGGTAATTTGTGTGTGAATGGTTTGAATGTAGCAGTGTACGTGTGTGACTGCATGATCCTCACCAAAACCACATAATCCTTGGGCTAGGTCAGGCTTAGCCTCAGAATAAAAAAGAAAGAAAACAAACTGAAAAACATATAATTGGGAAACTGGATGCCTTGTGGTTTTGCAATGTGAAGCGAGGTGTATCCATTTACCTGTCCCACTTGCACAGCCTGGAGGGTTCGGGCTATCCAGGCTTTGCTGAAACATTAATTATTATACTTATGAATGAAAGTACTGTGAGTCATCACTCACTGGCTATTTCAGGCCTCTTTCAAGCACTGGTCTTCAGAAGAAACTTTAAATTTACTGCATATGAAAACACTGCACTCACAACACAAAGGCATTGTTCAATCAATCCCTTGAGATACGTGACCAGTTAAAATAACTAAATAAAGAAAAGCTGAGTGTTAATAACACTGCTGAAAATACCACATTGCTCTAGATAACAAAAATTGTTCTAGATCAATTAAAGGCCTCCAAAATGTTTAAATTGACAGTCAATTTGGTCATTAATATCTAGCAATCTGAAAAGTTTAAGAAGACTTCTGTTTATATGTAAACCTTAAAAAACATGGGGAAAAAATCAGACAGGTGACAATATTAAAACATGTACAAACAATTATATCTTACATATTGTACTCAATATTCAATATTTTTACATTTAAATGTACATACTCTCATTTTTATTTATTTCTGTCACATTGTTTAGATAGTTAGTGTCGCAGTCACACAGCTCCAGGGACCTAGAGGTTGTGGGTTTGATTCCCGCTCCGGGTGACTGTCTGTGAGGAGTTGGTGTGTTCTCCCTGTGTCTGTGTGGGTTTCCTCTGGGTGACTGTCTGTGAGGAGTTGATGTGTTCTCCCTGTGTCTGTAAGGGTTTCCTCCGGGTGTCTGTCTGTGAGGAGTGTGGTGTGTTCTCTCTGTGTCTACGTGGGTTTCCTCCGGGTGCTCCGGTTTCCTTCCACAGTCCAAAAACACACGTTGGTAGGTGGATTGACGACTCTAAAGTGTCCGTAGGTGTGAGTGTGTGAGTGAATGTGTGTGTGTGTGTTGCCCTGTGAAGGACTGGCGCCCCCTCCAGGGTGTATTCCTGCCTTGTGCCCAATGATTCCAGGTAGGCTCTGGACCCACCGCGGCCCTGAACTGGATAAGGGCTACAGATAATGAATGAATGAATATCTAAAATGCTCTAATTTTTTCACAGCTCCTCATCGTTCCAGGACTAATTAGAGACATTTGAGCTGCACATGTCCAGACTTTTTAATTGTGATGTAAGGAGATTCAGATTACATCCCTTTTGTTTTTATTATGCACTTCAGACTTCTAAAAGCACTGTATTGTGTTTAACAATGTAATGCTTCATGCTCTAGCAGTAATGTGAGTGAGGAGAAGATGACTGTACCAGTGTACGTGTGCGTCTGCATGCAGCAAACCAAAACCAGCAAAGACCACGTTGTCATCTTGACACTGGGTTGGGTTAAACCTTACAATAATAAAAAAAGAAGAAAAAAAAAAGAAAGAAAAAACCTAAACCCCACAGTTTGGGTGTCTCTTAGGTTAGCAATGTGAAACTATGGCTGGCCACAAAGCTTTGAGTTCAACACTACAATACAGTAAAACAATGAATCTTTTTTTTAGTGTTAAAGATTTACAGCACTGAACAGCGCCCCTTGTGGAGAATATTGTTAAATGTGAATGAGTCACAAGACAGTTTTATGAGGTGCTTCACATCTAAAAAGATTGCTATAAGCATATAACACTATCCAATGTGAAACTGGGTCAGTTAAATGCAGTAACTGATGGTGTGAATAAGACATTTTGGACCGCCCAGCATGGTCCCATCCATGGAGCAGATGGAGGCTTGTTCTCCTCCCTCTCACCAACCCCTCAGTGGAGCTGATCAAACAGGATATGAGCAGTGTGTAAGGTGGTGGCAAGAGTGACTCTCTTGCTCTGGACAGACCCAAAAAATGCCCAAATAAACCAAACGAATCATCAGCAGGATGTTGGATGGCAACCTCTTTCTCCATGCAGCTCTGATAGTAATCTCTCTCACTCACTCATTTTTTCCCCTACATTTCCTCCCTTCTTTGTGCCAGACTGCTGGGGTATTAGGCTGCAGATCCACCAGTTTGAAAGCTCTTCCCAGCAGGCTTAGCTCTAAAGAAGTCTCCAGACAAAAGAGTGTAGAGAGAGCAACCATCGAAGCATCCCATAATGACTCTAAAAGAGAACAGATCTGGTATTTAAACTTGTTCATGTCTTCAAAAGAACATACATATGAATGACGGCATTTAGTTTACTCAGTGAACCAGTTTGCAGAACTTCTTATCTACCAACACGAGCTTATCTGCTACACGCAGGTGCAAACAAGTCATCAAAGGCATTTGCTTTGTTTGTTTTAAAAACAGATTTTACTGCACAGTTTTTGCAGCCGTGTTTTGCTAGAGACTAGTTCACTTCCCTATAGTTAATGTTGCAAAACATTGTCAGGAAGGTTTATCTGATTGACATGCAAATGAGTTGACCACTGACCAACGTTTTTAAATATTTAGCTTGCAGGTGAGTGTGTTCAACAAAAACATTCCCACAGGAAGCATTAGCTGTGATAAATCACTGTACAGCACAGCTTTTTCTCGCTAACTGCTTTATGACTGGAAACTGGTCCAGTTTTGTTTCCCAAAGCCCAGACCAATGAGTCAACAGCTTTGGCTGAGGCCAGCATAAAAACAGCAAAAAGTAGGAGGAAGATAATGACCAGATTTATGAAGAGATATTTAGAATAAGTGGCAGAATATTACCACACGCTTCAGAAAGGGAAAGCCAGCGTCCTTTCTGTCTCATTAATAAAAGATGGGAGTGCGTCTGCTGGGTTTTATGAATGGGGTCATTGCTGCCCCTCCCATTCGCAACAACACCAAATGTATACTCACACACAGTCACACACTTTCCCTCTGCATCCCCGACAGACACCGCACCCACAAATCTGCCTCTTTCTCTCTCTCTTTCACACACACACACTCACAAATGCACAACACACTTTCCAAACACCATAATGAGCCACCTGGGCTTTCTGAGGAGGTAAGGAAACCAATTTGGACAAGGACGAAGCGAAAGGCAAAAAGTGGTGCACAATCTTGCTACATATGAAAATGGAACTCAGACACTTGGACAGCCGTCTAACAACAGTCTAAAAGCATCTCTGTTTCCTCTAGGTATAGTACACTGATGCAGCTATAAATTCTCCATGCTGGATTCCAGTGGATGCTGACTAATGTAGATGTTTATGTTGTTTAAGGTTCATGAGTGGAATTAGAATTGGACGACACCTACCTTGTGTAGAGATTTGGACGCGGTTAATACACACTGACTCAATAAAAACAAAGTATTTGTGCCCGTGTTGTTTTTCTAGTAATTCTAAGACCCTTATACAGTAATGTAAAGTCTGTGGAGCACATTAGCAGGGAGTATTGAGCTAGTAGCATTGTACTGGGTCATATTTTCCAACAGTCCCCAGATGTAGCCCCAAGGCTATAGTCCACATGTGGGGAGGTCTCTACTGAATTTACTGGATATGTTTGAAACTTCACTACATATTGTAGTATATCTGGAGTCTGCTTTTGTAGATTTATTTTTATCTTTTTTGAAAAACAGAGTTGAAAACATCCAGTGCACTCCTACAATTCACAAAGATGCACTTCTGTAGTTCACATCACCCTGATCCAACACAGTACCCACAATGCACTCTGAAAGACGTTCTTATATGAAATAAGGTGCTAGATGAACAAACTGTTTACAGAAACCAATAGGTTTGATTATAGCATACAAAACAGTTTTCTTATTCATTCGTTTTAATTGTTTATTATTAATTATTCCAATGAAGGAACAGTAATTACAGGTCCATTTCTGTTCCTTATAATACTGTACCTCACTTACAAGGGGCCGTGTCTAATGCTAAAACTAAACATGTTACAACAGTGGAACCACATTTGGTTCCACCAGGAGAAAAATAAAGGTATTCAGGTGGTTCTCTGGGTGTTTCCTTAATAAAGAACCACTGAAGAACCTGTTTACAGAGTTCTGATATTCTAAAGTAAGCACCAGTGATTAGGAGCTTATTTCTAACTTTTTGTGATTTATATAACTGTGGATGCTTCACTTTTTTGTTTTTTGTTGCTCCATAAATAGTGCATTTGGACATAGTTACTGTGAATAGTCCAGCTATGGAGTTCATTCCCTACCCACCCAATATACAGCATGATTTAAAAAGCATCCCGCTCGCTCTCCCCCTCTCTTTCACCTCTCTGCTACGAGGAAGCGTTACATAACTCCATTAAAGCAGGAGCCATTGGATTCTCACTTGCTCTCTGTCTCTCTCTCGCTCTTGCAGCTTACATCAATTCCAAATGCCCCCACCCCCTGCCCCCATTCAGATAAGCTGTTCTGTGTTCCTGATGTCCGGTCCCTTTCATTCATATTCACACATACACACACTTCTAGTGTCAGACTGCACTGGGCAAAGTTAGCCACTCTTACATAAGTTCCACAAGGTGTTTTTAACATCAACGGTCCACACCTCCAATCAGATTCCAAGCGAACCAGACAAAGACGCGGCAGTTTAAGACAAAACAAGGCTTGAGCAGTATGTCAACATCAACACATCAAACAGTGTTATTTAAGGTTATAACACTGTCTTCTGACCCAAAACAAGCAACAGGGATGTATATCTGACTTAAGCCTAATTTATATTTCTATGTCAACACGTCAACATAAATGTAATTATATATATATATGAAATTCATTCATTCATTGTCTGTAATCACTTATCCAGTTCAGGGTCGCGGTGGGTCTGGAGCCCACCCGGAATCAATAGGCACAAGGCAGGAACACACCCTGCAGGGGGCGCCAGTCCTTCACAGGATTGTGTATGAAATTAAATGTGCAATTATTTGTTATTGTACAACATAAGCCATTGGTGGACTAGGTACTGAGCAGTAGGCAGCTATCCCTGGCACCCAGGGAGCAGTTGTGGGTTCTGCGCCTTGCTCAAGGGCACCTCCGCCGTGGATTGAAGGACAAGGACAGTGATGTTCCTTCACTCCCACCACCCCCCTGTACTAGAGCTTGCATAGTTGTTAGGAGGATGTTCTGTATACATTTTTATTTTATATTTGAACTCCATTGAATATTTGAACTCTGGAAACTTTCTTTGAATGCATGCTTGGATAGTACATGGCTTGATAATGTTCAGTTAGGTCAATTTTATTGTTTGGCCTTCATATAAAAATATGACTTATTTAATAATTATGATAATTGGCATAGTGCTTAGTAAGTATTATTGATGGCAACTGTCCTAACATTATACTTTAAAGTTGAAAGAAGGAAACATGATCTAAAGCATTTAGCAGATGTTTGCATATGTTCTTTGGTCAGTGATGTCATATCTTACCTAATCATCAAACTGTCACATGGCTGTGCAATATGTGTTGTATACCCTCCTGTTAGAAAAAGAAAAGATGAAGTTGCTTAAATGGGTCAGCTCCCAAGTGTAACCAAAACCACTGGTTCTTCTTTTAGATTATACACTCCGTTGATAGTAAGAATAGTCGGTTCTGTTACATCTTTGGCAGTTACGGTCATATTGTAAGTGCTAGGCATCAAATTTATAATAAGTCGTGTCACATTGCTATCAGTTCAGTAACATTGTAATAACCCAAAACACTCCATGTGCCATTTTAGAGGGGAAAGCTTCCAGGCTTCAATTGTAGCTCCATCTATTGGTGGACCTCTAGAAAAGCAACAAAAAATGATAAAATGCAAGATTTATTGACTAACACACTTATTCTCTCATACATAATTTTCAGAAAGAAAATATAACACTGTAATTATAACAGGAAAAATAGCCTCACATACTATTTTATAGAGAAACATTGATATATAAATACATTCCAACTACGTTTAACACAACATCCACTTCAGCCACATAAAATGATCACTGCTCACTAAAGCATGACTGCACATGACAATACGCACTACTAAGAACATACACATGTTTACAGAATTGTGCATTGTCAGAGATGCCTCTTCATTCACTTCCCAGTCAAAATGATCTTTAAGGAAATATATTCGCTTTTTATCTTCATAAAAATAAACATTTTATTCTTTATAATACCAGAAAATGTCATGGAAGCTAAAAATCAGAATTAATTTTCACGTTGCCTTTATCTTCAATAGAGAATGTTTGGGTTTCTTTATAAGCCCAAGAATGCTCTTGGGAGTCTTAGAAGTTGTTTGAATTTGCAAATTCTCACAACCCAGGTGATCCCAAATACAAATTTAGACTAATTAGTCCATACCAGCTCTCTCCACATCTCAGACATTCAGTTTTGATGTCCTAGAGAATTTTGTGTTCTTTCTTTTTATTTACGTTTCTCTCTACATTTTCAGAACCAAAGCCTGAGTTGTGTCCTTACAGTGGAGAGATGGACAGAAACACCTGCCTCATAAAAAGTAAAGGCTTGAGTGTTGTTTCTGTGATCAACACAGTTCTGGTGGTTTATCACGTTTTGCTTGGTTGTCTGTTAAGGAATGTACATGCACATGATAGGAAAATTTGCTAAGCAGAAAGGTGTATAGGAGTAGGTGCTTCTGTTTACGTTAGTGTCTTTGCAACTGAAAGACACAAGTTGTTTGTAAGACTGGAAGGATGGAAGGGAAAAATTAAATTAAAAACAGGTATGATTTGAAATGATATTAACCATTGGAGGCATCTGTGTAATAAAGTCTCTCTCTAACGCACATTTTAAAAAATGAATAACTTCCTACATACTGACTGTTTTTGACTGGAAATGAAATAAATTAAAGAATTATGTGACTAATACCCTGTTCACACCTGGCATTAACGTGTTAATTGGTGATAGGATCATCTGTGGCCTGGTCAACAACTACAAGTATGAACAGGGTACCCATTATAATCCAATCACTCAAACGATATTCAGAGGTTGTCTGGGACACATCAGGCCACATCACATCTGTAGTGTGAACATTAATGTGTCCCAATGGACTCAGGACAGCACTGAAGTGCCTCCTCTACCATAAGTTGGTGATCAAAGTGAAAAGTTTGTGGAAAGTGATCAAGGATTCACAGGACATTTCTGTGTGAAAACAAGTGCAGCAGAAGTGTGTCATATGTGTGCAGCACTTCCTTTAGTGGAAAATATGTAGAAACCTAATCACGAATGGCCACCAAAGATGCATTCAGAACGCCAGGTGTAAAAGGCTGTGCAGTTAGGGCAGTCCCTTGTGATCAGATCACCCCAGATGCGTGTAAATGCCAAGTGTGCACAGGGTCCAAATTATAAGTACTCTGTAACTTATATTTGAATGGCCATTTAAACTAATATGTTATTATCACAGTTTAGTTATTAGTCATGTTTTTTTTGGCAAAAAATTCTGGCAACTGACAGCTGTCAGAAACATTATCTCAGACATGGCTCAACTTTAAACCAGAATTTAAACAACGGTATGTCATTTGCACAGTGCACACTGTCAATTTGTTGGCATTCATGACATATAGCTTCAAAACTGGAGAAAAGCAGCCATCTTTGGACACCAAACAGGTCTAGGCTAATCGACTACAAGTGAATTAAGTAAATCAGATTTTTGCTGGACCTTCTCTTTAAGCAGCAGTTCCACTCTTACATGTAGAATTACATCACACCAGTGAATACATGCCTCTTTGAACCCACCATTCAGCCTGTACTACAGTACACAGAGCACGTCTCTTCATATACTGTAAACCAGATTAAACACAACTTCTACAATCTCACAGTGAAGCACTGTGTCTTACAATAACATTCGTTAGGAAAAACAGAGAGAAGGGCAGTCTTCAAGCCTGTGTGTAGCGGATAATCTCACTCAAGTCGTAGCCTGTAACAGCAAAAGCGTAGCCGTCACCATCACAGAACTTAGCTCCACAAATCTGAGTGTCTGTCACACACTCATTATAAAGGTGCTCGATCTGAAAGCAGGAAAAAAAAGAATGGTACCGTTGAACTGTGCTTAAAAATATTACAAAGATGTAGGGCTATTCAAAGAAAGGAAAACTAAATATTTGGTGACATTTCCTAGGAATCATGTATTCATAAACCTTAGTAGATGCATTTATACATTATTATTATAGAGGATTGATGGGAAGTGTAACCAAGTATTTTTTAAAATTAAAATCAGATCAAGTTACAGTCCACAGATGCACTTTTATATCGTCTATGTCCAAAGAAAAACACGCATCTATGTTTTTCTCAATTTTTTGTTCATTCATTCATTATCTGTAACTGCTTATCCAGTTCAGGGTCACGGTGGGTCCAGAGCCCACCTGGAGTCATTGGGCGCAAGGCGGGAATACACCCTGGAGGGGGCACCAGTCCTTCACAGGGCAACACTCACTCACTCTCTCTCACACACACACACACACACACCTACGGACACTTTTGAGTCGCCAATCCACCTACCAACGTGTGATTTTGAACTGTAGGAGGAAACCCACGCGGACACAGTGAGAACGCACCAGCTTCTCACAGACAGTCACCTGGAGCGGAACTCGAACTCACAACCTCCAGGCCCCTGGAGCTGTGTGACTGCGACACAGCAGCTGTGCTACACACTGAGAAAACCTAATGATGAATGGACCAATAGAAATGCTCCAGAATTTCTTGGAATTTAAAAACTTTTGATTTTCATGACCTTTCCATTGAAAGTTAAGAATGGATTTTTTCTTCTCCTATAAAGTTACTATTTTGGAGATGTACATGTTTTTTGGACAGTGACGATATGCATGTAACTCAATTATGCTACAATTTGTTATTAAATTCAATGGGATTTTCTGCATAAAATGCATCTCACAAGCCATGAATACCTAAGCATATCAAATACAAAATTAAATGTTTAGGCCAAAATGAAAGCTGTGCAATCTCTGACCTCCAAACCGTTTGTTTCTGGAGTGAGAGCTAAATGCCACACTCGAACCAAGGAGTCCTCAGCAGCAGACAGCAGCTTGGAGTTAACAGAGAAAAAACACATACAATCACTGTTCATATATCAATGTTATGAATACCAACATATAAATCTTAATAATAAGTGAAAACATCTTCTATTCCTCATTATGGAATAGAACATAAAACATGCAAAAACCATCATCTAGACATGGGTTGAATTTTTTTTTATCATATTCTTACAACTGTCTCATAATGAGAAATAATAAACGCATTGACTAATACATGATTTCACTTGTTAATCTGGCATTTTTGGAGACTGAAGAACATGAAGGATGTCTGTTTTTCTTACCAGCCCAGTGAAAGGAGCAATGTCTAGTGAGTAGATCCAGCGAGCATGGGCATTGACCTCAGCATGCAGTATCCCAGTGACACCCTCATACAGGCGGATCTGTCCATTGCCATAGCCGGCTATCACAGTGCCTTTCCACAGCTTCACAGAGGAGCAGGTAATGCTGGTGGGGTGCGAAAGGTCAAATCTAAAAATCATTTCCACTTTTCTGCCAGCTATAGAAGGATTCAGAAACAATATGTCCAATAACAACAGGACATTCATCACATTCGTATTTCTTTCTGTGTGCTCATTATAGTTTCATGAAGTTCAAAAACACTAGTGCAATCATATTGCTAAATAAGAAAAGCTCTCTGCTCGCACGTTGTTTGCTCCTCTTTGAATTTGTTCAGTCAGTGTTTGTTATAGCTGTTGTATTCATGTGTTTTATTATTTTATATTCTACTGTATGTATGTATGGAGTGTGGTGTGTTCTCCCTGTGTCTGCATGGGTTTCCTCCGGGTGACTGTCTGTGAGGAGTGTGGTGTGTTCTCCCTGTGTCTGCGTGGGTTTCCTCCGGGTGACTGTCTGTGAGGAGTGTGGTGTGTTCTCCCTGTGTCTGCGTGGGTTTCCTCCGGGTGACTGTCTGTGAGGAGTGTGGTGTGTTCTCCCTGTGTCTGCGTGGGTTTCCTCCAGGTGACTGTCTGTGAGGAGTGTGGTGTGTTCTCCCTGTGTCAGCGTGGATTTCCTCCGAGTGGCTGTATGTGAGGAGTGTGGTGTGTTCTCCCTGTGTCTGCGTGGGTTTCCTCCGGGTGACTGTCTGTGAGGAGTGTGGTGTGTTCTCCCTGTGTCTGTGTGGGTTTCCTCTGGGTGCTCTGGTTTCCTCCCACAGTCCAAAAACACACATTGGTAGGTGGATTGGCGACTCAAAAGTGTCCATAGGTGTGTGTGTGTGTGTGTGTGTGTGTGTGTGTGAGAGAGTGAGTGAGTGTTGCACTGTGAAGGACTGGCGCCCCCTCCAGGGTGTACTCCCACCTTGTGCCCAATGATTCTAGATAGGCTCTGGACCCACCGCGACCCTGAACTGGATAAGGGTTACAGATAATGAATGAATGAATGTATGGATTGTATTGTTAGTGACTGCCTGTGAACCAAGTTTCTCTTTGAGAGATAACAATGAGCTGAACTGAAGTAAAGCTGGTTGTGGGCTTACTCGAATCCAGGGATCTTGTTGAGAAGCTGGAAGTCTCCTCCTGACTTCCACACACAGAGAAGGCCTGAGTCATCAGCGCTCACCAAGTCAGCTATACACTCCTGAGAGAGGGAGACATAAAAGATTCTGCTTTAAAATGAAAGCTTCAATGAATTAATAAAGTAAACTAGACTTCCTGTGCTGAATTACAACCAAGCAGCTGTACAGGTTCAGAAGACACAACAAGGTGCTAATTAGTGTGCTATATTAAAAAATGGATTAATGTCTTATTGTATTACAGTTCATCAGGGATCAAACCTCACCATGATTAGTTTCAAGTTAGATCTGATTTTCCCCTGTAAATCTTATGCATCCGATTCATCATGTTCACACTGATTGATGTGTGGAGTGTGGTGGTACGTTACCGTGCTGCCTGAGCACTCAGAGGCCAGGTCTGTGATAGCCTCTGTGTGTTCCTCCAGGACTTCGGAAAGTGTGATGTTACTCCCTTTACTGGGAACATCAAATATCAACAGTGCACCAGACGAGACCCCTAATGGGAATGCAGGGATTAATGCAAATTTTTAGGATATGACTTCATTATAAACAGACCATTATAAAAAATGAAGGTGTAGTAGTGTTTTGTCACACTTACCCACACAGATGTATTTCTCTCTCACAGCAGCAATCCCTCGTGCAAAAACAGCTTGAGCTGATACAGAAGAAATGATATGAGTATCCACACACACACACACACACACACACACACACACACACATATATATATATATATTTAATAGGCAACTCAACAGCACTGTGTTTTAGAAGTTTACCTGTGGGAGTCTCAGGAGTGTCCAGTGCATGCCAATACACCATGATGGATCCATCAGACTCATACATCTAGTATATACACACAGACATTTAGAACACACACAGTGACATGTTGGATATTTGGGAGCCAAATGTGTATATTGATGACCCACCTGTATCCCTTTCTGAGATGTTAGGACAAGCAGGTCTCTAGATGGTAGAACACACCACGCTGCCTGCACATAACACAACAGAATATTTACCAAAGACATTACACCTGCTGTTAATAATGCACACATCCTACTGACGTTAGAGAAGACGTATTATACACTTTTCACACAGTTCCCTGGTGTCTTAATGAAATGTCTGTGACCAGCTTTGGTCAAGATTTTAACACAACACCAATTTTACCATGCCTAATGGGCACTGTTCAAAACAACTAGTTTCAGCATCTTTTCCTTTCTCTATGTGGCCATTTTCACTTAGATCTCTTTGTTTTCACATTATTTTATCAGTACCCTTAGTTCTTCATGCCTGTTTTGTTTGTTTACTCGTTTTTTGCTCTCACATAAACAGGACTCCAGCACTGCGACTGGAGAGGCTCAGCCAAGGGGGCAGGACAATACCGAAGAGCCTACATTGGATGCAGTACAAAATCAGCTCATTTTATCTCATGTTTTCTGACATAGACAGAGCACAAATATCTGACTCTGTATTCTTATGCCACAGCTTGTGTGAAACACTTGCAAATCACAGGCCTATATAACATACTCATTGGCCACTTTTACTGTTGTACATGCACATTCTGTGTCAGTGATTTCCAGGTCAACAGTGATCACTCTTTTATAATGAGGGTGTACATACAGAGTGAGTTAGGAACATTACCTGCATGATGAGAGAGGAGCTGGTGGCCACGTTGCCTTCTTTGGACTGCAGCTGTCGATGTGAGTAGTTCAGTCCATCCCAGGAGGCACTAACCATGTTGACCACATTAGCGTGGACCACAGTGAAGTAGGTGAGACACCGGGGGGCAATGCGCAGCACACTGAGGTTGTTGTAGAGGGCAGATGCACTGCTCTTGATCTGGATGCTCTTTTCTTTGTGATACATTTTTGCCATTTCTGAACAAATAAATGAAATTACTCTTCCACGACTCCTTCTAAAACACAAAGACAGATGAAGTCAGAGACTATTCCTCTTCTTCTTGACACATTACAATGATTAATGTGCATCTATTTATACTCTTTTGCTGTGTCTGATCCACTCGTTCAAATCCAACACACCACTACCACCACGACAGTGTCACTGCAGCAATGAGAATGAACCACCATCCAAATCACACCTAATCTGTAGTGCTCCCTACCATTGAGGAACAGGGTGAACTGGGGCTAAGGAGGACTGCGTTCTGTAACTGTAGAACTACAAATGAAGCTGATAAAATGGTCAACGAGTGTATGAACAAGACGGTCAAATTACAGTTATAGCAGACTGGTGTACGTTTCGTAGATACAACACTCCTTAATTGACTGGAGCTCGCTACGTTATCTACGTTCAAATTACGTTAATTTGAGACAAGGACATTTGGTTAAATTAGCCACCAAGCTACAGCCAACTACCATTAGCTGCAGTGTTTGTGTAGTAATAGATAATGCACACAGCCAGTGCATCCGTATTCGGTGTAAGTACGGAGGCTGTAACGTAAATACAGCTACCCACTGGCAACACACAACACATTTAAAGTTACTATTAGCGAATACTATAACCGCCATTTTTCACTCACACAAACACAACGGCTCTTACCACTGCGCGTCTTCTGCAGCCATGGGGACGGCATCAGCCACGTAACGCGCTCACACAGGCTGCGCTCCGATCGGCGTACTCGTGTTCTTTCTAGAACGCCTAACTAGTGCGTAGTGTTCTTGTGAGTTCCAGTATGAGACGTTACAAGTGTTGGAGACCAGGAGGACCGTATTTTTTTTCTTTATTAATAAAGGGTTGTTTGCGCGTAAGCTTTTCAAACATTTAGATGCACTATACATTGACATAAAAAACTAAACATTAGGAAAAATGTACCAGGGTTTCTAGTTGGTGTTTTGAACTGCTGATAAAGTCTCTGCTGATTTGTGATCGGTCATACCCTTGGTTTTTGATTATTTTTAAATAACACTGATTGTTTTAGTACATGACAGCCTCTATACATTTCCAAATTAATTTACAGTCGTCTGAATAAATCACACAAATAAATTCTTTAACGGCTTCAGTTCATCTGCTGTACTTTTTAAACAAAGCACGTATTTGTACACTTCTAATCATGTTGTTTGACTAGTCTTACTTTACTTTTTTAATCATTATTAATCACTTTATTTTTACTCCAGTAATTTAAAAACCTTTATTAACATAATATAATAAAACTACCTTTACTTCACACAGCCCCGGTTTGTAGAGCATTTCGAGTGCACTTTTAAGTGTAGAGTAGTATGTAGTGTACTAGCGTATAGCCTCAAGTACACTATTTGGAACATGACCATTCGTCGTTCTCTCATGTAGGCGGATGTTTGGGGCGTGGCCAAAGGCTCAGCGGCTTGTGTTGCCTAGCAACTAACAGATCAGGCGCGGCCGGCCAAAGAACGAGGAACGTTTCTCACTGAGTTTTCACTGGAAATAACGGAAAACCAACTATAATGTGCGATATTGTAAACTAACTGTAAAGTCGGTAAGTCTCCAGCAGTAAATTATAGCTTCTAATGATAACGTCATACACTTCAGTCTCACAAGAATAGACATTTAATTACGAAAACCGATTTCTGATAAAATTACATTAAACGTACCAAGTATGCTGTCATTAAAGCATATTACTAACGTTACAATGGTTTCTGAACTCAATATCACTTAGTGATAAAGCCTCCAGCTCTTAGAGGACTCTGCATTAATCTAGACTACTGGAACAGGGCATTCCTATTTTACCTTATGTTCCATAGTGTTATATATGACACCAATTTATAACATGACAGTGTCCCATGTTCCTCATTTCTACAGATGTGCTCTTACAGTGTCCTGTGTTCCCCAGCTCTATAGCACATAATGGGATGTCTCTAGTTTTGTTGTATTTGAAAAGCAGTTTTAAAGTAATCTCCCATTAAAGTATAATATTTATGAAATATAATTGATATGGTTCAGGGTGGCACGGTGACTGGCGCCCCCTCCAGGGTGTATTCCCGCCTTGCGCCCAATGATTCCAGGTAGGCTCTGGACCCACTGTGACCCTGAACTGGAAAAGTGGTTACAGATAATGAATGAATGATATGGATCAGCTTTTTAGTGAACACCTCCTGGTGCTCCAGGTTATTCTCACAATCAAAAAAGTAAGAATTTTGGCTGTGTGAACCTGGCCACTGGTGTTTGTGAGTGAATGGACCGGATCCATGTTCAAGGTGTGTTCGTAACTTGCGTCCACCGATAACAGGTAGGATTCAGACACGTTGCAACCCTAATCAGGTTTAAGCGATTACAGAACAGAAATGTGTTAACTGAATGCTGAAGCAGGGAAAACAGGACCATGGCAAATCAGGAGCTTTGGAACAAAGACAGCTAAGGCCCTCAGAACAGGCCCCAGGGACTTTAGGCCACTGGGAGCATAGATGCACTCCCACTGTGAGGATACAAGCCTTAAAGAAGTAGTGAGGTCAGGTACTGATACTGAAGGATAGTTTTAGATTAAATTATTGCTCCAAATAATTCCAAAAGTTTTGTTGATCCATAACTTATTAATATATTATTAACTTCTTAGGAACCATGTCACGTGCCACATCCAAGAACCGAGCTGAAAAGGGACGGGCCACACCCGCACAGCCCCCACCTCACATGCAAACTCCAGTCCCAGTGGACATCGTCCCTGGCTATCTCAGTGAGTCTGACTGGCTGTCCATGATATCTCAGCAAGAAGGAGAGGATGTTGTGGCAGACATAGTGGAGGAACTGGTGGACAGTGTGACAGAAAAGTGTTACAAGTTGTACCTTGAGAAACAGGTAATACATGTCAGTAATGGAAAATACCAACTAGCCTTAATACATTATTCATAAAGGAGCATTGGTCTTCTTCACACAGCTAGTGCCATTCACTGTGGTGTGGGCCAGAGATGCCATGGTCCAGGTGATAAAGTGTCAGTACCTAATGCGTGACGACAGCGATGAACCAACCACAATCTTAGACGTGAAAGAAGACGCTGAACCTCTACCTTCGGTCACAGATTCTTGGGCTGAAGGCTGCGTGCCAGTGATCAGAATAGCAAAGTCCTCACAGGTAATGATCTGGACCATGCTGAAATGTCCTTTAAAGTTAATAGAAAACTAGCACAGCACTCAGTTTTCCTAAACACTTTATTTGTTTGCTAGCAAAAGTTGGAAACTCCACTGCTGCGCTCTTTTCACTGACTTAAAACTCTGGTTTAAAACTCTCATGCTTGCCTACAAAGCCAAGAACGAACCCCCTCACCCGCCCCCTCCCCCCCCCCCCACCTTATGGCAATGGTCAAGAGACAGGCTGCACCTTGAGCCCTTTGAGCTTCAAGCACAGCTCGATTTGACTCGCTATCCGCAAAGACACATGGAAGAGTAGCGTCAAGAGTCTTCTCAGTCCTGGTGCCCAAATGGTGCAATGAACTACCACTGGCTGTACAAACAGCGGACTCTCTCGCCGTCTTCAAAGTCGTTCTGAAGACCCATCTCTTTATGACCCACTTAAGTGAGCATTAATTTAAGTGCACACCATAACAGACAGGATTGCACTCATACTGCACTTAACTTCCTTTTAGGTATGAGCACTGACTAGACGCTGTGTGCTGCACTTACTATGTTTAGTTCTTTCTAGGTATCAGCACTGGCCCTTGTTCTGGCAGTATCTGAGCTCAAGGGGAGATTGGACACAAAACTATTTGTACTAGTTTTTTTTGTGAGTCACTCTGGATAAGAGCATCTTCTAAATGCTGTAAATGTAAATGTATCCTCCTTTTCAGTAGCTGTAAAACCGTAAAGCCGTAAAAAACGTTGTTAAGCTTAACCTTAACTTTGTCCCAAAACTTAAAACATCTCTATATGTTAAAATGTAATGAGCTACATTGTGGGGACCAGCTATTTCCCACAAGGAAAACAATTCACCAAAATATGAGTGTGTAAACAGGTCCCCACAATGTAAAAATGTTCCTGGTAAACACAAACACACACACACAACTAGAGTGGGGTGTACCTCAGCTGTGGATGTTCAGTGGGGAGACAATGCTGTTCCAACATTTCATTGAACCAGCAACATTTCACTCACACACAAGTTCAAATAAGGATTTGGTTTTTTATTTGATCATTCAGCCATTATCTGTAAGCGCTTATCCAGTTCAGGGTTGCGGTGGGTCCAGAGCCTACCTGGAATCATTGGGCGCAAGGCGGGAATACACCCTGGAGGGGGCGCCAGTCCTTTACAGGGCAACACTCACTCACTCACACACACACACCTATGGACACTTTTGAGTTGACAATCCACCTACCGACTGTGGGAGGAAACCGGAGCACCCGGAGGAAACCCACGCAGACACAGGGAGAACACAGCAACTCCTCACAGACAGTCACCCGGAGGAAACCCACGCAGACACAGGGAGAACACACCAACTCCTCACAGACAGTCACCCAGAGGAAACCCACGCAAACACAGGGAGAACACACCACACTCCTCACATACAGTCACCCGGAGGAAACCCACGCGGACACAGGGAGAACACACCAAACTCCTTACAGTCACCCAGAGGAAACCCATGCGGACACAGAGAGAACACACCAACTACTCACAGACAGTCACCCGGAGGAAACCCATGCGGACACAGAGAGAACACACCAAAACGCGGAGCGGGAATCGAACCCACAACCTCCAGGTCCCTGGAGCTGTGTGACTGCGACACTACCTGCTGAGGTAGAGGCCGCCATTATTTGATCATATTACAATATTCACAGCCATTGTCATCAACAAAAACTACACCCAATCACACAACACCCTTTTGCCAAATTGTTTGCTGTAGCTTCTCGCTTTGTGAATGGGATTTTCTGTTTACGTTCTATCAGGCTTCTCCCTCCTTTGTGTGCTGAGTATAAATATGCCGATTAATGACATATTCTATTCACAAAGCCATAAATAATTCAAAAACTTATTAGCAGCTTAATATTAATGTAACTGACATGTTATTATATCAGCAGGGGTGTAGGTTTGATGGACAGGAGCTCGACATCAACTATCCACTACAAAAGCAGAGATGCCAGTCAATGAAGAAAACAGAATCTCCCCAGAGAGAACCAAGAGGAGACAGAAAACGAAGTGGCCGGGCTGTGAAACTAATCCCTGCAGCTCAGGCATCATTGGAAGTGCAAAGAAAACCACACCCCCCTGAAATACCTTCACGAAGCAGACTCAAAGCTTCAAAAGGACATTATATATCACAGTGTCAGGACATTCCAGCTGAAGAGAACCTGGAACGAAAATGATTTCCACAGCAAAAACACATAACTGAGGTTCTCGATTAAGAAAATATTAAGCAGATGCTTCAGCACATCCACTCAGCATGGAAAACAAAGTAAGAGAACACTGCCTTTGTTTTAGTGGATCAAGAGCTACATTTGAGGGTAGTCAAAGCAGTAGAAAGGAGTCCTTACATTTAATGAAAGAAGGGTCCTCAAAGTGGTGCACATTTCAGTTAAAAAACAGAATCAGTTCACTAGCCATAATGCTGGCTTTATATCAGACATTACCTAGTCATCACTAATCCCAATATCACTTTAGCAATAATTCATTCAAATTCATATTCAAAGCTAAACAAAAAATATGTCCATATGTATTGCACATTTCATATTTTAAAATGTAACTACTGTCTGTTTGTGATGTACAAGTGCCAGACAGTACTTTTAATTCAAACAAACAACAAAAGATTTTGCAACTGTAATATTTTACTTGTAAATATGTACTCAAAGGGCTGACATCCAAGGACTTTTAATTTATTAAAAATAAAGTAAAAGACTCTGAAACTATTTAATAAGTAAAACATATTAAAATATCATTATTGGTACTACTGTGTACCTTTTAAATTCATTTTAATTATTTGTTGCTTTATTTCTGAGGAGGTCATATGTCAAGGTGAACATTGTTGTACACACTGGACTCTGTCAGCTTATCTGATGTAAAATTTAACATTACTTTACACTTGTGAGAAGACCCAAGGGTTGCAATGAGTAAAGCACAAATAAGCTTATGTATCCATTATGGATCCACAGGTGCCATTTCATATTTGTATATTAAATGTTATATTAATATTTATTATATTAAATGTTTATACGTTGTATTGATTTATTGTTATTATATACTGTAATATGCAGTGTTATTCATTCATTCATTATCTGTAAGCGCTTATCCAGTTCAGGGTCGCGGTGGGTCCAGAGCCTACCTGGAATCATTGGGCGCAAGGCGGGAATACACCCTGGAGGGGGCGCCAGTCCTTCACAGGGCAACACATACACACATTTACACCTACGGCCACTTTTGAGTCACCAATCCACCTACCAACGTGTGTTTTTGGACTGTGGGAGGAAACCGGAGCACCCGGAGGAAACCCACACGGACACAGTGAAAACACACCAACCCCTCACATACAGTCACCCGGAGCGGGAATCAAACCCACAACCTCCAGGTCCCTGGAGCTGTTACTACCTGCTGCGCCACCGTGCCGCCCTGCAGTGTTATTAAAATAAACAAAATTAAATTTACTGACAAAACAAATGAAAGTACTTTTAGACACTACCTTACCAGAGATTTAGTTCTTAATTTGGTAGATTAATTAATCTTCAAATTCAATGTTTTCTATAGAAAAAGAGCCGAGGGTCATTCTACTGGAGAGTCCTCAACTCTGGGCTTTATTTATTTATCTAGCTAACTCATAAATCCTGTTTTGTGGAACAGCCCACATTCGGCTTTGTTGTGGACTGCAGGGGAAGCGCGGACGTGACACTTCTGTTTGGGAGCAATGCTAGTTGTTTTGTTTCACCAGAATGGGTCACGTTTGGTCATTTGTGATGAACAGGTGTATAATTCTGAAAGCAAGTGTCTCATGTCAGACAGACGTAGTACGCAACACTGCTCGTTTTACTTTAAGGGACTGTTTTGGTAAACACTTGCCAAGCCCCTCTCTCCCCCCTCTTTCTCCCACACAAAGTGAAGGGTACTTTACTGCCTCCCATTATCTCTTCTAAATTAGTATTCTCTACTTACGCTTTCTGCATATTTCCTTGCCACCAGCTATAAATCGCCAGTGTTCCTCCAAGAGTTGTTTTGTGTGTGTGTGTGTGTGTGTTAAGTAACTTATTTGTTTACGAGCTGAAGTGGAAGCATCCACTGTTTCTGTATCTTCAAACGTGGCGTTGCTGCAAAAAGTGACCGAAACTGACAAAACTGCAAGTTTTAGTTCTGCTGGCTTAAACATCAGCACCAGAGTTTGGGGGTTAAGTTTTAGTCTCTTTAGAAACAGGTGTTTATCACCGCTGTCATGGAAGGAGAAGAGTGGAGGACATTCTGCGCTTTAACCGTCACTGCACTTTTCCTGCAAGGTAAATAAACACGTATACACAATTATAAACACAAACAATGCATAGGGAACCGATAACGTACATGTAACATTACTGGCGATGAATTATACACCGATACTTGTTCCAGAGGTAAAACACAAAATCTACCCTGAGTCTGGACTTGTTCTCTACGCCCTGCACCCTACATAGTACACTACGTAGGGCACTAAGTAAATGATTTAGATCTAAATTAAATATTTTGTATGTTTTTATAGCATATTATACACCACAATAAGATACACAATTACCCATACAACACTAAGTGCCCTACAACAAATACTGTGTTGTTGTGTGACGTGCCCTATGCAGTGTGTATGGAGTCATATGGGGCGTCCCCAGTCTCCGGCTACCTGCCGTTAGCTAAACCGTTAAAAGCAGAGTGGTAAACACAGATTCAGAGCTTTTATTATTATTATATGAATTGTTCCCACAGAGTACACTTTCTTAAGGGCTCAGTTGCTGTTTTTAACCAGAGAAAGTGATTTAGATGCAGATGCCACAGATTAGCTTAATTACATTAATTACCCCAAGTTCCGGCCACTTTAATTACAATATTGGAAATCTTAGCTAACTGTAAATAAATAGAAGTACTTTACTCACTCAAATCAACATTTTTCAGGAGTCAAATATGTGTAGATTAATGTCCAAGACTTGCTTGACTTTGAAAGAAAATATGTTTTTAGATAAAAACGCTTTTGTTTAAGTAGGTGCCAATGCTGCTAAGATTATTGGTGCCACCTCCCCTGCTTGTGACAGTCAAACGAGACCGTTGCTACCACATTCCGTGGTTTTGAGAGGCTCACAATGAGATTACGTTTGTCCTGTGTTGGTATCCGTACTCTATATGTGAGGATTACAATGGCGGTAGATTTTCCCCTCAGAGAAAAGGAAGCTAACCTGTAAGCTAACTTTTACACTGAGGGAAATATCTTTAGCGAAAAGGAAATGGAAATGTGTTGTGTTCCACATGCAGTTTTGCACACAAAGAATTACAACACTGTTAGAGATACTTAAATATTGTTTAGATGTGTGATTTTTTGCAAGACTGATGTTTAAATGCCCTACTAGGTCTTAATCCTATGTTTTATTGAGTTACCCAATGCGATTGGCGAAGAGAGAGAGCGGAATTGCACCATATACGACAGTGGCCGGAATTAGGGGACGGCCGGAATTCTAAGTATAAAAGACTGCTAACTAAGCTAGCATTTGTTGCTAGCTGTAATACTTGCTAGATGTTATTTCTGTAAATATACCACAAATTCTGGGGGAAACTACAATTTCTAGAAATTTGTAATATGGAATAAGCTACAAGTCTTTGTTGAATTACGTGAGAAAATATGATATTGCCTTAAAAAGTCCTAAATATTTAAACAAATCGGGCATAACAAAACATCTATATTTTATAATTTTACTTTTTAACAGTCTAATTCAGTAATGTAACTCAAATAATAAATTGTCAAAATAAATGAAATTTAGACATTATGGAATATAGGCAAATTGGAATACCGAAAAAGAAAAAGCATTATTACTGTGAAGCACACCTAAATGTGAGTGTGTTACAAGCCAGCTCCAATAGGTAGGCTACATCAATAGGACACATTAAGATGAGTTGAGTTTTTCGCTCATTAACTCATTCACTGCTACATTGTGTTTGATTTAAAGTGATCTGTATAGAGAAGAAGCATGGAGAATCCTAAAGCCTTTTCAAAGACTACATTAAGCACATAGACTTTGTAAATATGTGCTGGATATTCTTTGTACTGTAAATCAGAAACCACACTGAAATATAGTACATTGTGCTGTGACATATATTGTGTGTACACTGTAATTTGCACTTCCTCGTGAGTATTATAATGTAGTGAAACAGGAAGTGTGTAGCTGTCACAACACTCAGGCCACTGTCTGTGAGGGTTTTTGTGTGTTCACCCCATGTCTGCATTTGTTTCTACTGGGTGCTCCGGTTTCCCCCCACAGTCCAGGAACACAATTCAACTGGCTATTCAGAAACACGCCCATAGGTGTGACTGACACTGTGAGTGTGTGATGCCTTGTGTTGGACAAGTGCCCTGTCCAGGGTGTGTTTCTGTGTTTTTGTAATTACTTTTATACTGCTTTTTTCAAGAACCCAAATCCCTTACAAAGATAGTACACAGAACAAAGAAGTCTCTGGATTCACTATGACTTGAACAGGATAAAGCAGTTACAGAAAATGAATGAATAGATGAATGAAAGTAGGCCTTTTATAGTGCACTAATTAGTGATTCAGATTTAATACAAAACATTTAAACAACACTGCAAAATGGCTCTGAAAATAGGTCTGTACTAGTAAAATAGTGTAACATAGTGCATTATTCTAAATATTGGTCCCCATGTGTAGCAGTAACATGAGTGTGTTGGTGAGAACTAAAGCCTCACTGAATACATATGTGTGTGAGTGAGTTTCATGAGATGCTTTGATTCTAAAAAGTTACAAAAAGTACAAATATGCACCTGTATTTTGGGAAACAGAATGTACTTACCCTTTGCCTAATTCATTTTTGCTAAATAAGCTTCTCTTATTTAGTGCCAAAGTTTTTCTCTTTTCCCTCAGTAGAAGTGTCAGGGTTGAGCATGAGGAATGAGCATTTGGGAAAGTGTATACAGGTTCAGGAGAGTCAAGCCCACAGCAGCCTGAGCCTGGAGGAGTGCAAACCAGGCTTGGCTCTTCAGGAATGGCGCTGGAGCTCAGAGAGCCAAACCCTCAGAAACCCACAAACGGGCAAATGCTTGACTGCCATCCAAGCACAAGAGCACGAGACCGTAGGGCTGCAGACCTGTAGGCCTGTGGAAGATGAAGGCCAGCTCTGGAGCTGCTCGAAGAAAGGCCACCTAACCCTGCATGGCAAAGGCTTACATCTGAGTGCTCAGCAGGTCTCCTCTAGGGTGTTTTTGTCGGCAGAGCGAGGAAAAAGCAGCAAGTGGAGGACACTGAACAAACAGACCGTGTGTGAGGAGGAGGAACCAGATAACCTTGGCGCTCAGAATGAACCAGAGAAGGCAGGACAACGAATCATTGCTAAAATCCGCCTGTGGCAGCGTAAGATCATGTGTAGGAGTCATTTACACCAGACTAACCAGACTTTATATCATGCTGTCACCCCCCTAGAAAAATAATGCCACCTCACACCAGATCTCTTGACATAACTCTTCTGAATACAGTATTTTAACAAGCGACAACTTAATCGCTCACCAGTTTTGTGCACTGTGAAGCAGTGATATATCTATCATATGCTCTTTTTTACTTACCTATGGTTGTCTGGCCTCCTGTTAAATGGTCCATGTCAAGGACTACTAAATTTCATTTGCCTTTCAATAGAGCAAATCTCTTTATAAATAAACAATGTTTTTGGTCCTTAAAAACTCAGAACCTTTATAAATAAATTGAAATACAGTACAGAGTATTCGCTTATTCATGTACTCAGAAGTGTTTTCCATCCTGTTCCCATTATAACATATCCTTGAAGTAGCTAGTCCACTGTTTATCTGTATCATTGGGTCAATGACCAGTCATTTGAAGAGAAGTTATTGTCTGTGTAACAGGTAGAGATTATGCTGAAAACTACTGATGTACTTAAACTACAATGCTGCCATGCTTTGTATTTGTTTAGCTGTGAACAACGACATTCCTACCAAGCCAGCTCAAATCCCATCTTCGGTTCCTGAGAAAAATAGCAGCATGGATGCCTCCCCGAATGAGCTCAGCCTGGAGTATGGTGAGTTTTCCATAGTGTCATCATGATGGTGTCAATTGTAAAATATGCAACAGGCAAATTCAAGTTTTACAAACTGTTAAAAAGTCTTTGTAATTTGTGGTAATCCTCACAAGAGGGCAGCAGAAGACAAGAATGAATAACGAGCCTGTTTCAAGTAGTTCAGACTCGTGGAAATACACTTTATCTCCAACTGTTTGTACATCGTTGAATTACTTACTGACACAGATGTGCAATTGCGCATACACAACTTCACAGAAAAACAGAAAATGCATGCTCACGAGCAGCTGCACATGATCTTACAAGCACCATACCCACTGTTAAGTGTGGGCTAGAAGAATGTAAGGCACTGAGTTGTGGAGAAGTGGACATGTGTTCTCTGGTTCATCCACTACCACTGGGATTGACGAGAGATAGTAATGGAAATTATAAACCTCAGTTTTGGCTTAGATTATTCATTTATACTCCCCTCTGAAAAGAGACTCAGAAAATGAAAAGCAAAGACAAACAGGCTGAAACACAGCTTCTTTCCTCAGGCTTTGAAAGTCATCAACCTCCACCCCACCCCAACAACCTTAATTGTCCTTAACCAATCCATCCTGACTGAATAACTAGTGGAATCAATAGACAATCACCCATCCTAACGGACAATCACAGAACACCCCCCACCCCCACCCCCACCACCCATTTGCACACGGCACTTTAAATAATCTCAAGCCTGTACATGATCTTTTTGTTGTTCTGCACATGTACTGTTTGTCTTTTAACTGCTGTCTGAGAGAGGATGCTTAAACTGCAGTTCAGTGTTTTAACGCTGTTTTTGAACATTGTTTCTTCAGCAACAATAAAGCTATTCTATTCTAAACTGGACCCTTCTGGACTCCCTGTCCACTATAATGTAATAATTTGTACTAAATATTATACCAGCCATGGTACTTAAACATGAAAATGAATGGTAACCAAAGTGCCAAAACAGTGAATTGTTTGTTTCTGACAGGAATGGGATGGAAGGTGACTATGCTGGTCCTGAGCTCACTTGCTCTCATCCTTGGAGCAGTTATACTCATCCTTAACATCTACCAAAACAGGTAAGATTCTCCCCTTTCAGTATAATTCTTATCACCTCTGTGTTTTTAAGGCTATGCACAGTCGGGTCCATGTTCCCTTACACATACGGTATGTGAATGCCTATTCATGTGCAGACGGTATGACCATGAATGCCCACAGACGTGTTTTGTTGTTGTGTTTATATAATGCTTATTGTACGGCAGGGCTTTGAGGAGGTATAAATGGGCAAAAACATCTAATTAATGTGAGTCCAGTCAATAACCTGATCATAACACATGTTTGGGCAAAAGGATGGACAACATTCTGTCTTTGGGAAGGTGGATATAACAGATTACTTACTGAATTGTATCTGTTTGTTTTAGACAAGTGTGTCATACATGGCCACAAATGTGTGTTGATGTAGGCAATATGCAAATTTGTGGCTTTAATTATTTGTTAGTGAAAAGTAAAAGACGATTTCATAAGCAAACATAAACAGTTTGCTACAGTTGAGTTAATGGAAACCTATAAGAGCTTTTTGTTATTCATTTAAATGCCTTAATTGTTTTGTTTTGTTTTTTTGTCTGCCAGGAGGAAGAAAACTGTCGTGGTCCTTAAGTCATACTCTTCAGGTGAAGCAGTCAGTCCGCCTGGATCACCAGTTCCCAGCGATAGAGCTCCTCTGACCAAGCATCCCATGAGACCCCCCAGATCCCCCTCCATCCAGCGTGGGGAGATTCTTGTTGAGTGGAAGGATGGCACAGTCACTCCATTGTTCGATACATACTTGACCAACTAAACAGCAAACCTCAAAAAAAAAAAGTTCTTTGGTAGAAAAATGTTTTGCAACAGTATGAGGTGGGTTCCTCTGTTTGAAACCTGATCCAATGTTTCCATTTAGTTTGTTTCCAGCCTGCTCTTTGGTATGTTGGGTGTTTTTTTAGACTACTCTCTAACGGATAGCTGCCAAGTAGAGTGTTTCTGCAGATGCTATCAACAAAATTCGCGAACTGTGACCACGAAAACGGTAAACAACCATAATGCCTGCTTTGAAACAGCTGTGCTCCACACCCTTTGGTAGCACCACATGAATAGCGGCGGTGGCAGACAGAAACATAGGGTGCTTTCAGGAAGGCTGAATCAATGTCAGTCAGTGTATGGGTGGGTGTTCAAATGTGCATATTACACACAATGATTCCCCAAAGGAGCAGACAAAGCTGAAGTACAAGTACAATGTATATGTTTCAGTGAACCCTCAGAAAACCTGGAGAACTCTTCCTAAGTATTTGGGGAGTGTCTACCAAGAAGATGCCTTTATTTAAAAGATTATCTCGTTTCAAATATAAGCACAAGTTGTAGACTAAATTCACAAATGTTTTGTTACGATGTGCAAGTTTGAGCATGTAGTGAAACACAATGTTACGGACCAGACAGGCAATTTGGAGTTTAACGTGAAGAGGCATTTGCTCTAGCCACAACCTGCAGTAATATTACATAATTACAAACAAGCTAGTGTTCGCATAGCCATGAATGCCACAAGGGTGGTGTAGCTTCTCTGTTTAAGAGTGAATACATTTATTGCCATGACTTCACGCAAATTAAAACAGAGACGCCCTTGAAACCGGCATCAATAAATTTGTTATTACCAAATCAGTTCTGAATTTATTATATAAAATATACGGTTAATAGTTAAAAAAGAAAGAGCTAACGTAATATATAGCTGGCGCGCAAAGTCAATAGTGCTGTTCTTACACTCTTAAAACCTTTAAACAGCTAATACGTGGTGTTCTTTAAATTTCTTTGAACAAAACAGTGACAGTACTCTGATGACAGGGATGTTTAACATGTTAAAATTTGAAAGTGCAGCATACTCTAGTCTATTGCTTGCGTGAATACTTGCTTATTAGGCTGAGACTATCCCTTAAATATTCATTTTGTCACAAATTAGATGGCACCTGTCCAAATAATGAGCATATTACCTGTCTATAATATTCTGTCAGTGTAGAATATTACCTCATAATTTATTACCCAGAGGCAAATAGCCCAGTTTTATCAAGTGATGGAAATTATGGGTTATAACGAGAGCAATCGTATATACTATACTTGCTGGTCTTGTACTTGCAATGCATTGGTGAAAATGGGATTTGTAGGAAAACATGCCAAATGCAGTTTTAATATCTTTAGTGTTTACAATTATTTAAATGTAAATTAACATCTCAACACTAGTGTACATGAGGAAGTAATGTTAGAATAGGTTTATCATATGGATTTTTTCCTCAGCATAACTCTGACTTGACCTGTAATGTTAAAGATTTTTTAGAATATTTGTATAAATAAACTTTGACTAATAATAAATGTGTTGATATTTGCTGTCTGTTTGGTTACCAGCATCACACACTTGCCTGATAAGCAGACGCAAGTTTAAACCCATACCTGTGCTTTCAGAGTGGAATCCTTAGCTTTCCCTGGGGTATATATATGGTTCCAGAACGGTGATATAACAGGGGAGGGCAGAGTACAGGCAGATTGTTAAGCCTGGAGAAAGATTTATGTCAAGAAATGCAAGTCCCAACAAAGCGGCATGTATCTTAACAGAGCCATTTGCAGGTGTGCGTGAGAGGAAACATTTCTACAGGAACCTGTTTTGCCACTACATTGTTTTATTATTGCTTTATCAAAATTAGAGGGCAAACCATAAAAAGTGACAAATCAAGCAGGCAAGCTGATTTCGAACTTAAATAAAGCTAAATATGCTAAATATTTTGGAAATCATGTAAACATATCATGTAAACTTATATTGTTCATATAGATTTATAGATCAAACGTAATGGCGATTAATATTACATCATAATTCCAGAATCTATCTTTACTACCTCAAATTAAACTTTTTATGATGATTCAAAATGTCTGTATTTTACCTTTTATTTAGAAAAGAGAACAGGACAGTGTTATGCTATACTTGAAATCAGGTAGCTCTGGTTTCTTCCCACAGTCCAGAAGCACACCTTGGTAGGTGGATTTGCCATGCAAAAGTGTCCATGTAAATGAATGTGTGGTGCTGTAAATGCGATGTACTAGCGCCCCGTTCTCACATCGCACCCAGTGAATCCGGGTAGGGCCTGGACACACAGCACCTCTGAACCGGAGAACTGGTTACAGACAAAGAATGACTGAATGAATTAATGTCAGGTACATCTGATTACACAGTTTGAACCCATTTACAATCTACAAACGACACATTTATTTTTACAGAAACTGAAATGTGACAGCTCTACACTGCTGTTACAGTTACAGCCAGTTCACAATCCTACAGTTCCCAAATATCAAGGAAGTACAGTTAGTCATATGACCTTTCTTCAAATGTATGATTCCCAGAATAGCTATGTTAAGCTTAAATAGCCACAACATTTCACAATGACTTACAACAACTTACAATTGTGACATAAGTCAAAATCTCAAGAAAATTACTTGTAATTTGACCCCGAATCTTCACAGCGTAAACTCACCTTCAAGGTTGGCTGTGAGCCTTACGGGTATATTGTATTGCTCATACACTGATTATGTATGTGCTTATTTTCAAGAAATGACTGTAGACTGCTCTTTTCTTTAATCAGACACATAACACACAATTCTCCACACAGTTTCTATGATAATGTCTCTGATACTTCTGTAATATCTCTGGTAAAAATGTGTTATCAATAAGAGCACCTCAAATCACTAAAGGTTTTTGACGTTACAAACATTAAAAATACAAAACTGACAGTTACAGCACATTGCGCTGGTGTTTTTACATTGGACTAGACGGGATAAACTGGATTATTAACAATGATTCATCACTGGGATTCTTGTTTTAGTCTAGGATTCATTATAATCTGGGTCTTGGAGAGTGGCCTGTTTCACTTGTGTGTCTACAAATTAGCAGCATTAAAAGATAAAGTGACGTTGATAGATGGCCGTATGTCAGATTTTATGTCAGAGGAGCCAAAGGAAACGAGGGCATTGCTGCTAGCCGCCTGCATTAAGTGTGGACTGAGGCATGCCAAGCTAAAGTGTATATGTGCTGTCCCACACGGCTATCTGTCCAGATAAGGGAATGTCTCCACCCGAGGATGTCCCCACCCAGACACTTGTGCAGGATGGGCCCCTCACCTATTAACAGCCCTTCTTCGTCCATCCTCATTCTGAATGCAGAAGCTACATCCTTCATTTGACTGCAATCTCATAGTTTTAGTCACGTTTTCAGGGTCATACAAAGTGCCCCCTGAGACATCATTTAATGCTACATTTTGAAAAGTGATGTTGCCCAAATCTTGAACTAAAAAGCAAATCTGCAAAGCGCAGCTTTTTCATTCGCCTTCCGCTGGTTTATTTGGGCGAGAACATCAGATAACACTTCTCTTCAATTAAGCCTGCAATTCAACAAATGTGCCGCACAGAGTTGTGACCCCAGCGAATGCCCAAGTGAGTTTAGAAAATTGTTTGTTGTAAAACAATGCATTCTGAGGATCCGGAGAAAGAGGACAGTAAATGACAAGCATGCAGTTTTTCAAATCTACAGGGATCTGGGAGGAAGCATTTTCATCTGAGGAAATTAACAGTTTATGGAAGCAGAGTGCACACTGAAAAAAAGAGAAAATGAACATTCCTCACAAAATATCACACTGTTTAAATATTCTTGTAAATGTCTTTGATTTTTTAACATAATCTGTAAATACTAACATTTTACAATGAACTTAAACAATGAGAATGACTTACACATAAAATTAACAAAGCTTTACCTCAGCTGTTAAGTTACATATTTGGAGAGGATATATTAATATTGACATGCCAATTTCTGCTGTTTTTAAAAACTCTATAATGTGACAGTAACATAAAGACAACCATTCATAGCAATGAACAGGCAATGAACAGTGGTGATGGAACTCAGAATTTAATGTACAATATTCATCACAGGAAGTCATTCCGGTGCACATGACTAAACATACATTGTCAAGTGTTTGGTGCAATTAATGTTATTATGTAATTAAATGTAAATTTTTCAGTTTTTTTCAGTTATGATTTTTGTGAGGGTTTTGTTTGTTTCTTACACAGAAATAAAGACAGAAAAAATACATGCAGAGCAGTTTTTTATTCTAATACCTATAGAAAAGACTTTAGATAAACACAGTTTATTGCGTGATCATCAGTATGACTTTAGAGCAAATAGGTCCACCTCGATGGCAGTGATGCAGCTGATAGATATTTCCCATGCAAAAGACAAAAAGAATATACCGTTGGGGTGTTTATAGACCTAAAAAATAACATTTGACACTATTGATCATGAATTACTAATGAATAAACTGGAGAGAGGTGGGATTAGAGGAGTAGCATACTCATGGCTCTAGAGTTACCTTGATGATTGATATCAATATGTACAAATAAACAGTATCAAATCTGAACAAATGAAGATCACACACGGGGTTCCAGAAGGTTCAGTGCTAGGACTGAAATTGTTTATATTGTACATTACCTATACGGTAAAATATCTAAATAGTTGAAATGTGTTTTTTCTTTGCTGATGATTATTTTATATTGCTTTAGAAAAAATTTGGAACAACTTCTGAATGCAGTGAAATGGGAACCAAAAATGGTTAAAAATGGTTTGATATTAACAAGTTATTGTTGAATTTGATGAGAACTTTGAACTGTGTTGAAAACAAAGTTTATAATATTTGGAAATCGACAAATCAAGAAAAATATTAATATTAGCATGTATGAAGTTGAAATCTATGAAAAAAAATATCTAGGTGTCATAATTGGTCATAAATTGTTTGAAACAACACAAACAATGTAAAAACAAAAATGGCTAAAAGCATTGCAATGTTACATGAAACCAAAGATATTCTAAACCAACAGTCACTTTGTATACTATATTGTTCATTTATAATCCCAAACATGACATACTGTGTGGAGTTGTGGGGAAACACACATTCATGCTACAGAAGAAAGCTGTAAGAATTATAAATCGATCACATTTTCATGAACCACCAAATAAATGATTCATTAATTTAAAGGCCTTAAAAATTAGTGATTTAGTCAACCTTCATACAGTGTTGATAAGCACAAAAAATTATTTCCTAAATGAATTCAAAAGTTGTTTGGAACTAGACAGACCAAATATAAACTTAGGGGATTAGTTATGTTTAAAAAAAAATAAGAGTAAGGACTAATATAAAAATTAGATGCATATCTGTCAAAATCTGTTTCTGCGCAACAATGGTGGAATTGGTGATCCTCTTACCATCTTGGCTTCAGAGAGACACTGACACTCTGAGAAGCTCTTTTTATACTCAATCATGTTGTCAATTGACCTAATTAGTGTTAATTGGTCTTCCAGCTTTTCGTTTTATGCTCAATTTCCTTTTTCCAGCCACTTATTGCTACTTGTCCCAACTTTTTTGGGATTTGTTGACACTGTGAAATTTTGAATCAACATATGTTTCCTTTAAAATGTTACATTTACTCAGATTAAACTTTTGATCTGTCGTCTATGTTCTATTACGAATAAAATATTGACATTTGCCATCTCCACATCATTGCATTCAGTTTTTATTCACAATTTGTTTAGTGTCCCAGCTTTTTTGGAATCCGGTTTGTGTGTATATATATATATATATATATATATTTTTTTTTTTTTTTTTTTCTAATTAAAAGTATTTCATTTTGTATTTATGAATGTTGTAAAAACTGAAATAAACTCTAACTAACTATTTAAAGTGGACTTTCAAAATGGAATCTAACATAAACCAATAGCACTACAAATAATTAGAAGGGACAAAGTACGTTCTAAAACAATGGCTCTGAAACTGAGGTATGTGTACTGTTGGTGGCCCGTGAAGCATCCTGAGGTGGTACAACAGATGACATATGGCAGTTTACTACATTCACTGAAAAAGGAATTATTGAATGAATGAAAATCTAATTGTTTCAGATTTAAATTCACACAATAAAGGAAACACCCCGGTTTCCAAACCCCATGGAATTTTGTTTACCAGCAGAACTAAATAAATACATAAGTATAGGCAATGCCTTAATATTTTTAAGTTCATAAAAAGGACAATTGTGCAGTTTAACTGAATGACCGTAGTCACTAACTGTGTTAGATGGAATCTACCTCCTTTGTCACTGTCCTCAGCTTTTCCGTTTTCCATGTAGATATAATCAGTGCAGCTATCATATAAGGAAATGGCTTCTCTCCTCTCAAAAGTAGCTTATATTGTTCTGCCTCAGATATAATACTACAATAAACAAAAACTACTGTCTTTCAGCCTATAGCCAAGACATTGTAAAGATGTTTTAAACATATACCTTAGGAGAAAACTGGCTGCACAAGTGACTGTACATCTAATGTACATATTATATATGGGACTCTGACAGACCATAAAGTTAGAGGCTACAAGCCTCCTTTGGAAGGTAATGGAAAATTTCCAGAGAATTCCTGCCCAAAAAAAACTACCCACCTGGGGACAAAATGATGAAAAGAATTTTACAGCCTGGCATCCATGCATTTGGAAATATCTCTTAAGCTGTTCCCTCTGTACAGATTTCCAGGGTTTTGCACTTTCACACATGGGCAGCATGTGGCTGGTCAAACAGTGTTTACATGTTTGAGCCTGGAAGCGTCTTAACAGGGATGACCCTCTAAAACACCTTTAATGAAGCAAAGGCAGGAAATAACAGAGACCTGATTAAAGCTGAGTAATCACAAGCTTTAGAAGCGCACTCTGTATGTCCAGCAGAGGAGCAGATAATAACACCTCCTCGTGCCAAACAGTGCACATCTGTTTAAAAGTCCAAAAGAATGAGGCTCTGGACCACGGTAACTCAATTCAGCTAAAGTTTTTATGGGAAAGAAATAAAACAGAGATAAATCTTTTTTAATATATACAATCTCAGATACGTAACAGAGTTCCAACCAGAAAGGCTCTTGATACAAGAACAAAAAACACACAAAGCTGCAACACAAACTCTGAACTCTCTACAAATATCTCTCCACAGGCTCCACCCCTTTACTGTGTTTAATCACATGATGCTGGTCACAATGACTCCAGGTTGCCTGGATACACTGTGTCTCAACTCCTGGCAGTGTTTTAATCAAAATGACACAAGGACAAGAGACGACAAGTTCTACTGTAATTCGAGCCATACTACAATATACATGAAAATATAAATGTGTGTAATTTTAAATGATAATATGTAAATGTAGTGCTTTGTCGACAACCTGACGTGCAGCAAGCTCTGTTTCTTAAAATGAACACAGTGACAATTTGGCAAACTCCATTCATGACATGGGTTTAAAGGTTCAGTTCAGACAGTTGCTATTAATTAAATCCAAAGTACAATTGCATTAATGTTCATGGAACTACATATTGTAGTGCAGCTATCCTAGAAATGCCTTTAAGGGTCACTAACAATTAGAAAATGTGATTCTGAATTGTTAAAAATATACAATATCATTAGTATCTTCTTTGTGCAGTGTTTTAGTGTTTATTTCGATAATGAAGCTTATTCATTAATATATTTTGTTTGAAATAACATGGAGTTCACAGAGGTGTGGCCTACTAGCATTGTAGCCCTCAGATTTCTTGGCCAATAGTTTACACAGACCCTTTCTCTCAGCTTTTCTCAAACCTCTCCTTCATGCTTTCATGACTTGCTGCTTGGATTGCTGCAGGTCTTGCTGGTAATAGCTCTTCCCTACATCACAAAATTCACTTAGTTAAGAATTGTGTCATCACTTACATCCACACATCTCATCAGGTTACACCCATCCACAGCCTTCACGGTCAAGAGTCTTCTACTCACATTCAAGGCTCTTGACTTTTGCTCAAATATTTTGCAGTAAAACCTAGATTATTTTGCAATAAAACCTAGATCCTCCACTGGCTGTATTAATTTTATTTTGTTGCTTCTTATCTGCCTGATCTTCTTTCTCTGTACAAGCCCAATCTTTCTCTCAGGTCCTCATCGTCAGACCTTCTAGTTGTCCCCTTGCCCCCTCCTTGATATTTGTTTTCAATCCTTCTCCAGAATTGCACACCATCTATTGAATTATCTCCGGCCTTGTGTTCAAGTGTCCAGGTCTATTTCCATATTCAAAACAAATTTTTTAAATCTTTCTCTGTTGCTTATAACGGGCAGCACGGTGGCCTGGAGGTTGTGGGTTCAAGTCCCGCTCCGGGTGACTGTCTGTGAGGAGTTGGTGTGTTCTCCCCGTGTCCGTGTGGGTTTCCTCCGGGTGCTCCAGTTTCCTCCCATGGTCCAAAAACACACGTTGGTAGATGGATTGGTATGGAGTAAAAAAGGGTCAAAAAGATTTTGAGTTTGTAAAACAGTACTCACAAATCTAACGGACTTTGTAACTGCATTTGAGCAACTACAGACACGTAAAACCAAAATCCAAAAATGTATTGGAATGAACAAATTTAAAAAACAACAACAATAAAAATCATTTAAATTCACAAATATGAAAAAAAGAATCAACCAAATGTCGTGAATGTGTGAATCAGTACCTTCTCAAACGGCTTAAAAGCTGCACACATTTTTAAGGTTCCAAATGTGACAGTGGGGTTTTTTGAATGAAGTGGAAAAAATCCACACATTCGCCTTCTCTGCTGCGTGTGTCAATCTCTTTTTGCAGTTGCGGATTTAAGACCCTGTTTTGACGGCCAGTTGATGGACCAATAGGAAAGCTTTAGCTGGACCAGTCACATCGCAAGGTTTGTTTAACCTTTTCCACCAAATGAACTCCGGTTCTTGAACCGGTTCTGTTCCTGATTCTTGGAACCTTGGTTCTTTCCAGTGAACCGCCGCATTTATACGGACAGCGGAGAAATGTAACCATGAGCCGTGGCTCTGACCAACGCGCATGGCATCACGCCTAACTGCACCAGAGACACATAAAAACGGGACGTGTTCCTGTTTTTTCCATATAATTTATTTATATGAAACGTTGTAAGTGACCCTGTCAAGCTCCACTGGGCGATAACACTGTATTTGAAGCTCTGAGCTCTTGGTTACGTTTGTCCACTGTTCACAAGGTCAGCAGGACGCCTCTGAACTCGGCCACAGCGTCCCCCGCTCATGAGGTATTCCTGATTCCCCTCTATACGCGTAGAAATGCACCAGTTGACTGGAAAGAACCAAGGTTCCAAGAATCAGTTACAGAACCAGTACAAGAACCGGAGTTAATTTGGTGGAAAAGCACTATGGTTGACATAAACAAATCAGTGTTCCGATTGGTTAAACAAACCTCGCGATGTGATTGGTCCAGCTAAAGCTTTCCTATTGGTCCATCAATTGGCCGCCAAAACAGGGTCTTAAATCCGCAACTGCAAAAAGAGATTCGCACACCCAGCAGAGAAGGCGAATGTGTGGATTTTTTCCTCGTCATTCAAAAACCCCCACTGTCACATTTGGAACCTTAAAAAGGTTTGCTCTTGCACATTTTAAGCCATTTGAGAAGGTACTGATTCACACGTTCACGACATTTGATTTACAAATGCAAATCTTTTTTTCATATTTGTGAATTTAAATTATTATTGTTGCTGTTGTGGTTTTAAATTTGTGCATTCCAATACATTTGTAGATTTTAGTTTTGCGTGTATGTAGTTGCTCAGTTACAAAGTCTGTTACATTTGTGAGTATTGTTTTACAAACTCAAAATCTTTTTGAACCTTTTTTGACTCCATAGATTGTCGACTCAAAAGTGTCCATAGGTGTGAGTGAATGTGTAAGTGTGTGTCACCCTGCAAAGGACTGGTGCCCTCTCCAGGGTGTGTTCCTGCCTTGTGCCCAGTGATTCTGGGTAGGCTCCAGACATGAATGAATGTTGCTTATAACCCACCTCATACAAACTGCCACTCACTTAATTCTCTCTCCATTTGCTCCAGTCACTATGACATTTGTTTATTTATTTAATAGCTAAAGATTCTGGCTTCTTGAAATTTCTTAAAATAACTATAATTAAAAATGGCATTTTACAGATTCCAACAACAGCAACAACAATGAAACCATCACAGTTTCCTCTGGCTTGAATTTCTGAGCCACTCTTTTGCAACTGTTATGGTTTCACACAAACTGTGTTGTTTCCACATTAGTGTTAGAGCTGCTGCTTCCCTCTTTTACATGCTACAATATGCCAGATGTAACTTTTACTGATATTACCTTCTTCTTTTATTTGCAATTGTTATTTGTTGTTTACCAGTGTTGTTTAGAGGGTTGAATTATGACCTTTCAGTTGCATGAACATACATCAAAATGTTTCTTGTTTATTTAAAAGTTTGTGACATGACCTTGCCACTTTTTATTTTGCCAAAATTGATAAAACCTAGATCCACCACTGGCTGCATTCATTTTATTTACTAAGAAAAATATTGAAAAAGAAGATGCCTCCACCGGTATTGTTTTAAAGCAAGTCAAAGCCTAGTCTGTTTTATCTTCTATTACATCTTCACCATACTTTACTCTTTTATTAAAGCTTGAATTGCTTAAACTTGAAGCACTTTGCTGAAATTTTAATAAAAACACCTTTCATAACCGCTGAGGATCCATTATACAACAGCAGAATGCACATATACTCCTAAAATGACCTGGATTTTCACACCTCATTCTAGTTGATATGTTTTGCATTTACCAAGACTTACTTAAGATAAAATATATGCGAAACACATGTCCACAGGCATTTAGGTAGGTGGCATGGCATGAAGTGAGACTGCATGCTGGATAGAGCAAAGCCCTCTGCGCATGTTAGATAACAGACAGAAGCTTTATTACAAAAACACCAACCCTATGAACCTGTTCCCTTTTCTATTTAACAGTAACAGAATTTCTGAACACAGAGCTGGTAGTGTCTCACACAGTGTGCCCTGCAAAACCAACTGTGGAAATAGAAGAAGAATGGCCAACTTACTAGTTAAGGCAAAACATGGTGAAAATGTGTTAAGGTGAAGTTTTTTTGATGGAAAGTAATCCCAGATAATCCTGAAGCCTGGCATTATTTTTTATCTTTTGGTGATTCTAGCACAGAACCTGTTTAAAGGTAAAAACCAAACCACATTAGGGGTAAACAAGGCTAGGCTAAAAGACAGCCTCAGGCACGTGGGAGATTACTCTCATTGTTACCAAGCTGTTAACTCATCAATTCAACATAGTCAATGAAAGCAGTCAATTTCTACCCCATATAAGGGTACTTCTTGAGACAAGTTCTCAATATTAAACTGAAGAAGAATTTAGGACTGTAGCCACTATTATGACATCTGCATGTATGGTATTTGGTAGATTCTTAAATACTTTTAATACTTTATTAAACTTTAATCATGATTAAGATTAAAGATAAATATATATTCAGATGTATTGGCCTAACTGTATGTTAGATTAGAAATGTTTGTATTTGTGAAATATTTTAATTTTAATTTCAATGCTTATGTAAAATGTATCCCAAAAACAGCATTTTATCTCAAAAGTGGCACATCTCAAAAGTAAGACCATTTCTCTCTCTGAGCAACATAGAACAGTGTATACACATGTTTTATAACTTGCAGGTAGACTACTGTAATACCCTCTTTTCTGGTCTACAAAAATATATTTAAATAATCAGTTACAAATCATTGTGGTGCAATAATGCTGGCTAAAATTATTAAACATTAAACCCATTTTGAAGTCTTTACACTGGCTACATGTTCATTTTTGTATTGATTTTACCTTGTTTTATTAGGTGCAACTGGGTACTGCCCCAGATTTCCTGTCACATATGCTTTTAGTTTATGAACCTGGAAGATCTCTTAAATCCTCTAGTGCTTTTCTTTTAAATGTTCCTCAAGGCAAGACAAAAATATCTGGTAATGTTTCTTTCAGTCACTAAGCTCTGAACCTCTAGAACAGCCTTCAAGTGAATGGAGCAAAAAATGTTCACATATTTAAATACAAATTAAAAACCTACTTATTTTGTCTGCCTTTTTGAACGTGTTTTACAGACTCTTATGGTATTAGTTCCAGTATTTTCTTTGTACTTTATTTTAATTATTTTTGAATGTATTGTTGTATTTACTTTTTTCTTATGTTTTGTTTGTAACTGTGTTTGTTCTATTAAAGCTTCATAAACATAAATTTATTTACTATACATTTTGTCTTTTTAGTTGTAATTTTTTTATTGATTAACTATTTTTAATGGTTTGTCACTCGTTTGTGAAGCACTCTGAAATACAGTTGGATTTGTCTGGAAAGTGCTATAAAAATATTTCACTCATTTGTTCATTGTCTGTATCCACTGATCCGGTTCAGGGTCGTGGTGGGTCCATCATTGGGCACAAGTCAGGAACACACACTGGAGGGGGCGACAGTCCTTCACAGGGCGACACACACACACAAACATTCACTCACACTTTTGAGTCGCCAATCTACCTACCAACGTGTGGAGGACCCGGAGGAATCCCACACGGACACTGGGTGAACACACCAAACTCTTCACAGACAGTCACCTGGAGCGGGACTCGAACCCACAACCTCTAGGTCCCTGGAGCTGTGTGACTGCGACAACTACCTTCTGCACCACCCTTATATAAATAATGTTTGATTGATTGATTGACAGATTGATTGATTGATCGATCGGTCAATGACCAAAACACATATATAGTGTACAAACAAGACAACTGCCCTGCTACTGTTGTAAGCATTTCTGACTGGAAAGTTTTATAAATCACTAAACATTTTGAATTGATTCTTATGACACATATCATGGAAGAAATTAGGAAGTCATAATCCTCCTACACTCTCAGAAAAAAAATGTACAGTAGAGTAATAATATTGGTCACCAAATGTACAAACTGTGTAAATGTACCTTTAAAGGTTCAACAGTGTTTAAAAGTTCAGTTGTGCTCCTTAAAGGTATGTTACATTCTCTTCTCCAGAAGGAGAGATGCATGTTTGTAATCTTTCAGTATAGAACAGTCATATAAAAAAATAATGAAAATCATGAAGATCAACACAATTTTAAAATCTACATTTATAATAAAACAAGGTACAATTATGTTTCCTGATTAAAGGTACAAATATGTACCAATGAGAGTACCACCACAGAGACAAAAGGTAAAAATTGTATTGACAGTGTATTGCTAGGACATGAGGAAGATTAAATATGGTATTTTTAGTGCAATCTTTATGTATCTGAGAAATATTTCAGAAGATTCTGTAGCCTATTTCTTAATGTTCACTCATAGAAATAGAAATATATCCAAAGGTGTTCTTGGGAGCAATAACTAAAAATAAAATATTCCTTAAAGGAATATTTTGTCATTTTCCAATGAAAAACCTGTATGTCCATTTTTGTTCATTTTTAATTTTCTGCCTTATTTGAACACAGCAGGTGGTCTCCTGCACATTGTTTGAAAATTTCATGATGAATGGACCAGTAGAAATGCTCCAAAACTACTTGGAATTAAATCTATTTACATTGATTTCCATTGAAATTTAAGAAGGTTTCTTTTTTCTCTTGTAAAGTTGCTGTTTTGGAGATCCATGTTTTCATTGAACAGCGACAATTTGCTGAAGGAATGTGTCAAGAACCTAATGCTTTTTGAATGCCTCTATGCTTTGTTATAACTGGCTGTTCACCAATTACAATATTTTCTTAGAACTGCAGCCAAGGGTTATTCAGGAACCTTTTTTAAAGTATTGAATTTTAAGCTACAATTACTAAAGGAATGCTTGTGGTCAATGTGGTTAAATGCTAGAGTTCTTTGGGCAAAACTGCTAATACTACTTTATCTTCATCTGTAATACTACCTAAACACTGTTCCCTGCTCTGTGTATAAGCATCTGACTGATGCTGTGAAAATAAACATAGTCAGTGGTGAATAAAGCTTTAACAAAATCAGGAAGCATCAAATTAATTAACAGTTTTATATTTTATTAAAAAACAAAATACATAATCGAAATGACATCAGGCATCATAACCTTAAGGCATTAGGAGCATTTTAAAGTATATATAAAAATGTGTCTAGAGATTACACCTAATATTTTATTGTTAACAACTATCTGAAAAGTTTAGCTGAAGCAATAAAGCTTAAAACCAAAGTAAATTTCTTTACGTAAAAGCACCCAGAAATAGACTAAATAAATGCTTTAGCAAGGGTGGCACAGTGGCAATGTATGTGGTGTAGCTGTTACACAGCTCCTGTGGTTTTAAAGGTGAGGGTTCGCGCCCCTTAAACTGTCACTGTGAGGAGTCTAGTCTGCTGTGTTCTCCCTGTGTCTTCAAGGGTTTCCTCCAAGTGCTCCTGTTTCCTCCCACATTCCAAAAACAGATGTTATTGAGTAAGAGTGGCTTGGTCAGTGTGTGATGCCCTGTAATGGCATCACCTAGTGATTCTGGCTTGGCTCCAAATGAAAGAATTAATTAATGTTTCACAATCAGAAATAGCATATACATTACCAGTCAAAAGTTTGGACACATCTTCCCATTAGCCATTGGTGGAATAGGGCTATTCACTGTAGAGAACTGTGTACCAGCCCCTACTTCTGCACAACACAAGTTATGGTCTCAAACACATTAAGAAAGCGATAAGTTCTACAAATGAACTCTTGATGAGGCCACAGCTGTTCACTAAAACATTCCAGGTGATGACCTCATGAAGCTGATTGAAAGAACGCTGAGAGTGTGCAAATCTGTCATCAAAGCAAAAGGGTGCTACTTTAGAAGAATCTAAAGTATAGAAGATTTGGGTTTGGTTAATACTTTTCTTGTTTACTATATAATTTCATATGTGTTCCTTCACAGTTTCCCTATTCATTTACAATGTAGAAAATAATAATAATAAAATAAAATAAAATCCATTGAATGAGAAGATGTATCCAAACATTTGACTGGTACTGTACATTCACAATATGTGGAAAATGGCCCAAAATAAAGAAATCCCTCTGTGAGTGAACATGTCCAAATATTTTTTTGGTACTGAATATTTCTTATATTTAAAACAATACTTATAAAGATGGTTTCTTCCACAAGGCGTTTTAGCTAGATGACCACAATGTACAAAAAATATTCATTGGTTGTCTGCTGTAATTCAGATCTGGAATGCAGTGGGTCCGGAGCCTACCCGGAATTTCCTGGCACAATGCTGGAAACCTGAAGGGGGATGTCAGTCCTTCACAGGGTGACACACTCTCACCCATTCACTCACACCTATGGACACTTTTGAGCCACCAGTCTACCAATGTGTGTTTTTGGACTGTGGGAGGAAACCGACGCGGAACCTGGGAAAACACGCCAAACTCCTCACACTCAGCTGTGTGACAGTGACTCTACATTTTGCGCCACATGCCTCCCACTAAAAACATGATAAATCAAATCAAACTAAATCCAGTAAAGAGCAGAACAAGGAAACAGCTTTCTCAGGAATGCAGAACAAAAAGACTTAACATAGAAAATTAGCAATACTTTAAAAGAGCTAAAATTTTACCAGTTTGATAATTAAAAGAATCATATAGTGAAGTCCGTCTGTTCTAGAAATGCAACAAATATTAAAAATGCCATTGATTCACTCTTACTGGCCTATTATGAAATAGCACAGTCATGTTCTTAACAACAGGATTCAAGATATTGGCATTTATTCATCAAAGTTGGGTGAATATTTAATGTAAAAACTAGCGGAGGTTTGAGCACACTTGATGCAACAGCTTTAATGCAACATATTATTTACATGCAGTTCACCCAAATTCTAGCATGATTAATTCATGAATTTTTGATTGAGAATAAGTGATTAGTTATAATTTACCTTGCTCTAGGAATTGGACATAGATGATTAAATTATTCTCTACTGATTCTTGCCCATATGTGAAATAAACTACCACTTTTAGTTTTTTCTTATTATTGACTTCTAGGGAGCAAAAAATGCTTAAAGATTGTTATGTTTTATTTATTTATTTTTTTTGTCTTTGGGCAGTGATTATCCATGTTCTATTGATTTTTTTACATTAGTTTACATGTAGAAAACAACTAAATCCACTTTTGTACTGAAGTGCTATGTGCAAAATTAGTAAAAAAGGTATTTTTTATTTTTTGTTATTGTTATTTATGTTACTACAGAACCACGACTCTTGAATTAAGCGGAAAAGATGATGATGATGTTACTACGGATTATTTTGATCTATTTGATTAAAAATCTCGGTATACCAGTATACCACCCATACCAGTCGAGAGTTTGATTTAAGAGCTACACCAAATATGTCATTTGTAAATATCAAAACAGATTTTGGCTGTGCTCATTATAAGATACAACTTTGATGAATAATGGCCATTGTACCAAAAGAGATACAAGTTCTAAAGAAAATATCTGATATTTAGCTTTCTTAGTTGAAAAAATGTCATTCTATGTGTGTGTGTATATGTGTATTTAAAAAATACAGCAATGAAATAATATCAAATTCTATGTTTACATCAGTTTCAACATCCAAGCATAGGTACAAAAGCAATATTAGCATGTTTACAATACAAAAAGTCAAAAACAAATATGGTATAAAATAAAGATTACGTTAAATGAACATACAGTATTTGTGGCACTATATAATTTGACTTTGTGTTCCAATTAATCCTTTCTTTTCCAGAATTAATATAATTCGTGATGACAAAGAAAGATGCTTGCCCTTTGTCAGCATCTCAAAAAATGCAAAGATAAAATGATTAAAAAACAAGGAAAATAAACAAAAATCAAAGCAATTTACAAGCAAGAAAAAAGTAAGTAAGCTGTAAGTAAGCAATTTGGAGATGTCCAGCACTGTGCTTTTTAACTGTGCTTATTTTTTTTTGCACCAGGAGCTGTACTGGATGTCCGAATTCTTTATGAAAGGCTGAAAGGCCTCCAAGGTATATCATTCTCTAGAGCATAGTAGATGAGGATTTGGTGGATTTGGTGGTTCTGGGGTCTGACCCAGCTCAGGAAACTGTGACATCGTTCATATCATTCAGTTTGACATTGTCATCTATGGACTTCTTCTTGTCCCGTACCTCACCCTCTACATGCCAACCCACCATAAACTGGTAGATAAGGACCCCCACAATTGTGCCCACAAACGGCGCAAAGATGGGCACCAGGAACCAGTAGTTACCATTTCTGTGGAAAGAAACAAATTACATTTTCAGTGCTGCATTCTTCAAAATAACAGTGGCATAAAATAATAAATGTTTTTGTTTTCTTGAAGAACCATATAATATGTGGTTTATGTCAAAATCATCTTTGTTCTCCAAGAAGCTTAAAAAGGTTTAACTGCTTCTCTATTAAAAAGGTTTCAGCTCAGTTACCTTGTTTGATACTAGAGATTGTATAAGGTTGTAAAAAGAAGTAGACATTTCAAAGAAATATTAAACATGTTTAGGAACCACAGACACGTCCAGTTGGTCCTTTGAGTTGTCATGTTCTACAGGAACCACAGACATGAAACTACGGATACTGGAAACCTGTGCTAGCATTTCTCCTGCAGTGTTGCTATCAATGTGTGAAGAGTGGGAGAAGAGGGTTGCACTGACAATCCAACACAATGGGCAGCATGTTGAACACATTTTATAAGTGGTCAGAAACGTGTAAATAACACATGAAAGAATAAAGTTACATTAAAACCAAGCACACCATTGCTTTTCTTGTGAAATTCCCAATCAGTTTGATGTGTCACATGACCCTCTTCCCATTGAAAAAACAAAAGATGGATCCAAAATGGCCAACTTCAAAATGGCCGCCATGGTCATCACCCATCTTGAAAAGTTTCGCCCCTCCCATAAACTAATGTGCCACAAACAGGAAGTTAATATCAACAACCATTCCCATTTTATTAAGGTGTATCCATATAAATGGCCCACCGTGTATATAGTATAACTTCTGATTTTACAGAACAGCTCTTGGAAAGTAATATCATGAAATTGTTCTATATCAGTTAAACAGTTTTAAAACTGTTCATCCAGCCCTTATCCATAAAGGAGCCTTCGTATTTAAGAGTGTGTGTGATAATGTAAAATTACTCTTGAAGCATAATATTGTTTGACTCACGTGAAGACTCTGGAACCCCAGCCTGCGATGGAAGTGAAGAGGCGGGGTCCGAAGTCCCTGGCTGGGTTTACTGCATAGCCAGAGTTGAAGCCCATGGATAAGCCAATAACCATCACAGTGAAGCCCACAGTGAAAGCCTCCAGCCCCTGTGGGATGGGGTTGTTGTAGGGGTCCACAATGGCCAGGACACAGATGATGAGTGCAGCTGTGCCAATCAGCTGTAAAAAAATTACAGGAAAAAGAACATTAAACACTTAATGAATGTAGAATATATGACTGGGACGTCGCCGTGTAGCAATGACCATGCCACCCAGGGAATGAGGGCACTGGGGGCATGGGCAGCTTGCCATTTCTGCTGTTTATTTACACACACACAAACATAAACTTGGCTTAAATTAACAGGCGTTTTGGGTGAACATCAAACAAAACAAGCAACAATCCCAGTCTCATTTTCTCTCTTCATCCATTTAACTCTCAAACACAGCCTAACCAGGTGTTTCTCCAGCCCCTATGTGGATCCCACCCTCCTCTAGGGGCACACGCTACACACATTGTACATGTCTTCTTTTCCTCCTCTTATTATTAGTTGTTGCTTCAGTGGGTAACAATATTTCCTCTACATAGCACTGGGTTTGGCTCCCAGCTTAGGCAGGATAATAACATTCAAAGAGAAAGACACCTGACACCTTATTTACCTATTACATGTAATATAATTTAATTTGTAATCTCTCTCTGCACTTATATGAACTACAGATTATCACAGATCTCAAAGTTTTTCTGTTTTGTGTTAAAATATTTTAAAATTTCTTTATCAACAGACCAACTGAAATTTTCCAGAATAACTTGGAAAAAAATTGTGTTATTAACTAATAATAAAAGCCAAGTAAATATATGTAAAGTTAATAAGAGTTTTGGAGATCCAAAGTTATGTTCCACTAGACACTAGAATTTTTCCTTTACATTTCAGTAGCAGCCACCATCTGAAAACATGATGATTCACTGTGTGGTTTCCATTTTTATATAATCTGAAATCATTTTATTGGTCGCTTTTGTCCTAACTGACAATCAAAGAAATGAAACTTTTGCAGTCACTGACCTGATCAAAAAATCCATTGGCGGTACTCAGGTGTTTACCAGGGTATGTAGCAAAAATACCAATGGGCAAATCTCCACTTTCAATTTCATTTGTCCGCAGAGCATCTATTCAAGATAAAAATGAATAAATAAATAAATAATAATAATAATAAAATAAATTAAATAATGAACTAAACCATTTTGACATTAGTTTAGTTTTTGGAGATACTTGCCAAAGTACATCCCAAAGATGACACCAGCCCCCAAAAAGGAACCGAGGGTTTGGAAGAGAAAGTACACAGGCAGCTTTCTCCATTTTTCCCTTCCAAGGATGCAGAGGGCAAAGGTCACAGCTGGGTTGAGATGACCACCTATGGGGTTGTCAGAAGTTGTCGGAGTGAATGATCAAAACGGTCCAGAAGCAATAATTATCTGAGAAGGCTCCTGGATTATAATTGAATTTTAGAAGGGTTTGGGTACCTGAGACCTGGCCGCACACCAGGATTCCGAGAGTGGCAGCGAATCCGAACGCTAGGTTCACAGCAAGAAAGGAGCCGTGACTCCCACCACTGAGTGTTGACTGAGCCACAGAACCACAGCCAAACATCTGCAACAAAAGATGAATATAACATGAGATATCCTTCATCGCAAGAAACCTTGACTGCTGTTAGACAGGTAATATCCTTCTGCTCATATATGGCCTTTGTAGACAGTCCTGACACTGCAATAATGTTTACTTTCCTGTTTTCGTAATTGGAAAATTCTACATCCTATGTACACAAATGCACAGGACCAAACATACAGAGGAGAATCACAGCAGGATTTCGGTTCACATGCTGGATATAAACAAAAACTTTGGGAGTGACTCTTCCTGCTACTATCTTAGTTGAGATTAACAATTACAACTAAAACCCCACACGTATATCTGAAATGGTAACTTGCACACAATGTAACTGAGCCAATATTCAGACATCAGACACGAAAACATCGTTTTATGAATGTGAAATTAACGGAGTTGACTTGCTTGAGTGCAAATATTCAGGACGTTTTTAAGACAGCTTTTCTACACCTTCATCTGAAGACACTTGTTTCATGCTTAAATGAAAAGATCTTGACAATTCTGGCAAACCATCTTAAGTTCCCTAGCTTCCAAAACTTGACGTAGTAGTGTGCCAGGTTATGTTTCTGGCTTTTATCAGACCTAAAGGGGAAAGAAGGTGGTCCATGGACTTTTCTAGAGCCAAAGAACAGAAAGTTCTCTGTTAAACAGCAGATATGGAGCTGTAGATCACAAGGGTTGGACAGAGTCTTTCATTCTTTACATTCTTTGGATTAGATTTACTTCACCCCAACACTATATACTTTAACATCTGCTGGATCACATTTGTGGGGAGCACTATACTGAAGTGCAGCATGACTCTTATATAAACACTTCAACAAAAGATGTAGATCTTCATAAACATGTATAGACACTTCCAATAAGATTAAGACTGCCATCACAGGAAAAGCCTACATAACAGTGTGCTACACCTTGTCATCAGGTCTGTACAATATACATAATCATGTATACAATTTGGAACACCACAAGTCAAATGACATGTTTTATGGTTCTGTGAAAATGGGTTTACATGCCGTCTTTAAGGATTTACATGTGCTAATACGCTCAGTGTTATCCTCAGGGGTACCCGTAGTACCTATAGTTAGGGAACATGAATTAGTCAATCAATAAATCAAATTATGTACCGTATTCTATATTAACTAGATTTTAATGTGTAATTCTAGATTTTATTGTTGATTTCATACGCCCTAGTTAATCTCTAGGAGTTTAGGGAATGGAACTGGACTTTAAAACCGCTATTGTACCATTAGAGCTACTTTTACACTGTTTGTAACTTTAGTGACAATAATGTACCTGTACAGTACCTTTTTTTCTGAGTGTGTAAAATCATCTGACTGTAGCAGTCAAAGAGGAAGAGGTTTTTGCTGAAATGTGAGAAAACAAGTAGTACTCGGAACAAGCGCCAAAACGGTTCATCACTTCAACATTACCATAAACTTGGTTTCAGTTTAAAGGGACAACACCCCCTCTCACAAAACTACTGAAGGCTATTACAACTGCGCTTGTTTCTCCTTTTCTGCAGCAACAACCTAATCTATTCAGAGAAGACTTTACACTAGGTATTGGAACAAATCTATGAAGATTTAAGGGCATTCAGCCATGTGCACATTCGTGAGGTTAAGAACTACTGTTGGATGATTAATTCTGGATCAGACACACCACTAGAATTAATTCCAAAGGTTCACCACTTCAGAGAACATATTTCCACTGCATTGGAATTTATAGGCATTCTGACAACTCTGGCACTGGGCATGGCACCCATCATATGAAGACATTTCTACAAGCATTTGGGCAAACATTGTACTAACATGTCTCGCTAGTTATAACACTGCTCTACTCCTAACAAAAACAGGCACAGATACTGGATTTTTAAAATGGCAGGTAACACTTCCTCACCCATGCTGGAAACTATGCTTATAAACACTAGAGTCCTTTTGAAAAGTTGTTTCAGTAGTGTGTATTGAATGTCATATCAGATACCTTTGGTGTCACGTGGAATTAAGTGGCTTGTATTTCAGCTCCAGACAAATCCTTTAATTGTTCAGATGTGGGGAAACACCGGTTGAGGAATGTTCCCCATTGCAGTCTACAGGGCATACCACTAGGAGCAAGGTTATGGGGATATGGAGACATAAATCTTGTTGATTTATTTTTGTCCAAATTATTTCCCCAAACCTCACTTTCAGTAGAAAAAATTCAACTTCATTTGAAAGACACGTTGTTGATTGTTACATAATTCCCACACTTGTGTTTTGACACTGGTGTTCTGATGTCAGAGGTAGGTTTTGTACATCGTTCGAACTAATGCTGCTCGTTTCTAGCACTTTTTCTAAGCAGCTGAATGGAATACATGGAATACAGTGAAAAAATACATATATAATGTGTATCCACCTCAGATTTCACACTGTTGTTAATGTGTCATAACGCAATAATCACACACAGTAAAAATGTGACCAACAGGTCTTTGAACACATTACTGGTAGGTTCATTGCTGTGTAGTTACACAATTATAAGAGGTAAAATACAAAGTGGGACCAATATTTTTCGTGCCTTTCAGCTTTGTGTCAATTTTCATACATTTTTTTAAAAAAAAACATGTAAATAAACAAGTGCATTCCTGAACTTCTTATCAGTTTCTGTATTCAGCTTGGATGCAGGGAGAATTTTGTCTTTGTTTAGACAAGTTTACAGTGTGTTTTATCTGAAAAAATATTTTCTGTTTCACTTGTTATGCTCAGAAAATCAGTGGACATTTTATCTTGTGTAGCTTTACATAGAACAGAGCAACACACCTGAAATCAGTAACAAGCTTTCGGACAAACCTGATGTGTTACATCATTCCTTAACAGTTAAGATCCTCAGAACCATGATTGCTTTTAATTTTGTTCTCTTCAGAAGTACTGCCGAAAGTTATGGGCCTGGGCTTTAAATGCTGTGGTGCAATTTGGGACTTTTATTGGTTTATTGAGAGCTATCAGTAATAGCAGTGACATGTATAAGCTTGTTTAATCATTCTGTCCACTGCTACTTTGCCACATCAAAAAATGCAAGTTGATGGGTGGCAGCATTTCTCTTTCTAAATTTAGATTGTGGTTAAAGGTTAGTGTTTGAGTGAATGCTAGCTTTAGGGCCAGATAAGATTAAGAGGGACTCCAATCTACCAACAATCTGTTATCAACAGTGGGCTATTAAAAAAAAAGTGGTACCTCTTGAATGCTCAGGCTGAATAGAGTCTGAGAAAATGTGATAAGTTTAATAGCCACGAAAAGCCTGAACTCCCTCAGCTTATGTCTCAGCTCCAGACTCATATTTCATGTGTAACCATTCTCCACCCATTTTAGCTCCACCCATTACCACATAACCCTCCAGCTCTACTCCTTATTTAAAAATTACATTATTTCCACATAATTCAATCATTTTGCATGTGTCCAGTTGTCAGCATATTTTTACTGTTGGGACAAAACCTTGTAACTCCATTTTCATCAGTTTTGACATGACTTGCAAAGGTCAGCTGCTCTTTACACTGTTACAGTTCAAGAACAAAGAAACTGATACAATCAGTGCAAAAAAGACCCAGAATAAATTTCAATTTATTTGCACTGAAATGTAAGTTTTTTTTCTTTCTTCTGCAAAATTACAATTTTGAAGATACAAGCTTCAGGAGGTGATTCTCAAAAGTTGCATTGTATTAAGTTTTACATTGTTGGTTCTTCTTTTGTGGATGTGTGCATGAGCAAACATCTTCTTTGTGAAATTACCCCATCCATCACCAATAAATACCAAGAAGAAATGAGTGTTAATGCCTTTCAGCAGTGACGCCTATAGTCCATAAGGTCCCGGACACAGATTAACCTCAACTCCTCCAGGGAAAGGATTGTCACTGCACAGTCATGATTAACTTTGAACTTTATTCCAAAACTAGGCTTAACCTATGTCCAGAAAATCACCTCTGACTGTGTAGGAGAAACTCCCTTTGTGCACATACCGATGTCACTAGCTCACTGAGAGAGAAGGTGCAGGGGAAGAAGAATATAACCATGTTCTCATTAATGTATAATATTTAACTACACCATTGGGTTTTTGTTACCTTAGAGTGAACCATTCATATCTAAAGATGTCAAAGTATGTATTGACAAATTGTTGTTTTTATTAGCTTACACAGCAAATTCTCCAGTGTGAAATCAACACTATTAGTGTTAACACTGAAAGTGTTAAATTATTACACTAGCAGTGTTAATTTAACACTAACACTGGTGAATGTGCTGGGTTGAATGAACCCTTCATATCTACATAGGAAGCAGATTATTACCCAGCAGAATTTGCCATGTTTTTCTCCCACATTTCTACAGTAGCCCATAACAGACAAAATTAATCAGGCTTTAGAGAGTGCATTAATATTTTTTACAATGAAGCAGCAAATTGGAACAGGAAGGCTGAAGGTTTTGAACTCATAACTAGAAGCCACTTGATCTTACACTTTTAATTTAAAGGAATAATAATAAAAAACACTTGTGGGACAGTTAACCAGACTAAAATCACTGGTAAGTGATCATTATGATCTGCTTACATCTTCATAAGTCTTTGATCAGTCAGCACTCAGTCAGCACTCGGACCACTGAAGAACATAGTAACAGCACACACGTATAAAGCTGCAGCTCTTTCTGTCTACTGTGTTACCTATCCGAGTTCCTCCAGGTAAAGAATGGGCTTGCAGTGTCAGCTTGTCATAAAAACACTGGTGACATGCTTAACACAACATCACGTTCTTCTCAAAAATATACTTGAAGCAACAAAAATTCACTTTTCCACTTGATCCTGAACTTTTTTCTTAAGTTAAGGGAGAATTCCTTCAGTTTTTCATTCTACCAAAGTTAACCCGGTCAAAAGGTGGTGGTGCCAGACACCAGATGTTGGAGACGTTTTTATGCGTCTAAAATTTATGGTATGCTATTACCTGAACAGTTCATGAAAATGTTACCTGATGCCTGAGGCAGTTAAAGTATATTAAACATATTTAGTTTGTTTGTTTGTTTGTTTTGAACCTAACCAGAATAGAAAGATACTTATATGGTACAATGAGGCAAAAACAAATTTAACCAATAGCTACACGACTACTAAAAATCCCAGAAAACACATGTGCGTTCACTGGTAATTTTGGTAATTAAATAAAATAGCTGTGTTCTCAGGTTCCTACAGCTCCACTGCAAAGAAATTTGGAGTCAGTAATTCTCCTCATTATTTTCAAATGTAAATAAAATGCTTCTCAAAAGTTTAAAGTTACAATTCACTGCTTTCCTGTTACAAGCCACTACATCTCTTTCAGTAATGGGAAGTTTGCTAATAGGGAACCTCTGTGTATAATCATGTAATTATATTCAGGTAAAATGGGAATAAACCAGCCACACATCCATGTCATAAGTGAGTTTGTTTTTCTTATCTGGAGCTCTCTATTTGTAAGAGTGGCAACAAAGAATGAAATCAGGAGGGTGTTTTCTGTTTGTTTTTTGAGAAGTTATGCCAAGAGCTTTTATTTATTCTTCTCAATGAGCAGGACGAGATGCTATCACTGCTTCACCCAAGCTACAGTTCCTCTACTACTCTAGCTAACACTGCTTGGATCTACTGCAGTTTGTGCACAACTGCAGCTGCAGATTCAAGATATGCCTACAATCTTTTGGACATATACTGCACCTCTTTATACAGCAACCCCATTCTTCAATCTGTCATTTGCCCTTAACATTTCCATTCATTTATTCAAACAAGGAATGACAAAATCCTACGTTAATACTGGATGTTAGTTCTCTAAAGAATCTTTTAATGGTGAGCTCCTTAAAAGGGAGACGTCCGAATGTAAAGAAACTCCACACAGGGATTTTTTTTACCAGTTTATTCCTAGAACACACATCTAAGCCAGGAACCATTCCTTCCACTTGTTAAGAGTGGAATGTTCAAACATACACTCTGAAAACTAAAGGTGCCCCTAAAAAATAAGACAACTTTTCTGGAAGTGTGAGCATCTAAATATGTGAGAATCTGAACTTTTCAGAGACGCTCCACATAAAGAGCAAATACTCAAATACCTCTTAAATTGGTATAGAACAAGTACCAGACTCACCCACACACCACACTTGGCATGATTATTTGGTAAACCAAATGTGGTTCTTCTTTGGTTCATGGTTTTTAAAAGTGTAGCTCAGTGGAGTACCTCTGGGTACTTGTATCTATTTGGATATGAACTAAGTATAAGGTCAAATGCATAGTGAATACTAACTAAAGGTATAAATACAGGTGGAATTACTGCAGTGAAAATGTAATTAATGCTTCTTCACTAATGCAGCAGGGATGCATTCTATGAGTTTACAACAGTGTTGTTATTGAGAAAAAGAGTCTGCTTGTAACGGTAAATGCTGAGATAGAATTAGAGCCAAAAGATCAGGTGCACACTTACCACCAGGATGAAGGTCCCGAGGCATTCTGCCAGTCCCTGACGCAGCAGCTTGTTGCGGATCTGCAGGAATTGGGAAAGCTTATCCAAGAAAATCTTCTGCTTGCCCATCTTTCCACTGAGCTGAAGCTCCTCTTCTGACTATTAGTGAGAGCTGTTCTTTATGCTTCTCAGAGGAATGGATTTCCTGTGATGCTGTCCCATGTTCTTTATATATGCACACATACACACACCCACACACACACACACACACACACACACACACACACACACATACACATACACTTCAGTCTTCTCTCACAACACACACCCCTGCACCTCCATGCCCTGCCCATCCACTCAGCCCCAGATAGTGTGCTTTCTATTTCAAGTACAGACTTGCAGCCTTGGTCCCTCTCTGACTCACCATCACTCATTCTTAACGTCAAACGCTGCTCTCGGAAAAGCGTTGTAGAGAGTAAAGATTTCTGAGATCTGAGAAATTAGCCATATATTAAACTGATCTCCCAGACTACATATCTCTCTACTTGCATCATAAACGTCAACAAGATCTCCTTTATGTAACCACTTTAGAGTGTTAGAGTGTTCATATATATATATATATATATATATATATATATATATATATATATATATATATATATATATTCACTTTCATCAAGAGTAGTATTATTATTAATAATAATGAAACAATAACCTAATACAATTGTAATAATCAAGGAACCAGTTAAACATTAAATGTAATAATAAATAAATAAATAACAATTATGATTTAACTTAAATGAAGTGTGAAAATGGCAACAGACAGGGCATTTGTGTGTCTGTATGTGTCTGTGTGTGAGTGTATGCCTGAGGGTGAGTGGGTGTGTTGGAGTATGTGTGGGTGTTTCTGTGTGTGTGTTGGTCACTCACTGTCCCTGAGTTTGTGGCAAGCAGATATGTTCCTCTCTCTCGCTCTCTCTCTCGCTCTCTCTCTCTCTCTCTCTCTCTCTCTCTCTCTCTCTCTCTCTCCTCTCTCTCTCTCTCTATTTTAATTTCCAATTGACTCCACCTTCATAATGTTCATCAAAAAATAAACAACAGTAAATCAAACTGCATTCATTCACTGTATTCTTTTCCCTGCAGCTGTTTGCATTTTACTAAATGACCTGGAAAACTGCAACTAGGAGAAACCAATGAATCCCTAACACATTTATGGCTTTCTAAAGCTTGTTTTTCAAACAGTGCCTTGAGCCTTTTCTTTCCTTTGTACTTAATTATGTCAGTGACAGAATGACAGAACACACACTGGGATGGTCTATGTTTACAAGTATGGACATGACAGGGACCAAGTTTGAAGAAACTTGGACAAGTGTGTGAGGACCTTTATTATCTGTGTAAGGTGTGTAGAGGAGAAGACGACAGCATGATTAGACTAAATTTGTTAGACTGAAATAAGAACATGTTGGCAGGAGATTATTATTATTTGTGTTATTATTATGTGTAATTATTTAAAGGGTGTGTGGATTGTTTTTGAAGGATGTGGTATAAGATTTACACAACGGTTTATTTAGTGCAGTCTATGCTGGTTTTCCCCAAAGCACCTTCATAGTATTGTCCTTAAATAATATTGCAAGCATCACAATGTTTTTGGACTGTGGGAGGAAACCGGAGCACCCAGAGGAAACCCACGCGGACACAGGGAGAACACACCAACTCCTCACAGACAGTCACTCAGAGCGGGAATCAAACCCACAACCTCCAGGTCCCTGGAACTGTGTGACTGTGACACTACCTGCTGCACCACCGTGCCGCTATATTTGGATAAATCCATTAAAATATCAATTAAAAAAAATCACTGAACAAATTATATGATTCAAATTGAAGCTGTATCATTAATAATGATATTCAATTAATAATATATTTAATTTGCTTTTTTCTGTTATTATATATTTCATCTCAAATTTAACAATTTCAAACATTCAGAAGGAAAGCATTTGTTTATTTTCTAAACAATTGTAATTTACCAAGGTTCTGACATATTTCCAAACCATCTCCACCTCTTAGATTCTTTGAAGCAAATTTCCACCGTACCTGTCTTTGTGCCTAAATGAATCATGTAATGAATGTATGTCGTATCACGTGTAACTGCATGACATCATTTTCGTAAACAAGTCAGAATATCACGATTACCACAATATTGATTTTTTTTATCATTTGAAAAAAAGCAGTGCTAGGACTACCCAAAAAGTAAGTGTAGTCAAAAAAACAAAACTAGACAATGTCAAAAGCATTGAAAAGAAAGGTTCTTAATGAGAAAAAGAAGGGTTCATTGTAGCTTTACTGCCAGAGGGATACAGTGAGCATCCATCTTGAAAATTTCAAAAACTGCAGTTCATACTAACAAGGTCAAGCAGTAAACACATGGGACAACAAAGCTACAGACTGGCAGAGGACGAAAACGACTCTCTACTGACCGTGATGACCGCCACCTCATTCGAATGTCACTTAACAATTGTAAGATTACATCAAGTGAATGACAAAAAGAATGGCAAGCAGAAGCTGGGGTGAAATGCACAGCGAGGATGGTTTGAAACAGGCTTCTGGAGGCAGGGCTGAAGTTCAAAGCTAGAAAAAAAGCCCTTTATTAGTGAGAAGCAAAGTAGAGCCAGACTGAAGTTTGCGAAAGACCATAAGGATTGGACTGCGGAGGACTGGAGTAAGGTCACCTTCTCTGATGAGTGGAATTTTCAGCTTTTTTTAACACCTGGTCATGTAATGACGGAGAACTAGAGAAGTTTACAAGCCAGAGTGTCTCACACCCACTGTGAAATTTGGTGCAGGATCGATGATGATCTGGAGGTGTTTCAGCAAGGCTGGAATCTGGCAGATTTGTCTTTGTGACGGACACATGAATCAAGCCACTTGCAAAATTGTGCTGGAAGAAAACTTGCTTCCTTCTGCTTTGACAATGTTGCCCAACTCTGATGACTGGCTTTTTCTACAGGACACTGCTCCATGTCACAGCCAGGTCAATCAAAGTGTGGATGAGGGACCACCAGATCAAGACTACCATGGCCAGCCCAATCAGAGCTGAACCCCATTGAAAACCTCTGGAAAGTGATTAAGAGGAAGATGGATGGTCACAAGCCATCAAACAAAGCAGAGCTCCTGGAATTGATGTGCCAGGCATGACATAAAGTTACACAACAGCAATGTGAAAGACCGGAAAGGATTCAAGACATATGAAACCTGTGATTAAAAATCAGGGTCCACCAAATATTGATTTCTGGTCTCATCCTAAGTTGAAATATTACTACTGTGTTGTTTAAATGAATATGAGGTTATTTTCTTTGCATTATTTGTGGTCAGAAATTTCTGTACCTGGTTTGTTACTTGGAGCAATAGTATTTTTTTAAAAAACAGATGTTCTAAAGTACATTTTTAATTGGAATTTGGAATAAATGCTCCCAGTAGTTAATAGAATAAAATAAAACTGCTCATCATCAACTGCTACCCATCAACTGTAAAACTAGAGAAACTAATCATTTTGTAGTGGTCTTTTATTTATTTATTTTTTTCCTGAGCTTTAATTTGTGTTTAATTTGTAGATTAACATTTTCACATTTGTAAAGTATTCCATACATAATAACTCCATACATAAATATCTAGTTCCCAGCAATGGCTTGATCCTTTATCAAGTATAGATAACTTGCTTGACATAATGTTAAGGTGCTTGGTTTTAGAAATATTCAAAAAATGTTAAAATGTTATCTTGTTGCTTTCTGGTAAATGAGTTGCTTTAATATCATCTCAACATAGTGCTTCCATTGGTATGAGCAGACATTTACAGGCTTTCCATGATTACAGGTGTTCCATGGCACACTGTCAGCAACTGACAAGATAAACTATTTTTATAGCTTGTTATTATTTCTTATTATTGTAAACAAAGACATTGATATGAAGTACCAAAGTTTCTCCAACTCTTCCAGTGGCAAGGGTATGTATTTTGGGCATTTCCTGTTTTTGAAATGCCAGAAACACCTCTGTGACAATGGCTATATGGCTAATGGTGGTCCAGCAAATCTAGGCTTACCTAGTTTCTCTTTGTTCTTGTTCTCTGTTCTCATTTTCTCCATTTGTACTCAGTATGCTTTTCTCTGAGGTTGTTGTTTTGTGTTTTGTTCCGTTTAACTTTGTTTTTACATTCTCATGCAAATGAAAGTTTAGTGTGTGATTCAAGAGATTCAAGAAGCTGGGACAACCCTTATGTGTCTGCTATCTGTATAACTTGCAGCACAAAATGTTTCCAGACTTAGGTACATGATAAAAACTGAATGGGTGGTTTTATTTTCACAGTTTGTGGGATGGTAGAAGCTTCAGACCCCCAAATGAATGTGCTAATTCACAGACAAAATCATTGTTTTCATAATATATTAATATTAATTCATTTTATATTAGGCTGGGTGGTCATATTTGCAGGTAATAAGTTGATCCCTGAGGTACAATATCAACAAAATGAAATCCAAGATCATATCTGCTACACTGGTTTTCAATACTCCAGCAAAAGCAAAAGCCAAATTTTATGGTCCTTGGAGAAAAAAAAATAGTTGACATCCTGCCAAGGCAAAATGATCTGGGGTTGCTATATTTGTAGTCAGGGTAGACTCTAAAAAAATAAGCAAAGAGAAACACACCTGCATGAAACTACCCAACTTCAGATAATTTAACATCAGTTCTCATCTCTGCAGCGGATGTCCGTGATTGGCCAGATACATTTCTCAAATTAGCCAATTACCATCTTTTAAGTCTAAAGCCCCTTGAGAAGTGGTTTGAAAGATCTCCTTTTGGTTTGTGAGGGAATCTATTTAGTAGAGAATTTCAGTTTAGCTCGTTAGCTAATTATTGACTGGCAGTGCTGTGCTGTATATAAGAATATTTTATTAAACTCTGTCAGGTACAATTTGTTTCACATATTCAGAGATTCATGATAGAAAGTCCTTCAGAATGAAGAACAGCACCGAAGACACATTAAGGTTGCAGGAAAGAGACCAATCTATTTAAACTGGCTCATTAATAAATAGTTAAACAGCAATTTTAAGACATTTTTTGTAAAGTTTTACTAAATACAAACATACGAATTCCTCAGCTATTAGCTTTTAACTTGCAAAAACCCAGTCATCTGAAGTGTATTACCCTAAGTTTTAAACAGTGCCAACTAGTAGTGACTGGGAGATTCCAACCAATGAAATACACCTGCGCAGTGTTGGAGAATAACAGAATGCATGTATTCAGAATACAGTTACATTGCTGAATGTAATGCATAACGTTTATCTTTATAACATGTGTATTCATTCATTCATTCATTCATTATCTGTAAGCGCTTATCCAGTTCAGGGTTGCGGGGGGTCCAGAGCCTACCTTGAATCATTGGGCGCAAGGCGGGAATACACCCTGGAGGGGGCACCAGTCCTTCACAGGGCAACACACACACACACACACACACACACACACACACACACACACACACACACACACACATTCACTCACACACTCATACCTACAGATACTTTTGAGCCACCGTGCCCTATAACATGTTTATTCAATCTCAAATTAGATTAAAGCAATCATGTATTTCCTAGAAGACCTTGAAATAAAACACAGGTTTGCAGTTCCGTTTAGTTGCCTGCTCACTCCAAGTCTCATGGAATTATATCACTGTATTTCACATTTAATTAGAGCATATACATTGTCTTTATTGGGCTACTTTAGAAACTCAGAAGTGCAACATGCAGCTATGAAGGGCTCATTTAATGATAATGAAAAATGTAGTTTTGCTAAAATTGACTTAAAGTTCAGCTAGATCAGCTAGTTAGCATACTTGGCAAACTACATTACAATTTTAAGGTGGCCTCTTTCCTTTAAACTGCTCAACCCTCTGTGGATCAGACAGAAATATTTTCAGGACATTTGTTAAAGCCTTATCCAGTTAAGTGCTCTCATCCCCCTTTTTAGGGGTCTTCCTAGAAACAATATTATGCACAGATTCTTTATTCTTCCAGTGGTTCTTCCACACATCATTTACAATTGTAATGTAATCCATAAAGGGGTTATTTGTGCTTTTCCCAAGAACCTATACTGACAGAACTGGCTCCCTAATGGCATAATTGGTCTCAGCTGTGGCCTAATGGTTAGAGAAGAGGGCTTAGGACTGAAAAGTCATTGGTTTTATTCCCATGACCAACGGTAAAACTGAGGGCAGTGGGAATAAAGGAACAGCACTGTCCTCCTCCACGGCTGAGGTGCCCTTGAGCAAAGCACCAAACCAACAACTGCTCTCCCGGGACCAGGGATGACTGCCCACCGCACTGGGTGTGTGTTTATTCACTACCACAGGAGGCTTAAATGCAAAAGATACATTTTGTGGTATGCTGTACAATGACAAATAATATGAAACCCTAGCTGCTCAAACTTGCCTGTTTCAAACAACCTTTGGAACTTCTATATGGGATAGCAAAGCCATTTCACTGACCGCTATATAGGCCATGAGACATCTTCTAACAGATAAACAAACTCACACAATTATCAATGTTAAAAACTGAGGGGGATCTGAAGTATAAATAAAGTTGAACACTGGACTGTTAGGATGAATAAGATTTTTCTTCTATAAATATCATTTATATGTATTCATATGTGGGAATCTGAAACCTAGTGCTAAACTGCATTGTAGTTTAACAACTTATATACTTCATTATATAAGCGTTTATGAAAATATCAGTTTTTCTTCAAAAATCTCCACTTTGGAAAACCTTCCCTTTTCAGTGACCTGAAATGCTGTTTTCCTGTGGACAGGAGGCAAAAATGTAAACCAAAAACCTTTGTATTTAAAATTAAATCCATGTGGATGGTGCCTAAGAGTTGTAGATATTCTGATTCTGTAGATTCCAGTGTTATGACAGAAAATTTATTCTAGCATGAACATTAAAAATACAAAACAAAACACTCCCTGAAATGGAGGCCCAAGGGTTAAACTACAGAATGAAAATTTAAGAGATGTGTTAGGGCACTATTTTATTTATTTGTGGAGGAAGGCACAATCGGTAAGCAAAGAGGGACCCTTTGCTCTTTGCTCCTCTGAACCCTTTTCTCTTCACTAACTGTGTACAGTTCCCCCCCCCCCTTCCTTTCATTTCATGTAATTTTTCTTTCTGTTTTCTTTGTGTCAGGTCTTTTTTCAGCTGTCTGAACCTTAATCACCTGCTATTATTCATGTATGGTGTGTGAAGAAATTGTTTAAAAATCTTCAGCTCATTGGAAGAAACACTGGACACATCAGGAGATTTTCAGAAAAAGGTGGTTCAGAGTGAAACAGAATGTTCTAAAAGTTGGGTGGGATTTGTTCCTTCCCTTTTAGTCAAGACATGACACCATGTTAAGAGTGGAGTTTTGTAAATATTTTGAAAGTGGGATTGTGAAATTAGCACTAAGGTTCATGTTGTGTAACACTAATGTCTGACCCTACAGTAACACTGGTGATGATTTGAATGATTTGAAATGAAACATCTCAGACATCCCACATATGGAGAAATACTGAATATTTTCTAACAGGCAAACTTATAGAAATCTAAATTTTCCCAACCTACTAAGCGGAAATGATTCATTAATTCATTCATTCATTATCTGTAACCGCTTATCCAATTCAGGGTCGCAGTGGGTCCAGAGCCTACCTGGAATCATTGGGCGCAAGGCGGGAATACACCCTGGAGGAGGTGCCAGTCCTTCACAGGGCAACACACACACACTCACACATTCACTCACACACTCACCGACACTTTTGAGTCGCCAATCCACCTACCAATGTGTGTTTTTGGACCATGGGAGGAAACCGGAGCACCCGGAGGAAACCCACGCGGACACGGGGAGAACACACCAACTCCTCACAGACAGTCACCCGGAGCAGGAATCGAACCCACAACCTCCACAGTCACCTGCTGCGCCACCGTGCCATCCAAGCGGAAATGATATTAGTTTAAAAACAGGTAAGCTGGCTGCCTTCAGATGTTTCAGAGGATGGTTGCATTAGAATTTGACCTCCAACCGAAGGCCTAGTCATAGTGAACAGGTGGAATGGGCAATAAATTTAAACTAAAAAAAAAGCGATGACAAATAAAACATGTTTAGACAGTTCCTTCAGCGAATTTCAATTGTTCACTGTTTCTTTGTTTTTATTCTTTACGGTTGGATGAATTAAATTTGAATTTCACAGGGCCAACAACCATTGTAGCAACCCGTGCCATTACAGTAAAATACAATAGAGTAGTACTATAGTAGGTTTTTTTTTTTTGCACTCCTCCCAAGCAATTATGACATGAGCGTTTTAGAATCCGGAAAAATCCGGCTTTAGATTAGCGTGGCATGACAGTTTCAGCACACTCCATCTGTAAGATGATCTTTCTGTACTAACATGCCCTAACTTGACTGAAGAGGGGGAAAAAACAGAATTTCTTATCTAGGTCATGCAATAAAAAAAAATATCTTCTTGCCAAAAATGACTGTCAAAACAGTAACAGGCAAAACAGCCAGCATTTTGTTATTGTCACACACCACAGCAAAACTGGAAACACTGCAGAAGAAATTATAACCTCAGGGAGAGTTCAAAGAAGGCATACATTTACTTAAAAGAAATCAAATATAAAGGTGTTACTCAGGACTCAGCAAACTGTATAATCACAACAACATGATAGTGGCAAATACAAATCCATGCAAAGCTTTTTGACAGAAGAAACGTGATATTTTGGAACACATGAGGCAGGTGTGGTAATAACTGGAAAACAGTCTGTGGAATGACCCTCAGGCAGAATAAAGCACAGGTGAGGTGAAGTGAAGATGGATACAGTCAGCCCTACCATACACCAGATCAGGTGTCTGGATCTGTATATAATATAATGATGGACTTTCAGAATGCAAAGGATATTGGAATATTAACTGAAATGTTATTAACCTAGTAATTATATTTTTTTAAAGTTTCAGAAAGAAGATTTCCATCCCCAGCCAATGTCCATAAAGCTAACTTTCAAAAACAGCTGTGTAATACATTGTTTTTGTGACCTCACAAATACAAATAAATCTACATATTCAGCTCTAATGATGCTTATTTGGGCTGTTATTCTAAAGAGCATAGTTTCCCATTTTCCTAATAAAAATATGTATCTCTAGTTTGTTACAGGCAAACAGTCAGCATTTTGTTATTGTCAGATACAACAGCAGATACTGCAGAAGATATTATAACCTCAGGGAGATTTCAATGAAAGCATATGTTTATTTGAAGGAAGTCAAATATAAAGGTGTTACTCTGAACTCAGCGAACTGTATAATGACAACAACATGATAGGAAGGAAATGTGATATTTTGGAACACATGAGGCAGGTCTGGTAATAACTATGGAAAACTATCTGTAGAATGACCTCAGGCAGAATATAGTACACAGGTGAGGTGAGGTGAAGTGAAGATGGATACAATCAGTCAGTCAGCCCTACCACACACCAGATCAGGTGTCTGGATCTGTTGGTATATATATATATATATATATATGGCCGGCACGGTGGCGCAGCCACACAGCTCCAAGGACCTGGAGGTTGTGGGTTCAGTTCCCACTCCGGGTGACTGTCTGTGAGGAGTTGGTGTGTTCTCCCTGTGTCCGTGTGGGTTTCCTCCGGGTGCTCCGGTTTCCTCCCATGGTCCAAAAACACACGTTGCAGGTGGATTGGCGACTCAAAAGTGTCCGTAGGTGTGAGTGTGTAAGTGAATGTGTGTGTGTGTGTCTGTGTTGCCCTGTGAAGGACTGGCGCCCCCTCCAGGGTGTATTCCTGCCTTGCGCCCAATGATTCCAGGTAGGTTCTGGACCCACTGCGACCCTGAACTGGATAAGTGGTTACAGATAATGAATGAATGAATGAATGAATATATATATATGCTCCAAAATTACTAGCTATTAAACTTTTTTAAATTGACTTCAACTGAAAGTTAAGGTTTTTGCTTCCACTATAAAGTTCCTATTGTTGGAGATACAGTACATGTTTATTTAGACAGCATTGATAACTACGAATCAAAGTATCATTTTGATGCATTATTTATTTAATAATTGTTATATTTTGGGAACAACACAATGGCATGAGGATAATGATGATGCTGATTACAAAGATAAGGGTGAAGATTACATTGAAGATTATAATGATAATGATGATGAACATAATGATAATTATTCTCTTCCTATGTTTTAAAATTTAAATTGATTGCCACTTTACAAATATAATCAATTATATTCATTACATTTTTTAAACAATGTTGATGCTTTATGACTTTGTAAGTCAATGAAGCAACTACTGCAGTCAGCTTCCTGCTAATATTCATATTTAGGCTGAAATGGCCTAACCCTAACCCTAACCCTAACCCACAGAGTTATATTTATCTTTTCTGTGCAATACTATTAGTTAACATGATGTAACCATTGTTACCACACATCCGGGTGATACCCTGGTTCTCAGCAGTGTAGCATGATGTGATAAAAATATTTTATTTTTCCTGTTTTACTGTAGTAAATTTGTCCCGCCAATAGTGCGTCATTGTGTTCATAGTTTCACAATCCTTCGAATTTCAGTAGAATCAGAGGTGCCCCTACAGCCCACACAGTCTCAAGTATGTCACAAAGTGTCATAGGTCGTACCTTGATAAGTTCTCTAGAAAGAGTATGTCATCAGTGGTTATGGCAGACAGTCAGAATGTTGTGCTTTGGCATTACGTTAAAAAAAAAGAAAAGAAAAAGAAAGCCTCTGTCACTTTCCAGATAATTATAATTCTCGTTAAACCAGTGAGCCTAGGATGGGCTGGTTTTGCCCAAAGCCAAATCTTGTGACCTCATCTACAGTCATCTACAGATTAGAATAACTGCAATTGATATAAATAAATAATGGACATATTTACAACAAAAGCATTGAAAATAGTCAAATCTCAATTACATATTAGTGGTAGACACTCACTTTTCAAAACATCTGATCAATCAGCTCAGCCAATCTATTTCCACAGTAAGAAACCTGGAGATCTAGGTATTTTACAAAATGGATGGTCTTCATGTGATGATCCTCTCCAAGACCCTGTCTGACACATGCTGCAAAGTACAGATACACATTTACAGATATCCCTATCATTGTGACTGTCTGTGTTTCATGGCTCATTCCTGGTACAGCATTCAAAAGTAATGCTTATATAATTATAAATTTCATGATAAATCTTATGTTTAAAATATGGTGCATCTTGGTTTCACTCCTGGAGGGAAAGGGTGGGGGGTGGTTTCTAAAAAAGTTAAAGCAGAAAAACAGAAGTAAAAATCCACAGAAGAAACCAGTCACAAAATAGTACTGTCAATAATACATGTGAAATTATCAGCATGTTACAGTGAGAGTTAAACTACAACAACAAATAATAGATATTTTTGTTAGATTCAGCTGTGAATTCTTATTCAAACCAAAGTAAAACATGGATTACAAGAAAACCATATAAAGAGATAAATTGGAAATAAACAAGCACAAAAAATACAGGTGATGGGGAAAATGAGGGCGCAGAGCTGTTATGTTCCAGAGATATTTACGAAGAGGTTCCCAGCAACATAATATTGACCTTTGAGCCACAGTGCCATCAGATCTATCTACTTGTTGTATCTGAACGTTAGGTCCCATTTTATGTCCCATGAGTTCCCTTTATTTACACATGAGTGAGGTCCCATTTTAATCTCTAAATGACTGAGCAAATGTTTTTTACATGTTTAACTTAAGGACAAGGACAAAGAAGGGACTGTTCGGTGTCTCCTTGATGGTAAGATTTAGCAAAAGTTTAAGAGGTAGTCGTATAGTGAAGAAGTCCTCCACTAGGATTTGTTAACATTAAGGAGTACATTTCTGACTAGAGAAATGCCTTCTTTTTCAAGGTTTAGACTCCATGTTTAAACTGACGTCAGTTATTATAGATTGAGATTTGTTTGCTTAGCTGGTAAAAATAACATAATTCTGCTCATGGATAAATACCTTGAATGAACTAAAGTTTTAAAAACATGAGTTGATTAAAATTTACAATGCAAGTATAAAATAGTCCATTTATTTAATATTTCTCTTTATCAGTTTAAAGCCATTTATTTTAGAAAATGAAAACACGTTGAATAACAGCAACCTAAAAGGTTCTTATCAGCATATAGCTGCTTTGATGCAAACCCCCCAAAGACAACCCCATTACACTTTTTACAGTGTGGCCTGAAGCTGCTTTGACAAAACACCTTGTTTGAACTGCTGCTTAGTAGTAATTGACCCAAATTCAAAAGTGTTGTGTCTTAATTCATAGAAAGGAAACACAACCTGAAATGTTCTGTTTAAACTTCAAAGCAGAAAGGCAGAGTCTCCCATAAATATCTGTCATCAAAGGAAATTTATGAGAAACTGAAGACGCTCCGGGTGAAACAGGTTATTGACATGAAGTGAAACTAATATCAACCTTCTGTGGAAGCTCAAAAGGTTTCTACATTCACTGCCAATGGGCAACTCTACATAGGACCAATGCATGGAAGCTTGACTGAAGCATACTGAAAAAGACAGGAATAGCTAAGATGGTGGCTTCTGTTGAGTACTACATGAAATCTACCTTGCATTATCAGCTCCAGTACAGTTTTAAATGAAACTATGTCAAGATGACTGAAAGCATGGGCATATTGCAAAAACTTTGCTCGTCTGCCTTCGCCTGCATATGAATTTTAGTGACATATCATTCTTAATCCATAGGATGTTAAATATGATGTTGGCTCACCCTTTGCAACTATAACAGCTTCAACTCTTCTGGGAAGGCTTTCCACATAGTTTAGGAGTATTTTATATTTTTATTTTTGTTTTTTTACCATTCTTCCAGAAGCACATTTGTGAGGTCAGATATTGATGCTGGATGAGAAGGCCTGGCTTGCAATCTCCATTCTAAATCATCGCAAAGGTCAGGTTGAGGTCAGGAGTCTGTGCAGACCAGTCTAGTTCTTCCACACCAAACTCACTCATCCATGTTTTTATGGACCTTGATTTGTGCATTGGTACTGTAAAGACAAAGTGGGGGCATGAAATGATCCAAAATCTCTTGGTATGTTCTTTTCACTGGAATTAAGTGGCCAAACCCATTAGCATTATAGAAGTTAAGATCAATATTATTTATTATTCTCATTTCTAAAATATTTGATTGCACACAAAGAAATGTCACCTACAAAGTATTATCAGGTTATTAATTAGGCTTTTTCTATATTTGTAAAACATACCTTTTTAACAAATGTGATATTTTAGTAATGGTCTGAAACATCAGAAATCAAATATTAATATCAAAATGTCAAAAAGTCTCCTTATAGCACTCGAAAAAGGATTCAGTTACAAAATATTAATTACTTTTCTCAAGCTGTGACTGGGTTACTTTGCTCATTGTGTCTTAGACAATGTACTCTCACAATTCACTACTTTAGAGTTACTCACCAAAAACTGATCAAATGTGCAACAAATGTAGAATGGAAATACTGGAAATCACTTCCAGTTCTTTATTTATCAAGAATTGGCCAGTCATTTTATACAGTCATATATGTACAGTAACCCTGAGGAAGTTTCACCAATGGCTATATCAGTTCTAGTAAATGGTGGGAGTATCTCCAAGGATTAATGATGGATGATGTTGTAAAACTGTACAAGTTATCTACCTCAAAATGAAGCACCTCAGATAAGATAGTGTCACCTTGATTTACTTCTGTTAAACAACTGAACTGGAAATGAGTTCAGATTAGTGAATAGTAAAACAAGCTTTAATCTGAAGCGCAGAGAGCAGCAATAATTGAACATGAGAATTTGTGGAATGGCAACATTAAAATAAACCTGCAACAATAAGCATTTAAACACACCAAAAACAGAAGAAAGTACAGTTTTGTGAGTTGTTAAGCCCTAAAGCAGCTAGGTATCCTTTTAGCTATTCTTAGATTACTATCTTAGAAGATATGAAAATTCTAGGAACTTGTGTGTTAGAGAACAGGAAATTTTCTTCACTCCTTACTAAGGAAACCCAACTGTAAAAAACCTGACTGCTAACAATGTTGAATTAAGCAAATAGAGTGTTAACTGTGGAGTTACTGTATCTGCTTTATTACACTGTTGCCTGGTTAATACAGTCCCAATCATTGAGTAAATGAAAATTAAGCCAATAATTACTGTATATCCTGGTTTCAGACTATCTCCCACTTGCCATTATTTAAATAAGTTTCCAATATCAATTCGAAGGCAAACTGAGTTCAACACAGCAACTAAGTGACATTTATATGTTATTAAAAACAAGTCACAAAACAATTTACTTTACTGGAGCATGTTTTTTCTTCTTTTTTGGTTTGTATGTTATGCCATCACAAAATGTGACAAAGTGACACTGTGTGAAGTTTTGAAGGCCTTTGAAATAGAAATAATCATCATCATTTCATGTCAATGAGCTATGAATAAGTAATCATTCAGACTGAATTACACCATGCCATTGTTATCAATGGTGAAAAGTGCAACTTCAAAGGGTTAAGCTTGAAAAAGTAATAGCACTACCGCCTCAAGACAACACAGGTCAGTATCACCAGTGGCCCCTAACACACCAGCTCATAAGATAGCTGCATAGATTCTGATCCATTGGTTGTGTCCACACCTTGCTGATAGAATTGTTCATTAGGTGCAGATCAGCACCTATCATCTGCATGTGCCTCCACCCCACTGATACCATTGCTCACCTGTCGCATGACTATAACAGTGCTTCGTAAATCCAGTCATTTCTGTGAAAGATGAATGCTGATGAAGCAATATTTTCCAAGGTTAAAATAATATGCTTTTTTGTTGTTGTTGTTGACATGATATCATTGCTCAAGACTCAACCGTTTTCTCTTTACTACTAAGTTACAGGAAGCATGAGTGTATCTGAGTTTTGAAAAACCAGTTTATCAAGTTCAAAACCATAAAATTATGATAGATTGAGACAAAGAGACAGGTCCATACAAGCATCTGATGATCCAAGTCCATGGAGAAGACCAGAAGGTACATGTGTTCCACTGCCACATTATTTAAAAAAAAACACTAAATAAAACCTGGTGCATTTATTTAGTTGAGTGTAACTTTAGTTTTAGGATAGTGATGTCGAAAATGCTTATCTTAGTGGCCTAAGTGTAAGGTTTGTCAAAGGCCCACAAAGCAACACATTTTACATCATTACACGATGTTCTGCCTCAGACTGGAATTCTTAGCACAGATTAACGGCTGGACCATTAAAGGATTTTGCGTGATGCTGAAGCCTTGGAGTCTGAAAAACCTGCTCAACAAGAACCACATAAACATTTCGAAATCAACATGGGCATAAGTCTATGTGTAATTCAAGAAAAACAACATATGTTTAACGATCCGAAGAAAACACTTCTCATGTTAAGACGAAACAGACGATACTTCTCAGGCCCTGAAACTGGTCGTTCTGTTTGATTCTTGATTCTGATTTGATTCTTGTGGTATTTTTAAAAAAGCATTTCACAGATGTATCATTAAGATCCCTGCACACTGTGTTTTTTATTGTGGAAAAGAAGGTATATAATAGGTCCTGTTTAATTTAGATTTCTCAACAAAGCATTCCTTACATCCACTAAAAAAGCAGGATTCCTGTTGAAATAAATGTGCCACATTTTCCATTGGTTAACTGGTTTACAAAATCTTTATTGGCACAAACTGCCTAAGGCTAGACAACTGTGCCTCCTCATGTTCTATCACAGAGCTGGATCAGTGTTTATGTGAGAGGACAAACAGAGCCAATCAAACACAACAAGTCCAGATAAATATATATAATGATTAAATATGGTGAAAAAAAATACTGTGAAGAAAGTGAAACATGAGAAAATGACCAAAAAAAAAAAACAGTTATTCATTCGTTAATCCCTCCGCTTATCCAGTTCAGTGTTGTGATGGGTCACCTGCTGCTCCACCGTGCCGCCCAAATAAAAAAGAGTTATGTAGAAAGAAATTTAGAAATATAGTAATAAGAGATACGATTATATTTCAGATAAGTAATACATACATTAATTCCACTACAGTTTAAAAGACGTCATTATTCAGTCTTTACTGTTTCTCTGGAACATGTTATTCATATTTTCAAAGACTTTAACTGAGTTTCATGTTAAATCAGAAATAAGAACCACGTACTAAAGTGTGGTTAAATCAGTAATCAACTTTGTTTGGAGAGTTGACTTTTGGGTGTTGATTAGGTGTTTAGTGATGTAGACAACCTGGATTTCTTCTTTGAAAAAGGACATTGATGCCAATTCATACAGAAGGCGCCAGACCTTGCATGTGACAAATGAGATATCATGTAAATAACGGAAAGGAGGATTTGAACAGTCATTTTATCATGTGTTCTACTCTGTCAATGTTTGCCAAAGTCAAAACACTCTTTGTTTCAGAAGTAGACAAATATGTCGTCATTAACACTTGACCAGTTATTTATAGTGTCCACATAATAAATAATATTCACTTAAAATAATGCTCTGAACATCACATTCTAATTATTTTGGTATTAAAGTGCACTATCAAAATTATTAGTTAATTATTCGAACCTCCCATTTGAGTAAAATATAGGAAATTTGGTTAGTGTCGCAGTCACACAGCTCCAGGAACCTGGAGTTTGTGGGTTCGATTCCCGCTCCGGGTGCCTGTCTGTGAGGAGTTGGTGTGTTCTCTCTGTCTCCGCGTGGGTTTCCTCCGGGTGCTCCGGTTTCCTCCCACAGTCCAAAAAAGGTGGATTGGTGACTCAAAAGTGTCCGTAGGTGTGAGTGAATGTGTGTGTGTGTGTGTGTGTGTGTTGCCCTGTGAAGGACTGGCGCCCCCTCCAGGGTGTATTCCCGCCTTGCGCCCAATGATTCCAGGTAGGCTCTGGACCCACCGCGACCCTGACTTGGATAAGCGGTTACAGATAATGAATGAATGAATGAATGGTTCAGTCTACAGCACAAGGGTACACTACATCAGAAAGTTTACAAAGTTTACAAAGGAAGACACTGACAATGACAAGGTGATAATGAAATAACTGGAAAAAATAAACAGGAACGCTCATAGTGCTAAACCTGGTGTCTGTTTTCAGGGAAGGTCTCGCCCTTCAATATAAATAGCCAATCAGCTTCCTCATAAGCCCATAAAACTGAAAACCCTTTTTGTTGTGGAGATTTGCACAGAGCCAGAACAAGCTGAAACCAGAACAAGCTGAAACTCAGTTTACATATCATTATGTAAACATTAATCATTAATATTACCCAATCTGTATAGTAATCTAAAAGGGAAACTTGTACACTTTTTCCACTGGACAGTGGAGTATGGTACAGTCACAAATCCACAAATATTTAGTTTGTCAGGTGATCTTTATATGAGAATCCAGACTGAATCTGGTTATGCTTTATGTTAATATTAAATGTTTTATCAAATGAGTGGAGATAGTCATGGTGCAAAACACTGAGCAAATGCATCATTATGGAAACCTCACACAGAAGTCAGATGAGAGATAATAAGAAAAAACAACACTTTTGTTGATGGAAAGTAAATGCACTCATTTTAAGAGACCTAAAAATTTTAACTGAATACTCATCTGTGAGTAGGGCTGTCCCAAAATACCGTTTTTAGGGCTTCAGTGCTACGGCCGGGATAATCTGTGAGTATTTGAATATTTGAGGAGTGGGGTGTTGTAGTGGATGTTGGTCATACACCCCGATACATATATATATAATTTTATAATTTGTTTTATAGCCTTGACCTTATTCAAACTCCTCCAACCTCTGATATTTGACTTAATGATATTAATTAAGATTTATAATTGGTTTAAGCAATTAGAACATTAATAATTAGTTTGAGAATGAATAATAATCATGCTAAATGAGTTCTTCAGGATTTTCAGAAATTCTAATGAATAAATTGCAAACACTGTGACTTCAAATAATGAGAGTTTTATTAATAAAAAGAAGATATTTAGTTAACATAGCACAACCTTGTAATCTCACGGTGTCCGGCAGGGGGAACTGATTTTGACCTTAAGGTGAGCTAGACACTTCTAACTTGTGACTAAGGTTACTAACTAAGGTTTAATTAAATGGTAAATTATAAAGAGGGTTTGTTTAGACATCAGCTACTGAAAAGGTGTTAAATACGCTAGCTTACTCGTTCGCCGTTTCACCGAGCCGTCGCGTCCTGTTGTTTAATCTCCGTGTCCCGGGGTGTTCTCGTCGTTCCCACGTGGTGAGAAGCAGGCCCGCTTATGGAGGATCTCTTTACAGTCGATTTGAAGACCCTCGATTCCGAGCTGAGCTGCGTCGATCGAGATTTCCCTTCTTCGGTTTTTCACAGGCGTAGCTGGTTTTCCACCGTAGTGGAAAGGCTTTTTCAGAGTATTAGCTAGTCTCGTTGTTCAGTTTTCCAGGATTGATGTCTTCAGGAATCAGCTTATAACGTTAATATATCTGTTATCGATTACTCAAACGGTTGATACCTTACTTTGGCCACAAATAAGTTTCACCCGCCTTGATCATTCGTGAGATCACACTTCGATAGGTAATAAACATAAACAAGATTAAAGGAAAAGAAAGATATTCAAATTATTCGACTTATTAGTTAAACTTCATACTCTTAGCTAATTTCGAGACGTCTCTCGTAAGCTTTTCTGAAGTCTCTGAGAGGGTTCCTTTGTTTGTTGTCGGCGTCCTCTGTTTTCCAGTTCCTTTCGTGGTCCGTTACTTCTGCAGAGTCCTCGCGACTCTTCAAACTTCGAACTCCTTGTCTGTCTTGCTGTTTGGCCTTTTCAAGGCTGGCGCGGTCACGCCCTAATGGGAGGCGTCCTCTTTCTGATTGGACGCGAGTCCAGACTCACGTGACTCTCGTGAGGGAGAGAGAGAGAGAGAGAGTAGGAGGAGGGGGTTTGACTCTGTGATTCATACATAAGGAATATGAGTTTCTCGTATCAAAATTCTTATACCTGTTATCAACCTATAACAATGAGTACATTGGACTATTAATATCAGACATTTACATAAGGTCCCATCTTGAGTACATTGTTCACGTCCAATTCGTGATGATACGCTGAAAAATAAAACATTAATCCATTTTCTCTCATTCAGAGACAAAACTGATCTTTGTAATAGAAACAATCGGCATTATACATCATTTCATTAGAAGGTAGGCATTCATCTGAGGGTACAGAAAGTGACATTCATACGTTCGTTTATACACAAATAACTCAGAGATCGACTATTTTCGCTATTGTCTTGCGGCGACTCCGAGCGAGGTGTAGTTCCGCCAGTGTCCATTTGGTGTCGTTGTTAATCCGTGTTTCAGCTGTTGGTTCACGGGAGTTCACTCGAGGTCACTTTGGTTTGAACATCTGTTGATCTCCGTGAAAGATAAGGATTAGACATTTAGGTGCCATTGTCATAAAAACGGGCCGTAAAAGCTCTCTTCTTTGTTTGAGGTTCCTGTCTCTTTAAGTTAGTTATCTCGACAGTTCCTGTTAGTTAAAAGAGAGAAGGGGGGTGTTGGGGCCATGTGTTACTTAAAAGGGTTCTTTTGATGTCTTTAGATTGGTTGTGTGTGTGTGGGGGCTGCTATGTTGCAGACGAAAAGTCTTCTGCAGACTGGAAAAGTTTTAATTCAAAACTTTTCATTTCTTGATTGTCCGATATTCATATTTGGCTCATACTCCACTACATTCCCCCCTTTCTTTTCAGTTTTATGGTTCGTCAGGGATCATGGAGCTGAAAAGAACTTTTGCTGTGGAGGAAGGTGAGGTCAGCAAGCATATTCAAACACATTTCCAGAGCTGATGTATTCCTATTAGTGTATGGGTGTATATGGAATGTGTATGTTTGCATGCTGAAGGGATCCTAATTATTTAGGGGCAGGTCTTGTTCAAACGCAACCTCGAGAGCTGATTCTTCGACATGGCCTTCGGCTTCATATCTAAAACTTGGGGGTTCACCTCTCTGGGCTCTCTTATGTCTAACGAATTTGACCATTTTATTAGACCAAGTTTCTAACCTGCTCTGGAGGGCTCGAGTGCGTTTGAAATAGAACCAAGCTATACCAAAGGTCAAAAGATATCCTAATCCTACCAGGGTAACTAGTAAGGTGTCCGGGGTGGACCATGCATAGGTGACAGGCTGAACTGGCCATAGGGGTTGAGACGATAGTTCTCTAAGAGTGTTATCTATGGGGGTTAGGTCAATGACTTGGGTTCCCTCATATTCTAGGCGAGTTAGTGTTTTAGTATCTAGCTCGATGGTGTGTTTGGAGAAGAACTCTGAGATTTCTACGTCGCTTTCATATTGGTCAGGGTTTAGGTGATACAGGGCCAGGTCTCCTACATGTAAGATTGCGTTTACGGGGACGTCTACCCAGAAGGTTTGGCTAGGAAGGAGTACCCTTTCTGAGGTGTCATGTTGATCATAGGTTAGTAGGGCCTCTCTAAAGGGGGTGTTAACCAACCAACGATTTCCAACAATTTCAGCTTGAGTACTGGTTACCAAACGTCGGGGCGTGACGACTACCGGGCATTGAGTATTACTCATCATAGGCTTAAGGCCACAGATCCCATTTGCGCTGTCACGAATGAAAGGTTTGCTAGGGCACAAGTAGTGAATGTCTTTAGTGAGTGTGCACATAAGCAAATTGGGTACCAGATATAGGTCAGGGTTATCGTCTTGGTATGCTACAAGAGATGTTGTTTTCACACGAACGTAGGCAGAATCTTGCCAGAAACCAACGTTGACAACATCTTTCAAACGGTATATGTTCTCAGGCGCCATTATGGGAAGGTTAATAATGAATGCTAATTCTCGGTCTTGAGGATTAACATAAATTGGGATGGCGCTACCTAAGGTATAGGCTAGGTGGGCCTGGAGATCAGTAACTACTTCTCGAGTTGCTGTGGATAAAATCTCCTGTACTAAGGATAGGGGCACCAAGTAGGGAGGGATTCTCCCCATGGCTAGGCTATCTACAGAGGAGCTGATTTCTTGTAGCATATCAGACAATAACATATTCACAAGCTGGATGTGGGCAAGGTCAAGTTGTACTACTGAAAGCATGGAGTTAACCGTCTGGAGCGTTTTGTTCAAAGCGACACTGTGAGCGTTGAGCACTACGACGGTGCCACGTAGGGTTTGCCCAATGGTTTGCAGGTGCTGCTGTTGTTTGTCTAATTGGGTTTTAATGTTCGGAATTTCCGCTTGCAATTCCCCTACTTGACGTTTAACAGTGGCTACATTGACGGCATTGACGGCGGACGTTCCGAGACTCAGTAGTGATCCCACAGTTGCAGCTGCCATTAACAATCCGCCTATGAAGCGTTTAGGTCGTTTATTAAAACCATTTAGTTCTGATTGCGTTACGGTAAACTTTTGTAACTGGCGGAGCATGTGAGTTACGTCGGCTTCAGCATGGCTGATAGCTTCCTCAGTCCATCTAACTCCATTCCGGCCAGTCTGCAGCGTGGTTATCGGTAGGTTTTTGCTACACGCTTCGGCGGGATTCAACCGTATAAATACTCTCTGGGTATGGAGGCGGCAATTAGTGATTAGCAGTCCCGGCTGGTCTTTCAGTATTATTCCTGAGTCAGGACCTGGTTCAATCACTTCAGGGAGCACGGCGGTTCCTAGGGAGCCGACGATCAGGAGAATGAGCAGCGGGGCCATCCTACCGGAAGAGATGCTCATGGTTAGATTTAGGGTATTTATGGCGAGTCGTTTAGACAAATTATAAAATTTTTCACGGTACCCCCCTTTTGATAAAATTTTCCTAGGGTAAGCACTCTATAATAATTGACGATGAGGGACTAGGGTCTTGCACCCTGAGTGTCCTCAGTCTGGTTAGAAGCTCGTTGCCTGTTAAAGAGTGAGAGAAAAAGGGAAAAGGGATAGGAGAACTAAGGTGTGAGTAGAAGGTTATAGTTGTTTGTTAACTAACACCCTCCCTGCCTTTGGTTCTGCCGTTTATGATCTAACACAAGCGTTAGTATCCCCTACAAGTCCCATGGGGGTTGTGTGTGGTCGGATTTGGTTGCGGTGGACCCATTTGAATTCAGTACTGCCCCGAGCTTTGTTTATTTTGATCCTGTAAACAACGGGGGACAGTTTGTCTGTTATCTTGTAGGGACCGGACCATCGGGGTAGGAATTTGCGGGCCAAATTCCCCCCTGTTTTTCGCGACCTTCCAACAGGTTGGACAAAGATGTAGTACCATACCTTGTCCCCTATTTGGAGTTCATCGTGGGATGCTTTGTGATCGTAGTACGCTTTGCGACCTTCTGCACTTCTTTCCAGTTTCTGCTGGGCAAAGGCGAAAGTAGCTTTGAGGTGTTTCTGCAGGTCCTCCATATACTGATGAGTGGTGTAGGCTACGGCTATGCTAGCTTCACCTGGCTGATATAACAGATGTAGAGGCAGAGTCATTTGTCTCCCTGTCATCAACTCAAAGGGTGAGACCCCGACCGCGTCGTGTGGGGTCGCCCGTATGGCCATCAGTACGAGGGGGAGTTTGACATCCCAGTCTCGTTGGTTTGCTGCTACGTACTTTTTCAGTATGCTAACAACAGTTCGGTTGGCTCGCTCTACCTGACCTGAGCTTTGAGGATGGTAGCTAATGTGAAGGCTGGCTTTTACTCCTAAGAGTTGCCAGAGCTGCTGCATGACCTCAGCTGTGAAATGTGTCCCTCTGTCAGAGTCGACACGGCTGGGTAGGCCAAACCGTGAGAAGACATGGTTCATCAGTAAGTATGCAGTGGTTAGTGCTGTGTCATTCGGTGCGGGGAGGCATTCTACCCATTTAGTGAATGCACACGTGACTGTGAGGAAGTACTTGTTACCTCTTACTGTTCGAGTGAGTGGTCCAACCCAGTCTATCTGGAGGTTTGACCAAGGGAAGGATACTCCTTTCTTTTGCAAGGGGGCTCTATGAAGAGGATTCGAGGGTTGAAATTGGCAACATACCAGACAGCCTTTAATGTAGTCAGCCACATCTTTTACCATGTGGGGCCAATATGCCACCTGCTTGAGCGCATGGTGTGTTGCTTTGACCCCTTTGTGTCCCGCAGATGGGGAGTCATGGGCGTGCATCAGCATCACCCCCCTGTGGCACTGAGGAACCACGAACGTAGGTGAAGTGTGCGAGTCAGTGGCATGAACTAGCAAGCCTTTGACGACTTGGAGGGACGCTTTGGCGCCGTATAGGTCTTTAAGGCCTGGTATGGTGTCAAGATCTTGTGCTGCGATGGGATTAGTAGAAGGGTCAGAGACATGGCTAAGCATTTTAGAAATGGATGGGTCTCGAGCTTGGAGAGTAACTAAGTCAGCGTCCGAAAAAGCAGGGTTAATAGAGACAATGGTAGCTTTGGCATTGTCAGGCGACGCCTTTGTTACAGTTCGAGACCGTGTGACAGCTAGGACTTCGATGTCGGGTGGGTTTGGAAAAAGGGAGGGATCGAATGTCCACGATGTGCCTTCGCGGGCCCCTTGCTTGGCTAAGCTATCTGCTTGATCATTGAATTCTTTGTCATCTCCCGGGACTCGGGAGTGACCCTTCACTTTCTTCCAGTAGATCTGCAGGTCATGTGTGTCTACCAAGTGTTCGCATGCCGCGAAAAGCTCTTTGTGTATAACTGGCTTTTTGTTTGACGTGGTGTAGTTGTTGGTTTTCCACAGTCTCAAGTGGCATGTGAAGCTTAGGCGCGCGTAGTTGGAGTCTGTGCAGATCACCAACGTTTTTATGCTTTTCTGGACTGCAGACTGGATTGTGATAAGAATTCCTGCTATTTCAGCATATTGGGAGGACTGAGCACCCAATTTGAAACTTAGGGGTTCGTGAGGCCATCCGTTTATTCCGATAATACCCACCCCTGCCATCAGGGTGTGTTCTCGGCGGAACGAACAACCATCTACATACGCAGTGACAAGGTCTTTGCATGTGTTAGGATCGAAATAGTGGTGGTTAGCCACGGTGGGTAAGAGGGTTTCTGGAGTTTGTGGCACTTGGGAAGGAATGTTTCCTTCGCATCGCCTGCAGGAAGCAAGGCCTGTGCCTAGGGGGCTCTTGTAGTTTTGCGCGTAACGCACCTCTAAGTCAAAGCTTTGGAGAGCCATTAGCCATGACGCTACTCGAGCGTTAGTTACTACACCCTCTCGAATTCGTTGGCTGTTTAGGAAAGTGACTGGTTGATGATGAGTTTCAACAATCACCTTCTGACCACCTAGGTAGTTGGAGAAATGTTTGACTGCCCACACTGTTGCTAGTAGTGCTTTTTCGCAGTCACTGTATTTGTTTTCGGCAGCCAGCATAGTTTTACTAGCATAGGCTATGACACGTTTGTCTCTGTCGTGTAATTGATACAGACCGGAGCTGAGACAGTGGTTCGAGAACCCTACTTCTAGGTAGAATTCTTTGCTACTGTCAGGATAGGCAAGGCATGGGGCCGTGCACAGTTTCGATTTTAGTGCCTGCATGGCGTGTTCCTGGGCTTCGCCCCAGGTGAACGGAGTGTCCTTTTTCAGGAGGTCATAAAGTGGACGAGCTAGGTCCGCGTAGTTCTCTATGAATTGTCGTGAGTAGTTGCATACTCCTAAGAAACTGCGGAGTTCCTTAAGATTGGTGGGTGCTGCGAGGTTTGTTACCCCTTGCACTCGACTCACTTGTGGTTCAACACCATCAGTGCTTACGAGCAGACCGACGTAATTCACTTTTGTTCTGCACCACTGACATTTGGAGAGTGATATTTTCGCACCTGCTGTTGTAAGCTGGTCAAGAACATGATCAATCTCGTCAATGTGTGCCTGTAGGGAGTGGTTACGCATGAGTATGTCGTCCACATATATGAGGGTGCCTCGCTCGCGGGCATCAGGGCATGCTTTGTTTAAGAAAATATTAAACTCCGCGGGTGAGTTGGCATATCCAAAAGGGCACCTAGTGAATGTGTACTGTCGGTTTGCGAAAGTGAAAGCGAGCTTGTGTTGGTCTTCTGCTTGCACCGGGATGGTCCAGAAGCCAGAGGCTACATCGATGGTGGAAAAGTATTTAGCGTTTCGGACCGAGGGAAGCTCTTGCTCCAATTGTGTCATCGGCCATCGAGACAAGGGAACCTGTTGATTTAGTTTCCGATAGTCGATGGTTAAGCGCCATTTACCATTTGGTTTTATGACGGGCCATAATGGTGCCGAGTACGTGCTGTTACAGGGTCGAATTATGCCCTTTTCCAGCAAGTCATCAATGATTTCTTGTACCGGTTCATAGGATGCCAACGGAATTTTGTATTGGCGGACAAACGTGGGTGGTGCTCCCGGACGAGTGGGAATACGTACTGAATGAATGTCAGTGAGACCACAGTCCGTTGAATCTTTGGAAAAAGATTTTTGATATTTAAGGAGCACTTCACAGAGTTTCTCACGTTCTTCTTTGCTTTGGAGGGCGTCGGCCTCCTTTAGAACTTGTTCGACTTGGATACGAAATTCGGAGTCAGATAGTTCTTTCGAAGTACGCGGATTTGAAGTGTTTTCTCCCGCTTCGGGAAGAAGAGATGGTTCCCGGGAGGATTCCGGGGATGAATCTATGGAAAGGACCGTGATCGTCATTTGATTGTCGTCAGCGAGATCTATTCTGCAAATGGCATCATTACTCATGTCCAGAGCTGAGAAGAGAGCAACAGCTCGTGTCGGATGAGTGTAGAACACCTTTGATTCTGCATGATCAAGAAGCAGGGATTCAGGCATTGGTCCTATGATCGGAATTCGCAACTCGAAGTCATGGAATTTCGTACTGACTAACCAACCCAGAGGAGATGAGTGAGGGATCGTCAAGGGTTGAGTGGTTTCGTTCCGTACGAATAGATAGGTGGATTTTGCTCGCGTCTCCACCAAAGGTGTGGCTTCGAGGGTGAGGCCTAGTTCGAAGAACTGAGGTGACGGTTGGAAAAGTGCATGCGCGTGGCTTAAGTGTTGGCCAGGTCGCATGACTAAGCGGATGGGTACATTTGCTGCGTTCGCAGGTACCACAAGTGCACCTTGGTTAGTGACCTGACATACCTCGGGAATAGTTTGTCCTGAGCCTAGGTTGCTGAGATCAGAGGACCAGGTTTCCGTTGAAACATCAGTCAAAGACCACAGTACACTATTGAGGGTGTCTACGTGGACGTCGAGGCGCACCAAGAAGTCACTACCAATGTAAAAGTCGTGCGGCAAGTTAGGGACGACTAAGAAATAATGGGTGATTACCCTTTTGTTCCACTGGACGGTTAAAGCGCAAATTCCATCAGTGGGTGACATTGCTTTTGATGCCAGGTTAAGAGGAAAGCGACAAGGACTGCTCACCAAAGGAATATTTGGTTGAGTGAGGCGCAGAGTGTTAAAGAGGGTTTGGCTTATGGCGGACTGGTCGGTCCATAGAGCCAGAACTGCATTGTCTACACGATAGTCCTGCATTGTGAGACCATTCACGATGGGAAGGCCTGGAGCGTCTGTTGTGGACGGCTGTGTGAAAGTGCACAGGAATGTGTTCCGTTGTTCTAACATGGCACTAGGGGGCCAGGGAGAGACTGCTGTCTCTGGTGTGGCTGCCATGGGCTCAGTTTCCTCTTCCTCGAAGTGAGGGATCTGACTTGGTGGATCTCCTATTGATTCAGGCCGGATTTCGAGACGGCAACACTGAGCTTCCCGGTGGTGTGGGGTGCAGGTGGGTAAAGGCTCACGCACTTGTGCCCAGATCTTTGACCTTTTGAAGTCAATCAGTGGTTCGAAGCGATTAAGGAGATCTTTGCCGATGAGGAAGGGAATTGTTTCGAGAGGAGACACATGGACTGGATGCACTAAGGTCATTGGTCCAATGGCTAAGTGTATTAGTGCCATAGACTGGATAGTGAGGCCTGCATGTGAATACGGCTGAATTTTAAGAGAACAGTTTTGGAGCTGTATCTCGCGATTTTCACGCCGCGCAATGGCTCGAACCTGGTGGAACAAGGCGGAAGACATGAGCGTGACATCTGATGCAGTGTCCAATAGGGCCTCATGTACTAGCCTTCTTTCCACAATGGTGGACAAGTAGAATTTGCGTGCAACCCCTTTCTCTGTTAGGTGTCCCATGAATTGTCGGACGGGTGTGTCGCCTTCAATGACTGAGGGGTCATTTGGCGTTAAACCTTCTTTACCGCCTAACTGAACAACCAAAACAGCACTGGAGGGTGGTTGCAAGTCACCCCCCTGTATCATCGGGTTTTCAGTGTTTGTTTGGGTCACGAGGAGATTGCGCGGTGCGCTAGAAGACGGAGCTTCGCTTGTCACTTCTCCTACATAACTCTCTAACATTTCTGGGGTGTTAGAGGATGGCTTTGGGTTAGACCGCGAAGAGGTGATAGAAAGAACGTCAGGTTTTTTCTTTTTCTCTTTGCAAATCATTGCAAGCATTCGGCGGATGTCCTCTAACTCCTTAGAGCTGAGTTCCGTGCCTTTAAGCTTGTCTCTAGCGTGATTTCCTTTATTTTGATACCAGTATTTCTCTTTCTTTTCTCTATAGGAATCAGAAAGCTGGTTCGGAGCTGTTCGCTCATATCCCTTATGGGGATGTGATGGTTTTCCACGGCCCGCACCGCGGTTTTCTACGGGGTAATAGTCACGACCATACCCAGCCCTGTCCCGAGGGTTCCAGAAATCTTTGTCATGATTTCTGTCTGGCCTGCGAGGAGGGTAGCGCTTGTATTGGTGTGAGGGCGGATGAGGTTTCGGGCCCTCACTGGTCCACGGAGTGGAGGAAGGGTTCAGGGCGGATCTTGGTGGATCGGCCTGGGTGGCGCCTTCTAACTCTAAATGTGGGGAACTGGAGTCGACATTGAAGACTTGGGGTGTTTCGGACCGCCTGTTGGGAATTTGTTGGGTTTTGAGGAAACCTCTGAGTGCTAAATCACGCAGCTGCCTGCTAGACAGGGTGCGAGGGCAAGCTGAGACTCCCAACTGGTGACTGGTGTGGGGATGGAGGTTTTGGATAAATAGTGATTTGAAATTTAACTCTTCCTCCATTCCGGAGTCATTTCTAGGTCCGAAGTACGCCTGTCTGAGTCGATTATAATATTGCTGAGGGGATTCCTGGCGTTGCTGTTTTATGTTCAAAGCAGCGGCCAGTCCGGTCTGTGACAGGTGATTGGAGAATTCTTCCTCCAATGCTTGGCACAGCACATCATATCGCGCTTTTACATAGTCTGGCTGACGTTCAATGAAGTTACTGACGTCTCGGTTGGAGGTCAGTTTAATCACATATAGTCTGTCATCTATGGTGATCCCGGGGAACCTTTGGAGGTAGAAGTCAATATCTTTTAGGTAGGAAAAGATATCATTAGAACCGTCAGGTTTGGGATCAAAGCGGGTTATATTACGCGCGATTTTATCTAGGTCCTTGTATGAGGGACCATGAGAGGGTAAAGGTTGAGGGGACCAGACACTGGGTTGCAGTGCTCTGGGTCTAGCAGGGCGTTGTAAGGGACGACTGACAGGAGACACAGGGGAGGGGGAAATACCCGTTGATACCAGAGGAGGTGCTGCAGCAGCTCTAAAGGTTACGGTCCCTGAGTCTGGTTCCTGATCCTCACTATCTTCCTGCTGGCCTTGTCTTTCTGTAGCGGCACTAGGTGGCACATTGGGTGTGACCTGGGGCAGCGTGTTCCCTTCAGCTATTTCGCTTTGAAGTCGACTTAGCTCTGCCTCTACCTTTGCCTGCTGTCGCCGTGACACGTCAAGCTCACGTTCGCTGGCTCTGAGCTGTACTACAGCAAGGAGGGCTATTTGACCTAAGGCCTCAGTTAGGGGCTTGCCCTTGAGGATGTCGGTTAAGTGGTTCTCTACCCACTTAGCCACCATGTGGTCACGATGGGCCTGTGAGGTTTTCTGCACAGTTTCTGCGAGTCCAGGCATCACATCACTGGTGATGCTGGTCAGAACAGAGAATGCCTCATCCCACAAACCTTCTACATATACTTCCGAAGAAAAAGTCCCTTCTGCCATGTTAGCTGTGTTTTTAACTGCGAGGTGTAACTTACTTCTATTTAGTTAGGATTAATTCCGTTAATCCCTTTTCTAACTAAATCTGAACTAAATTCACCTGTACCGAGTGCTCTAAGAGTAACTGCTAGTATGTATGGTGTTAGAGTTCACTTGTGAATCTCTAAGGGAAGTCTGTTAGTAGGAGAGGGTGGAGTGAAAGTTGCTATGTGCGAGTGAATAAAAGAAGAGAGAAAGAGAAAAAAAAAATTTTTTTTTTTTTTCAATAATTAAAATTATTAAAAATTTTGAATTAAAGAATTGTCGAAAAATTTGGATGAAGGAATTTTAATATTAAGTGAGTTTTATTATTAGATATAATTTCCAATTAAGGAATTATGAAAGTAAAAGAATTTTCCGAATTAAAGAATTATTAAGAATAGCGAGATTAAAAGACTCTCTCTTTTAACTGCGTTTGTGATCTGGTATCAAGTTAAAGTGTCAATCTCTAATTACTGCACACTGTCTGCTGTAGTTGTATCAACTTATTATGCTTCCAAGCCTTTACTTGTAATTATTCAGATGTGCAGAGTTTAGAGACAGCCACTAGAGCTGTGATACCAGGTCTTATCAGTGTGAACTGGTCGACAATTTCAATTGCGATAGCAAGTTTTCTCCACCAGAGGGTACTGAAGGTAAGTCTGAATGGCAACAGCGAGCTTCAGTATTTAAGTTGAACTTAAATTGTAATACCAGACTAGGACACCAGAGGGCGACAAGCAAGTTACAATGCAATAGCAGCAATGGACACCAGTCGGCGCTGGTGAGAGTCCCAATAGACACGGTACCAGCAGATACACTAACACAAATGGGAATTTCCACTGTAGCGGGAAGTTTCAACACTAGAGGGTGTTATCAGATTAAAATCTAAAATGGAATAAAGATTTTAAACGCTCAGATACTCTATCAAAAAAATAAAAATTAAAATTTTAAAAGGGGAACAGAGATTTTACACTAAGGTATTTTAAAAGAATTTCATCTGTAATGACAACTTTTAAACACCAGAGGGCTGCTAAACACTTATGTTGTCTCGGCGGACAACCTCCCAACCACTAGAGGGTGTACGGGAATCAACCGTCAAGGGTAGCACCACTTGACCACAAGGAGGAGCAAGGGAGGACACGCTTCAATAGACGCTAGTTATGAAGTATTTTTCCCTGCAATTACGCACTTATACCACAAGAGGGAATTTGTCTTCCTCTGTTTTGGGGGCGTTTTGAATTTCCCTCCTTAGTTTCAGCTCCGCCCCTTCAAAGGGGTTCGTTCCTTTCTGAGTATGATTTCAGTTTAACAGGAACAGCTGACGAGAGCAGACTGCTCTTCATACAAGCCATATTTTCGGCTGTTTAATAACCTCCCAATCGCCTAGCGCGCGATCTCGTTATTAACGCTGGTAGCGACCCAGTTTAAAACGAACGGGGGTATTCGGTTCGGTGGTCTCTCTTCGCCGGGATTTCGCGGCGGGAGGTCGAATCCGACGGCAAAGTCTCACAGCGGAATTTCGCGCAGTTCAGACGTGCCCAGGCCTCAATTTAATGCATGCAAAATGGCGCAGAGCCGCGCTCTTTTAAAAACAACCAAGCTTATTTTCTAACCGGTATATATCACAGAACAGTTTTTCAGCAGTAACAAACACAACACGAAATTACCCACATCAAGCTTTGAATCTCAATCGTTATTCAGTGTAGTGTTTTACAGTTTTGTTCATTAAAAGCCTTTTTCCTGGCCTCGCGTGGGCGCCAATAAAATATCTATATTTTATATGTAGTGGATGTTGGTCATACACCCCGATACATATATATATAATTTTATAATTTGTTTTATAGCCTTGACCTTATTCAAACTCCTCCAACCTCTGATATTTGACTTAATGATATTAATTAAGATTTATAATTGGTTTAAGCAATTAGAACATTAATAATTAGTTTGAGAATGAATAATAATCATGCTAAATGAGTTCTTCAGGATTTTCAGAAATTCTAATGAATAAATTGCAAACACTGTGACTTCAAATAATGAGAGTTTTATTAATAAAAAGAAGATATTTAGTTAACATAGCACAACCTTGTAATCTCACGGTGTCCGGCAGGGGGAACTGATTTTGACCTTAAGATGAGCTAGGCACTTCTAACTTGTGACTAAGGTTACTAACTAAGGTTTAATTAAATGGTAAATTATAAAGAGGGTTTGTTTAGACATCAGCTACTGAAAAGGTGTTAAATACGCTAGCTTACTCGTTCGCCGTTTCACCGAGCCGTCGCGTCCTGTTGTTTAATCTCCGTGTCCCGGGGTGTTCTCGTCGTTCCCACGTGGTGAGAAGCAGGCCCGCTTATGGAGGATCTCTTTACAGTCGATTTGAAGACCCTCGATTCCGAGCTGAGCTGCGTCGATCGAGATTTCCCTTCTTCGGTTTTTCACAGGCGTAGCTGGTTTTCCACCGTAGTGGAAAGGCTTTTTCAGAGTATTAGCTAGTCTCGTTGTTCAGTTTTCCAGGATTGATGTCTTCAGGAATCAGCTTATAACGTTAATATATCTGTTATCGATTACTCAAACGGTTGATACCTTACTTTGGCCACAAATAAGTTTCACCCGCCTTGATCATTCGTGAGATCACACTTCGATAGGTAATAAACATAAACAAGATTAAAGGAAAAGAAAGATATTCAAATTATTCGACTTATTAGTTAAACTTCATACTCTTAGCTAATTTCGAGACGTCTCTCGTAAGCTTTTCTGAAGTCTCTGAGAGGGTTCCTTTGTTTGTTGTCGGCGTCCTCTGTTTTCCAGTTCCTTTCGTGGTCCGTTACTTCTGCAGAGTCCTCGCGACTCTTCAAACTTCGAACTCCTTGTCTGTCTTGCTGTTTGGCCTTTTCAAGGCTGGCGCGGTCACGCCCTAATGGGAGGCGTCCTCTTTCTGATTGGACGCGAGTCCAGACTCACGTGACTCTCGTGAGGGAGAGAGAGAGAGAGAGAGTAGGAGGAGGGGGTTTGACTCTGTGATTCATACATAAGGAATATGAGTTTCTCGTATCAAAATTCTTATACCTGTTATCAACCTATAACAATGAGTACATTGGACTATTAATATCAGACATTTACATAAGGTCCCATCTTGAGTACATTGTTCACGTCCAATTCGTGATGATACGCTGAAAAATAAAACATTAATCCATTTTCTCTCATTCAGAGACAAAACTGATCTTTGTAATAGAAACAATCGGCATTATACATCATTTCATTAGAAGGTAGGCATTCATCTGAGGGTACAGAAAGTGACATTCATACGTTCGTTTATACACAAATAACTCAGAGATCGACTATTTTCGCTATTGTCTTGCGGCGACTCCGAGCGAGGTGTAGTTCCGCCAGTGTCCATTTGGTGTCGTTGTTAATCCGTGTTTCAGCTGTTGGTTCACGGGAGTTCACTCGAGGTCACTTTGGTTTGAACATCTGTTGATCTCCGTGAAAGATAAGGATTAGACATTTAGGTGCCATTGTCATAAAAACGGGCCGTAAAAGCTCTCTTCTTTGTTTGAGGTTCCTGTCTCTTTAAGTTAGTTATCTCGACAGTTCCTGTTAGTTAAAAGAGAGAAGGGGGGTGTTGGGGCCATGTGTTACTTAAAAGGGTTCTTTTGATGTCTTTAGATTGGTTGTGTGTGTGTGGGGGCTGCTATGTTGCAGACGAAAAGTCTTCTGCAGACTGGAAAAGTTTTAATTCAAAACTTTTCATTTCTTGATTGTCCGATATTCATATTTGGCTCATACTCCACTACAGTGTTATTTTTGTCATTAACAAAATCCACTTCACTCGTTACCTATGCTTGCTAACCTGCTAACTAGCTCACTAACTAAGGGCACAGAGTATACACAATTTAAACAGTTGGAACGGGGGTGCTCTAATTTTTAGCACAAAGCTAACAAAATGAACTGTGGCATCGCCTTGCTTCATGGTGTCACACCTTGGCCCTGTCCTGTTTGTTGTTCCCACCATGTGCTTAATTAGCACATGGCTGTGTTTTTTTTTTTTTTCTGTCTCCACCCTAGTCCTGCCCTAGCTCCGCCCCCTCGTTTTCTATTCCAGGTGTCCCTTGTCAGTGTCGTCTATTTAGGCTCCTTTGTGTTACTTCCCGTTTGTTGGACATTCAGTGTGATTACATTTGGTTTGCTGTCTCCTTGTTCCACTTTCGGTTGTCTAGTCTGTTCCATGTTTTCCTTCTCTTCCCTTTGTCTGTCAGTACCAGTTGTCTGTTTAACTCTGTGTTCATGTCTATTTAGCTCTCTGTGTTCTAGCTTACTCTGTTTAGCTCTCCAGGTTTAGTCTGTTTAACTTTGTGTTCAAGTCTATTCTGTTTAGCTCCTTTGTCTAAGTCTCAGTTTAGCTCCCTGTGTATTGTCTCTTTGTCCATATCTGTTTTGTTATCTCTTGTTGTTCAAATCAAGTTTGTTATAATGTTTGCGTCCACCTCCGTCAGTCTGCCCCAGTCCTTACACATGGTGTGTTGTTTTATAATGTTAGGCTGTTTTTATATAATAGTTTCAAGTTTTTTTTTGCACAAAGACTTTTATGTTGATGAGCTTGAATATGGGAGCTGGGCGAGCACTGTTTTTACTGCTGGAGCCAGAATGTGGTGGAGCGTTTGCTTTTATTGATAACCACATTTCTCCAGAAAACTGAATATTCGAACCTCAAAATTAGAAACGGAATACATATCCAATGAATAAGTATGAGTACTTGGATACTTGACCAGCCCCATTGTTCAGAAAAGCAGTGCTCAGGACCTGCTTTAAAATGGCTGCACTGCGGCTCCCAGCATGGCTCCATTTGTGGAGTCGTTCACTAACTAAGGGCACAGAGTACAAAAATAAACCAGAGCTTCATGGAGGTGTTCTAATTTGAGATGTAAAGCTGACAAAATGAACTGTAACTTTGCAATGCTTCAAGACTTCTGTGCTGACAAAGCCTAATACATGTGAAATGGACTGTTGCTTTTATTGCCACATAAAAAAAAAAAAAGGAATATCCGAATCTCAAAATTATAAACAAAATTCCTACACAACTAACGAATATCCTAATAGCTGAATATTTGGGGCCAGCCCTAGTTGTAAGTGATTAAATCTTTGAAGCATGTTAAAATAACATTTAACATAGTATGTAATAAACAATATTAAAGCAATATCAATCATTTCTAAGCCCTCAGACCCACAGTAGAATAAAAAAAACTTGGCTGTATTATGGGTTATATGAGTTGGGCCTAAAAAAGAGAGAAAGAAGGTTTATTCTTGAATCAGTCCTTTCATGCTATAAGTGACCTAAAAAAACTGAACTGAATATTGGGCCCCTTCAAATTAAAGGGCATGGAGAGTTACAAAAGAGGATGTCCACTACTTTTGATGGTTATATGGTCACAGTCAGTATGGCGACTATGCTTCTGTGGTCGAGTAAAGAGACCTTTTTAAACCATAATACAAGTACTTATACAGTGAAATGGGAAATGTTTTGTGGAAAAGTTTTCATGCACTTGTACAACAACAGATACAGTCACTGGCACTAAAAATCAATCTGGGTATTTGAGGAATAAGCCTTACTGACAGGAAGCCAGGAAGAATGGCATATTGGGTGGACATATAAAATGTGCTATTTGAGCTGAAATCTCAGTAAATAGCAATTAGGGTAATTCTGCATTTAGGTGACTGTGGGAGGAAACCAGGGCACCCTGAGGAAACCCATGCGGACATGGGGAGAACACACCAAACTCCTCACAGACAGTCACCCGGAGTGGTAGGTGATTTCAAGTGACTGGTATGTGGATTGGTGACTCCATATGGGCAAAAGAGTCCATAGGTGTAAGTGTATGAGTGAATGTGTGTGTGTGTGTGTGTGTGTGTGTCACCCTGTGAAGGACTGGCGCCACCTCCAGGGTGTATTCCTGCCTTGCACCAAGTGATTCTGGGTAGGCTCTGGACCCACCGTGACCCTGAACTGGATAAGCGGTTACAGACAATGAATGAATAAATGAATGAATGGATGAAATTATGAATGAATGAATGAATGAATGAATGAAACATCCATTTCAAAAGTCCAATTTCACTGATGTGTCAATGGTGAACTGTTTTTACTGCAGGCAGATTCATTTTGAGACTAAACCAGAGGTGAACCATAAACTGTTCTACACATTTTGAACAGCTTTATAACCATGTCTCCAACACAACTGTGCTAAATATACACAGACTGACTTACAATTTGATGCAGATAGTGGGCATTCTGACAAGACAAATTGAAGATTCCAGGGGTTGAATTCTCTTAGACCCAGAACCTGTGTTTATTTGAGCAGCTGGCCTTGATGAGCTGAATATGCTAATGCACTATGGTTATGTAAAGGAACGAGATTAAGTCAACACATTAACCACTGAAAGCAAACATTCTCTCTCTCGCTCTCTCTCTCTCTCTCTCTCTCTCTCTCTCTCTCTCTCTCTCTCTCTCTCTCTCTCTCACACACACACACACACACACACACACACACACACAAAACACATGCAGCAGCATGTACATGCAGCCCTGAACATCAAGTTCAGGTCCACACCACTCCACCGAGGAGCTCCTGTCCTTCACATTTTAGCAATTCTTCCCACTTAATTATTCCTATGAAAACTTCTATATTTTTCATATTTAAGACCATCAGATAAATTCTTCTTTATAACTGACTTATAAAAATATGACATGCTTTCTTAACTTTTTTGTATTTCAAAAAGCAAAATATCAATAAACATATGACATATAGATAAAAATCTTTGTATAGACCCTCTAAAATTAGAAAACACCACTATGTTATTTCAGCTGCATGTATAATCTCCACATATAAGGCATCAAATAAAATGGGAAGTACATTACCCAAGGTCAGCATATTTAATGATGAGTGTCTGCCAAAGTGTGTAAAGCCCACAACCACTGTGCTGTGGAGCTGAGAAATTGCATTCTCTGGAGGGATGGAGTGCCATACAGCGCCTTTGAGCTGAAGTAGTGTTTGTTGTACAGACCTAATAATCCAACATCATTATCTGATCTTACTAATCCTCTTACTAATGTTCCAAACTCAGAGAAGAGTAGATACTGTTGCTATCGCAAAGGGGGACAAACTACCTACAGTTTTAATACAATTATTTTCAAAAGAAATGTTGGTGTAGCGGGTGTTTACTTCTTTTGGCAAAATACAATTCCAGTTTGTTTCAGTTTTATTTTACTTGCAGTAACATCTCTTTACATTAATTTACCTCCAAATTATAGAGCATTTAACATTTATTTATAAAGTTAACACTTTAAAGATACCTTTGTATTTTAGACAGCAGCAAAAATCTGATTTCAGCGTCTATCAGGCAGGAGACTAATACAAGCTATGGGCATGGTGTCAAAGAGAAATGGGAAGGACAAAGTCAGGCCATTTTCAAGCTTTGAAGAACTCAGACTATAGCAATGCCAGTACGACTAGTTTGCTCCATAGACTTATATATAAAACATGAAAGATATCCTTCTTTAGGATCCTAAACAAGAGCAATAGCTCCACCTAAAGGGTTCTTTACAGTTTTTCCCAAACATTTAATCACCTTTCCAGAAACTTGGCTCCATTTATGAAAACTCTACACACAAGGCCCTTGTTATATATTCAGATGCATATGAGTGTGTGGAATTTTTTTTTCTAATTTTGGTGAAAATTAGGGCTCTTTTTCCCAAAACAGCATTTACAACACTACCTGTATATGTAACACAAATGTGACCCATTGTATGTAGTATGTAGCAAAACAATGAGAAACACTACAAGGAAAAAAGGGCAGATACAGAAAGGTCACAGAAGAAATGTATTTATTGCAAAATACATGAAACATAATACTCTACATCCTGCTTCTTTTATACTCTTACAAATGAGTCTACTCCCAGCTGAATTTGTACAGTTGCAACATGAGTGAGGCTAATGGGGAATCTGGAAGTTGAATTTTGATTTTGTGTGATATTTCATCTTTTCATTATCTGTAACCCTTATCCAGTTCAGGGTCGCGGTGGATCCAGAGCCTACCTGGAATCATTGGGCGCAAGGCAGGAATACACCCTGGAGGGGGCGCCAGTCCTTCACAGGGCAACACAGACACACACATTCACTCACACCTACGGACACTTTTGAGTCGCCACTGCACTGTTTTTGGACTGTGTGAGGAAACCGGAGCACCCGGAGGAAACCCACGCGGACACATGGAGAACACGCCAACTCCTCACAGTTCTGGAGCTGTGTGACTGCGACACTACCTGCTGCGCCACCGTGCCGCCCTGTGATATTTCAATGAAAACAATTTGAATTGTGCTAGGGGCTTAGCAGTTTAGAGTAGGTTGTTTATACATGAACTTCAAGTTTTCAGAATTGTGTGCATAGTTCCATTTTTTTGTGTATACAATGGAAAAAAAACTATTAAACATGAAAAAAAGTTTGCTAACTCAAAACATTTACCCAAAACCAAAATCTATGCCCCCTTACGAAACACTGATACCAGCTACTTCACAGTCCACTTATTATTCACTGCAGCATTTCTTGACAAACTGACGAAACCTAGACTTGCCAGACTTACGCATTTTCAATTTTGCAAATCTGATTCGAACAGTCTAGAAATGTAACAGTCAGCAGCCTGTTACAAAAATAAATAAATAAATCTTTCAAACAGTACTTATATAGGTTATGTATAATGATGTAAAAATGATTTCATCTCGATCTACAAATATGGTAATGAAGAATCTTAATAATCATCTGTGGTTTTGTACCAAGTACAGAGGTCTCATATTTACAGCTACTTTCTTAAGTGTCAAACCACAAAGAGGAAATGTACAAACCACCAGATGAAGACACTGTGAGAGAGGCACAGTCAGATTCTGCATGTTTTTTTATTTATCACTGTTTAAAATGTAAGGGAATTAACAGCAGTGTGCAGATGTCAAAGTTTCTGTCCATGCTTCTGCTGAGAGAAGACAACTCAATGTTATGGATCTCGAAGGATACAGAGCTTTCAGGAAGCTGTTACTGAGATAAAGACATCTTTTTTTGAGAGAAAACTTTAGATAAAATTAATAATAAAAAGCTAATAACATTAGAAAAGCGAAACGTATGACTTTGGGGAGTGTCATTAAATTCTGCCGACATTAATGGCTCACTCTGTAATGCCTGCAGCAACTCAGGGTTCTTTCATTTGTTCATCAAAATAATATACAACTTTAATAATTCAAGAGGTTTTGTACTTTACCACCCTCAAGTCTGTCTGGGCTTAAAGACCAACAGGGGCTTTTGAAAAATAGTCTTTTGTTGTAGACAGGCAAATGTCCTGTTTATGCATGAAAGAATGTGTGAGAATGTTAATTACCGTTTTGGGCATTTTATAGCTTTGTAGCAGCAAACAACTAAATGTAAAGTAGTTTTCACACTAAGCACAAACCATATGACACCAGCAAACCACACAGGAAACAGAGGAGTGCATCTTTTTCAGTATGTAGCATTATGATGTGTGAGAGACAGATATTTAAAAGTAAAAGAACACATTGCTTAAACAATTTCTATGGAATTGTAGTAAATATCAATGGTGAATTAGAAGCATATCAATTAGAGGTAGAACAGTAGAGACAATAATACATTTTATTGTAATACTTTGCAGGATTTAATATAGTACTGATACACTGAGAAATTCACACTGCGCAGATCTGCCTTGGACTCAGATCATTTCCAGAATCAATCAATTATATACAACACAAAATAATATAAATAAATTAATAAAAAATCAACACTGCTAAATCTATCTACCAATATCATACATTTGAAGCTGCAATATAAAAGTAATATTCATAGGTTACGTGGTTATCTGTAGCTAACTAAGTGATTACTGTGTGCGTGTCTAGGTTAAGCTTGTCTAGGTTAACTAGGTTATATTAGATCACTATATTCAACATTATCCCTCTAATGTCTAATTCATGCATCACACTGATTCTTGACCTGGTGTTTGAGTTTTGAGATCTGTGAGTTTCTCCCTACAGGCCAGCATACACACCATTGGATCTATGATCACTCTCAAACTCATCAGAGTAAAACAGATCATCCAGAAGCTCCAAAAACACAGAAAAATGCAAGCACTAGGAATAGACTCAGTGTGGCTGTAAGACCACTGTGGATTTCCATGGATGGTTTACTACAAATCATTAGCCATGTGTTGGCCGTCACTGGTACTAAAGCTAACAGACTGAACATTTGAAAGGCTGGTGCTCTGAAAATTTCACATAAGAAAGTAAAAATGAATGCAACCACAGAGTCTGAGGCGGAGTTGACTTGAGAAAAAACCCAAATAGATGTGAAAGGGTGTCTCGAAGATAGAATAATCTCGAATATGACCATCAGCTGCAGCTGGATACCATAGATTCTTCACCCAGTCCATAAACACAATAATGACTGATGAAGCCATGACAATGTTTTGTCCTTTTCTGAATCTCTTTGCAGAAGTTTTAATATGATGAATGGATTCAGAAGCAACTCCAACAGATCATTAAGAATGACTGCAAAGGATGAAATTCTGCCCTTAATTTTATGATGATAATACAGAACACCAGCAGTGACCAACAAAGCTGGTACACCAATGCCCTCAACAACAAAGAGAATCTCACACAGTCTCTGTTGGCATGTGTGCAATTCGTTGAGCCCAGGATGAATACGATAAAAGGGAACTTTGGAGAACATATCATAGGCCGTGGTGTAATCGCTCTGTGGTTTCATTTTCAATGAGCGTCTAATCCTTTTGCAGCAATAATGCCTTTTTAATGCAAAAAGAAGCAGGAATATATAACTTATTCTTCGAGTGATGCACAGAACTGCAGTCACGTTGAGTACAACTGACCAGCTCTATGCACTGAAGCATCCATCCATTATCTGTAAGCGCTTATCCAGTTCAGGGTCACGGTGGGTCCAGAGCCTACCTGGAATCATTGGGCGCAAGACGGGAATACACCCTGGAGGGGGCGCCAGTCCTTCACAGGGCAACACACACACTCACACATTCACTCACACACTCACACCTACGGTCACTTGCACTGAAGCAAGATAATCTAAAAAACAAAACAATAAAAAATATGAACACAACAGTCAGAATTCAAATACCTGCACAGAAGCAAAGGTTCTCACAGTAAAACACGTACGTACACTTAAACACTTCTTTATTTTGGCAGTCTTAATTACAGATAATTAAAAAATTATATCCACGTAAATTTATTACAATAAGTCACATCTAAGTCCTACAGTCTTAGTGAGAGTTTATTCATTATTTATTGCATTTCCAATACACCTTTTTTTGCCCTTACCTCACTCTCTGTGGTTGGCTCTGCTATTCTGAAACAGAAATACATTTGTCTGACAATATATGACCACCGACCCACCCCCCCTCCCACCAAAAATGTAATTTCCTAATTGAAAATTACTGACAAAATGCACTTTAATAAAATAGTACAGTATAGTATAGAGAATGGTCATCAGATTTTTTTTAAATTAGGGAGTAATGCCTTAATCTATGGACTTTATGGAGTCTGCTTTTGTCACTTGGCAAATTAGCTATTTGTTCTGGGATAATAAGAAAGTTTTGAATAATTATATCACAATTATGAGACCTATAACATGACCTGGGCAGCATGGTGGTGCAGCAGGTAGTGTCGCAGTCACACAGCTCCAGGGACCTGGAGGTTGTGGGTTTGATTCCCGCTCCGGGTGACTGTCTGTGAGGAGTTGATGTGTTCTCCCTGTGTCTGCGTGGGTTTCCTCCAGGTGAATGTCAGTGACTCCAACTGTACACCTTTATCATACAGCCTCAGAATAGAAAAACACACCCAGGTGAAACAAAGTTGTACGTCTGCTGGTGACATGTGGACAATGCATACACTATTGATTTATTTAATAGTGGCCTGGATATTGGGATAGATAGCCACTCACACATGGGTGACACCCTCTACAAAGCATACATTTAATTCTTGAGCTATGAAGAATTTATATTAATCTCAGTTTAATGTAATTAAACAAAATACTAAATAATATTTTTATACAAGTTTCTTGCTATATTTCGTTGTAGAAATGACAGTAATCTTGACAATCCAAGATTTATTGTTTTTATAGGCAAAGAAACGTACTGAACTATTGTGACTGATTCATTCAGTCACTCACTCTCACATTCAGGATTGGGTCGGTGTAATGCTGCTGTTGGTTGAGGTGAGTCTCCAATGCTCTAAAGACTGTAAAGCATTTTGTGGGGTCTAGAAAATAGTGCTGAAATATTAGTGTACGTAAATTATTTACCACGCGATTTTCTCACTCATTAATTAAGTCATTCGCACAGCTACATTTATTTTGAAAATCAGTGCAGACTTCCGCAGATCGTTTTTCCACTCTTCCCTCCAGTTCAGTAGGTGGCGGCACACTCCAACCGTTATCACTGCTTCTGAAGAAGCAGAGGTTTGAAAATGGCGGTGGATGTTGTTCAACTGTCAAAATGTTTCTGTTCTTGAGTCTGAGGTAAATTTTATGCGACTTATTTCCCTAACGCCTCCCGAGTTTACCGCGTATTTTTATTAGTCAACATTATAGGTTTTGGTTATTTCATTGCTCGGTATTAGCTACATTGTTGGATATATTGGTTATGCTAGCTAGTGATAATTTAGTGAGGTTGGTTTGTTAAACAGCGTCGTTTACTTTGTAAATGTACATTTTATAAATCAATCTGGAGTCCTGAAAAGAGAAACAAACCCATCAAAGCACTCTGAATGACTTTCTCTGGCATTTATTTTTCGTACCCTTTCGAAGTACAAAGTACATTTCAAAATACTGGATTGAAGTACTTAATGTGATACTTATATAAACAGTACTCTACCCACAAAAATATTCAACTGGCAGTGGTCTTGTGGTTAGAAAATAAAATAATGTCTAGGCAACAGTGGTCTGATAACAGAACAGAAATAGAGGAGAGCTAGTGACATGACAGTTCAAACCAAATAGTCTTTACACAAATTTGCACTAAATTTGAGTATGTGTGTAGTGGAAATTAACGATTATTTTAATGGTATTTCAATATTTATTAAAAGTAGGCCTATTGCAGGTTAAATGCTAAGTGCTGTATAAGAGGTGGCAAAGCATCCTGATGTTCTTTTTTAAGGTTTTCTTTGACATTTGACCATTCTTGTTGCAATGTATCCCTGACATTAGGTGATTAGCTCCAGCTGTATTTTGAGTCCTTGCTGGAAAGATGGAGCCCAATGCAGTTAATCCAGAGGCTGCCAGCAGTGGAGGTCAGGTGCTGCTCTCCAGAATGGCCCTCAATGACAACAAGGCTGGTATGGAGGGCCTGGACCGGGACAAAATTAACAAGATCATTCTCGAGACATCCAAGGTTTGCTAAAACCTTTACTGACTTGCAGTTAATTGACACATTTCATCTGAAACTCAAAGGAGAAACTCAGATGTTCTGCTCCTGAATCAGGTGCTGATTATTTGACTGATTTAGAAACAAAAATGAGGGCTAGGATTTAACATCTGGTCTAGTTGTAAATTCTTTATAACATGGTACAGGTGATAAACCTGGCCACACTCAAAGGAGCGCCTGGTATTATGCATGTTTTCAGAAACGCACAAATAGCCAGAATTGTAGATTTCGTCTGCAGTGTTCACCTGCTTAATCAATACTCTGTAATGAGCTATATATATATATATAATCTAAACTTTCTACAAGGTTTAAAATATTTTGTTGTCATTGCAGGGCTCAAGATTCTATGAAAATGAGCTAAAAAAGGAGCGTCAGGTGAACGAGCGCATTGAGAAAATGTTGCGCCATAAAGTGAAGATCACTGAACAGCAGAAACAGAAAGCACAAATAGAGGTAATTTTTTTTGTTTCACTATGTGCTTTTCCTTTGAGAAAGCTTTGTTATTTGCGATGGTCTTTTGCTAAATGAGGGCATTGTAATGACGGCTTGAATGTTTGTCTTATAGGTAGAGAAGCTGACTGCGGAGCTGGAGAGGGGCCGTGAGCTGGATCGAGTGATTGTGCATGTGGATATGGATGCATTCTATGCTGCCGTAGAGATGAGGGACTGTCCAGAACTGAAAGACAAACCTATGGCTGTAGGATCAATGAGTATGCTGGTGAGAATGCTCTGACAAGCTTAAGTTTTTTGAGCATGTTTAGCAATATAACAGATTAAGTTGTGTGTCATTTACCTTGCAATTCTTATGTCCTTGAAAATGCCAAAACAGAACAAAACAGTTCCAAATGGTCTAACATATATCAGTTATTCACTGGCGTAATGATTAAAACCACAAAGCGTTGATGTGGTGTTTTATTTATGAATGATTTTTTTCCTCACATTGCCAATAATAACAATATGCTGATCATTTAAGTAAAAGTATCTTTTTTTTTTTCAGTCCACTTCCAATTATCATGCCAGGAGGTATGGTGTACGTGCTGCTATGCCAGGCTTCATTGCAAAGAAACTCTGCCCAAATTTGGTCATTGTTCCACTCAACTTTGAAAAGTACACAGCAGTGAGTAAACAGGTAATGGCCAGATGTCTCCATCTTATCCACATACGTATAATGTTCAAATCTAGCATCTTTAGTAACAGCAGTGTAATAACTATATATACCTGGAGGTTATGGGTGGGATTCCTGCTCCGAGTGACTGTGAGGAGTTGGTGTGTTCTCCCTGTGTCCACATGGGTTTATTCCGGGTGCTCCGGTTTCCTCCCACAGTCCAAAAACACACATTGGTAGGTGGATTGGCGACTCAAAAATTGTCTGTAGGTGTAAGTGAATGTGTGTGTGTGTTGCCTTGTGAAGGACTGGCGCCCCCTCCAGGGTGTATTCCTGCCTTGTTCCCAGTGATTCCAGGTAGGCTCTGGACCCACCTCGACCCTGAACTGGATAAGCGCTTACAGATAATGAATGGAAAAAAATGTATTTATGTGTGTGTGTGTGTGTGTGTCTTCTGAAATATCTGTGTGTTTATTTTGTAGGTGCGAGAGATATTTGCAGAGTATGATCCTAACTTTCTGCCCATGAGTTTAGATGAAGCTTATCTGGACATCACTGACCACCTGGAACAAAGGCAGCACTGGCCTGAGTCTATGAGAACATATCACATGAGTGAAGCGAAGACTAGAGAAGGTATTTAAAGTATTTGAATTTATGATATAAATTGATTTATATTTGACTGTTCACGTGTACAATATTTACACGCAATTTAATCTTATATTTACTTATTTCCTGCTCTTTTACTGTTTTAACTGCTTGTTTGTTTGATTGTTTTTTCTTATCTCTATAAAAGACACAGATAAAACCAGTATAGCAGTTGAAACAGAGACAGAGACCGACACGCTCTCCCCTGTCCTGTTTGAAGATAGTCCAAATGCTTCCCCTACTATCCCAGGGTCTGATGGGAAATTGGAAGTATTTGGGACAAGTGCAGAAGAGGCTGTCAGGGAAATGCGCTTCCGCATTGAGCAGAAAACCTCACTGACTGCAAGTGCAGGTAATGCAAAAATCTATTCTTTTAATTTTTTTATGAATTGTTATTTATATATTATTTTTTAGTATCATGTTGTTTATGAATATTTAATGGATATTTTTTTTTGTTTTCTATAGGCATTGCTCCAAATATGATGCTTGCCAAGGTATGCAGTGACAAGAACAAGCCCAATGGACAGTACAGAATCCCGCCTGAGAGGCAGGCTGTGATGGACTTCATTCTGAAGCTGCCTGTTCGAAAGGTACATGTCCACTTAGTTTTGCCTTCTAGTAATTACACACACAAGGTAAGCAGTTGCGAGCTGCAGGAATGCTAAATAAGTTTGCATCGCAGGTGCCTGGGATTGGGAAGGTGACTGAAAAGATGTTGGCTGTTCTTGACATTATCAGCTGTGCCCAATTTCAACAGCAGATGGCAGTCCTCTCATTGCTTTTCTCTGAAACATCCTGGCATCATTTCCTACAAATCTCACTTGGGCTCGGTTCCACCCACATAGAGAGGTGTGTAGCACTGTCATACTTTGTTGCTCAGACTCCAAAATAATTTTTATTTTAAAAAAAACTAATTAATACTTAATTAGTAAATACTATTTCCAAAAGAAACTACATTTTTAAAAATAAATTTATGGGTGAATATGGTGCTCTTGTAGACAGTGCCTCTAATTTTGGTCAGCATTATTATACATTACTCTAATCAAGGAAACAATGCTCAGGTCATAAGTCATAATTTTCTGTTTTTATTGTTTTATTAATTCCAGAGATTCTGAAAGAAAAAGCATGAGCACTGAAAGGTAAATGCTTCTTCATAGTCTATGCTTAATGGTTTATTTCATTTTGTAATTCCAACTTTATTATCTCAGTTCCCAAATGTCCTTTTACTTACCATTGCCTGAAACAGTTCTTATATACCAGAGGTCATGGTACTGTCAACATTTGAAGGGAACATATAAAGACAAAAAAAATGCAGTGTACTGTCTATAAGGGGTTTGATGGGTGATACTTAGTCCAGTGATTTGACATTGAATAACCCATGATAATCTTCTCTCTCAGGACGTTTGGAGAGATGAGTGATGCAGAGGAGCAATATTCTTTGTGCCGGGAGCTCTGTCGTGACTTGGCAGAGGACCTGCAGAAGGCAGGCCTCAAGGTACATCCTCAGAATACAGAACGCAGAAACTTATGGGATATTGAGCTGATTTAAAGACTTTTTTCCCTTTGGCTTTCATTCATTCATATTTTGCCAATAAGAAACTGTTTGTTAGAGACTACAGTAATGCTAATTTAGCTTAGCTGCCAGGTTTAGACTTGGAAATGTATTTAACGTTGACAACAAAGACATTTAACTGACATATTTCCAATATATAATTTCATATTCAGGGCAAAACTGTCACCTTGAAATTGAAGAATGTGAACTTTGAGGTAAAGACCAAAGCATTCACACTGCAGTGTGCCATCAGCACTGAAGATGAGATCTTTGCTGCTGCCAAGGACCTTCTCAAAGCTGAGAAGGAGAATGTCTGCCCTGAACCACTGCGGCTGAGACTAATGGGTACATAATGTTTTTTTCAGTGACATGAACATGATTATTACTGTGCTGATGGAAAAAAAAAATCTCTGATGTGTTTCAGGACCTTTTATTTGTTCATCAAGACATGCTATCTTTTTTTTGTACATCCATTAAAAGCTCTCCACACCTCGTGAAGTTCCATCAGATTTACCAAAGTAGTTCGCCTGAATCCTTTGTGGACAGGATTGCATTTTGTTCTGCAATTTGGCTCTGTAATAACTGTAGTGATTAACTTCAATGAGATGATTATTAGCACAATCGTTGAAGGCATTTTTACACATCAGTACACATTCCTGATAACTCTATTAGTCACTGTGATAAAATCCATTTTTAGTGTCTACCCACCACTTCCTTATTAACCAGAACTTTAGAAATTTGTACCACTGAGGATTTTTCAGAAGTTGTAATGCTGCTGAGTGCTAAAGTTGATTTTATCTATCTATATATATATTTATGTTACAATATTATCACTTTTAGTTCTCTCAGTTTTCAGTATAGAAACTGATGTTTACATTCTAGGAAGTTTTCTCATCACCACAAACATATAGAGAATCTTAAAGTAATCATCCAGTAAAAAAACGGAGCATGTTTTCCATTTACCCAGATATAGTAAATCAGCAAAGATTTTTTTTCATCCACCTTTACTTCTTAATTTGGCTTTGGAGCATTACAGTCCTAACATTGCTAACAAACAATATACAAACAATATACAGGCGCACACCAAACACGAAGTTCACGTTACGACGTTTACGACCCAAAACCACGTAAGTTGAAACAAGGCTTTATACAGTAAATGGGAGATGTGTCGTACCACGAAACATCGTAACTCTGGACTGACGTAATCTGAGGACCTCCTGTATTTAAATAGTCACACAATTAGCCACAGTGTTTTTTTTTAATACTTCATCTAAGCAGTCTCAAAACACATTTAGATCATTTTGATTGCCTCCGTTTGTATTTATTTGTTGTAGTAAAAAACTAAATTCATACTCCTAAATCAGTACTCCTACTCCTGAGCAGATTTGTCAACACAGACCTTGTCTAAATAGCTGACCAAGAGCAACTGCTACATGGAAAGCTTTTGTTAGATTTTGTTAGAGGTTCCAGTAAATCATGCTGTGTCCCAAAACAAACTCTGTCCAAAGTTTGTTACACATTAATTACGGCACTCAGCATGTATTGGCTTATCATCTGTGAAAAGTGGAAATTGTAGAAATTATATTTTTATAAAACTCTTTATAAAGGAATTATAAAACATCTTATTTTGTCTTATTATTTATACAATTTTAAATGGCCAATATTTTTGTTTTTATCTGTTCTGTTTGTCTTTTGTAGGTGTTCGAGTCTCAAGCTTCATTAGCAGTGATAACAAACAGCCCCAGCAGAAGAGCATAGTTGGTTTTTTGAAGATACCTTCTGATACCATTTGTCCAAAACAGCCACAAGACAACCAGGTTTTTTTCAAACCTGAAATGGGCAGAGTGTATGAGTCTAGTGTCTGTTCTCTTAAACACCAACCTGCTGAGACAGCAGTTGTAGGAGAGAAACCCAGGTCTGCCCACAAGTGGAGGAACATATCTGATGGCACTGAGGGACCGCAGCAACAGACCTTTTTCCAAAGGGCTTTTACAAAGAGGTTGCAACAGCAATCAGAGCAAGAACAAACCACTGTGTCTACGAATGTAACATGTAAAGACACTGACACAACAATATTCAGTTCGTCTTTATCAATTACACATGCAGAAATGGACAAAACTGTAGGTAAATCAGACCCATGTTTGCCTATCGCAAATAATGTATCATTAAGTGAAAACATAAACATAGAGCCTTCAGATATGGTGCAGTCATTTACATGCCCTGTGTGCTCCAGTGAAATGAAAACAGCAGACCTCAGAGTGTTCAACCAACATATAGATGAGTGCCTTAAGGGTAATGCAGTGGAAGATGGGAGCACTTCCCTGAATGTAGGTCAGGATGTGTCTGAAGAAGAGAAACAATTGCACAAGGATCAAGTGGAAGATCCTCATGCCAAAGCTCCAGATTCAAATGTAGGAAGCAGCAATTCCCTGGAGATTTTAAACAAACACCTGTTAATAAAAGCAGATAATAGGCAATTTACCTGTTCTTCAGATACCGTGGAAACCAAATTTGAAATATTTGAAAGATCAGATTTTAGGACACCTGTTTTTAACAACTTCACAAGCATGAATGAAAGATGTTCGCTTGGGCCTAACACTATAGTTTCCATGAGTGATTCTGGCTCTATAGCCCAACAGACATCTACATCAAATGATGTTCTAATGAAGAAAGTGGATGCGAAGGCCTCAACATTGACATGTCCAGTGTGTGACCAGGCACAGGAGACAGATGACCTCACTGTCTTTAACCATCACGTGGACATGTGTCTCAACCAGGAAGTGTTGCTGGAGTTCAGAGAAGTCGGCTTACAACGTGGTCAGTCAGATACAATGTTGCTGGGGAAGGCCAAAGGTCAGCGCTTTGGAAAATTTGGCTTTGTTTGCATCATTTTCTTAAAGGAATAATAACGCTTTTAACCCGAGAACTGCAACAAGCAGTTTGGTCACATTTACCTGTGATCCGAAAAGAGATTAATGGTTGTAGATACAATGTATATTTTTATACTGTATACTTTAACTGTATAATATACCCATGACTCAGTAGGTCGTCCTGTTTTTAAAGTGTTGTGATAACTGACATTTCAATAGAAACAGATAGAGATTAAGTTAACAATACTTCTAAATTGCTTTTGCTCCGTGTTATCTGATGGTATACATTCATTACAGTTTCTTGTTGTAAACTTTTATGTATTTTGCAGATCAAAAGAAAGCTTCCAGTGCCAGAGGAAAGACTAAAAGGTCAGAATCTGACACAACAGGCATAAATGAATATTTTTATTCTTTCTGCAACTACAGACACTTTTGGAAGTTTTGAGTTTGGATTATTTTAATACAAATAATGAGCTGTACCTACAGTGTTTAAAACTATTTACTCTGAAATAGATTGAATTAAGTGTATAATTATGTTCCTGTTCCTGCAGACGGGGCTCATCACCTAATCCACCTTCAAAGAAAACCAAAGCTGTTAGCACAAGGCACACCATTGACAAATTCTTCAGAGGAAACCGAAACACAAAATACTGAAAAGATCTAATGCTGTTGCAACTACAACAATCTGGGCAAGTCCAACAAGACACCGGTCAATGCAATAATGGGTAATACATTTTAGAGAAACACTTGAAGAGCTTTTTTTTTTTTTTTTTTTTTTTGAGGAAGATTCTTCTGGCCAAATATTTTTAAGCAATTATGCCTTTTCCAATATGGTGAAGTGGGACAAGGAATAGTAATGGCACATTTTTGCACAGAATTTAAACAGAAAAAAACTCTTTACTGTGAGGAAAACTATTTTCCATAATGTTTGTATTCTTATGCTGGAAGAATGTTATAATGCTTTTTATATAATTTGTTTTGCTAAAATTACAGCTACACAAAGCACTTTAGAAATATATTATCTAAAGCCTAATGAGAAAAAAAAAATAAAATATAACTTTCACTTTTCACAGACCAGTAGCCTGGTAAAAGATGTCCTGAATCTTGCGAGCTTTGATTCTGCTTTGCCTCAGTGGGTCCATCTGGCATTCCCTCAGTAACACTGTTTCTTCAGCCATTTCTTTTACTGCCAGATCAGTCACTGTTTCCTGTGAGTGCCACCTACAGTATCAAGTACTGGAGAAAACTCAAGGCAGAAATCAAAACAAACTTATCAGTTGTAACTGATCTAGATAATTCTCACATAAAGGGAGAAAGGCTATTTGATTTGAAGTCTTTTCATTCTGTATTCAGCATTTCAGGAAAGTCCATTATCTGTGGATGGTAACTGATTTGAATTTTATTCGGTGTATACTGCTGACACATTGTAAATTTTTTGGGACAATGCGAGACATTTATGAGATATTTCTCATAATGCAGATATTGCTGTATCAAATTAGAGAGAGTTGTGGAACTGATACCCACATCGCTATTTAAAGGTGTGTATTGCATTACGGTGTATAAAATAGATCATAATGAATCATTCACAATACTACAGCAAGTATATTATTATATAATTAAATGTTGTGTTTTTTTATTTATTATGTGGTAATTAAATTGTTTTATTGTATTATCTCTGCATCTTGGAAGTGGGGATTTGTGGTTCATTCAATTGGTCATTTTTACCCAGTGGCCAATGAAGCAACTTAAATGTCTTATTATTTGTACTCTGTTATATCTGTCTATTCATAATTCCCTGATCACCTAATTACCAAGTGCTGTAGTGTGTCTGTCAGTATGCAGGGCCAAGCCTTTCAGCAAGATCAGTGCATGAAGAAATGTTATTATATGTACTTTGTTTGAGAGCAAGTTTCCTTAGGGTGTAGACTTCAAAAGCAAACAAACGTAACCACTTCACAGAGCGTTATCTCTGTTAAAGCAAGAAGCTTCATCAAAACAGAAAGCACGATGGAGGAGAGAGTTCTAGCTCTGAAAGGAAAGATTATGAAGCATCCCATGCTAAAAAAAGAAAACCTCAACCCTAAAACCTGGGTGAAATCAGAGCAAGTCAAAAGCTTTACAGATTTCATTCTTCAGAAGGAGCCAGAGGTAGACAACGGTTTTGATAATGTGGAAATGTGTAAGTATGACCTATGATCAAGTAGTAGTTCAGTAGCAGAGTCATTAATTTACTCTAATGCAGGCACTGGGTTACCGTTTTATACTAGGACTGTCTACAATTATCTTTATCCAAGCTTATTTTACAATGTCCTTATGGATTATCATTTTTTCAAAAGCAAAGTACTATTAACAAGATCATGTACTATTAAAAAATGTATTATAAGGACAAATGACGAAAAGCTTCCTGGTTGGTTTAAAGTGAATACATTTTATGATTTAAATGGGAATCTGACAATATCTAAAACTTGATTTTGGTAACTTTTATTTCCCTCAAATTTTTGTTTACATTTTAGATTTAAAATAATTAACTCTGTGTCCAAAATACTTGTTTGTAGTATGGCAAGCTGAGAAAAATGCATTAAGAAGGGAATTATATATGGACAATAAATTGGTTAAATTTAATGAGAAAATGGCTTGTAGAGTCCTGGTTTGGAACCATAAAGATTATTTTATAAATAGGGTGTGTGATATTTTTAAAAGTATTTATTTATTTATATTTTTTATTCTATTGTGTGAGTTCTCTGATAATGAAAAGTCTTTGAACCTTTCATACATGCTACATATTAATACTTCTTTACTGTAGGGTAATTTTAAGTTTTGGAAGACCCCTTCACACACCAAACTAAAATTTAATTTAAGGACGTCATAGTATAGTTGGAGTCTAAATTGACAAGGCTGACCTGAAATGACTTTAATAACAACAGAAATTTATAACAAGGACTTTAGTTGAGAAATGAATTCATATTCATGGGATACCTTTTGCCTCGTTGGATGATGTCATGTGCAAATAATACAGCAAGTTATGTTTGTAGTGTTCTATGAGCAATCCATTAATGATCATGCAAGATTACTTCTAACTCAAGCTTGAAGTGAATACCTCTAACATCAGTTTTTGTGTACTCAGTTAATGTATATCTGACATGTGCAAGGGTCAGGTTGTCAGTTTTCTTTTAATCTTTATTTCTTGTAGGAAATATATCTATGTTGAACTCATATACATTTATATGGATACACCTTAATAAAATGGGAATGGTTGGTGATATTAACTTCCTGTTTTTGGCACAGTATATGGGAAGGGGGGAAACTTTTCAAGATGGGTGGTGACCAAGGCGGCCATTTTGAAGTCGGCAATTTTAGATCCAACTTTTTTCAATGGGAAGAGGGTCATGTGACACATCAAACTTATTGGGAATTTCACAAGAAAAACAAGTTTTTTAAAGTAACTTTACAGGAAACTGTTCATCTAGGAATACTCGGACCTGACACCCATAATGTGGTGGTGCACCATCTTGCTGGAAAAACTCAAGGAAGGTGCCAGCTTCAGTGTATAAAGAGGAAAGCACATCATCATGTAGCAATTTCGCATATCCAGTGACCTTGAGGTTCATTGATGAAGAATGGCCCCACTATATTTGTAGCCCATTATACCACACCATACCATCAAGATGTGCAGCTCCTGAAACCACGGATACTGGAAGCCTGTGCTAGCATTTCTCCTGTGGTGTTGCTATCAGTGTGTGAAGAGTGGGAGAAGAGGGTTGCGTTAACAATCCAACACAATGGGCAGCACTTTAAACGCATTTTATAAGTGCTCAGAAACTTGTAAATAACTCATGAAAGAATTAATTGTTTTTCTTGTGAAATTCACAATAAGTTTGATGTGTCACATGACCCTCTTCCCATTGAAAAAAACAAAAGTTGGATCCAAAATGGCCGCCATGGTCACCACCCATCTTGAAAAGTTTCCCCCCTCCCATAAACTAATGTGCCACAAACAGGAAGTTAATCTCACCAACCATTCCCATTTTATTAAGGTGTATCCATATAAATGGCCCACCCTGCACTTTAAAACCTTGAGCAGTTAGCCAGATCTGTCAGTTAACTGTTGTCTCTCTAATGCTCTGCACCAGTGTTAGAGACTGAGAAAGAATACATTGAAGCAGCAAAGAGGAACGATGTGGAAGCCATGAAGCTTTTAGGAAGAGGTGTGAACGTTAATGCAAAAAACGTGGTAGGTCAACGAAATTGTCGATATTTTTTTTATTAAACTTAATTTACATGACTTTTTCAGCTTATGCTCATACAGCATAAATGGACAGCATTGGGAAGTTAACTTTAAATTTTACTTTGTATTGGTACAGATTACAAAACAAACAAAAAAAAGTGTTCATTTATTCATTGTCTGTTGCTGCTTATCCGGTTCAGGGTCGCGGTGGGTCCAGAGCCTACCTGGAATCATTGAGCGCAAGGCAGGGACACACCCTGGAAGGGGTGCTAGTCCATTGCAGGGCAACACGTACACATTCACTGACACCTTTGAACACTTTTGAGTCACCATTCCACCTACCAACATGTGTTTTTTGACCTTGGAAGAAAACAGGAGCACACTGAGACACAGAGAGAACACACTAAACTGGGCATAGACAGTTACCTGAAGCAGTGCTTGAACCCACAACACCAGGGCCCTGGAGCTGTGTCACAGTGACACTACCTGTTGCACGAGCAAGTCTTTTTATTTTGTATCATGATCATATAACACATGTATTCTATCACAACTTGGCTCTTTGTCAAATGTAATGCAATTATATTTGCTTTATTTGATCCATGGGCTCAGGATAAAAAAGCTTTTATTTTACTTCAAAGCTTGCATGACCAATAAAATATGGCAGGGTGATTTGCTTTTATCTAAATCTAGATTTTCTGAGGCATCTTTGTCTCATCACAGCACCATCGAACAGCCCTTCATTATGCTGTGGCCTGCAGAAATGTTGAGGCAGTGGATGTACTCCTCAGAAGGAGAGCAAAGCTGGATCTACAAGACAAGGTAAGCTAGTCCAGATAAGAGCTGAATATAATTTGACTTCTACATTTAACCCATTTGGCGATATGCAAACACACACACCTGGAGGATCTAGCAGCCACCCTTGGTGCCCAAGGGACTGTTGGGGTTTAGGTGCCATACCCAAGAGCAGCTCAGCTGTGGTTTGAGGGAGGAGACAGTGTTGTTCCTTAACTTGCCCTGACCCCAATATTCCTGCCAGTTGAGGTTACAGAACCTGCAACTTTCTGGTCCCAAGTACATTAACTGGTCTTTAGGCCATTGCTGTCTCCACTTAAAATATAGGTGCCAACAAACTCCCACAGAGTGACCACTATTATTTATTTCTCATCTGTAAATGCCTATTGATTGTGTTTCAGTTACAACCTTCTTAAAAAGGATAATTTTGTAGTGTGAAAATACCATAGAATTAGAAGCAATGCCCTTTAATTATTGTTTCACCACTGTCATGTCCCACACAGTATGGAGTAAGTGCTGTTCACTTGGCAGCATGGTTTGGCAGTTTGGAAATCCTGAAATTACTTGTCCAAGCTGGAGCAGATCAAAGGATTGAAAACATGGTGAGGTCGTTATCATCTCATAGTTCCACCTTTGTTCCATCTTTTATCTCAAGTTTACAAACAGCTTTGAAAGTCAAAAACATTTATAGCACACTCTTTCTTCCCACAGCAAGGGATGAACATGATGCACTGTGCTGCCATTAATGGTCACACTGAAATTATGGAGTACATAGTGGTTGACCTTCAAATGAAAGAGCTGGACAAAACAGACCATGTAGGACTTGGAATTTAATTCTTTGAATTGTCATTTCCTGGAGGTACCTTAAAACCTAAGGGTTCATATCTGGGCTCATATTTTAGATCTTCAACATTATCGTAATCGTAATTAATTAGATTGTAGATTCTGAGCAATCTACAAAAAAATGGATAATAAGAGTTCAAGCAGGTAATAACAAAATATGAATATAGAGCATGTTCGCTAAGGTTTATAATTTAACACTCAGAAATAATAGGCAAAAAAAAAAAACAGATGCTAAAATGCTAGTATGGCTAACGGTGCAAGTATGAGCCCATTAGCTTTATCTGTTTATGATACTAATTCTGCTATAGAATGTGTTTTATATTTGTAATGTCCATATACAATGTAGTATTAAAGATTGTATGGTCTTCAAATATGCAGACTGTTAGGAATAATAGACACTTTCTTTGTTGGAATTAGCATGGGAATAGGCCCTTTACTTTGGCAGCGGAGCATGGCTGTGTGAAAATGCTGCAGTTGCTGATGGAGGAGCCTTACAATATGGCCACTATGGAGGAAAACAAGGTCGGCTTAAATTCTTTACAGCAAATAATTCCTTGTGGCAATACTGTACACAGCTACATCACCTTGAGATAATGTAGCTAAACATACAAACTATTTGAACTTTGGCCTTCCTCTTTTTTATTTATTTTTATTTATTATTATTTTTTTAGAACGGTGACACACCTTTACACCTTGCTGCCAAAAATGGTCAACTAGAAGCTGTGAAGCTGCTGCTGGACAAATTTGAAATCAGAAATGAAGTAAATTATGTAAGTGTTGTTCTATATTTAAAAATTTCAAACTAAGAGTCTGATTGCAAAACCTTTAAGAGATTGTTAAAGCTGAAAATTTGAAATTTGCTTCTTAGAGTTGTAGATTTTAAATATTTAATATACATTTTAATAACGTTGTTAATAAAATAAATAAATACTGTCTATCTGCATTTTGGAGGTAAAAAAAATTATAGCGTTTGTAACCTAATTAGCTAATCATAAAGGGTGTTTACAAACCCTTTGACATGTTGGCATAAACCCAAAAAGACGGATATACAGGGGGTCCTCGACTTACGACGTTGATCCGTTCCAACGTCGCGTCGTAAACCGATTTTCAGTGTAAGTCGGAACATACGTAAATACTGTACGTAAATAACATACTGTAAGCACTTATCCTATCCTCCTCGGTCCCGAGCCGCGTAACCGTGTATTCTTCCGCCGCGCCGCGCACACCAAACACGCAGTTCACGTTACGATGTTTACGACGCAAAACCACTTAAGTCGAAACAAGGTTTTATACAGTAAATGGGAGATGTGTCGTAACCACGAAACATCGTAACTCGGGACTGTCGTAACCCGAGGACCTCCTGTATGTTAAAATGCCCCCTAAAGGGCAAATACTGGTGCTAGAGTAGCAAAAACCACTGAACCCATAACACATAGACACATTCTATTACGATACACACATACAGTGCAAAGACATTTGGATGGTACTGGATCAAATGAACAGTAAATTAATTAAAATATTGGATTATTCTACAACTTAGTGTATTCTGTTTGTAGGCTGGGGAGACAGCCCTGTTTTTAGCTGCAGTGGGAAATCATGAGGAGTGTCTTCTCACTTTGCTCGAAGCTGGCTGCAACCCAAACATCCTCACTATTGTAAGAATAAAACACTCCTTTCTTGGAAGCATCAAAGAATATGGCCTTAGTCATCTGATACTACGTAGTAAACATGCTCAGTGTTTGACATTGTGGTTTTTGTTGTTTACTCAGAACAGAACCAGCCCTCTGCATGCTGTGTGTGAAAATGGTTTTACACCTTTGGTGAAGATCCTTATTAATAATGGTGCACAGATGAGTGATCAAAATCAGGTGAATCCCAGACGGTTTTCCCCTATGAACAATTTGAGCCTTATTTAAATGTTGATTGTAACGTAGGTCAAGAATAAACCAATACAAAGTAAAACTGGATCAAATTAGACCAGTTTGGAAAAATACTGGAAAAGTTAAACATTAAAGAAAAATATTTTTCAGCATTTGCAGACACCATTTCACCTGGCTGTAAAGAGCTGCTATATTCCAGTGATACATTCACTCCTGGAGTGTGGCTGCGACACAGATATCACAGATCATGTGGGTTATGGATACTTCATTCATTCAATACTGAGTGGATTTTCAATATTTTACAATTGAAGGTGTGTGTGCTGTTTTAGCCAATGTAGATCAACTTTAAATATTGTAAACAAACCATCAAGTCATAATGTTATATGCTGTCAGTGATTTTAAACGTCTGAATGGTTGTGTATTTTGAGAACGAGTAAATGAGTTCCTTTCTCCTCAACTGTAGCTGGGTCAGACAGCCCTCCACATTGCAGCAGAAATGGGGAAGGTGGACGTGGTGGAAATGATTCTGAAAGCTTGTGTGGACATGGAGATCAAAGACAAGGTATTCTGCCTCTGTATTATACCATAAAACCTCACATAAATACCAGGAAAGGTGTCAGATATCAAGGATATTTTGTTTTTTGAAACCTAGCAGGGGAAAACAGCCTTGGGAGTGGCAGCCAGAGCTGATGCAGTGATCATCGTAGACATGATTATGAAAGCTGAACGATATTTCAGCTGGTTAAGAGTGAGTATAAAAAGTCATAGTGGCTAATGTGGCTAAAAATTAATGGCAGATCAAACCCCACCCTTGATTTAAATCTCACAGTGTCAGTTTCCAGTTCTAATTTTGCTCTAAATGAGGACTCTTCATACAGAAAGTGGTGTGGTCCAGGACAAGCATTAATCCACCGACTTTAACAGAAACTGACCCACAGAAATATGCTATTTACACGTTTCTATTTAAATGGATAAATGTACGTAAACAAAAATGTACACTAGTACACTCTACACACTAGTACTAGCAGGTAGTGTCGTAGTCACACAGCTCCAGGGACCTGGAGGTTGTGGGTTCAAGTCCCACTTGGCATCACTTCTCATGGCCTCAGCCACCTCATATTTCCTCAGTGATCCAGTATTAAATTAGTGTGTGGGATTAATGTAATTCTACACTGTAAATGATACCACACCTAAATGTCACCCCCATCAGATTTATGTTGTTAGAGGGCACGGTTATAGCAAAAAATATTGGCTTTCCAATAAAGTCTGACAAGTGAATAACATAACTAAGAGGGACTGGCCAGCAGTAATATTGGATAATGTGCCTAGACGTGCTCGTTCAGCACCTGTTTTTGTTTTTTTAAGCATCTGGCCTTTCTCGAAGTTGGTGTTATTTGATTATCTTTGTCAGGCCAATCCAGGAGCTAATGAGACCCTTCATGATGAATTTCCGCTGACGTTTAAGCCCGACCGCCGTGGCGAGACTACGCAGGTCCGAGATCTCATTTGGAGGCTGGCGTACAGCCTCCTGAAGCGGAATGAGTGGAAGAAGCTTGCAGAGCACTGGGGCTTCTCTGAGCAGCAGGTGGCTGCCATTGAGGAGCAGTGGACAGGTGGGTTACTGCTCTGGACATTGGCTTTCTTAAAGGGGCAATGTCAACACAATAAGTGTATCATCTGTGTCAGTGTGTATAAGCAATTAGTAAGAAACTAAGTTGATTTAAACATGCTTAAATAAACACTGTGAGCCACATTCATGGGTTGGTGCTTACAAATGTAGACTATGGCCCCTCATTTGTACATCTTAAGTAAATGCTACATTCTCATTGCAATAATCGGTGACAGGTCCCAGCAGTTACCAGGAGCATGGAAACAGGATGTTACTTATTTGGCTCCATGGAGTGACTGTAGCACAGAAAAGTCCAGCCAAAGAGCTCTATGAGGGACTAGTTTCTGTTGGGAATACCAAGATGGCAGGTATTAACATTTTTCCATTCCATAAGCTGTATTTTTATTATTATACATTGTCACATCCCAAAGACTAACATGTATTTCCTACATTTTGGATTATAATATTAGAATATTTCTATGACCTTTCCAAGAACCACTGCTTAAAATTAAAATGATATAATGTTTTTGTTTTGGTAGAAAAATTAAGAATGGAGGGAGAGGACCATGGCAACCGGAAATGTGTGATTTCATGAAACCATTTTAATTCACATGGAGGAGCCTTGAGAAGAAACAACTGAGGTTTATCTTCTCACATTAACACCAAGGACAACACATTAACACACACACACGCGTTTGATCAGCAGGTACCAATAGTATCGACTCTTACAAACAGAAATGTGAATATTTTTGTTTTGTTAACCTTCATACTTCCAAAGACACTTCAGGTAATGATTGCATCACACTCACGGGTTAGTGAACACATTCAGACAGAGCACAGTGACAAGACAATACCAAACAAAACAAAAAATATAAACAATAATAAAAGAATCATCAACAAAATTGATTGTGGCATTTCATTAGTATACAATACTTTATCGGATAAAAACTGTTTAAGAAGAAACATTATAAAAATAACAAAACAACACAAAATGTAAAAACAAAAATGTAATCCGGACCTGAGCGGACAGTATTAATTTGGCTGTTAAAAGTACATTTATCAGTATTCTTGTTATTCATTTTCAAAAGATGAAATGAATGGTGTTAGTCCACTACTTTAATGGAGTGGATATGAAATGCAGAGTGTCCCCTGGGTTGGCTGGATGAGCTCTTAGTGCTGGGCACAGTCTGACTCTGCACAGCAGGGCGAGGGAACTTGGCTGCTGTCGCCTGGCCAACTGTGAGCTATAAAAGAACGAGACAGATATTAAAATTAAAAAAAACAATCAGTCTAGTCATGTTTTTATATGAATTGTAAGAACTGTGCTCATTTACACAGGACACTAAGTAATGTAGTTTGCTTTACAGATATCTAATACCTGAGTGACAGGGTGGTGTCTTTCTACAATGACAGAGCTCATGGGTGGGGCCACACCCATCACGTGCAGGTTGCTTGGGGGGCGGCTGGTCTTGGTTAGCTCAGAGCGTCCGCTTATGCGTGCTGTCACAGTCTTTGAAGCTTTCTGCTGACCGGCTGTTACTACCCGTGCAGTTGCCTTTGGAAATTGTCACAGAACCCAAAATCAGTGCCATGAGTAATTTTAGTGCTCAAAAGTTCTTACAGATAAATAACATGGTCAAAAGTTTATAGACACTCCTACTAATAAGTGAGTTTGCGTTCTCCCATACTTGATACAGGTGTTGCACCCACAGTTTTATTGAGCAGCTTAATTATTGAACCTACAGTCAATACACAATGCTAACAGCTAGAGGGGTATTAAAGCCCTCAGTATTGGGAAACAGAGAATTTAAACTCTTCTATGCATGCTGTGATGGAGCGCAAACCCTGAATTCTTATGCATCAAAAGTAGTTGGGGGCTGCTCTTATTAGTACTCAATTTAAGAAGAAACAGTGTGACAGGTGTCCTCAACTTTTGGCTAGGCACTAAAGTTAAATATGTACTAAATATAAAACACAGACAAGCCCATACCGTGGTGATTTTTTTTTATATTGTTATTATTATTTTACCTGTCTATGGGAGCTTGTGCTGCCTCCTTGTGGTAAAGCACTGTTTACTACCACTGTGGAGGTTGCTGCCTCTGCCCTGTTTGCTGCTGTACTAGAACCAGGCCGAGAGCTGATCTGCTCCTGAAACAATGTAACAGATAATTAAATGTGATTTTATCATAGAGAAATGTACTAAAGATTACCAAATAAGACTTCTGGCATATTCTGCAATGAAAGATTTATATTCTGAATATAAATATCACATGATGATCTCCCTTTAACCAAACAGGGATCAGACCTAAGGGAAATAATTTTGCAGGAAAACTAAAATATATGGGCGGCACGGTGGCGCAGCAGGTAGTGTTGCAGTCACACAGCTCCAGGGACCTGGAGGTTGTGGGTTCGATTCCCGCTCCGGGTGACTGTCTGTGAGGAGTGTGGTGTGTTCCCCCTGTGTCTACGTGGGTTTCCTCCGGGTGACTGTCTGTGAGGAGTGTGGTGTGTGCTCCCTGTGTCTGCGTGGGTTTCCTCCGGGTGACTGTCTGTGAGGAGTGTGGTGTGTGCTCCCTGTGTCTGCGTGGGTTTCCTCCGGGTGCTCCGTTTTCCTCCCACAGTCCAAAAACACATGTTGGTAGGTGGATTGGCGACTCAAAAGTGTCCGTAGGTGTGAGTGTGTGTGTGTGTGTGTGTGTCTGTGTTGCCCTGTGAAGGACTGGCGCCCCCTCCAGGGTGTATTCCTGCCTTGCACCCAATGATTCCAGGTAGGCTCTGGACCCACCGCGACCCTTCACAGAGATATACACACCCCTACGGACACTTTTGAGTCACCAATCCACCTACCAACATGTGTTTTTGGACTGTGGGAGGAAAACCACGCAGACACAGGGAGAACACACCACACTCCTCGCAATGTAAAAGGAGTTATAGTGCAAGCTGTGAACATTTTGAGTTCAGGAGAGTCAATCCCTCATTTAAAAAAAAAATGTCAAAAACACCTGTCCCTGTAGTGTTCTCCAGTCTCGTACTGCTTCTGTGTCTTCTGCATTATTGCGTGACGGGGCGTGAGGTAAGGGAGACTCCATGACAATTGGGCTAAGGCGCGCCGAAGATGCAGTCCGGAGTGGACGGCTAGCCATTGAGCTAGGGTCATCTCCTGAGTGTGGAGCATCTTGAAAATCAAGAAAAAGTTTACTGTGTTTATTCAGTTGCAAATAATAAAGCATTAGAAGTAAGAGAAAAAAAAAATAGACAACAGAAAAAGAAACAGCAGAGGCACAAAATAACCCAGCAACTATTGTGCTTTGAGTAGTTATTCAGAAAAAGAGAATCCAGGTAAAGTGGAATTAAATCTTTCAGAATATGAAAATTAATTCACTGCCAACTCAATTATGCCCAATTACACAATGACAAAAATAGAGCTATTCAGAAAAAAAAAAAAAATACGGTCTGTGATTCAAAATTCTAAAACAAAAGACACCTACTCACCACTGCTTTAATTCACAGATCTGAATAGCAGCAGTGGAGGTGGGTTTTTTATTTTTTTGAGTGGTAGCGGTCCTACCACTTAATACCCTGCTTTATTCCTAACACAATAAAGATTTCACTGTGAAGAGTTTACAAAGGATGGAAAGTTCTACGGTCCTATTGAACAGTCCTGTCAATAGCCCATTTGCTGCCATTGGTGAAATACTGATATTGAACTGTGCTTTATACTTTTTGCTCCCTACTGTTCTTGTAGTTCTATTGTATACTTATTTTCTATATCGGCCATAAGAAAAATAACCACTGCACACTCTTAGCTAGACCCTCTGTACTGCTGAAGATGCATGATCTATGAAAGTATAATGGGGTTAGTGCTTAAGTTTTAATTTTCTATTCCCACCATTGTCTGGTGTAACTTGAATTAATGAACAGAATTACGTTTAATGGGTTTTTACCAAATATATTTGTAATAACACTGTTCCATGTTTGTTGCACGTGATAATGGTGGGAAAAAACTGAAATGCCTAAGGTGAGAATGTCATTATTATTTGCTTCCCTTGTGTTAATATTCATTTTCATAAACAAATAGTGTCAAGTGTTTAGTTAAAGGAGTAATCTGTAGGATATTTACTGTACTTAATCTATGATCACACACCCTGGACATTTTATGACTAAGGAAACAGTCAAAGCTAAAACACTGCTGCCTCTCATAGCTTTGCTAAAGCAGTATATTCTTTTTTAGAAGTGCCCAGTCCAATTATACAAAAAAAACTAGCCCTAAAGTTTCACAGTAAATAAGTAAACAAACACAAAATTGTTGCTGTGCTGAGTCATCATGCAAACAAGTCAGAATATCACGATTATCACTTTTTATTTTATCGTTTAAAAAAATAATGTCACCATATTATCATGAACGAGTGTCGCATCCATGAAATGACCAAGTGAACGTAGTTAATGTTATATTTTTCCATCATTGGGCACAAGGCGGGAATATACCCTGGAGGGGGCGCCAGTCCTTCACAGGGCAACACAGACACACACATTCACACCTACGGACACTTTTGAGAATCCACCTACCAACGTGTGTTTTTGGACTGTGGGAGGAAACCGGAGCACCCGGAGGAAACCCACGCGGACACAGGGAGAACACGCCAACTCTTCACAGACAGTCACCCGGAGCGGGAATCGAACCCACAACCTCCAGGTCCCTGGAGCTGTGTGACTGTGACACTACCTGCTGCTCCACCGTGCCGCCCAAATTGTGGATAAGATCAGCCTCCTAAATGACATTTATGGTGTAAGGGAAAATCAATAAGTAAAACCAGCCTTGTCTAGTCAAAATATGTCAGGTTGATCTGGACAGAAAAGGCTTCTAAATGCAGGGAAATGGCGGCCGCATGTTCACTTTTTTTGCATAGGTATATGTTTAAGTAAAATGATGAACACATTTCTGTGTAAATAGGTTGATTATGGCACATTCTTCTTAGCTATTACAGCCCTTAAACGCGTTCTTAAACACGACTCTTGCTTGTTCATTCAGTTTTCATCAAACTGGCAACCTGCTCCAGCTTCACGTCTGGGGGAGAGAGGAAGGAGGCAGACAGCTCTCTCCACTGTTTTGAAACTGTATTATAGTTCCGATTTTAAATGCTTAGTGTCAGTATTACAGATTGCTCCTTTAAGTGTTTTCTCACAAATAACAGTTTAATAACTATAAAATATTAAAGACACAGATTAAAAAGTACACAGAGCTCCCAAGGAATTGTATGACCATTCAGAATGTGTTGTGTTTAAGTTCAGAGTTGTTCTTTAGATACGTTTACAGTCACTAGACTGAGCCATTATTTATTTACAGGATAGCTGGAATACTTGAGCTTTGTCTGAGTCTGGGTCTTTGTCACTGTGCTTAGAGACAACATTTATTTTACCTCGCTCCTGTCTGCCTGTATCTCCAGTCTGGAACATGCTGAGAGCCTCGATGTTGAGTGCACAGACACCACGCATAAAAGCTTTTTTCATGGATTCTTCATAGCATTCTCTCTCTCTATGTAACCTTTGGATTTCAGCCTGGGCTTTCTGTAGGGCATCTCCATGCTGAGAAATACACACACATACAAATACATAAGGAAACTCTATATTCATCCAAATGCTTTATCAATCACTAAATCCAACCAATTAATTAACATATGATGTCTGCTCATGCAGAAGCTTCCCAGATCTCTAGCCCAAGATATAGGCTCAACGGTGCTCTTACCTCCAACATCTTGGCTTCATAATCTGCAGATAGTTCCAGACAGATGTCCTCAGCTCGGGCTCGGCAAGCCATCTCCACTCTCTCTCTCCAGTCTTTCTGGATAAGTGAGTGCCAGGCAGCCCACACCTTCTTCTTCAGCTGCAGCTGATAATGCTGCTCTGCCAGCCTGCCCGCCTGAGCCTAGTGACCACAAAGGAAGTAGAAATGAAAATATGAACATCAGCAGTTAAGCCAATTAGCAGGTTACATTTATTTGATCAGAAACCCGTGGACCATACTTCACAGACTCTGAGCCAAGCTGAGGATCAAACCCATGACTAAAAGCTTGGAGTTTTATGGCAGCAACTCTAGGTGGAACATGTTTATTGTATATAATAAAAATGAATAATTAATTAATGTCAAAGACAGTCAGATGTTGCACTGAAAATATGGCCAGGGGTCAAAGAAAAAGCTACATAAAGGGGTGTATTTTGGACTGTTCTGATGTTAGACACAAAAGACCAAATTCTTTCTGCCTCAAAGCTGAGATCAGGACGTAAACAATCCCTCACTGAAAAAAGACCACGGCTCTTCGAACTACGCATAAATATCCCTGTACACTCTGATATAAATAAATAAAGGCATCTGAAAATGTGCTGGCCTTTAGTCTGAGTGCCACTGGGCTATCAGCCTGCTCTAAGGTGGCCCTGTCGCCTTGCTCACCTCTTCTTTGGCAGCGCACTGTTTGATCCTCCACTGGGTGAAGCTCCTCATAAGCTCCAGCCGCTCCCGCTGCCTGTCAGCTGCTCGCGTGAGATTCGCTATCACCTGCATGGACAGGGAGGGGAGGTGAAAAGGGTATTTACATCCTTTTTATTTTATTTGCAGGAAATACTGGCACAGAAGATCACAAGGAGAATAAATAATATTGAAATCTTATTTGAATTAGCGTATTCAGTACCATTACGATAGACAACAGTTAATGCCAGATCCGTGAACACACCTCATCTTTCCTCTGATTGGAGAGCTGATAGGTCTTGATCAGGTCTTTGAGACTGTCCATCTCTGAAGTAATGCCTGCTAGATGAGCAGCATGTTTTTCCCTCTCGTTCTTCATCTCCAGTCTGTGCTGCTCCATAAAAGCCAGCTTCCATTTCCTTAACTCCATCATCACATTACTCTGTAAAATGGTTTTAAGATTTAAGTTATTAGTTCACATGTAATTTGCTCCAAGCTCTTCTTCCAGATGTGCATGACCCACATATTAACATTCTTATTGATTTAGGCAGTGAAGAACATTCCACTTAATACTTCTAGAACATCCTGGGACTTGCTGTAATAGTATGTTTCTGGTATTTGTACAACAAACGCATTTTACGAACAGTTATAGACTGCACTGCATATAAGACTATTACAAACACGTTTTATAGGAAGTTCAGACCTTCAAATTGTTACTCCAGGTGTCCAGAATGTTCTCCATCTTGTTCAGGTTCTCCTCAGAGATGAACATCTCGGTTAGTGAAGTAGTCACAAGATCTGGGGTTGTCTTCCCAGATCTGTCTGACTCAGAATGTCTCTCTGACTCTCTTTCAGACCTGGCTGCCATCTCCACTCCTGAGGACAATGCTACAATTCATTGACAATAGTAGCAAACACACTTGGGTCTAAGACTGGGTACAGAACATCTCTTTCAGTAAAAGTTTACCTTCAGACATTTGACTTTGTGGTCTGGAACCCATTAACTGTGGAGTAGGCCTGGCTGAAATCACCTCATTCATAGGCGTCTGTCTCCCATTTTCACTCATGTCTAGGAGAGGCAATATTCATTAAGATTTGTTATAGTTTCTACTGTCAGTAATTGTATTAAATTTTTTGGAGAACAACGTCTTACATTCATGTTCCCGAGATCTTCCATTATCCATTAATTTGGAATTCTGGGCACTTTGGGAAAGAATAGAGCTACCCTTTAACTGTGATGGAAGACTTGGCTCATATTTAGGAGTGACCACAGCAAAGCGAAGAAGTTCTTCATACTCATCCTAATGCAAAAAAAGTGCAAAGTGAGAACACACAAAGGCATTATAAAACAACAGTGCTTTTGTTTGTTATTTTTACAATCCATGACAGTTACGAAAAAATTTTTTTACCCACAGATCTGACTTTACATTTTCACTGAAAGAATATAAATCAAACCAATAGGTACCCATTCATTATCATATATTTTAAAAACCTTTTTTATTTTCAAAGAATCTCATCACAGGCTATTAAGTTTACAGATGAACTTGGCACGTTGTACAAATGACACTTCCTGCTCTAATTTGACTGATGAAGAAATCACTCACTTGAAGTTCAGAGGACACTGAGCTGCCTCTGTCTGAGTCTCTGGGCAGGTGTGGACTATTGGGTTCTCCATCTGAAGACATCTGAAACACACATATATCATAAACATCAGTTATTTATAACACTCTCCAATTAAATCATGCCGTTTATTTTACTTTGTCAACATGTGAGTGTGGTGCTTATTTTCTAAAAGATGTATCAAGAGATAAATGAGCAACAAGTTGTCATGAATGTCTCCTTAGGTGTGTAGAAACTGTTGCTGTGTGAACCTGCCAATCACACAACAAAGGAACCAATCCCGTCAACTTGTGGAGTGGGTCTGTTGAACTGGGTGGAGACAGGGATGGGGGCTTATAGCATATTCATAGATATGCACACACTGGATAAAGGAAACATTGTGGAGTTACTTCTTAGTCACGTTTAAGCCATTAATGAACTTTTCTTGAAAATAGCTGATGAACCAGGATGGATTAGGGGTTTAATTAAAAAGGGGGCTTTAAACCCTTCCTCCTGCACCAAAACTGTGCATAATACTCTACCACACAGTCATTTGAAACTGAGCCACATGTGCACAGTTCCACACTAACCACATAGTTCTCTTAGGTGTACAACCTCTAGCTATATTTTCTAACTCGCAGTTTTTTAGGCACTGTATGGAAAGTTTGAGACAGACTGCGAAAACAGCTCGACACAGTAGCTAACTACTTTCCCCAACACTTCACACCCTGTTTAATTGCTTTGAAGGTTTAATGTGCAACGTTAGATCAACAGTTCACTAGTAGTGCTAAAAAGCATAGATCAGAAACCGTTCACATCAGTTAACAACACGAAACAATAACAGAGCAGCCATCAACTAGCAGAAATAGCAGCCTAAGCGTCTAACTTAATTCAGTAAGTTGATGAGTTTCCTCTCTGCTGCGGAGGTATCAGAGTCACAATAAGCGCAAAATTACTTTTTTTACCTTCGTGAAAAAATTAACTCCGAACTCGCTCTGTCTCTTCCTCTGTGGAGTCACCAGTCACTCGCGTTTCAAACGGCCGAAGAGCCCAACAACACCCGCTCGGACTGGTTACAGTTCTGACGTGTTATTGAAGCGCGCCTGTGATTGGACAGATCCTGGCCATAGCAACGTAGACGCCGCTAGCCTCCATTAAAACCTAACGCTCATGTTCAAGTATTATTCTTTACGGAATATATATGGATAAATGCCAAGACAGAGAGACTGACAAATAAACATGAAACCTATACAATAAATAAATAGGTAATTAAAGGTACAAACCGAAAAAAGGTAAATAAAATTAATGTTAAAAGCAAATACAATTTTAAAAACACAATTAAAAAAAGTAAATATATTCGTTGTAGAAATTAAGGGGACACACACACACACACACAAACCAAAAAATAAACAAGCAATTAGTATAAAAGGATGCATGAATGAGTAGCAGAAAATCATAAAATAAAACAAAAATTATATACAGGGGTTGGACAATGAAACTGAAACACCTGGTTTTAGACCACAATAATTTATTAGTATGGTGTAGGGCCTCCTTTTGCGGCCAATACATCGTCAGTTCGTCTTGGGAATGACAAATACAAGTCCTGCACAGTGGTCGGAGGGATTTTAAGCCATTCTTCTTACAGGATAGTGGCCAGGTCACTACGTGATGCTGGTGGAGGAAAACGTTTCCTGACTCGCTCCTCCAAAACACCCCAAAGTGGCTCAATAATATTTAGATCTGGTGACTGTGCAGGCCATGGGAGATGTTCAACTTCACTTTCATGTTCATCAAACCAATCTTTCACCAGTCTTGCTGTGTGTATTGGTGCATTGTCGTCCTGATACACGGCACCGCCTTCAGGATACAATGTTTGAACCATTGGATGCACATGGTCCTCCAGAATGGTTCGGTAGTCCTTGGCAGTGACACGCCCATCACTGATCCACCCCCATGCTTCACTCTGGGCATGCAACAGTCTGGGTGGTACGCTTCTTTGGGGCTTCTCCACACCGTAACTCTCCCGGATGTGGGGAAAACTGTAAAGGTGGACTAATCAGAGAATAATACGGTTCACATTGTCCACAGCCCAAGATTTGCCCTCCTTTCACCATTGAAACCAACGTTTGGCATTGGCATGAGTGACCAAAGGTTTGGCTATAGCAGCCCGGCCGTGTATATTGACCTTGTGGAGCTCCCGACGGACAGTTCTGGTGGAAACAGGAGAGTTGAGGTGCACAATTAATTCTGCCGTGATTTGGGCAGCCGTGGTTTTATGTTTTTTGGATACACTCCTGGTCAGCACCCAAACATCCATTTCAGACAGCTTCCTCTTGCGTCCACAGTTGGACCCCTGTTGGATGTGTTTCATCCTTCTTGGGGGTATGCTAACATTACCCTGGATACTGTGGCTCTTGATACATCACAAAGACTTGCTGTCTTGTTCACAGATGCACCAGCAAGATGTGCACCAACAATTTGTCCTCTTTTTAACTCTGGTATGTCACCAATAATGTTGTGTGCTCTTACCCTCTGCTAATTGAACCTTCACACTCTGCTCTTGCTGGTGCAATGTGCAATTAATGAAGATTGGCCACCAGGCTGCTCCAATTTAGCCATGAAACCTCCCACACAAATGACAGGTGTTTCAGTTTCATTGTCCAACCCCTGTGTGTGTGTGTGTGTGTGTGTGTGTGTGTGTGTATGTGGAATGCCTGTTAATTTCCATTTTAATGGTGCCACATTTTTAAGGAATATGCATTTGTGAGATGAGCAATAGAGCTGAGTATGTGGGTTGTGCCCATGAAAAATACTCAGCTCTACTGCTCATCCCACAAGTGTATGTTCCTTACAAATGTGGCACCATTTAAATTAACAGGCTTTCCAACGGTATAAGATTTATTGCCAAGAAGCATTGTTACAATAAAGAAATAATCTACCAAACACAAATTCCCTTACTTTTTGTGCTATGTTAATATCTCCATGATTCTACATTCAGTGTCCATTTTACCACAAGTTCCATCAATCATCATCATTTTCCATCTATCTTTACTAGCTCTGGTATTAGTCCAATGTGAATTTCCTCCTTCTAAACGTCGTGCCAAAAAAAAGACTTCTTCTTGTATGTCTGTCAAATTTATTTTCCTGCAGTAGGCACATTAAGTGGCGAAAGGTACCAGTTTGGCAATGCACAACTAGTGCGTGTTATGCTGGTGAGTGGACCAGACACAACAATGTTGCTAGAGTTTTATACACTTTGCCACACATTGGTCACTTTATTAAATAAAACTATATTGGTCCACATTGTAGATTCAACTCAGAGTCGGTAGTTCATCTGTTTCTGAATACTTCGTTGTCATGCCCTAGTCATTCATTGTCAGTCACAAGACAATGCCACGTTAATATTACGTGGCATTAAATAAATAAAAAGGAAAAAAAAATACAGGAAACAACTACATGATGAGAGTCTGCATATTTAGTTCACACTGACATTTTTTACAGCTGGTTGTAATTCTAATCCATTACAATACATTTCAGGTAAGCCAAACATTTCTGCAAAGTTAGCTCTTTAAACAAGTAAACAAAGATATTTGTTGTGTTATAATATGAAATCAACTCTGAAAAAATGATCAAAAATCTGTTCAAATCAATTATGAATATGCTGCCTGAAACCTGAAAGATTTATGGTGGAGAGATACAGCTATGGCCAAATGTTTAAATGCACCTAGCCATCTAGGAGCTTTAAAAAGATTGATTGATTTATTGATTATTCATTGAAATCTTTAATATTCTATCATTTTAAATTACATTTGATATGAACAATGTAGATGCCCTAGATTACTAGCCAAGATAAATTAATGGAGACATGAAATACGTGAAGCTGTGAAAAATGATACTGTGCCAATCTGGGGCTTATCCATCAGAGTTTTTGAAAAAAGCCATAACAAGTAGAAGCACCATTTTGAAACTGAATCACTGTGATGTTTGAAAAAGATCCAAGGGGAATTCCACCATTTTATGACTGTATTATGTATGTATCAAGATCATGCAGGATGAAGGCCTCTAAATAAATAAATAATAAAATCATTGAATTATTGTAAGAGTGAAATGATAGAGGCTTTTAAGTTGTGTAGGAAGCTAGACAAGGGCTGCATGCTAAACCTGCTGCTGTGACTGGGGAAAAATGAATTGTGATCAAAAAGATCTGCAGTTGTGAATCAGACAAACTAGTAAATCACAAGAGATGCATTCACCTTCGCAAACAAAGGCCTGGCACAGTTTTCCTCTGTTCCGCCTGCAGGTATGAGTGCTTTACAATTCACTCAGCACTCTAGAAAAACCTCCTGAGTGGATGGAGTCTCTGACGTCGGCCATGAATTCATGCTCCTTTTGCCTTTTCATTTCAGCAGCTAAACTTAGCCTTTTGACACTGAGCATGAGTCATGGCTTTCTGAAGGCTTTGGCAAAGGGTTGAGTTTGGCTCTGTGAATTGGCTTTGGGGAAACTCAAGGACACTGCAGGGTGATTTAGAAAGTAATACACTAGATTATAAGAAAGGGTGTTAAGTTAGCATTGGCTTTGGTACATTAAAGGCCTGATTTCAAAGCAGTGGAACAGGAGATGGAAATTTCTCATGGAGAAAATGAAGCTAGCATTGGCCCATTTGTTGCAGCCAACTATGAAAACAGAACCAAGTGTGTTTTGTTCCAACATGGCATAATGTAACCAGCAGCATGTATGATTAATTCAACACTGTTATAGTGTTACACAAGCTTCAGTTAGTTCAAAATGCAGCAGCCAGGGTGCTCACTAGAGCTAGAAAATTCGAACATATCACCCCAGTTCTCTCGTCCCTACACTGGCTACCTGTAAAATTTCGCATTGACTATAAAATACTCCTCTTAGCTTATAAATCTCTAAATGGTTTAGGCCCGCAGTATCTTACTGAACTTCTCATACCTTATCGCCCGTCACGTACACTTCGTTCACAGGATGCCCATCTACTCTTTGTTCCTCGCATTAAGAAAAACACAGCAGGAGGAAGAGCCTTTTCTCACAAAGCTCCTCAACTCTGGAATAGCCTTCCGGTTACTGTTCGGGGCTCAGACACACTCTCAATCTTTAAATCTAGATTAAAAACCTACCTTTTTAAACAAGCTTTTGGTTAATCACTCACCTTCAGGTTACTCCTTCTCTATTGGTGTTCGGGCTGGTTTTCATATTATCACTGTTCTGTGTTAACCCTGTCATATCACCATAGCTACAGCATTCTTAGTTAGCTTTGTAGTAACCGCCAACACGCTGTCTGTCGCTGGGTTCTCTTGCCTGACCAGTGGAAGCTTTTTTCGCAGGACAAATTTCCCCGTTCTTTACCATGACCCTACTAACCTCTGTGTTTTTATTTGTTCCCTTTGTCTGGCTTTCTTTCTCCTGTCTCTCTCTCATGCTTTGAGATGTCCTGCTGCTCTCCAGGTGTTGCCCTGATCCAGCCCCTGTGTCCTGTACAAGATCCTGTCCTTGTCTCATCTACACTATCATGCTTGGCCATGCTGTTTTATTTCAGATTAACTCTGCACCTAATTTTAACTCACACTGAATCCCTGATCACCTCCTCCTTCATCAGACTCATACATCACTAATATCATCATCCTCACCATTTTCATTTCTGCTTCTCCATCATCACTAATATACTACATTTATATTACTATAACCCCTTCATCGGTCATTTCACTTTTACTTCTGTTCTCTGTTGTGTCTCCGGTGTTGACCCGAGGAGGATGGGTTCCCCGTATGAGTCTTGGTTCCTTCCAAGGTTTCTTCCTCGTGTGCTGAGGGAGTTTTTCCTTGCCACTGTTGCCCCTGGCTTGCTCATAGGAGGCTTGGACCCGGATCTCTGTAAAGCTGCTTTGTGACGACTTTTTGTTGTGAAAAGCGCTATATAAATAAAATTTGATTGATTGATTGATTGAAGTGTGACCCATGGACTGAATTTCGGAACTTACCCAAGTCTTCGTTGTTTGAAAGTCAGACCACATTCCCTACCCACACTCTATAAGTCCAATCTGTTCCAGGACAATAGTTGCAATCCATTAAACTACCTGTCCCACAGTGGTATTCTAGACACGTGTGTGGTGTAGGAAACTGAAAAAAAAATGTAGATAGAGGACAGGAGTAATAAAAAGAGTTGAGCTATAAGGTTAATGGAGTTTGGGCCATATTGTGTGCATTCTTCATGTAGACAAGCTTAAGTAAATGTACTGTTCAATTATTTAATTTAACTGTTTACTATTTATGATATATAGTTTTTATTTTTTTTATTTAAATATTACGGAGCCCCTGAAGGGACATGGTAAGAATTTCTTTTTAGGGACAAATCTCGTGAGCATCATTTAGTATGTTGTGAGCACCAAATAGTAATTCGTGAGCACCACTTAGTATGATATGGACTCCACTAAGTAAGTTGTGAGCACCACTTAATATGTCGTGAGCACCACTTGGTATGTTGTGAGCACCACTTGGTATGTTGTGAGCACCACTTAGTATGATGTGGACACCACTAAGCAAGTCGACCACTTAGTACAGGGGTCGGCAACCTATACCACTCAAAGAGCCATTTGGACCCATTTCACACAGTAAAGAAAACACTGGGAGCCACAAAATCCTTTTGAAATTTTACATGAAATAACACTGCGCATAACAGGGTTTTTTTGCCTTTGTGCTATGTATAAACAAACTATACTGTGTTACATTTATGAAATTCATGAACGACTGCAGAAAAATGAAATAACATTTCTGCATGCAACAAAACATTTTTAACTCCGAAAAAAAGACGTTGTGTTGACGTTTGAGTAAAATACTCAATGTCTATTTGAGTCCTTGTAGTAATGGGGAAAAAAACGCTGAACTTAAATGATCCACTGGCAGCAAACAAAAATGCTGTCCTCTCTCTGCGTGCCGTCATTATTTTACTGGCGCCGTGCAGTCAGCGGTCAAAAAGTTCAAGAAACCGCACACTGACGGGTGTCAGGGTAAATATTAAAATATTTTATATGTTACAAGATCGCCATAATCTTCATAGAATTACATTTTGAAAATGAACGAAGTAAAATAAAATACATTTTAATTAAATACTCAGTAATTATTTTCAAAAGCTGAGCCGCATCAGAGGGATCAAAGAGGAGCCGTGGGTTGCCGACCCCTGACTTAGTATGTCGTGAGCACCACTTAGTATGATGTGGACACCACTAAGTAAGTTGTGAGCACCACTTTCTATGTCATGAGCATCACTTTCTATGTCATGTGAACCACTTAATAAGTCGTGAGCACCACTTTGCTTCTCTGTCTGGCTAAATGGCGCTCACAAGATTTTTCCCTAAAAAGAAATCCTCACCATGTCCCTTCAGGGGCTCCGTAAAATATAAAATTTGTATTTAAATGTATTTTTTCTTTTTCTTTTATGAGTTAATAATAAAATTATTCATTAAATTCACTTGGAGTGCAATAGTTCTAACATTTGCAAAATAATTCTGATATAGTACAAAACAACAAAAAATAAAAAAGTATACATATCCAATATATCTTTGTAAATGCTGTTTATGTGATCATTTATTACTCAAATATCAGCAGGTTACGGGTTTGCTGTAGTGTATAGCAGAGTTAGTTCAATCTGAAATGCACAAAGAGGCTGCAAGTTGATGCAATACAGCATATGGTTGATACACAATTTCATGATAAGATTACCAAAACATGGCTGGTATTTTGATTTATTTGTAAATGTGTTTTTATGGTAGGGAGGCACGGTGGCACAATAGGTAGTGTTGCTGTCACACAGCTCCAGGGTGGTAGGTGAGGTAGGTGGATTGCCGACTCAAAAGTGTCCATAGGTGTGAAAATGTGAGTGTTTGTCTGAGTGTGTAGAACTGGTGCGAAGGACTGGTGCCCCCTCCAGGGTGTGGTTCTGCCTTGCGCCCAGTGATTCCGGGTAGGCTCCAGACCCACCGCCAGGGTGTGGTTCTGTGTAGGTTACAGACCCACCGTGACCCTGTACTGGATAAGTGGTTATGGCTTGTGTAAGGAGAAATGGCCAACTACAGGGTTCTTGCCTGAAAAAGCCATTGAATTCTACTCTGATTTGTAGAGTATTATATATATATATATTATATATATAATATATTTTAAATTTGACAACCATTGCATATGTTGTCGTAGTCAGTATTCGGTTCACAAACAGTTGTTATCAGTTGTTATTAAATAATAGAACAGGCTGTCAGTTCTTTGAGGGAAGACATCTTCCATGAGCTGCAACAAATGTCACCAAGCAGCTATACTCCTATGTCTTTCTCTGCAGTGAAAACTTTTATTCTAACATTAGTTTCTTATATGCTTTTCTCTGTCTGTGGAAAAAGTAAACACACGTACAAATGCTGCATAACAACAGAACTCCTTTACAGTTTTAAAGTTTTAATGATCCATTCTAATAAACCTTCAACTTGAAACACAAGATAAGGACAGATATATTATTCTATTGGATATGGGAACATTTTTCCTGCAGCTATAATGCTGTAGCATCTGGGAAGCCATTGAGAAAGCTAAGTGAAATCTCCCAATTGCGGGTAAACTAATTATTATTGAATGTATTGACTTTGAGGCTTTGTCCAGTGGTGTTGTGTGTGCTCTAAATACAGATAGAACGTGCACTCTGTAAATACGTACACTAATGCTGGGTGAACTTTCTGGAAAATTATTTTTATCCCATTTTAGAAAAACTAAAATATTCACACAGTTGAATGCTCAGTTTGTGTTTGAGAGAAACATAAACGCCTATAGCTTGTTACAAATGTGACATTTTGGATTTTGGCATTTCTGCCTTCCCAGAGAAAAAAATATTGATCTTTTGCAGGGCTCACAGAACTTAAAGTATATTCTCCTTAGATTCAGAAGAAACTTACAGTGCTGCGGTACAGTATTGAGCAGCAGTCATCCCACCACATTTCTGCTGTTGATTTCAAAGCTAAGTAATCAACTATAGTGTCAATAAATTAAATTATAATTGATTAGGTCACTGTGCATTATGGGTTTGCAGATATTGGCAGATTACTGAAAGATTGGTCTCTCTTGTTATGTCTTAATTGGGTACTTTTCTTTTGATCTTTATCTTTGCTTTCAGTCTTGTATATCAAGAGTCACCATTGGTATAAGAATTCAACAAGGTTTGATAATGTGTGTGTTTTTTCTGTATTGCTCACCTCAGTGTTAGAATGACAGTGGTTAAAGAAGCATGGAAATGCACTTAAATGATTATAGGAAATAACTCATTAGTGAGATTCACATCATTGTCATGTATATGTGTTTATATACAAAGCTTTTCAAGCTATATATATTACCTTATACTATATTATTTCTGTGCAAATAACACGAGCTGAATTTTTGCTGGTCATTCACATCCCAGGCCCTGATGGACCTAATGCAGGAGCAGTATATTCCTCACTGGCAGCTCATTAAGTTAAGTGCTTCTTGGCTTTCCATCATTCTGGCTCTAAGTGTAGTCAGCATTCAGAGGGAGCCCACCCCCTGAAGTCACAGTTGTATATGAAGAGCACCAAGCCTAGGGTCACACACCATTACATTCAACTCATTTAAAGGACAAAGATTCATGCATTGCTAGTAATTTCAAGGACATATATATTTCTACTTCTATTGGTCTATGCTTACCTATTCTTTTGTGATGAACTTTTGACTCCGTGTATGTGTTGTTGGTATTTGCAACCAGCCACCACCACCACCACAGCAAAATAAAATAAAACAAATCTGCTTTGTTCACTTATAAACACAGTGAAATCAACAAATATTTATAATTTAATATTATTTCATAGATGCAAAAGACTAACTGAACAGTTGTATCTACTCTTTTAAACAAATGCACTTGATCCCAGTGTACACTGCAGGTATTTATTTAATACAGGTTGTGAAGACTGTGGCACCACTGTAGAGCTTCACGGGTTATCTACATTGGGGAACTCATATGTAGGTAATATGTAATCATTTTAATGTAACTTTTCATTCATGAGTGTCTCATGAAGTGTATTTTATTTTTTCCCTTTCCAGTTCTTACTACATTATAACACTACATAACCTTACCTTAACTCCAAATACAGGAATTTGTGAATGTTTTTACCTCATATCTTTAATAGTGTGAATCAAAAGCTGTGAGTGTTCTCAAATGGGCTACAGTTTTAATACAGCATGTTAAAGGTACAACCACAATCCTGTTCAATACCAGCAATAAAATGTATATAAAAATGGATATGAAAAAAAAAAATATATATATATATATATATATATATTTTCCACAGAGAACGCTCATACAATATTTTAAAACAATATTAATCAACATTGTTATGGATTAGCTCAAACTTACTAATTATTTCTTTTAATTTTAAATTTCCTCAGAATGTAACCTCAGCTTTGTTCAAAAGTTGAATGTGAAACATTTGGAAATGACTGACAAAGTGTTGTTTTCAATTTTTTCACTCCTCACTGGATGTCTGTAGAAATAAACTCCAACCTGAAATAACGGTTTTTTTTTTCTTACCTCGCCCTCTCTCTCTCTCTCTCTCTCTCTCTCTCTCTCTCTCTCTCTCTCTCTCTCAGTCATTTTCGATACACTGTCCTCCATCCGTATCTGTTATTGTATCGTTTCCGCGCCTCTCTTACACCCATTTTGACTGCTCTTACTACGCTTCTTCTACGCACCCCCCGCCCCTACATAGCTCTCTCTCTCTCTCTCTCTCTCCTGGAGTACTGCAGATAGCGCTGTACAGCTCTGGGAGAAATCACTTTACCACCGGCTCTTCGCTGCTAGGGGATTTCTCTCTGAAGTAAATTTGTAGCATAAATATTCATTCTTTGGACGCGGGCAGCTGCTTCACAGCCATGGAGTACGAGCACCGACATCTCATTAAAATGTAAGTGACGCCTTTATTAACCACGTTTTTATTCTTGTGGTTAGTGTTCAAAGGCGGGAAACTGAGGCAACGTTGTGATTACGAATTACGAATACGACATTAATGAAGTTCATCTGTGTAAAAATGATATAAAATGACAACCACTAAACTCAATATAAGTTGGTCTTAGTTTTACAGACCAAAAAAAGTGTTTTAATATAAACCTGTTGGTTTTTCACATTGGTACATTTTGAAATTAAACTGACTAACGGTCAATGTAACCGACCACTGTATAAATCTATTAACTCGGTCTGGAGTCACAGCTCACCTGATAAAGTGGTACGGATTTACACGCTCATACATTAGAATTTAATACGTTAACTGTAAAGTTTCAAAGGCAGATAGAACATTGTATTAATCACTGAGGAATATTCCAATTTCACATCTTAATTTGTGGTCTACAAACCAAGTCAGTTCTATACATCAGCCTTTAAAGCCAACAGCAGTCTCAGCCCCTTCGCCCTGAAGTTACAAGGACAGTTTTCTGACTACACTGCTTTTTTAATACTGCCAGCCTATCAGAACAGAGGCCACCTACACGTATCGTTGTTAAAAGCACAGGAGTAAAAATAATTACTCTATTAGAGATTGAAAAATGATCAGATAAACATGAATTACGACTGTATTTATTGACACATTCATGCAAATGTCATAAAAGGGCCTCAGGACCACAATACACTGCCAATAAAGTACAAAATGGGCTCTTTAAATGGCTCTTCTAATGAAAACCAGGTATCTTAAAAAGTCCCATCTCTTCACTGAAAATTCTCTGACATGAGTTGAATCGACCAGTGACTACGTTCTGCCGCCAGCGATTACAGCACTCTGCAGAGAGAGAGAGAGAGAGAGAGAGAGAGAGAGAGAGAGAGAGATGACATAAAGTGAGGGAAGAAACAGCAAGAGAGCAGGGACAGAGGAGCTGCTTAAGGCGAAAAGAGTGAGCGATAGGAAAGCAGAGAAAAATAGAGAAGAGGGGGACAGCAGACCTGAGAACAAGAAAGAAAAGGTGAAGGTGTAGGGAGAGAAGGTGTAGGAGAGAGTTAGCAAGAGGAAAGGAGAGGAGAAAGAAAGGATTAGGGACAGAGAGGCACTTTGTTTTAGAAAATATGGAACAATGTTTGATTTGAAACATCGTCCTGTGAGAACACTTCTTTCTTCGGTGTGTGATGCTCTGGGAAACAGAAGAGTGAGTTGATGAACGTTGGCAATTCCATTTTTGTCTGAAAATATGGATGTGTAGTGCTTTTGAGAGGATATATTAGAAAATGAGTGAATAATCACTACTTTTAAAAATCTCTTCACAAATGTGTGTATTCAACCATGAACATACTGAAGGACTTTTAGTTCCCATTATGAGGGAGTGGAGGTTACATTTTTCTTCAAATTTAACGGCTGTCTGCTGTAATCTCCCCTGTAGCTGTTCAACACTGATCTTGGTAATTGTGTTTCTTACGTTTCTATGAAGTGTACTAAAGAAATGCTACAAATGACACCACACATTTGAAGTTTTAATTTTGCCTATTTCATTTTCTTTCTGAATTAAAACGTTTACAGATATTGTATCTTTCACTTACAAAGTCACTCCTTTCTTTACTTGTTTTTCAGAGAAATACACTGTGTGTTGAGCTGTAGGTTCTTACAGTATCATGATAAAGGATAAAATCCTCAGAAGTTTTAAGTCAGATACACTTTTCAGTATATCAGGGACAAATTTTGGCGTTTTTCAATGATTTCCTGCTGATTAATCAATTAGTTGAAACCCTTGCTTGTGCTCACAGCACACTGCTGTCCCAAAACCCCCCAAAACTAAGAAAATGTACTTTAAAGATATATGGTTCCCCCTCTTTTCTAAATTTTGAATCTTAATCACCACTTAAATCACAAAGGACTCTGCCTCAAGGTTGTATCATTGAGACAAACGCTTTATCAGCACTGCCGCATTACAGAGACTTTTAGAAAGTTCACATACATCAGCGTGCCTTCGTGACTCACCCTCATTAGAGAATGTCTGAAATGGCCAATTTGGATCTAAATTATTTATTTTTTTGAATAACAGCAATTGTAGAAGGTGAGTCAGTATGCTGTAATTTTATTACTTGTCTGTACTCCTTTCAGAGCATGGGACCAATGTGATTATGGTTCCGTCCCCTAAGATTGGTGCCTGAGTGTGTGGTCTCTGATATGTTTAGGCTCTTTTAGTGTTCTCACTGCTCAGTTATGCTGGAATATTTATGTTGGCTGACATAAAGAAAATCAAGGTGATAATAGTGGTAAAGTACAGTTTAATGTGCCTTGACCCAACTGATAAAATACATCCGATTTACACTTTTCCTATTGTAATGCAGAACATTTGTTTGTGTAAAATAATTGGGTTCATCTGGAATATTTTGTCTCAAAATTATGATATTATAAGTTTTTTAAAATCATATCATATGATTATTTTATCCTATCTTTCACGGTGTATCAGGATGCAAGAATACCTGTCCCAGTGTGCATTTCCTCTCTGTGTCCAGCTCTGTGTTTACGTCCCCTCACTCTGCCCGTCCCTCTGCCTGTGTCCTCTCCCAATGCCCAGCCCTTTGTCCGTATCATTTTCCACTGTCCAGATCTGTGTCTGTGTTCTCTCCCACTCCCAGCATTGTGTCTGTATGCGCTCTCACTTGCCCGGACACTATGCCTGTATCCTCTCCCACTGCCTGGGCATGTGTAGCCGAAGCAGTGAGTGGACGGATCATCTCAGTGGTCTATAGCTGGCATGCATGTGTGAACATATGTCCACTGCCTGGTTCGGGAACTGCAGTGAAATCTGCAGTGTTGCCCCCTGTTGCTTGGGTTGCATTGTATGGGGGGTCAGGTTCCGAGCCTAGCGCCCAGTCTGCCCATTGAGGAGCGTCTTTATTGAATCATCAGGAGAGCAGAGCACCGGGCTGTAGTGTAATTGAGAGCGACAAGCCCGATATAATCTGAGCCTTTTTTGTTTTAGTGTGTGGTGGTGTATGGCAGGGTGCCACATTATGATACACTGTGAGAGAGTTCAGGGGTAGAAGGAATTAAAATGAGGAAATGGTAAGACTAGAGTGAGCAAGTTGAAACGGAAAAGGACTGCTTTTTAGCAAAATGGAGTGTGACGAAACCTTAATAAAATAAAACGTCCAGGTTAGTTAGGTCAATTAAAAATGTGCCTAAATAATGCAAATTAATTCATGACAAGCAGTGGCTGTAGTGTACTGGTTATCCCACACATATCTCTGACTGTCCTTTTATTTGTTCTGTCTTCCTTCTTGTCTGTGGGTCTCTCTCTCTGTCTATCTCTCTCTCTCTCCCTCTCTCCTCCTCCTCCTCCTCTCCCTTTCTCAGTAATAGCATCAGTGCCTGATGCAATCTTTTACCGTGAGATGTCCTAGCCTTCTCCTTATAGCTGAGGTTATTCGCTTTCCGTTTTGATGTGATTATGTCCGCCTCCAACCATTAGGAGATTGGACTTGGCTGATTCCTACTGTCTGACACTAATGAAAGAAACCATCTCCCACCCACTTTCTTCTTTTTTGGTTTTCCTGCTGGTTGTGCAGATGTGTCTGTCAAAGTCAGGACTGACACATACATACATATGAAGAAAAGATCTAAGAGAATAATGACCCAATATTATGACAACCTTAAATTGCAGCAACGTTTAGATCATATACATTTTCATTAACATTTTTCACAGTATGCTCTCAACAGGCACGACTGTAGACAATCTACTGTATGTGATAGTCAGCTTAGTGATTAAAAATGGTTTCCTTAGCAATCTTGGTACAGTATGTTGACATTCATTTGATCAAATGTATGTCATGCCTTTCATAGACCAGTAGTGAAGTATCTATTCTTCTCTTACGGTATTTGTACTTGAATAAACTCATATAAATATATCATCACTGTCCAATGAAAAACATGAATCTCCAAAATAGTAACTTTACATGAGAAGGATTAAAAAGCCCTTCTTAACTTTCAGTGGAAGTCAATGTAAATAAAATTTGTTACAAGTAATTTGGAAGCATCTCTATTGGTCCATTCACCATGGAACTTGTACAATGTATAATGATGTAGTAAACTAACAATCGACAAAAATGGAGATGCATGTTAATATTTTCTATTTTATCTATTTTATAAGCCACATTCATTGATTGCAACATCAGTAGACAAAAATCCCATCGTAAAGCAATCCCATTATTTAGTCTGCCATAGATGCTAAAACATTCACGCACACAGATCATGACCTGGTGTTTTTTTATGCACTTAGGAGACCAGCGGGAACAGAAACACCATAGATCATCCAGACAGAGGCTATCAAGAGTTCAAGGCCTATTTTTTTCAGTCCTCATGTGAGTGATCACACCTAAACTGTACACTTTAAGTTAACCTGCTTGCTTCTTTAGGATTAGAAAACTTGCAAAAGCTGCTATTGGTTTGTATGGTTAATATTTACTGGAAAACTAACTACATTGTTATAAAACCCTGTACACAGTAGCTAGCTATTTTCTGTAGTACAATCAGTATCCCTCTGAATCCTTTATGTGTTTAAACAGCAGGTACTACAGTAAGCTTGGATTTTAATGAAGAACCATGATCTACATTAAGTTATATATTACATGTGGACATATAAATATTACATAGCTTTACTTTACTGTATAACTTGGTACCAAAACTACAATTCATTATTTAATCATTTATTTGCAACCTTAAAAAGAAGCTGAATTATTACCAGACCAAATATGCTTATTTAATGTGTATGTACATCTGCAAAGATTGGAATGATACTGGATCAACCAGTAAATATATTTTTTCACAATAATGCAAGCCTGTTTTAGCTGTGTCATGTCAAGGATAAGCTATTGCAAAAGAATATCAATTAGTAGAATCATAATATGATACTTCTGCCAAATTGTGCCACTTTGATTAGGAGTCAACAGAGCAGCAAATTAGCTCTCCAATATAGAGCAAGCCTGCTCTGTCCACTGCAGCTTGACTCACTCTTGACCTCCTGCCCCCAGCACTGGTCAGGTGAAGGCGGGGTTGTGCCGTTTTTTTTCATTGTAGGTCCTAGTGGCGAGTCTCACTGTGGCTGTCAGAAAGAGAGCGGAAGTCTGCCTCACTGCCTCGCTGACAGACAGCTGGTCCACATCCATCCAGCCGGCCAGATAATGGATCGCTCCCCCGCCTGACCACTCAGTGCCCCACCGGCATACAAACACAATGAAAGTGAAGCTGGCTGCTGGGCTCTTTTGATCCCATCACAGTCTGTTAAGGCCAACAGTGCATTATGTAGAGGAAAGACTATGAATCTTAGTGTTGGGTGCATTCTTATTAACTGATGGTTAAGTCTGTGTATCTGGGTAAACGATGTAACTATGGCATTTTACAGGTGCTTCAAAATTATACAGATTATAGTGTTGCTCTTGTCTTTGTTTAATTTACTTTTGTTGCAGGATATCACCTTATGGATCAGAGTATCACATTCCTTTTTGTAGACCACATCGCATACCCTATTGCTATTCCAGAGGTATTCCTTTTATAACTCTTCATGTCCAATTGTGCAAAGAGTTTTTTGATCTAGAAAAATGTGATGACAAATTGTTCCAGTTCCCAGAACAGACTGTTATTTGACCTAGCACTCTTAAAATTATGACAAGGTGTCCAGACTGGCTTCGTTTGGAAAAATAACTCCTACATGGACATCTGACTCAAATGAATGAATACAGTATTTCTTCCTGCTTCAATACTTTAATGGCTTTGGCTTTGTAATGTCTGAGGTGCACAACCATATATTTTAGCTACTTTGCCAACATTTTTAGAAAACTACAGGTTTGATCTACGTCTATGTTGAGTCTGGATCTCAAGTACCAGTAAGTCTGGAGTTTCTGGGTTCAAAGTGTGAATTAAATAGTGGTTCATTAGATAGGTTTAGACTTGTTATTAACTGCAAGTACTGCATGGTATAAAACTAATATATCCATTATGATATCCAGCACGGTAAAGTATGGTGAAAAGTGGCTGTGAGGTGGAGGGCTTTGCTCCAAAGAAGTGGGAGCAAACACTAACACTGTATTATGTTAGAAATGAAAGAAGACTTTAATATTATTCATTCATTCATGCATTCATTCATTCATTATCTGTAACTGCTTATCCAGTTCAGGGTCGTTGTGGGTCCAGAGCCTACCTGCTCTCATGGGCGCAAGTCGGGAATACACCCTGGAGGGGTCACCAGTCCTTCACAGGGCAACACACACATACTCACACATTCACTCACACCTGACACTTTTGAGTCGCCAATCCACCTACCGACGTGTGTTTTTGGACTGTAGGAGGAAACCGGAGCACCCGGAGGAAACCCACGCTTTAATATTACTATTTATATTAAATATGCTAAATTGAATGTAAGTAATATTAATATAACATTTATTCTGATGCAATAGTCTGTTCTTGAAATGAATAAATGTATTTTGCAGTGTTTTGTTGTATCGCCAAATATATCGTTAGCGCCAAAATAGCCTGAAATTTTGTGATATTGCTTTAGGGCCATATCGCCCACCCCTAATGTCAGGTTTAAATAGAGCTCCAAATAAGGAACATTTCATTATAGAAAATCATTCAGTCTGATGGACAGCACTGAATCACTACATGTAGTGAACGCAGTATTTAAAAGTACAAGACGAAACATTTTGAAAGGGCTGGCTTGTCTGAATAGCAAGTATTTGGGGTTTTTATTTTCTGGCTGAAGTCTTTGTCTCACACAAATTGTGGGTCAGTTACGGTTGAGGTTTTGAGTCTAAAATCTGCTAGTTTAGCAGAGAAGAGTGTAAGCTAATACTGAAAACAATAAGCACAGGGTGTTGTATGCAAATTGTATAGAGTACCATTTTCACAGTCATATCTTAAGCCTAGTCTTGGGCTAAACTGTGTCTGGTGTATCACCATCTGAGACACTGGTTGTGGTTTAATTATCTTTTGCGAAACATGCCCATGTTGATTTAAAAATGTTGCATTCGCAAAAAGGCAAATATTTGAACACCTCTGTGTTATATCATATTGCTAATGGAACTGGGAGCTTAATGCAATGCAGACATTTTTAAAAGATGGACAGTTTAAATTAATTTTTTATCTGTGCGAGAATTGAATACAGAAAGTCACCTTGCAGTGGGCAGTGTGACAGTGCATAGTAAGATAATGTTATGGGGTCCAATATTCAGTCAGTGATGGGAGGCAGTGAGAGCTCTCCTGACAGTGCTTCAGCTTTCATTAGACCTCCACACTGTGCAGCTCACAGACGAGAAGGGCACACAGAGCCTCCGTGAGATAGAGGGTCTAGTGGTTATTATACTGCTAGCTATTAATCACTAATTATACTATTTATAATTCCTCACACACTGTAAGGTTGCGAATGGACAGTCTGATGGAGGGTATCTGTTTGTGCTTAAGCTGCTTGACTTTCTGTCTGTTCTTATGTATTTCATTCACAAAATCCCATAGACTTTCAGGTACCTGAGCCAGAAGCATTCATAAAAAAATATCTCTATCTATGGCAAGGCCGTTGAAAATTAATTTGTAACATTATTAACCTGATTTTTAAACAAAAACTTTACATCACCAGGAAGTGTTTTACCTACAGTTTCCACTGTGGATGTCAGGGTTTTTCACCATTTTATGAGCTAAGAAATTTCTTAGAAAAAACTAAATCCTTACAAACATGTTTAATATGGTTGAATTAATTATTAGACCTATTTATGAACAAAAGTACAATTATGCAAAGCCCTTTACACTTTAAATAGCAGTACACATTGGAGCATTATTAAAATTTGAATTGAGAATATTAACATTTACTTATATTTGTAATCCAGAGTAGCCAGTCTGTTATGGAAGCCTAGTTTGTAGCCTTTGTTCTGGTACAGACTAAGTAAATTGATTTGGTACCTTAAGCAGGTTATAACCACCCTCTCAACATTGTTATATTCTGGAGGCATAAACACAGAGGCGTAAACAGAGCAAATGTCACAGCTGGTGTTTAAAATGAGACATGAAAAGAAAACTAGTCAAGAGCTGCAGTACAAAGAAGCGAGAGAAGAGTGCATGATTTAGCTTCCCATGCATAGGGAAATTTGAAATTTCATGTGAATTATAGTTTTCATTTCCACTGTTAAAGCATACAAATTCCGAACAAGTGATGACAGCTGTGCACAAGAATTATTAAAAAATATAAAATTAATACATGTACATTATTATTTGTTTATCTGAAAATATGCTGTATCTCTCAGCATGTTACATTACTGCCTCATCTTATCAAGATACATTTATGAATGCTACAGCATGCTGTTCCTGCTTGATCAAATCCTGCAGTCTGCTGTGGGCAGAGCATGACTGTGTATAAACTTGTCCCTTTACGCGCATTTTAGGCAATGACATCCATAATTGCCTAGCACTGTCTTTATGTACAAAAGTCACCAATTGAATGGTTTAGGACACTTGATGCTACATATGTGTGATTGCACGGTAAGCTTAAAAATCAAAACCAAACCCAGCATAGTATCTTAATTAACCTCAAATCTTCTTTCTCCTAGGCTTATCCAATGAGAGCCAGACAGTTTGAGGCTCTTCTTCTGTGACAACTGTAGAAGTCTCCCTCCCCTCTGACCAAGTACATCCTCTCGCCATGGATGACGCAGACCAACGGGACCGGATGTCCCTGATAAAAGGAGCCAAGGACATCGCCAAAGAAGCCAAAAGGCAGGCTGCCAAGAAGGTCAACAAGGTAGTGGACCGGGCCTCGGATGAGTATTCTCATAGTCGGGCCTACCATCGCTTCCAAGATGAAGATGATGGAGATTATTATAGCCAGCCAGAGGGGAACTATGAAGGTGAACATGCTAATGATGAAGAAGGCTCAAGTGATGCAACTGAAGGCCATGATGATGAGGATGAGATCTATGAGGGAGAATACCAGGGGATCCCTTCAGACACCAAGCCTGGGGATGGGCAGGTGGCTCTGGGGCGGCCCATGGCAGACGGCCTGAAGGACAGAAGGGAGCTTGAGAGTGAAAGGCAGGCAGATGAAGAGGAGCTGGCACAGCAGTATGAGCTGATCATCCAAGAATGTGGGCACGGGAGGTTTCAGTGGCAGCTCTTCTTCACGCTGGGACTGGCACTCATGTCAGACGGAGTGGAAGTTTTTGTGGTGGGCTTTGTCTTACCCAGTGCTGAGACAGACATGTGTGTTCCTGATTCAAGCTCCGGCTGGCTAGGTAAGATCTGCATCAAATTGACATATTGTCATTGGTTACTAAGTTAACGAGAATGATAGTGATAATGATAACGTGCAATTATTTGTCATTGTACAACGTACAACGAAACATGTCTTCCACATTTAACCCATCTGTGGCCCACTAGTGCACTAGCGGCTGGGAACACACACCCAGAGCTGGGGGCAGCCATCCCCGGTGCCTGGGGAGCAGTTGTTGACTTGCTCAAGGGCACATCAGTCGTGGATGTTCTTGCCGGTCTTGGGGATTGAACCAGCAACTTTCCGGTACCAAGCCTGGACCAAATGTAAATAAAAACAGAATGCAATGATGCACAGTCATTAAACCTTGTATTTAACTGAAAATCATACAAAGACAGTATTTCAAATTTTGAAACTGAGAAACTGTTGCTGGCATCATATAAAAATGGACAGTATGTTTCTAGAAACAATAAACGTTTGCAGTTTCAACATTTAGAATTTTGTCTTTGTATTATTTCTGATTATATCTAGGGTTTAAATGACTTGAATTTTTTTTACATTTTGCATGATGTCCTAACTGTTTTTGAAAATGGGGTTTGTACACTGTGCCATGAAAGCTGCCGTGGGCTGAGTGGTATTTGGCACACAAGTGTCTACACTGCAATATAAAAGAAGTTAATATGCTGTTGGGCTGGTCCTGAATATTTGGCTATTCAGATATTCGTACATTAAGTTGGTAATGTAATTTTGATATTCAGATATTCATTCATTCATTCATTATCTGTAACCGCTTATCCAGCTCTAAAAGCTCTGCTCCCAGAAACTCCCCACTGCACCTGAATTCAGAATCATCAGTACATAAGTCATATAAAACAGGCGAATGCGCTAAAGCAGTCTTTGTACAATGAAGTGTGGGAACTCCTTAGTTCATTTTGTCTGAAATAGGCCACCTCAATTGGGTCAGATACTTTGGAATATTATATTATTTAAATGTATGTTTTTTTTTTTACTTTATATATAGAATTGCTGCTTTATACAGTTAAAAAAATCAATGCTTGTCCATAATAATAAACATTGCTAGATACATTTGATTAATACCCCTTAAAACTAATGAACATCCAGTATGATAATTATAAACGATGCTAAATGATCATGTTATCACAGATTTCCTCAATCCTAAATGTATGCTGTAGATTAATTTGCCTTGATGCTACACTACCAGCTGATGTACATGTCTTATATTTGCATACTGCATTTGTATGCTGTAGCACTGGGCTTAGAAGCTCAATTCAACTGTATATTAATCAATGTACATCAATGTAAAAAAAAAACCACACACACCACCTCCAAAGTGCCATTGTTAAAGGAGAAGGCAAGAGCTCTCTTTGCCTCCAATGAAATGTAATGTAATGCAGCTTTATTTTACGTTATTCCGGAGAATTTCTAGCTGCCCATTCCTAAGAAAGATCCACACAATAGAAAATAATAAAATAGAAACTTGGGAGTGTTTTTTCAGTGCTCAGTGTATGACATCAAGGAAATAAGAGTTTGTTATTAAGTTATTTACAGACTTTCTTGTGTGACCATTAGGTCATCATCATTCAAACTACCTTAACAATTGATTGATTAATCAACTCTGGGTCTCTCTCTCTCTCTCTCTCTCTCTCTCTCTCTCTCTCTCTCTCTCTCTCTCTCTCTCTCCCCCTGCCTCCCTCCCTCCCTCACTCTCTTGCCTTGCTCCCTGTCCTTGTCTGTGTGGGGAGAGCCCTCTGGGCATCGTGTGGCACGCTCTGCTTCCTTCTCTTTCATGCTCCCTCTCTCCCTTTGTCCTTCCGCTGTCAGTGGCTTTTAAGGCATAATCGCACGTGGCCACCCATGACCACCACCGCAGCCTGGCCTTTGAGATGGGAGATGTTCATCAGATGAGTGGGGCTTTTCAGGTCCTCACCCAAAAGAAGCAGGAATTCTGCCTGAAATGTGATCAATTTGTCCGCCCTTCCTCCGTAACGTTATTTTGCTCTCGATGATGGGAGATTTGTAAAACTAACAGAGCATTTGGAGGAAATAATTAATAATTAATAATGCACTCAAGAGAAGTTGACATAAACAAATCCCATATTTAGTGTGTTTAATTGCACACACAGCTTGTATAATTTTTGTAGAAGTTTTTGCCAAAATGTTCAGGACTTAAAGTAAGAATTGGCAAAACATTGTCAAAAAGTGCCATAAAGCCTCCTAGAATTACCACATCTGGATTCATACTACTGGATTGTGTGTGTGTGTGTGTGTGTGTGTGTGTGTGTGTGTGTGTGTGTGTGTGTGCTTGCTTAGTCTTATATTGATACAGTGGATGTTACTTCAGAGAAGACAGTTCTCTGTAATTTCTGCAGCCCCTGATCAGCATTCTAACAATGGAACTCTGTAACACCAGGTCTGGGACAGGACTCTTCGTCATCCCTCCCTCCCTCCCTCCCTCACTCTGTCCCTTCTCCAGCTCTCCCTGTACCCTATCTCTCTCTGTCATGTTCTCTCTTTCTATATCCTTTTCACACACACACATTTGCAGTTCATACACAGGTATATATAATGTATAGGAAACATTCATGATTGAAGAGAGATGCAAAAACATGCAAATGTCCGCATGGTATAGCACTTTTTTAGTTTGAATTAAAATATTTAAACGCTTTCACTCATTTTGTTAAATATCTTAGAATTTGCAGGAAATGCTATACTGTCTCTCCTGGTTTTAGTTCTAGCAATAATCGTGTTAGTGCAGGAATTGTCTTATATTGGGGCAAGGACATCAAGGGTAACCTAATGGTAAGAGGCACACACACAGAGAGAGAGAGAGAGAGAGAGAGAGAGAGAGAGAGCATTTGTATAGGATTGGTGACTAAAATGCTGATTGAATTATGAAATTGAATTGGCACACTAACGAGATCTCACCCAAACCTTCAATGCTAAAAGCTAATTTATGTCCAGTAGGAGGAATTTGGATAGAACAAGAGGATAATGCAGATAAGGCAATAAATATTTTTACTCACGTCTCCACTGGGGTTGTGGAAACATTCCTTTTGTGACAATCTTCAGATCTTCAGACCCTCAATTAGGCACGAGGCTGGGAATGTAACTATGTTTGGTTGTTGTATGTTTGTTTCTAGCCAGTGGGCTAGGTAAAATAATGGTATCATGACAAAAAGAGGACTATATTAAGATTCTGGAGGAAAATGTCGGGCACACTGCAGAAAATCTTGGTTTTGGCAGCATTTTCCAATGAGACAAGGCTCCGAAATATACATCCAGGTCAAGGAATGGTTAACAGCACACAAGTCATGATCTTGGAGACAGACAACAACGCTTCCACAAAATCCTCTTGATTTAGTTGTTAGGAAAATACATTTTCTTCTGATAGAATTATAGACGACCAATTTTAAATCCTCTGGAAAAGTTCAGGGAACTGTTTGGTCTTTGAGACACAGACAGTTAAATTGTCTATTAAATATTCAGGTTATATAAGTATTGGAACAAATCCAGGAAGACGAGTGCAGCCTTCGGGTCAGTTAAGAAATATTTTTTAAGTTTTATTTTATTTTATTTTATTTTATAAAATGTATCTATTCATTTATTAGTGTCTCATCCTATAATTGAATAGAGAATTGCATTTAGCAAGGATTGAGCAGAGGGAGGGAGAGAGGGAGAGGCTTTGATAATAGGGCATGAAAGTAACAAGAAAATCCCATTCAGCTCCTTTTATGCATTGTTTTACTGCTGCAGGAAGTCGTGACTCTGTTCTTCTCAATGTACACACACTCTCAACCTTATTTCACTTCCACCTTCAGAACCTTTTCATTATTCAAGGCCTTCTTTGCTAAATTAAGAAATTAACATTAACTTGAACCACTACAGGCAAATCAGCCAAAGCAAAAAAGAAATGTGCTGCATCATACCATTAGGATAATGGACTGTGCTTGAAGGCAGTTGTGTTGCCTATTCCATTAATGCTGACACAGAGCCAGAAGGCTTTTTTCTTTCTACACTTTCTTTATCATCTACATCTTTCTCTCTCTCTCTCTCTGGCTGCACAGTTGTGCTGTATAGACCAGAGGCAGCTAAGCGTGGCTAAACTGCAGTGAAATCACACCACTGCAGAGATTTCAGCTCCTGCACGACTCCTTTGTGTGTGTGTGTGTGTGCCTGTGTGTATGTGTATGTGTGTGTGTGTGCACCAGTACACCAGCTGCTCCATGATCTTT